>NC_052559.1:4788001-5437364 GCF_016699485.2 Gallus gallus | reverse complement strand
AACCCTAACCCTAACCCTAACCCTAACCCTAACCCTAACCCTAACCCTAACCCTAACCCTAACCCTAACCCTAACCCTAACCCTAACCCTAACCCTAACCCTAACCCTAACCCTAACCCTAACCCTAACCCTAACCCTAACCCTAACCCTAACCCTAACCCTAACCCTAACCCTAACCCTAACCCTAACCCTAACCCTAACCCTAACCCTAACCCTAACCCTAACCCTAACCCTAACCCTAACCCTAACCCTAACCCTAACCCTAACCCTAACCCTAACCCTAACCCTAACCCTAACCCTAACCCTAACCCTAACCCTAACCCTAACCCTAACCCTAACCCTAACCCTAACCCTAACCCTAACCCTAACCCTAA
The DNA here is from genome assembly GCF_016699485.2 of Gallus gallus. Taxonomy (NCBI): domain Eukaryota; kingdom Metazoa; phylum Chordata; class Aves; order Galliformes; family Phasianidae; genus Gallus; species Gallus gallus. The sequence continues at coordinate 5,436,990 of NC_052559.1, read as the reverse complement.
CCCTAACCCTAACCCTAACCCTAACCCTAACCCTAACCCTAACCCTAACCCTAACCCTAACCCTAACCCTAACCCTAACCCTAACCCTAACCCTAACCCTAACCCTAACCCTAACCCTAACCCTAACCCTAACCCTAACCCTAACCCTAACCCTAACCCTAACCCTAACCCTAACCCTAACCCTAACCCTAACCCTAACCCTAACCCTAACCCTAACCCTAACCCTAACCCTAACCCTAACCCTAACCCTAACCCTAACCCTAACCCTAACCCTAACCCTAACCCTAACCCTAACCCTAACCCTAACCCTAACCCTAACCCTAACCCTAACCCTAACCCTAACCCTAACCCTAACCCTAACCCTAACCCTAACCCTAACCCTAACCCTAACCCTAACCCTAACCCTAACCCTAACCCTAACCCTAACCCTAACCCTAACCCTAACCCTAACCCTAACCCTAACCCTAACCCTAACCCTAACCCTAACCCTAACCCTAACCCTAACCCTAACCCTAACCCTAACCCTAACCCTAACCCTAACCCTAACCCTAACCCTAACCCTAACCCTAACCCTAACCCTAACCCTAACCCTAACCCTAACCCTAACCCTAACCCTAACCCTAACCCTAACCCTAACCCTAACCCTAACCCTAACCCTAACCCTAACCCTAACCCTAACCCTAACCCTAACCCTAACCCTAACCCTAACCCTAACCCTAACCCTAACCCTAACCCTAACCCTAACCCTAACCCTAACCCTAACCCTAACCCTAACCCTAACCCTAACCCTAACCCTAACCCTAACCCTAACCCTAACCCTAACCCTAACCCTAACCCTAACCCTAACCCTAACCCTAACCCTAACCCTAACCCTAACCCTAACCCTAACCCTAACCCTAACCCTAACCCTAACCCTAACCCTAACCCTAACCCTAACCCTAACCCTAACCCTAACCCTAACCCTAACCCTAACCCTAACCCTAACCCTAACCCTAACCCTAACCCTAACCCTAACCCTAACCCTAACCCTAACCCTAACCCTAACCCTAACCCTAACCCTAACCCTAACCCTAACCCTAACCCTAACCCTAACCCTAACCCTAACCCTAACCCTAACCCTAACCCTAACCCTAACCCTAACCCTAACCCTAACCCTAACCCTAACCCTAACCCTAACCCTAACCCTAACCCTAACCCTAACCCTAACCCTAACCCTAACCCTAACCCTAACCCTAACCCTAACCCTAACCCTAACCCTAACCCTAACCCTAACCCTAACCCTAACCCTAACCCTAACCCTAACCCTAACCCTAACCCTAACCCTAACCCTAACCCTAACCCTAACCCTAACCCTAACCCTAACCCTAACCCTAACCCTAACCCTAACCCTAACCCTAACCCTAACCCTAACCCTAACCCTAACCCTAACCCTAACCCTAACCCTAACCCTAACCCTAACCCTAACCCTAACCCTAACCCTAACCCTAACCCTAACCCTAACCCTAACCCTAACCCTAACCCTAACCCTAACCCTAACCCTAACCCTAACCCTAACCCTAACCCTAACCCTAACCCTAACCCTAACCCTAACCCTAACCCTAACCCTAACCCTAACCCTAACCCTAACCCTAACCCTAACCCTAACCCTAACCCTAACCCTAACCCTAACCCTAACCCTAACCCTAACCCTAACCCTAACCCTAACCCTAACCCTAACCCTAACCCTAACCCTAACCCTAACCCTAACCCTAACCCTAACCCTAACCCTAACCCTAACCCTAACCCTAACCCTAACCCTAACCCTAACCCTAACCCTAACCCTAACCCTAACCCTAACCCTAACCCTAACCCTAACCCTAACCCTAACCCTAACCCTAACCCTAACCCTAACCCTAACCCTAACCCTAACCCTAACCCTAACCCTAACCCTAACCCTAACCCTAACCCTAACCCTAACCCTAACCCTAACCCTAACCCTAACCCTAACCCTAACCCTAACCCTAACCCTAACCCTAACCCTAACCCTAACCCTAACCCTAACCCTAACCCTAACCCTAACCCTAACCCTAACCCTAACCCTAACCCTAACCCTAACCCTAACCCTAACCCTAACCCTAACCCTAACCCTAACCCTAACCCTAACCCTAACCCTAACCCTAACCCTAACCCTAACCCTAACCCTAACCCTAACCCTAACCCTAACCCTAACCCTAACCCTAACCCTAACCCTAACCCTAACCCTAACCCTAACCCTAACCCTAACCCTAACCCTAACCCTAACCCTAACCCTAACCCTAACCCTAACCCTAACCCTAACCCTAACCCTAACCCTAACCCTAACCCTAACCCTAACCCTAACCCTAACCCTAACCCTAACCCTAACCCTAACCCTAACCCTAACCCTAACCCTAACCCTAACCCTAACCCTAACCCTAACCCTAACCCTAACCCTAACCCTAACCCTAACCCTAACCCTAACCCTAACCCTAACCCTAACCCTAACCCTAACCCTAACCCTAACCCTAACCCTAACCCTAACCCTAACCCTAACCCTAACCCTAACCCTAACCCTAACCCTAACCCTAACCCTAACCCTAACCCTAACCCTAACCCTAACCCTAACCCTAACCCTAACCCTAACCCTAACCCTAACCCTAACCCTAACCCTAACCCTAACCCTAACCCTAACCCTAACCCTAACCCTAACCCTAACCCTAACCCTAACCCTAACCCTAACCCTAACCCTAACCCTAACCCTAACCCTAACCCTAACCCTAACCCTAACCCTAACCCTAACCCTAACCCTAACCCTAACCCTAACCCTAACCCTAACCCTAACCCTAACCCTAACCCTAACCCTAACCCTAACCCTAACCCTAACCCTAACCCTAACCCTAACCCTAACCCTAACCCTAACCCTAACCCTAACCCTAACCCTAACCCTAACCCTAACCCTAACCCTAACCCTAACCCTAACCCTAACCCTAACCCTAACCCTAACCCTAACCCTAACCCTAACCCTAACCCTAACCCTAACCCTAACCCTAACCCTAACCCTAACCCTAACCCTAACCCTAACCCTAACCCTAACCCTAACCCTAACCCTAACCCTAACCCTAACCCTAACCCTAACCCTAACCCTAACCCTAACCCTAACCCTAACCCTAACCCTAACCCTAACCCTAACCCTAACCCTAACCCTAACCCTAACCCTAACCCTAACCCTAACCCTAACCCTAACCCTAACCCTAACCCTAACCCTAACCCTAACCCTAACCCTAACCCTAACCCTAACCCTAACCCTAACCCTAACCCTAACCCTAACCCTAACCCTAACCCTAACCCTAACCCTAACCCTAACCCTAACCCTAACCCTAACCCTAACCCTAACCCTAACCCTAACCCTAACCCTAACCCTAACCCTAACCCTAACCCTAACCCTAACCCTAACCCTAACCCTAACCCTAACCCTAACCCTAACCCTAACCCTAACCCTAACCCTAACCCTAACCCTAACCCTAACCCTAACCCTAACCCTAACCCTAACCCTAACCCTAACCCTAACCCTAACCCTAACCCTAACCCTAACCCTAACCCTAACCCTAACCCTAACCCTAACCCTAACCCTAACCCTAACCCTAACCCTAACCCTAACCCTAACCCTAACCCTAACCCTAACCCTAACCCTAACCCTAACCCTAACCCTAACCCTAACCCTAACCCTAACCCTAACCCTAACCCTAACCCTAACCCTAACCCTAACCCTAACCCTAACCCTAACCCTAACCCTAACCCTAACCCTAACCCTAACCCTAACCCTAACCCTAACCCTAACCCTAACCCTAACCCTAACCCTAACCCTAACCCTAACCCTAACCCTAACCCTAACCCTAACCCTAACCCTAACCCTAACCCTAACCCTAACCCTAACCCTAACCCTAACCCTAACCCTAACCCTAACCCTAACCCTAACCCTAACCCTAACCCTAACCCTAACCCTAACCCTAACCCTAACCCTAACCCTAACCCTAACCCTAACCCTAACCCTAACCCTAACCCTAACCCTAACCCTAACCCTAACCCTAACCCTAACCCTAACCCTAACCCTAACCCTAACCCTAACCCTAACCCTAACCCTAACCCTAACCCTAACCCTAACCCTAACCCTAACCCTAACCCTAACCCTAACCCTAACCCTAACCCTAACCCTAACCCTAACCCTAACCCTAACCCTAACCCTAACCCTAACCCTAACCCTAACCCTAACCCTAACCCTAACCCTAACCCTAACCCTAACCCTAACCCTAACCCTAACCCTAACCCTAACCCTAACCCTAACCCTAACCCTAACCCTAACCCTAACCCTAACCCTAACCCTAACCCTAACCCTAACCCTAACCCTAACCCTAACCCTAACCCTAACCCTAACCCTAACCCTAACCCTAACCCTAACCCTAACCCTAACCCTAACCCTAACCCTAACCCTAACCCTAACCCTAACCCTAACCCTAACCCTAACCCTAACCCTAACCCTAACCCTAACCCTAACCCTAACCCTAACCCTAACCCTAACCCTAACCCTAACCCTAACCCTAACCCTAACCCTAACCCTAACCCTAACCCTAACCCTAACCCTAACCCTAACCCTAACCCTAACCCTAACCCTAACCCTAACCCTAACCCTAACCCTAACCCTAACCCTAACCCTAACCCTAACCCTAACCCTAACCCTAACCCTAACCCTAACCCTAACCCTAACCCTAACCCTAACCCTAACCCTAACCCTAACCCTAACCCTAACCCTAACCCTAACCCTAACCCTAACCCTAACCCTAACCCTAACCCTAACCCTAACCCTAACCCTAACCCTAACCCTAACCCTAACCCTAACCCTAACCCTAACCCTAACCCTAACCCTAACCCTAACCCTAACCCTAACCCTAACCCTAACCCTAACCCTAACCCTAACCCTAACCCTAACCCTAACCCTAACCCTAACCCTAACCCTAACCCTAACCCTAACCCTAACCCTAACCCTAACCCTAACCCTAACCCTAACCCTAACCCTAACCCTAACCCTAACCCTAACCCTAACCCTAACCCTAACCCTAACCCTAACCCTAACCCTAACCCTAACCCTAACCCTAACCCTAACCCTAACCCTAACCCTAACCCTAACCCTAACCCTAACCCTAACCCTAACCCTAACCCTAACCCTAACCCTAACCCTAACCCTAACCCTAACCCTAACCCTAACCCTAACCCTAACCCTAACCCTAACCCTAACCCTAACCCTAACCCTAACCCTAACCCTAACCCTAACCCTAACCCTAACCCTAACCCTAACCCTAACCCTAACCCTAACCCTAACCCTAACCCTAACCCTAACCCTAACCCTAACCCTAACCCTAACCCTAACCCTAACCCTAACCCTAACCCTAACCCTAACCCTAACCCTAACCCTAACCCTAACCCTAACCCTAACCCTAACCCTAACCCTAACCCTAACCCTAACCCTAACCCTAACCCTAACCCTAACCCTAACCCTAACCCTAACCCTAACCCTAACCCTAACCCTAACCCTAACCCTAACCCTAACCCTAACCCTAACCCTAACCCTAACCCTAACCCTAACCCTAACCCTAACCCTAACCCTAACCCTAACCCTAACCCTAACCCTAACCCTAACCCTAACCCTAACCCTAACCCTAACCCTAACCCTAACCCTAACCCTAACCCTAACCCTAACCCTAACCCTAACCCTAACCCTAACCCTAACCCTAACCCTAACCCTAACCCTAACCCTAACCCTAACCCTAACCCTAACCCTAACCCTAACCCTAACCCTAACCCTAACCCTAACCCTAACCCTAACCCTAACCCTAACCCTAACCCTAACCCTAACCCTAACCCTAACCCTAACCCTAACCCTAACCCTAACCCTAACCCTAACCCTAACCCTAACCCTAACCCTAACCCTAACCCTAACCCTAACCCTAACCCTAACCCTAACCCTAACCCTAACCCTAACCCTAACCCTAACCCTAACCCTAACCCTAACCCTAACCCTAACCCTAACCCTAACCCTAACCCTAACCCTAACCCTAACCCTAACCCTAACCCTAACCCTAACCCTAACCCTAACCCTAACCCTAACCCTAACCCTAACCCTAACCCTAACCCTAACCCTAACCCTAACCCTAACCCTAACCCTAACCCTAACCCTAACCCTAACCCTAACCCTAACCCTAACCCTAACCCTAACCCTAACCCTAACCCTAACCCTAACCCTAACCCTAACCCTAACCCTAACCCTAACCCTAACCCTAACCCTAACCCTAACCCTAACCCTAACCCTAACCCTAACCCTAACCCTAACCCTAACCCTAACCCTAACCCTAACCCTAACCCTAACCCTAACCCTAACCCTAACCCTAACCCTAACCCTAACCCTAACCCTAACCCTAACCCTAACCCTAACCCCTAACCCTAACCCTAACCCAAGTCTAACCCCAGCCCCAAGTCTAACCCCAACCTCAAGTCTCACCCAACGTCTCAGAGTCTAGCTTACCTTCACACCTACCTGTTGCACTTAGCTTCAAGTGGGATCTGTGTCCTGGTAATGTTGAATTAAAGCACACCACTGAATTAGATTGCATAAGTATTTGTTTATTACAGCACTGTTTCCTCAAGACATGACTCGTACAATTGTATGCACACTACAGCAATGCCTACATGTTGACAAACAAAACATGAATACACGTACTCCATACAATTGCAAGACACCGTTTACAGGCGCAGCACCCACCTACTCCATACAATTCCAAGACACCGTTTACAGGCGCAGCACCCGCGTACTCCATGCAATTCCAAGACACCGTTTACAGGCGCAGCACCCGCGTACTCCATACATTTTAAGGCATGGTTTACATATAACGCATATGTCAGACTCACAAGACAAAGGTCACAAAGCCTCCATATCCAATAAATAACATTACATTTACACTAATATTGTGTACTGCAACCCACCTCAAGAGCAGAGCAGATCTCAGCCCACCTGAAGTAAATGCAAGCCTCAGACAGGCCGGGAAGGAGAGCAAATGGGCTCCGTTGGTTATGGGGTTGGGTTAGCCCTGCGGTACAAACAAACATAGCAAAGCTAACCCAACCCCGTAAGCAAGGCAAAGCTAAAGCCAATTTGGCTGAGATCAATTGATTGCAAAGCTAAAGCCAATTTGGGCAAGATCAATTGACTGCACATGCCAAAATCGGCGCAACTCTCAGAATGGCCGCGCAAAGGGGCGTGAGTCTCAGACTGGCCGGGAAGGAGCGCAAATGGGCTCCGAAGGCCTCGGGCGTTGGTTACGGGGTTGGGTTAGCCCTGCGGTACAAACAAACAAAGCAAAGCTAACCCAACCCCGTAAGCAAGGCAAAGCTAAAGCCAATTTGGCTGAGATCAATTGATTGCAAAGCTAAAGCCAATTTGGGCAAGATCAATTGACTGCACATGCCAAAATCGGCAGCAACTCTCAGAATGGCCTGTGCAAAGGGGCATGAGTCTCAGACTGGCCGGGAAGGAGCGCAAATGGGCTCCGAAGGCCTCGGGCGTTGGTTACGGGGTTGGGTTAGCCCTGCGGTACAAACAAACAAAGCAAAGCTAACCCAACCCCGTAAGCAAGGCAAAGCTAAAGCCAATTTGGCTGAGATCAATTGATTGCAAAGCTAAAGCCAATTTGGGCAAGATCAATTGACTGCACATGCCAAAATCGGCGCAACTCTCAGAATGGCCGCGCAAAGGGGCGCGAGTCTCAGACTGGCCGGGAAGGAGCGCAAATGGGCTCCGAAGGCCTCGGGCGTTGGTTACGGGGTTGGGTTAGCCCTGCGGTACAAACAAACAAAGCAAAGCTAACCCAACCCCGTAAGCAAGGCAAAGCTAAAGCCAATTTGGCTGAGATCAATTGATTGCAAAGCTAAAGCCAATTTGGGCAAGATCAATTGACTGCACATGCCAAAATCGGCGCAACTCTCAGAATGGCCGCGCAAAGGGGCGCGAGTCTCAGACTGGCCGGGAAGGAGCGCAAATGGGCTCCAAAGGCCTCGGGCGTTGGTTACGGGGTTGGGTTAGCCCTGCGGTACAAACAAACAAAGCAAAGCTAACCCAACCCCGTAAGCAAGGCAAAGCTAAAGCCAACTTAGTTGCAATGCATTAACTGCAAAGCTAAAGCCAATTTGGTTGAGATAAATTATTTGTAAAGCTAAAGCCAATTGGGTTGATGCAAAATGACTGCACGCGCTGAAATCAGCGTGACTCTCAGCATGGCCGTGAGTCTCAAACAGACTGGATGGAGTGCGAATGGTCCCTGTCCAGCTACAGGATGTCAGTTACGGGATTAGGGTCAGCCACGCTAGCAAACTCAAAGCGAAGGTGACCCAACCCCATGAGTGAGGCAAACCCTTTGATGTGCTATCCCTCGAAATTCTCTCAAAGATTGCAGCCGGCTACTTGGACGGGTACGTTGCTTGCTAGATGAAGAACTAGCTGAACCGCCTGGCCTAATGAGTGCTGCTCCGATCGTGTTAAATGCAGCTGGTATGCCATCCTGAGTGCTCTTCAGGCCTGTTCTGTCCAATATCTTCATTGAAGACCTGCCTGATGGCATGGAGTGCACCTTTGGTAAGTTTGCTGAGGGCGTTGCATCAGATTAGCACTATGTTTGGAGTTCAGAGCTCATTAGGAGTTGGGGTGAAGGTATAAGGGTTAGGTTTATTAGGGTTATGCTCAAAGTGACTGTTAGGGAAGGCCAAGGCAAAGGCAACAACACCCAAGGGAACACCAAAACCGAGGGCAAAGGCATAGACAACAACCAAGGGAAGGCAACGTCAAAGGCACAGTGAAAGCAAAGGTATGGAGAACACCAAAGAGAAGACCTCCTCAGAGGGCAGGCCCAAAGAGAGGGCCTCAGAGAACAAAACAGAGACCAAAGAGAACACCGTGGCAAGGCCAAAATGGAGGGCGAGGTCCATGAGAACGCTGCAGGGAAGGCCGATGCAGGAGGCCAAGGGCAATGGCCAAAGAGAATGCAGCACAGAAGGCCAAAACCAAAGGCCAAAGAGAACGCTGTAGGGAATGCCAAAACAAGAAGGCCAAAGGCAAAGGCCAAACAGAACGCAACAAGGAATGCCAAAACCAAAGGCCAAAGAGATCGTCGCAGAGAATGCCACAACAGGGGGCTGAAAGGAGCACAGGCAAAGAAGGCCAAGGGCAAAGGTCAAAGAGAACATGGAAGGGAACGCCAAAGAGAATGTGGCAAAGGCGGTCAAACGCGATGGCCAGGAGAACGTGGCATGGATGGCAAAAACCTAAGGCCAAATAGAACACTGCATGGAACACCAGAAGTGATGGCCAAAGAGAACGCTGCAGGGAACGCCAAAACCTGAGGCCAAAAAGAATGCCGCAAAGAAGGCCAAGGGCAATGGCCAAGAGAACATGACAAGGAATGCAAAAACAAGAGGACAAGAGAATGTAGTAGGGAACGCCAAGGGCAAAGGGAAGGAGAACACCGCCGTGAAAGGCCAGAGCCAAGGAGAACGTGCAAAGAATAGGACGGGCAGCCTTCGGGGAACCCTGCAGTGCAGAAAGGAGCTCTGGGAACCCTACCTTGTGTCTCACTCAGTAAGGGGTAAACACTGGTGGGTGTGCATTGTCCTTACCTGCTGGGCAGACAATTACCAGTCAGCAAAGTGGAGTTCCAGGGCATCCCGGGAAATGCAGCTTTCGGTTCCTGGCTGTTCCCGTGAAGACCTGCACATCTCTCCGTGCAGTCCTTACAGCACTCGGGAGTGCTGCAGCTCTCTGCTGCCACCTGTTGGACACAATGCAGGAATGAAGGCGCTGCCCCGCATATGTAGGGCTGCACCCTGCGTGCATTGCTCTATAGGATGACACAAGGGAGTATTAGGAATATAATGAATGCTATGCATAGGTTTGAAGTTACAATTAGCTTAACAATTGTTTTCCACACTATGATTAGGATTAAGGGTACTGTGACAGAAAACAAGCGGCATTATTTTTATTGCAGCATTTAGGTTAAGAGACATTTTTAATATTGGCTTAATAGTTAGGCTTACATATACACTGTGGGTTAACATAATTATCATTAGAGCTCACATTAAGCTACGGGTTCAGGTCAAGATTAACATTCACGCTGCCTCCCAGCCAATCCCAGAGAGCCAAAGAAAAAAGGCAAGCTGAACTCGCACCGAAAGCCAAGGTAAAGGCAAAGCAAACAGCCAAGGCGAAGGGAAGGGCAAAAGCAAGGAGAGCACCCAACGGAAAGCCAAGGTGAGGGTGAGGAGACAGCAGCAGGAAAAACCAAGGGCAAAGGCCAAGAGAACACAGCAAAAAATGCCAAAACAGAAGGCCGAGGGAACACATGCATGGAATGCTCAGGTCAGGGCAAGGGCTAAGAGAACGTGGCAGGAAGTGCCAAAACAGGAGGCCAAAGAGAACACGGCAAAGAAGGCCAAGGCAGAAGGCTGAGAGAAGGTGGCTGGGAACACCAGAACATGATGCCAAAGAGAACGCTGCAGGAAACGCCCAAACAGGAGGGCAAGAGAACACTGCAGGGAACGCCAAAACTGAATGCTGAAGAGAACGTGGCAGAAGAAAAAGAAGTTCAATAGCCAAGAGAATGTGGCATGGAACGCAAAAACAGGAGGGCAAGGGAATGCCTAGGTAAGGGCCAAGAGAATGTGGAAGGAAATGCCAAGGAAATGGCCAAGAGAACATGACAAGAAACGCCAAAACAGAAGGGCAAGAGAGCACTGCAGGGAACGCCAAAACTGAATGTTGAAGTGAATGTGGCCAAGAAAGTCAAGGGCAATGGCCAAGAGAACATGACAAGGAATGCAAACAAGAGGACAAGAGAATGTAGTAGGGAACGCCAAGGGCAAAGGGAAGGAGAACACCGCCGTGAAAGGCCAGAGCCAAGGAGAACGTGCAAAGAATAGGACGGGCAGCCTTCGGGGAACCCTGAAGTGCAGAAAGGAGCTCTGGGAACCCTACCTTGTGTCTCACTCAGTAAGGGGTAAACACTGGTGGGTGTGCATTGTCCTTACCTGCTGGGCAGACAATTACCAGTCAGCAAAGTGGAGTTCCAGGGCATCCCAGGAAATGCAGCTTTCGGTTCCTGGCTGTTCCCGTGAAGACCTGCACATCTCTCCGTGCAGTCCTTACAGCACTCGGGAGCGCTGCAGCTCTCTGCTGCCACCTGTTGGACACAATGCAGGAATGAAGGCGCTGCCCCGCATATGTAGGGCTGCACCCTGCGTGCATTGCTCTATAGAATGACGCAAGGGACTATTAGGGATATAATTAATGCTGTTTATAAGTTACTTAATGGGGGTCAGGGGATGGGAGGAAAAGGTGTGGGGGTTTGGGTATCATACAGATTAGGAAACAAATAGCATCTCCTGACAATTGGGATGAGATATCTGGAGATCCTGACTGTAGTCATCCAGAAGAGGACAACCCTTTCTTTTTTATTAACACAAACCCAGATCTGCTGGTGAAACAGAAATGACCGTAAGACCCTGGGGAAGTCAGCATAGTCGTGATGTTCCATTAGCTGCTCCACAGGCCTCACACCACCGATTAGAGGAGTCCCAACAATCCTTAAAACCCACTGAGCTGCAAACTGAGATCAGAAGAGAGGACATAATTTAAAACATGATAATGATGCCCAGAATGCCCTTCAACAACTCTGCGTGGGTGCAATTAACACATGGCACTGTGAATTACAGCCATAAGATGGGATGATGGGGGAGAAGACAAACCACATTTGGAGCCGAGGTTGGAGATCATGAGGTGAAAACCATGAAAGAGGAAACAGCGACTCAATCAGAAAGAAATGGGCTTAAAAAGGGCTGCAAACAGGATCTGCAGAATGCAGAACCCCTGAACGGAATAGGGTATTAACTGTCACCGTGTCCAGAACCGCAGCGCTCAGTCAGCCAATCAGCATCATTAGGGCTCATTGAAGCAATCCAGAAGCAAGGGAACTGTGAAAGGAAGGAATGGATGTCAGTCCATCCATCAGCTGCTCAGAGAACAGGAGAGAACCCCTTCATCTCCCTTAGGACAAGACTGAAGGCACCGTAGGGACACACACAGCAGATACAGCTGCTCTAATCCAGCTCAGGATCTCCCCGGAAAGACATGGCTCACAGCTCTACAATAAAGCAGGAATCCCTCACCCCATTTAAGGGCTTCCCCCCACACCCCAAAGGAAGCAGTCTCCAAGTTCAGATACAGGCCTGAAAGCTACCAGTTCTTACATGGGGTCAAGATCCCCCCAAAAGAGGAGCTCAGAGCCCTGAAATTCAGAAAGAACCACTTACCCCATTCCAAGGACCAATACTCACTCGCTCCCCCAAAGAAGCAGTTTCCAGGTACAGATGGCTGCCAGCCCCAAAATGCAGCTATGAACCCCCAGCAAAGGGGTAGATCACAGCCCTCCAATACAGAAGAACTCACCCCCACACCCTCAAGGAAGCACACCCAGACTCAGATGCTGCCCCCTTTGCTTCCCAGCCCTTAAATGCGGTCAGGGAGGGGAGGAGCCCGTCTCAGCCCCACCCCACAGCCAAATTGCCATCAGCTGTGCTCGCAGGGCTGCACCTCCCCAGGTGAATGGGAGCTGCTGAGTCATGGCCTGAACCACTGATTGATTGGCTGAGGCAGAACTCAGTCAGCTGTGGGAGCACAGGTGGAGTCAATCCAGAGTGTGAATAGAAGGTGGAGCCTGGCTGCAGCTCTCCAAGATAGCATTTAAGGGCTGACTACCCCCAGGAAAAGGTCTATATTGTAACTTCGGGATGTTTGTTTTCAGGATTCTCTATCAGAGCATCTTATAAGGCAATAAGAGTTAAAGAGCCTACATTGTGGATGAGCGTGCTGCTTCCCTGAGCACTTCGGGTCCTCAAAAAAGAAAAAAGGAGCAACATTCCTGGAGGAAACTGGCAAAAAAAGGTAGGCATTTTGATTACTTACATACACATGAATAATATATATATATCAGGTTGACTGATTGCATCACTACAAAATCATGCATTTTCTTTCAAAAAAATCCACATATACCCGAAAAACATCCATTTTCTCTCTGAAAATCCCCCATTTACTCAACTATCATGCTTTTTCTCTTAGAAAATACCCCATCTACCCAAATAACCAGCATTCTGATTTCAAAATCCGAAAGCTAAACAAAAAAATCATCACTTTCTCAATGAAAATTCCACATTAAAAGCAAAAATCATGCATTGCAACTTCAAAAATACTCCATTTAACCCGAATGTCATCCATTGGCTTTATGAAATCTCAAATTAAACAGAAAATTACGCATTTTCACTTTGAGAATCCCCCAATTAAAGCAAAATAAGGCAGTGCCTTCAGAAATCCCCCATTTAAGCGAAAATCACGAGTTTTCTCTTCGCAAATCCCCCATCTAAGCCGAAAATCACGCATTTCTCTTCAGAAATCCCACATTTAAGCGAAAATCACGCGCTTTTCTCTTCGCAAATCCCCCATTTAACCGAAAATCACGCGTTTTCTCTTCGCAAATCCCCCATTTAACCGAAAATCACGCGTTTTCTCTTCGCAAATCCCCCATTTAAGCCGAAAATCACGCATTTTCTCTTCGCAAATCCCCCATTTAAGCGAAAATCATGCGTTTTCTCTTCGCAAATCCCCCATTTAACCCGAAAATCACGCGTTTTCTCTTCGCAAATCCCCCATTTAACCGAAAATCACGCGTTTTCTCTTCGCAAATCCCCCATTTAACCCGAAAATCACGCGTTTTCTCTTCGCAAATCCCCCATTTAACCGAAAATCACGCGTTTTCTCTTCGCAAATCCCCCATTTAAGCGAAAATCACGCGTTTTCTCTTCGCAAATCCCCCATTTAAGCGAAAATCACGCGTTTTCTCTTCGCAAATCCCCCATTTAACCGAAAATCACGCGTTTTCTCTTCGCAAATCCCCCATTTAAGCGAAAATCACGCGTTTTCTCTTCGCAAATCCCCCATTTAAGCGAAAATCACGCGTTTTCTCTTCGCAAATCCCCCATTTAAGCGAAAATCACGCGTTTTCTCTTCGCAAATCCCCCATTTAAGCGAAAATCACGCGTTTTCTCTTCGCAAATCCCCCATTTAAGCGAAAATCACGCGTTTTCTCTTCGCAAATCCCCCATTTAAGCCGAAAATCACGCGTTTTCTCTTCGCAAATCCCCCATTTAACCGAAAATCACGCGTTTTCTCTTCCAAATCCCCCATTTAAGCGAAAATCACGCGTTTTCTCTTCGAGAATCCCCCATTTAACGAAAAATCACGCGTTTTCTCTTCGCAAATCCCCCATTTAAGCCGAAAATCACGCGTTTTCTCTTCGCAAATCCCCCATTTAACCCGAAAATCACGCGTTTTCTCTTCGCAAATCCCCCATTTAAGCGAAAATCACGCGTTTTCTCTTCAGCAAATCCCCCATTTAACTCGAAAATCACGCGTTTTCTCTTCGCAAATCCCCCATTTAAGCGAAAATCACGCGTTTTCTCTTCGGAAATCCCCATTTAATTCGAAAATCACGCGTTTTCTCTTCGAGAATCCCCCATTTAAGCCCGAAAATCACTGTGTTTTCTCTTCGAGAATCCCTCATTTAACCCGAAATCACGCGTTTTCTCTTCAGAAATCTCCCATTTAACCCGAAAATCACGCGTTTTCTCTTCGAAGAATCCCCCATTTAAGCGAAAATCACGCGTTTTCTCTTCGCAAATCCCCCATTTAACTCGAAAATGACGCGTTTTCTCTTTGCAAATCCCCCATTTAACCAAAAATCACGCGTTTTCTCTTCGCAAATCCCCCATTTAACTCGAAAATGACGCATTTTCTCTTCACAAATCCCCCATATAGGCGAAAATCACGCGTTTTCTCTTCGCAAATCCCCCATTTAACTCGAAAATCACGCAGTATCCTCTTCGCAAATCCCCCATTTAACTCGAAAATGACGTGTTTTCTCTTGGAGAATCTTCCATTTAACCCGAAAATCACGCATATCCTCTTCGCAAATCCCCCATTTAACCCGAAAATCACGCGTTTTCTCTTGGAGAATCTTCCATTTAACCCGAAAATCACGCAGTATTCCTCTGCGCAAATCCCCCATTTAACTCGAAAATGACGCGTTTTCTCTTTGCAAATCCCCCATTTAAGCGAAAATCACGCGTTTTCTCTTCGCAAATCCCCCATTTAACTCGAAAATGACGCGTTTTCTCTTCGCAAATCCCCCATTTAACTCAAAAAATGACGCGTTTTTCTCTTCACAAATCCCCCATTTAACCAATAATCACGTGTTTTCTCTTCGAGAATCCCTTTTCTAACCAGAAAATCACGCATTTTCTCTTCGAGAATCCCCCATTTAACCGAAAATCACTCGTTTTCTCTTCGAGAATCCCCATTTAACCAAAAATCACGCGTCTTCTCTTTGGAAATTGCCCATTTAAGCGAAAATCATGCATTTTCTTTTCGAGAATCCCGCTTTTAACCTGAAAATAACACGTTTTCTCTTCGCGAATCCCCCATTTAACCCGAAAATCACGCGTTTTCTCTTCCCAAATCCCCCATTTAAGCGAAAATCACGCGTTTTCTCTTCACAAATCCCACATTTAACCCGAAAATGACTCATTTTCTATTCACAAATCCCCCATTTAAGCGAAAATCACGCATTTTCTCTTCGGAATCCCCCATTTAACCCGAAAATCACGCGTTTTCTCTTCGAGAATCCCCATTTAACCCGAAAATCACGCGTTTTCTCTTCGCAAATCCCCATTTAAGCGAAAATCACGCGTTTTCTCTTCGCAAATCCCCCATTTAAGCGAAAATCACGCGTTTTCTCTTCGCAAATCCCCCATTTAACGAAAATCACGCGTTTTCTCTTCGAGAATCCCCCATTTAACCGAAAATCACGCGTTTTCTCTTCGAGAATCCCCCATTTAACCGAAAATCACGCGTTTTCTCTTCGCAAATCCCCCATTTAAGCCGAAAATCACGCGTTTTCTCTTCGCAAATCCCCCATTTAAGCGAAAATCACGCGTTTTCTCTTCGCAAATCCCCCATTTAACTCGAAAATCACGCGTTTTCTCTTCGCAAATCCCCCATTTAAGCGAAAATCACGCGTTTTCTCTTCGCAAATCCCCCATTTAACTCGAAAATCACGC
This sequence comes from Gallus gallus, assembly GCF_016699485.2. Lineage (NCBI taxonomy): Eukaryota > Metazoa > Chordata > Aves > Galliformes > Phasianidae > Gallus > Gallus gallus. The sequence goes on along the minus strand of NC_052559.1, from coordinate 5,420,733 downwards.
GTTTTCTCTTCGCAAATCCCCCATTTAAGCGAAAATCACGCGTTTTCCTCTCGCAAATCCCCCATTTAACCGAAAATCACGCGTTTTCTCTTCGCAAATCCCCCATTTAACCGAAAATCATGCGTTTTCTCTTCGAGAATCCCCCATTTAACCCGAAAATCACGCGTTTTCTCTTCGCAGAATCCCCCATTTAACCCGAAAATCACGCGTTTTCTCTTCGCAAATCCCCCATTTAAGCGAAAATCACGCGTTTTCTCTTCGAAATCCCCATTTAAGCGAAAATCACGCGTTTTCTCTTCGCAAATCCCCCATTTAACCCGAAAATCACGCGTTTTCTCTTCGCAAATCCCCCATTTAACTCGAAAATCACGCGTTTTCTCTTCGCAAATCCCCCATTTAAGCGAAAATCACGCGTTTTCTCTTCGCAAATCCCCCATTTAACCCGAAAATCACGCGTTTTCTCTTCGCAAATCCCCCATTTAAGCGAAAATCACGCAGTTTTCTCTTCGCAAATCCCCCATTTAACCCGAAAATCACGCATTTTCTCTTCGGAAATCCCCCATTTAACCAAAAATCATGTGTTTTCTCTTCGAGAATTCCCATTTCTAACCCGAAAATCACGCGTTTTCTCTTCGAGAATCCCCCATTTAACCCGAAAATCACGCGTTTTCTCTTCCAAATCCTTCATTTAAGCGAAAATCACGCGTTTTCTCTTCGCAAATCCCCCATTTAACCCGAAAATCACGTGTTTTCTCTTCGCAAATCCCCCATTTAACCCGAAAATCACGCGTTTTCTCTTTGCAAATCCACCTTTTAACTCGAAAATCACTCGTTTTCTCTTCAAGAATCCCCCATTGAAGCGAAAATCACGCGTTTTCTCTTCGCAAATCCCCCATTTAACTCGAAAATGACGCGTTTTCTCTTCGCAAATCCCCCATTTAACTCGAAAATCACTCAGTATCCTCCTCGCAAATCCGCCATTTAACCCGAAAATCACGCATTTTCTCTTCGGAAATCCCCCATTTAACCAAAAATCATGCGTTTTCTCTTCGCAAATCCCCCATTTAAGCGAAAATCACGCGTTTTCTCTTCGCAAATCCCCCATTTAACCGAAAATCACGCGTTTTCTCTTCGCAAATCCCCCATTTAAGCGAAAATCACGCGTTTTTCTCTTCGCAAATCCCCCATTTAACCGAAAATCACGCGTTTTCTCTTCGCAAATCCCCCATTTAAGCGAAAATCACGCGTTTTCTCTTCGCAAATCCCCCATTTAAGCCGAAAATCACGCGTTTTCTCTTCGCAAATCCCCCATTTAAGCGAAAATCACGCGTTTTCTCTTCGCAAATCCCCCATTTAAGCCGAAAATCACGCGTTTTCTCTTCGCAAATCCCCCATTTAACCCGAAAATCACGCGTTTTCTCTTCGCAAATCCCCCATTTAAGCGAAAATCACGCGTTTTCTCTTCGCAAATCCCCCATTTAAGCGAAAATCACGCGTTTTCTCTTCGCAAATCCCCCATTTAAGCGAAAATCACGCGTTTTCTCTTCGAGAATCCCCCATTTAACCCGAAAATCACTCATTTTCTCTTCAAGAATCCCTCATTTAACCCGAATATCATACGCTTTCTCTTCAGAAATCTTCCATTTAACCCGAAAATCACTCGTTTTCTCTTCAAGAATCCCCCATTTAAGCGAAAATCACGCGTTTTCTCTTCGCAAATCCCCCATTTAACTCGAAAATGACGCATTTTCTCTTTGCAAATCCCCCATTTAACTCGAAAATGACGCGTTTTCTCTTCGCAAATCCCCCATTTAACTCGAAAATGACGTGTTTTCTCTTCGCAAATCCCCCATTTAACTCGAAAATCACGCATATCCTCCTCGCAAATCCGCCATTTAACCCGAAAATCATGCGTTTTCTCTTGGAGAATCTTCCATTTAACCCGAAAATCACTCATATCCTCTGCGCAAATCCCCATTTAACCCGAAAATGACGCGTTTTCTCTTTGCAAATCCCCCATTTAACCGGAAAATCACGCGTTTTCTCTTCGAGATTCCCCCATTTAACCCGAAAATCACGCGTTTTCTATTTGCAAATCCACCTTTTAACTCGAAAATCACGGTTTTCTCTTCGCAAATCCCCCATTTAAGCGAAAATCACGCGTTTTCTCTTCGCTAATACCCCATTTAACTAAAAATCACGTGTTTTCTCTTCGAGAATCCCCCATTTAACCCGAAAATCACGCGTTTTCTCTTCAGAAATCTTCCATTTAACCCGAAAATCACTCGTTTTCTCTTCAAGAATCCCCCATTTAAGCGAAAATCACGCGTTTTCTCTTCGCAAATCCCCCATTTAACTCGAAAATGACGCGTTTTCTCTTTGCAAATCCCCCATTTAAGCGAAAATCACGCGTTTTCTCTTCGCAAATCCCCCATTTAACTCGAAAATGACGCGTTTTCTCTTCGCAAATCCCCCATTTAACTCGAAAATCACTCAGTATCCTCCTCGCAAATCCGCCATTTAACCCGAAAATCACGCATTTTCTCTTCGAAATCCCCCATTTAACCGAAAATCACGTGTTTTCTCTTCGAGAATTCCCCATTTTAACCGAAAATCACGCGTTTTCTCTTCGAGAATCCCCCATTTAACCCGAAAATCACGCGTTTTCTCTTCGCAAATCCCTCATTTAAGCGAAAATCACGCGTTTTCTCTTCGCAAATCCCCCATTTAACCGAAAATCACGTGTTTTCTCTTCGCAAATCCCCCATTTAACCCGAAAATCACGCGTTTTCTCTTCGCAAATCCCCCATTTAACGCGAAAATCACGCGTTTTCTCTTCGCAAATCCCCCATTTAAGCGAAAATCACGCGTTTTCTCTTCGCAAATCCCCCATTTAACTCGAAAATCACGCGTTTTCTCTTCGAAATCCCCCATTTAACGCGAAAATCACGCGTTTCTCCTTCGCAAATCCCCATTTAACCCGAAAATCACGCGTTTTCTCTTCGAAATCCCCCATTTAAGCCAAAATCACGCGTTTTCTCTTCGAGAATCCCCCATTTAAGCGAAAATCACGCGTTTTCTCTTCGCAAATCCCCCATTTAAGCGAAAATCACTGCGTTTTCTCTTCGAATCCCCATTTAACCCGAAAATCACGCGTTTTCTCTTCGCAAATCCCCCATTTAAGCCAAAATCACGCGTTTTTCTCTTCGAGCAATCCCCCATTTAAGCGAAAAATCACGCGTTTTCTCTTCGCAGAATCCCCCATTTAACCTGAAAATCACGCGTTTTCTCTTCGAGAATCCCCCATTTAACCGAAAATCACGCGGTTTTCCTCTTCGCAAATCCCCCATTTAAGCGAAAATCACGCGTTTTCCTCTTCGCAAATCCCCCATTTAAGCCGAAAATCACGCTGTTTTCTCTTCGCAAATCCCCCATTTAAGCGAAAATCACGCGTTTTCTCTTCGAGAATCCCCCATTTAAGCGAAAATCACGCGTTTTTCTCTTCGCAAATCCCCCATTTAAGCTGAAAATCACGCGTTTTCTCTTCGCAAATCCCCATTTAAGCGAAAATCACGCGTTTTCTCTTCGCAGAATCCCCCATTTAAGCGAAAATCACGCGTTTTCTCTTCGCAAATCCCCCATTTAACGCGAAAATCACGCGTTTTCTCTTCGCAAATCCCCCATTTAAGCGAAAATCACGCGTTTTCTCTTCGCAGAATCCCCCATTTAACGAAAAATCACGCGTTTTCTCTTCGCAAATCCCCCATTTAAGCGAAAATCACGCGTTTTCTCTTCGCAAATCCCCCATTTAACCGAAAATCACGCGTTTTCTCTTCGAAATCCCCCATTTAAGCGAAAATCACGCGTTTTCTCTTCGCAAATCCCCCATTTAACGAAAATCACGCGTTTTCTCTTTCGCAAATCCCCCATTTAAGCCGAAAATCACGCGTTTTCTCTTCGCAAATCCCCCATTTAAGCGAAAATCACGCGTTTTCTCTTCGAGAATCCCCCATTTAAGCCGAAAATCACGCGTTTTCTCTTCGCAAATCCCCCATTTAACCCGAAAATCACGCGTTTTCTCTTCGCAATCCCCATTTAAGCGAAAATCACTGCGTTTTCTCTTCGCAAATCCCCCATTTAAGCGAAAATCACGCGGTTTTTCTCTTCGCAAATCCCCCATTTAACCGAAAATCACGCGTTTTCTCTTCGCAAATCCCCCATTTAAGCGAAAATCATCGCGTTTTCTCTTTCGCAAATCCCCCATTTTAAGCGAAAATCACGCGTTTTTCTCCTTCGCAAATCCCCCATTTAAGCCGAAAATCACGCGTTTTCTCTTCGCAAATCCCCCATTTAACCCGAAAATCACGCGTTTTCTCTTCGCAAATCCCCCATTTAAGCGAAAATCACGCGTTTTCTCTTCGCAAATCCCCATTTAAAGCCGAAAATCACGCGTTTTTCTCTTCGCAAATCCCCCATTTAACCGAAAATCACGCGTTTTCTCTTCGCAAATCCCCCATTTAACCCGAAAATCACGCGTTTTCCTCTTCGCAAATCCCCCATTTAACTGAAAATCACGCATATCCTCTTCGCAAATCCCCCATTTAACCCGAAAATCACGCGTTTTCTCTTGAGAATCCTCCATTTAACCCGAAAATCACGCATTTTCCTCTTCGCAAATCCCCCATTTAACCGAAAATCACGCGTTTTCTCTTGAGAATCTTCCATTTAACCCGAAAATCACGCAGTATCTCTTCGCAAATCCCCCATTTAACTCGAAAATCACGCGTTTTCTCTTTGCAAATCCCCCATTTAAGCGAAAATCACGCGTTTTCTCTTCGCAAATCCCCCATTTAACTCGAAAATCACGCGTTTTCTCTTCGCAAATCCCCCATTTAACTCAAAAAATCACGCGTTTTCTCTTCACAAATCCCCCATTTAACCGAATAATCACGTGTTTTCTCTTCGAGAATCCCCATTTCTAACCAGAAAATCACGCATTTTCTCTTCGAGAATCCCCCATTTAACCCGAAAATCACGCGTTTTCTCTTCGAGAATCCCCCATTTAACCAAAAATCACGCGTCTTCTCTTTGGAATTGCCCATTTAAGGCGAAAATCATGCATTTTCTTTTCGAGAATCCCCCTTTAACCTGAAAATACACGTTTTCTCTTCGCGAATCCCCCATTTAACCCGAAAATCACGCGTTTTCTCTTCCAAATCCCCCATTTAAGCGAAAATCACGCGTTTTCTCTTCACAATCCCACATTTAACCCGAAAATGACTCAGTTTTCTATTCACAAATCCCCCATTTAAGCGAAAATCACGCAGTTTTCTCTTCGGAAATCCCCCATTGAAGCGAAAATCACGCATTTTCTCTTCGAGAATCCCCCATTTAACCCGAAAATCACGCGTTTTCTCTTCGAGATTCCCCATTTAAGCCGAAAATCACGCGTTTTCTCTTTGCAAATCCACCTTTTAACCGAAAATCACGTTTCTTTTTGAGAATCCCCCATTTAAGCGAAAATCACGCGTTTTCCTCTTCGCTAATACCCCATTTAACTAAAATCACGCGTTTTCTCATCAAGAATCCCCCATTTAAGCGAAAATCAGGTATTTTCGCTTCGCAAATCCCCCATTTAAGCGAAAATCATGTGTTTTCTCTTCGAGAATCCCCCATTTAACCCGAAAATCACGCGTTTTCTCTTCGCAAATCCCCCATTTAAGCAAAAATCACGCATTTTCTCCTCGAGAATCCCCCATTTAACTTAAAAATCACGCGTTTTCTCTTCGCAAATCCCCCATTTAAGCAAAAATCACGCGTTTTCTCTTCGAGAATCCCCCATTTAACCCGAAAATCACGCGTTTTCTCTTCGCAAATCCCCCATTTAACCCGAAAAATCACGCGTTTTCTCTTCGCAAATCCCCCATTTAAGCAAAAATCACGCGTTTTTCTCGTCGCAAATCCCCCATTTAAGCAAAAATCACGCGTTTTCTCTTCGCAAATCCCCCATTTAACCCGAAAATCACACGTTTTCTCTTTGCAAATCCCCCATTTAAGCGAAAATCACGCGTTTTCCTCTTCGCATATCTTCCCATTTAAGCGAAAATCACGCGTTTTCTCTTCGAGAATCCCCCATTTAAGCGAAAATCACGCAGTTTTCTCTTCGCACATCCCCCATTTAACCCGAAAATCACGCGTTTTCTCTTCGCAAATCCCCCATTTAACTGAAAATCACGCGTTTTCTCTTCGCAAATCCCCCATTTAAGTGAAAATCACGCATTTTCCTCTTCGCAAATCCCCCATTTAAGCGAAAATCACGCGTTTTCTCTTCGCAAATCCCCCATTTAACCCGAAAATCACGCGTTTTCTCTTCGCAAATCCCCCATTTAAGCAAAAATCACGCGTTTTCTCTTCGCAAATCCCCATTTAACCCGAAAATCACGCGTTTTCTCTTCACAAATCCCCCATTTAAGCGAAAATCACGCGTTTTCTCTTCGCAAATCCCCCATTTAAGCGAAAATCACGCAGTTTTCTCCTCGAGAATCCCCCATTTAACTTGAAAATCACGCGTTTTCTCTTCGCAAATCCCCCATTTAAGCGAAAATCACGCGTTTTCTCTTCGAGAATCCCCCATTTAACCCGAAAATCACGCGTTTTCTCTTCGCAAATCCCCCATTTAACCCGAAAATCACGCGTTTTCTCTTCGCAAATCCCCCATTTAAGCAAAAATCACGCGTTTTCTCTTCGCAAATCCCCCATTTAAGCGAAAATCACGCGTTTTCCTCTTCGCAAATCCCCCATTTAAGCCGAAAATCACAGCGTTTTCTCTTCGCAAATCCCCCATTTAAGCGAAAATCACGCGTTTTCTCTTCGCATAATCTCCCCATTTAAGCGAAAATCACGCGTTTTCTCTTCGAGAATCCCCCATTTAAGCGAAAATCACGCGTTTTCTCTTCGCAAATCCCCCATTTAACCGAAAATCACGCGTTTTCTCTTCGCAAATCCCCCATTTAAGCTGAAAATCACGCGTTTTCTCTTCGCAAATCCCCCATTTAAGTGAAAATCACGCATTTTCTCTTCGCAAATCCCCCATTTAAGCGAAAATCCCACGTTTTCTCTTCGCAAATCCCCCATTTAAGCGAAAATCACGCGTTTTCTCTTCGCAAATCCCCCAGTTAACCCGAAAATCACGCGTTTTCTCTTCGCAAATCCCCCATTTAAGCGAAAAATCACGCGTTTTCTCTTCGCAAATCCCCCATTTAACCCGAAAATCACGCGTTTTCTCTTCACAAATCCCCCATTTAAGCGAAAATCACGCGTTTTCTCTTCGCAAATCCCCCATTTAACCCAAAAATCACATAGTTTTCTCTTCGCAAATCCCCCATTTAACCCGAAAATCACGCGTTTTCTCTTCGCAAATCCCCCATTTAAGCGAAAATCACGCGTTTTCTCTTCGCAAATCCCCCATTTAAGCAAAAATCACGCGTTTTCTCTTCGCAAATCCCCCATTTTACCCAAAAATCACGCGTTTTCTCTTCGCAAATCCCCCATTTAAGCGAAAATCACGCGTTTTCTCTTTGAGAATCCCCCATTTAACCCGAAAATCAGGTATTTTCTCTTCGCAAATCCCCCATTTAAGCGAAAATCACGCGTTTTCTCTTCGCAAATCCCCCATTTAACCGAAAATCACGCGTTTTCTCTTCGAGAATCCCCCATTTAACCCGAAAATCACGCATTTTCTCTTCGCAAATCCCCATTTTAACCCGAAAATCACGCGTTTTCTCTTCGCAAATCCCCCATTTAAGCGAAAATCATGCGTTTTCTCTTCAAGAATCCCCCATTTAACCCGAAAATCACGTGTTTTCTCTTCACAAATCCCCGATTTAACCCGAAAATCACGCGTTTTCTCTTCGCAAATCTCCCATTTAAGCAAAAATCACGCGTTTTCTCTTTGAGAATCCCCCATTTAACCCGAAAACCACGCGTTTTCTCTTTGCAAATCCCCCATTTAAGCGAAAATCACGCGTTTTCTCTTGCAAATCCCCCATTTAACCCGAAAACCACGCGTTTTCTCTTCGCAAATCTCCCATTTAACCGGAAAATCACGCGTTTTCTCTTCGCAAATCCCCCATTTAAGCGAAAATCACGCGTTTTCTCTTCGAGAATCCCCATTTAAGCGAAAATCACGCGTTTTCTCTTCGCAAATCCCCCATTTAAGCGAAAATCACGCGTTTTCTCTTTGCAAATCCCCCATTTAACCCGAAAATCACGCGTTTTCTCTTCGCAAATCCCCCATTTAAGCGAAAATCACGCGTTTTCTCTTCGAAGAATCCCCCATTTAAGCCGAAAATCACGCGTTTTCTCTTTGCAAATCCCCCATTTAAGCGAAAATCACGCGTTTTCTCTTCGCAAATCCCCCATTTAACCCGAAAATCACGCGTTTTCTCTTCGCAAATCCCCCATTTAACCCGAAAATCACGCGTTTTCTCTTGAGAATCCCCCATTTAACCCGAAAATCACGCGTTTTCTCTTCGCAGAATCCCTCCATTTAACCGAAAATCACGCGTTTTCTCTTCGCAAATCCCCCATTTAAGCGAAAATCACACGTTTTCTCTTCGCAAATCCCCCATTTAAGCGAAAATCACGCGTTTTCTCTTCGCAAATCCCCCATTTAAGCAAAAATCACGCGTTTTCTCTTCGAGAATCCCCCATTTAACCAAAAATCACGCGTTTTCTCTTCGAGAATCCCCCATTTTAACCCAAAAATCACGCGTTTTCTCTTCGCAAATCCCCCATTTAACCGGAAAATCACGCGTTTTCTCTTTGCAAATCCCCCATTTATCCCGAAAATCACGCGTTTTCTCTTCGCAAATCCCCCATTTGAGCAAAAATCAAGCGTTTTCTCTTTGCAAATCCCCCATTTAACCAAAAATCACGCGTTTTCTCTTCGAGAATCCCCCATTTTAACCCAAAAATCACGCGTTTTCTCTTCGCAAATCCCCCATTTAAGCGAAAATCACGCGTTTTCTCTTCGCAAATCCCCCATTTAAGCGAAAATCACGCGTTTTCTCTTCGAGAGTCCCCCATTTAACCCGAAAATCACGCGTTTTCTCTTTGCAAATCCCCCATTTAAGCAAAAATCACACGTTTTCTCTTCGAGAATCCCCATTTAAGCGAAAATCACGCGTATTCTCTTCGCAAATCCCACATTTAACCCGAAAATCACGCGTTTTCTCTTCGAGAATCCCCCATTGAACCCGAAAATCACGCGTTTTGTCTTCGAGAGTCCCCCATTTAACCCGAAAATCAAGCGTTTTCTCTTCGAGAATCCCGCATTGAACCCGAAAATCACACGTTTTCTCTTCGCAAATCCCCCATTTTACCCAAAAATCACGCGTTTTCTCTTCGCAAATCCCCGATTTAACCTGAAAATCACGCGTTTTCTCTTCGCAAATCCCCCATTTAACCCGAAAATCACGCGTTTTCTCTTTGCAAATCCCCCATTTAACCCGAAAATCACGCGTTTTCTCTTCGCAAATCCCCCATTTAACCCAAAAATCACGCGTTTTCTCTTCGCAAATCCCCCATTTAAGCAAAAATCACGCGTTTTCTCTTCGCAAATCCCCCATTTAACCCGAAAATCACGCATTTTCTCTTCGCAAATCCCCCATTTAAGCAAAAATCACGTGTTTTCTCTTCGCAAATCCCCCATTTAACCCGAAAATCACGCGTTTTCTCTTTGAGAATCCCCCATTTAAGCGAAAATCACGCGTTTTCTCTTCGCAAATCCCCCATTTAAGCAAAAATCACGCGTTTTCTCTTCGCAAATCCCCCATTTAAGCGAAAATCACGCGTTTTCTCTTTGAGAATCCCCCTTTTAACCCGAAAATCACGCGTTTTCTCTTTGAGAATCCCCCATTTAACCAAAAATCACGCGTTTTCTCTTCGCAAATCCCCCATTTAAGCGAAAATCACACGTTTTCTCTTTGCAAATCCCCCATTTAAGCGAAAATCACGCATTTTCTCTTGGAGAATCCCCCATTTAAGCGAAAATCACGTATTTTCTCTTCGCAAATCCCCCATTTAACCCGAAAACCACGTGTTTTCTCTTCGCAAATCCCCCATTTATGCAAAAATCACGCGTTTTCTCTTCGAGAGTCCCCCATTAAACCCGAAAATAACGCGTTTTCGCAAATCCCCCATTTAACCAAAAATATCGCATTTTCTCCTCGAGAATCCCCCATTTAAGCGAAAATCACACGTTTTCTCTTCGCAAATCCCCCATTTTAAGCGAAAATCACGCGTTTTCTCTTCGCAAATCCCCCATTTAACCGAAAATCACGCGTTTTCTCTTCGCAAATCCCCCATTTAACCCGAAAATCACGTGTTTTCTCTTCGCAAATCCCCGATTTAAGCGAAAATCACGCGTTTTCTCTTCGAGAATCCCCCATTTAACCCGAAAATCACGCGTATTCTCTTCGCAAATCCCCCATTAAGCGAAAATCACGCGTTTTCTCTTCGAGAATCCCGCATTGAACCCGAAAATCACGCGTTTTCTCTTCGAGAATCCCCCATTTAAGCGAAAATCACGCGTTTTCTCTTCGCAAATCCCCCATTTAACCCAAAAATCACGCGTTTTCTCTTCACAAATCCCCCATTTAACCCGAAAACCACGCGTTTTCTCTTCGCAAATCCCCCATTTAAGCCAAAAATCACGCATTTTCTCTTCGAGAATCCCCCATTTAACCGAAAATCACGCGTTTTCTCTTTGCAAATTCCCCATTTAAGCAAAAATCACGTGTTTTCTCTTCGAGAATCCCCCATTTAAGCGAAAATCACGCGTTTTCTCTTCGTAAATCCCCCATTTAACTTGAAAATCAAGCGTTTTCTCTTCGCAAATCCCCCATTTAACCCGAAAATCACGCGTTTTCTCTTCGCAAATCCCCCATTTAAGCGAAAATCACACGTTTTCTCTTCACAAATCCCCCATTTAAGCAAAAATCACGCGTTTTCTCTTCGCAAATCCCCCATTTAACCCGAAAATCACGCGTTTTCTCTTCGAGAATCCCCCATTTAAGTGAAAATCACGCGTTTTCTCTTCGCAAATCCCCCATTTAACCGAAAATCACGCGTTTTCTCTTCGAGAATCCCCCATTGAACCCGAAAAACACACGTTTTCTCTTCGCAAATCCCCCATTTAAGCAAAAATCACGCGTTTTCTCTTCGCAAATCCCCCATTTAACCGAAAATCACGCGTTTTCTCTTCGCAAATCCCCCATTTAAGCGAAAATCATGCGTTTTCTCTTCGCAAATCCCCCATTTAAGCCGAAAATAACGCGTTTTCTCTTCGAGAATCCCCCATTTAACCCAAAAATCATGCGTTTTCTCTTCGAGAATCCCCCATTTAAGCGAAAATCACGCGTTTTCTCTTCGCAAATCCCCCATTTAACCCGAAAATCACGCGTTTCCTCTTTAGAATCCCCACTTTAACTTAAAAATCACGCATTTTCTCTTCGCAAATCCCCCATTTAAGCAAAAATCACGCGTTTTCTCTTCGAGAATTTTCCATTTAAGGGAAAATCACGCATTTTCTCTTTGCAAATCTCCCATTTAAGCGAAAATCACGCGTTTTCTCTTCGCAAATCCCCCATTTAACCCGAAAATCACGCGTTTTCTCTTCGCAAATCCCCCATTTAAGCGAAAAATCACGCGTTTTCTCTTCGCAAATCCCCCATTTAAGCGAAAATCACGCGTTTTCTCTTCGCAAATCCCCCATTTAAGCGAACATCACGCGTTTTCTCTTCGCAAATCCCCCATTTAACCCGAAAATCACGCGTTTTCTCTTCGCAAATCCCCCATTTAACCCGAAAATCAAGCGTTTTCTCTTTGCAAATCCCCCATTTAACCCGAAAATCACGCGTTTTCTCGTCGCAAATCCCCCATTTAAGCAAAAATCACGCGTTTTCTCTTCGCAAATCCCCCATGTTACCCGAAAATCACGCGTTTTCTCTTCGAGAATCCCCCATTTAAGTGAAAATCACGCGTTTTCTCTTCGCAAATCCCCCATTTAAGCAAAAATCACGCGTTTTCTCTTCGAGAATCCCCCATTGAACCCGAAAAACACACGTTTTCTCTTCGCAAATCCCCCATTTAAGCAAAAATCACGTGTTTTCTCTTCGCAAATCCCCCATTTAACCGAAAATCACGCGTTTTCTCTTCGCAAATCCCCCATTTAAGCGAAAATCACGCGTTTTCTCTTCGCAAATCCCCCATTTAAGCGAAAATCACGCGTTTTCTCTTCACAAATCCCCCATTTAAGCAAAAATCACGCGTTTTCTCTTCGCAAATCCCCCATTTAAGCGAAAATCACGCGTTTTCTCTTCGAGAATCCCCCATTTAAGTGAAAATCACGCGTTTTCTCTTCGCAAATCCCCCATTTAACCCGAAAATCACGCGTTTTCTCTTCGAGAATCCCCCATTGAACCCGAAAAACACGCGTTTTCTCTTCGAGAATCCCCCATTTAAGCAAAAATCACGCGTTTTCTCTTCGCAAATCCCCCATTTAAGCGAAAATCACGCGTTTTCTCTTCGCAAATCCCCCATTTAAGCGAAAATCATGCGTTTTCTCTTCGCAAATCCCCCATTTAAGCCGAAAATAACGCGTTTTCTCTTCGAGAATCCCCCATTTAACCCAAAAATCATGCGTTTTCTCTTCGAGAATCCCCCATTTAAGCGAAAATCACGCGTTTTCTCTTCGCAAATCCCCCATTTAACCCGAAAATCACGCGTTTCCTCTTTAGAATCCCCACTTTAACTTAAAAATCACGCATTTTCTCTTCGCAAATCCCCCATTTAAGCAAAAATCACGCGTTTTCTCTTCGAGAATTTTCCATTTAAGGGAAAATCACGCATTTTCTCTTTGCAAATCTCCCATTTAAGCGAAAATCACGCGTTTTCTCTTCGCAAATCCCCCATTTAACCCGAAAATCACGCGTTTTCTCTTCGCAAATCCCCCATTTAAGCGAAAAATCACGCGTTTTCTCTTCGCAAATCCACCATTTAAGCGAAAATCACGCGTTTTCTCTTCGCAAATCCCCCATTTAAGCGAACATCACGCGTTTTCTCTTCGCAAATCCCCCATTTAACCCGAAAATCACGCGTTTTCTCTTCGCAAATCCCCCATTTAACCCGAAAATCACGCGTTTTCTCTTCGCAAATCCCCCATTTAAGCAAAATCACGCGTTTTCTCTTCGCAAATCCCCCATTTAAGCAAAAATCACGCGTTTTCTCTTCGCAAATCCCCCATTTTACCCGAAAATCACGCGTTTTCTCTTCGAGAATCCCCCATTTAAGTGAAAATCACGCGTTTTCTCTTCGCAAATCCCCCATTTAACCCGAAAATCACGCGTTTTCTCTTCGAGAATCCCCCATTTAAGCCGAAAATCACACGTTTTCTCTTCGCAAATCCCCCATTTAAGCGAAAATCACGCGTTTTCTCTTCGCAAATCCCCCATTTAAGCGAAAATCACGCGTTTTCTCTTCGCAAATCCCCCATTTAAGCGAAAATCATGCGTTTTCTCTTCGCAAATCCCCCATTTAAGCCGAAAATAACGCGTTTTCTCTTCGAGAATCCCCCATTTAACCCAAAAATCATGCGTTTTCTCTTCGAGAATCCCCCATTTAAGCGAAAATCACGCGTTTTCTCTTCGCAAATCCCCCATTTAACCCGAAAATCACGCGTTTCCTCTTTAGAATCCCCACTTTAACTTAAAAATCACGCATTTTCTCTTCGCAAATCCCCCATTTAAGCAAAAATCACGCGTTTTCTTTTCGCAAATCCCCCATTTAACCCGAAAATCACGCGTTTTCTCTTCGAGAATTTTCCATTTAAGGGAAAATCACGCATTTTCTCTTTGCAAATCTCCCATTTAAGCGAAAATCACACGTTTTCTCTTCGCAAATCCCCCATTTAAGCGAAAATCACGCGTTTTCTCTTCGCAAATCCCCCATTTAAGCGAAAAATCACGCGTATTCTCTTCGCAAATCCCCCATTTTAGCGAAAATCACGCGTTTTCTCTTCGCAAATCCCCCATTTAAGCGAACATCACGCGTTTTCTCTTCGCAAATCCCCCATTTAACCCGAAAATCACGCGTTTTCTCTTCGCAAATCCCCCATTTAACCCGAAAATCAAGCGTTTTCTCTTCGCAAATCCCCCATTTAACCCGAAAATCACGCGTTTTCTCTTCGCAAATCCCCCATTTAAGCAAAAATCACGCGTTTTCTCGTCGCAAATCCCCCATTTAAGCAAAAATCACGCGTTTTCTCTTCGCAAATCCCCCATGTTACCCGAAAATCACGCGTTTTCTCTTCGAGAATCCCCCATTTAAGTGAAAATCACGCGTTTTCTCTTCGCAAATCCCCCATTTAACCCGAAAATCACGCGTTTTCTCTTCGAGAATCCCCCATTGAACCCGAAAAACACACGTTTTCTCTTCGCAAATCCCCCATTTAAGCAAAAATCACGCGTTTTCTCTTCGCAAATCCCCCATTTAACCAAAAATCACGCGTTTTCTCTTCGCAAATCCCCCATTTAAGCGAAAATCATGCGTTTTCTCTTCGCAAATCCCCCATTTAAGCCGAAAATCACGCGTTTTCTCTTCGAGAATCCCCCATTTAACCCAAAAATCATGCGTTTTCTCTTCGAGAATCCCCCATTTAAGCGAAAATCACGCGTTTTCTCTTCGCAAATCCCCCATTTAACCCGAAAATCACGCGTTTCCTCTTTAGAATCCCCACTTTAACTTAAAAATCACGCATTTTCTCTTCGCAAATCCCCCATTTAAGCAAAAATCACGCGTTTTCTCTTCGCAAATCCCCCATTTAAGCAAAAATCACGCGTTTTCTCTTCGAGAATTTTCCATTTAACCCGAAAATCACGCATTTTCTCTTTGCAAATCTCCCATTTAAGCGAAAATCACACGTTTTCTCTTCGCAAATCCCCCATTTAAGCGAAAAATCACGCGTATTCTCTTCGCAAATCCCCCATTTTAGCGAAAATCACGCGTTTTCTCTTCGCAAATCCCCCATTTAAGCGAACATCACGCGTTTTCTCTTCGCAAATCCCCCATTTAAGCGAAAATCACGCGTTTTCTCTTCGCAAATCCCCCATTTAACCCGAAAACCACGCGTTTTCTCTTCGCAAATCCCCCATTTATGCAAAAATCACGCGTTTTCTCTTCGAGAATCCCCCATTTAACCAAAAATCACGCGTTTTCTCTTTGAGAATCCCCCATTTAACCCGAAAATCACGCGTTTTCTCTTTGCAAATCCCCCATTTAAGCAAAAATCACGCGTTTTCTCGTCGCAAATCCCCCATTTAACCCGAAAATCACGCGTTTTCTCTTTGAGAATCCCCCATTTAAGCGAAAATCACGCGTTTTCTCTTCGCAAATCCCCCATTTAAGCGAAAATCACGCGTATTCGCTTCGCAAATCCCCCATTTAACCCAAAAATCACGCGTTTTCTCTTCGAGAATCCCCCATTTAACCCGAAAATCACACGTTTTCTCTTCGAGAATCCCCCATTTAACCCGAAAATCACGCGTTTTCTCTTCGCAAATCCCCCATTTAAGCAAAAATCACGCATTTTCTCTTCGCAAATCCCCGATTTAACCCAAAAATCACGCGTTTTCTCTTCGCACATCCCCCATTTAATCGAAAATCACGCGTTTTCTCTTTGCAAATCTCCCATTTAAGCGAAAATCACGCGTTTTCTCTTCGCAAATCCCCCATTTAACCCGAAAATCACGCGTTTTCTCTTCGCAAATCCCCCATTTAAGCGAAAAATCACGCGTTTTCTCTTCGCAAATCCCCCATTTAAGCGAAAATCACGCGTTTTCTCTTCGCAAATCCCCCATTTAAGCGAACATCACGCGTTTTCTCTTCGCAAATCCCCCATTTAACCCGAAAATCACGCGTTTTCTCTTCGCAAATCCCCCATTTAACCCGAAAATCACGCGTTTTCTCTTTGCAAATCCCCCATTTAACCCGAAAATCACGCGTTTTCTCGTCGCAAATCCCCCATTTAAGCAAAAATCACGCGTTTTCTCTTCGCAAATCCCCCATGTTACCCGAAAATCACGCGTTTTCTCTTCGAGAATCCCCCATTTAAGTGAAAATCACGCGTTTTCTCTTCGCAAATCCCCCATTTAACCCGAAAATCACGCGTTTTCTCTTCGAGAATCCCCCATTGAACCCGAAAAACACACGTTTTCTCTTCGCAAATCCCCCATTTAAGCAAAAATCACGCGTTTTCTCTTCGCAAATCCCCCATTTAACCGAAAATCACGCGTTTTCTCTTCGCAAATCCCCCAGTTAACCCGAAAATCACGCGTTTTCTCTTCGCAAATCCCCCATTTAACCCGAAAATCACGCGTTTTCTCTTCACAAATCCCCCATTTAAGCGAAAATCACGCGTTTTCTCTTCGCAAATCCCCCATTTAACCCAAAAATCACATATTTTCTCTTCGCAAATCCCCCATTTAACCCGAAAATCACGCGTTTTCTCTTCGCAAATCCCCCATTTAAGCGAAAATCACGCGTTTTCTCTTCACAAATCCCCCATTTAAGCAAAAATCACGCGTTTTCTCTTCGCAAATCCCCCATTTAAGCGAAAATCACGCGTTTTCTCTTCGAGAATCCCCCATTTAAGTGAAAATCACGCGTTTTCTCTTCGCAAATCCCCCATTTAACCCGAAAATCACGCGTTTTCTCTTCGAGAATCCCCCATTGAACCCGAAAAACACGCGTTTTCTCTTCGAGAATCCCCCATTTAAGCAAAAATCACGCGTTTTCTCTTCGCAAATCCCCCATTTAACCGAAAATCACGCGTTTTCTCTTCGCAAATCCCCCATTTAAGCGAAAATCATGCGTTTTCTCTTCGCAAATCCCCCATTTAAGCTGAAAATAACGCGTTTTCTCTTCGAGAATCCCCCATTTAACCCAAAAATCATGCGTTTTCTCTTCGAGAATCCCCCATTTAAGCGAAAATCACGCGTTTTCTCTTCGCAAATCCCCCATTTAACCCGAAAATCACGCGTTTTCTCTTCGAGAATTTTCCATTTAAGGGAAAATCACGCATTTTCTCTTTGCAAATCTCCCATTTAAGCGAAAATCACGCGTTTTCTCTTCGCAAATCCCCCATTTAACCCGAAAATCACGCGTTTTCTCTTCGCAAATCCCCCATTTAAGCGAAAAATCACGCGTTTTCTCTTCGCAAATCCCCCATTTAAGCGAAAATCACGCGTTTTCTCTTCGCAAATCCCCCATTTAAGCGAACATCACGCGTTTTCTCTTCGCAAATCCCCCATTTAACCCGAAAATCACGCGTTTTCTCTTCGCAAATCCCCCATTTAACCCGAAAATCAAGTGTTTTCTCTTTGCAAATCCCCCATTTAACCCGAAAATCACGCGTTTTCTCTTCGCAAATCCCCCATTTAAACAAAAATCACGCGTTTTCTCTTCGCAAATCCCCCATTTAAGCAAAAATCACGCGTTTTCTCTTCACAAATCCCCCATGTTACCCGAAAATCACGCGTTTTCTCTTCGAGAATCCCCCATTTAAGTGAAAATCACGCGTTTTCTCTTCGCAAATCCCCCATTTAACCCGAAAATCACGCGTTTTCTCTTCGAGAATCCCCCATTGAACCCGAAAAACACACGTTTTCTCTTCGCAAATCCCCCATTTAAGCAAAAATCACGCGTTTTCTCTTCGCAAATCCCCCATTTAAGCGAAAATCACGCGTTTTCTCTTCGCAAATCCCCCATTTAAGCGAAAATCATGCGTTTTCTCTTCGCAAATCCCCCATTTATGCCGAAAATAACGCGTTTTCTCTTCGAGAATCCCCCATTTAACCCAAAAATCATGCGTTTTCTCTTCGAGAATCCCCCATTTAAGCGAAAATCACGCGTTTTCTCTTCGCAAATCCCCCATTTAACCCGAAAATCACGCGTTTCCTCTTTAGAATCCCCACTTTAACTTAAAAATCACGCATTTTCTCTTCGCAAATCCCCCATTTAAGCAAAAATCACGCGTTTTCTCTTCGCAAATCCCCCATTTAACCCGAAAATCACGCGTTTTCTCTTCGAGAATTTTCCATTTAAGGGAAAATCACGCATTTTCTCTTTGCAAATCTCCCATTTAAGCGAAAATCACACGTTTTCTCTTCGCAAATCCCCCATTTAAGCGAAAATCACGCGTTTTCTCTTCGCAAATCCCCCATTTAAGCGAAAAATCACGCGTATTCTCTTCGCAAATCCCCCATTTTAGCGAAAATCACGCGTTTTCTCTTCGCAAATCCCCCATTTAAGCGAACATCACGCGTTTTCTCTTCGCAAATCCCCCATTTAACCCGAAAATCACGCGTTTTCTCTTCGCAAATCCCCCATTTAAGCAAAAATCACGCGTTTTCTCGTCGCAAATCCCCCATTTAAGCAAAAATCACGCGTTTTCTCTTCGCAAATCCCCCATGTTACCCGAAAATCACGCGTTTTCTCTTCGAGAATCCCCCATTTAAGTGAAAATCACGCGTTTTCTCTTCGCAAATCCCCCATTTAACCCGAAAATCACGCGTTTTCTCTTCGAGAATCCCCCATTGAACCCGAAAAACACACGTTTTCTCTTCGCAAATCCCCCATTTAAGCAAAAATCACGCGTTTTCTCTTCGCAAATCCCCCATTTAACCAAAAATCACGCGTTTTCTCTTCGCAAATCCCCCATTTAAGCGAAAATCATGCGTTTTCTCTTCGCAAATCCCCCATTTAAGCCGAAAATAACGCGTTTTCTCTTCGAGAATCCCCCATTTAACCCAAAAATCATGCGTTTTCTCTTCGAGAATCCCCCATTTAAGCGAAAATCACGCGTTTTCTCTTCGCAAATCCCCCATTTAACCCAAAAATCACGCGTTTCCTCTTTAGAATCCCCACTT
The DNA here is from genome assembly GCF_016699485.2 of Gallus gallus. NCBI lineage: Eukaryota > Metazoa > Chordata > Aves > Galliformes > Phasianidae > Gallus > Gallus gallus. Next base: position 5,401,747 of record NC_052559.1, on the reverse strand, counting down.
TAACTTAAAAATCACGCATTTTCTCTTCGCAAATCCCCCATTTAAGCAAAAATCACGCGTTTTCTCTTCGCAAATCCCCCATTTAAGCAAAAATCACGCGTTTTCTCTTCGAGAATTTTCCATTTAACCCGAAAATCACGCATTTTCTCTTTGCAAATCTCCCATTTAAGCGAAAATCACACGTTTTCTCTTCGCAAATCCCCCATTTAAGCGAAAAATCACGCGTTTTCTCTTCGCAAATCCCCCATTTTAGCGAAAATCACGCGTTTTCTCTTCGCAAATCCCCCATTTAAGCGAACATCACGCGTTTTCTCTTCGCAAATCCCCGATTTAACCCGAAAATCACGCGTTTTCTCTTCGCAAATCCCCCATTTAACCCGAAAACCACGCGTTTTCTCTTCGCAAATCCCCCATTTATGCAAAAATCACGCGTTTTCTCTTCGAGAATCCCCCATTTAACCAAAAATCACGCGTTTTCTCTTTGAGAATCCCCCATTTAACCCGAAAATCACGCGTTTTCTCTTTGCAAATCCCCCATTTAAGCAAAAATCACGCGTTTTCCTCGTCGCAAATCCCCCATTTAACCCGAAAATCACGCGTTTTCTCTTTGAGAATCCCCCATTTAAGCGAAAATCACGCGTTTTCTCTTCGCAAATCCCCCATTTAAGCGAAAATCACGCGTATTCGCTTCGCAAATCCCCCATTTAACCCAAAAATCACGCGTTTTCTCTTCGAGAATCCCCCATTTAACCCGAAAATCACACGTTTTCTCTTCGAGAATCCCCCATTGAACCCGAAAAACACACGTTTTCTCTTCGCAAATCCCCCATTTAAGCAAAAATCACGCATTTTCTCTTCGCAAATCCCCGATTTAACCCAAAAATCACGCGTTTTCTCTTCGCACATCCCCCATTTAATCGAAAATCACGCGTTTTCTCTTCGCAAATCCCCCATTTAACCCGAAAAATCACGCATTTTCTATTCGAGAATCCTCCATTTAAGTGAAAATCATGTGTTTTCTCTTCGAGAGTCCCCATTTAAGCAAAAATCACGCATTTTCTCTTCGAGAATCCTCCATTTAAGCGAAAATCACACATTTTCTCTTCGAGAGTCCCCATTTAAGCAAAAATCACGCATTTTCTCTTCGAGAATCCCCCATTTAAGCGAAAATCACACATTTTCTCTTCGAGAATCCTCCATTTAACCCGAAATTCATGCATTTTCTCTTTGGAAATCTTCCTTTTAACCTGAAAATCACGCCTTTTCTCTTCAGGAATCCCCCATTTATGCAAAAATCACGCGTTTTCTCTTCGGGATTCCCCCATTTATCCCGAAAATCACGTGTTTTCTCTTCGTAAATTCCCCATTTATCTTGAAAATCACGCTTTTTCTCTTCCAGAATCCCCCCTTTAACCGAAAATGACGCAATTTCTCTTCGTAAATCCCCCATTTAACTCAAAAATCACGTGTTTTCTCTTCGCAAATCCCCCATTTAACCCAAAAATCACGCGTTTTCTCTTCGAGAATCCCCCATTTTACTCTAAAATCACGCGTTTTCTCTTCGCAAATCCCCCATTTAAGCGAAAATCACGCGTTTTCTTATTGAAAATCCCCCATTTTACCTGAAAATCACATTTTTTCTCTTCTAGAATCCCCTTTTTAACCCGAAAATCACGCGTTTTCTCTTCAAAAGTCTACCATTTCACCTGGAAATCAACCATTTTCTCATGGTTAGTCCCCCATTTAAGCGAAAATCACGCATTTTTCTCTTCAAGAATCTTGCATTTAGCCCAAAAATCTCACTTTTTTTTTTTCGGAAATCCCCCATTTAAGCGAAAATCATGCGTTTTCTCTTCGAAAATCTTCCATTTAACCCGAAATTCTCGCATTTTCTTTTTCAGTATCCCCCATTGAATCTGCAAAGCATGCATTTTGTCTTCAAGACTCACCCATTTTTCTGAAAATCACACGTTTTTTCTTGGAAAATGCTCCATTTATTCAGAAAATCTCACATTTTGTTTTCGAAATTTCTGAGTTTATTCAGTATCACACATTTTTTTTCTGGAAATCCTTTATGCGAGGAAACAGTGCTCTTGTGCTCTCTCCGAGTATTCTATGTGCATACACTCACTCTAAGAAAGCACTGCGCGTGCGCCAACTCCAGGAAAGCACTATGCGTGTGCCAGCTCCAATAAAATACTGCACATGTACCATTCCTGAGAAAGCCCTATGAATGCATCAGATCTGAGAGTACTCTGAATGCTTCCGCTTTGCATAAGCACTGCTTTTGTGCCCTCTCTGAGAAAGCACTACACATGTGCCAGTTTGAGAAAGCACCGTGCGAACGCCAGCTTCAAGAAAACACTGTGCATGTGCCTGTTCTAGGATGCACTGAGCGTGCGCACACTCTCAGGAAGCACTGAGCATGCGCCATCCCCGATAAAGCACTGCACATTTGCTTGCTCTGAGAACGCATTGTGCGTGCGCCAGCCCTTCATAATGTATTGCGCGTGCGCCAGCTCCGGGAATGCACTGCGCGTTCGCTCGCTGCAAGGAAGCACTTTGTATATGCTCGCTCCAAGGAAGCACTGCGCAAGCACCAGCCTTGAGGGAGCACTGCGCATGCGCCATTTCTGAGAAAACCCTGCATATGCGCCAGCTGCTAGAGATCACTGAGCATGCACCCGCTCCATGGAAGTACTGCGCGACTGCCAGCCCCGAGAACTACGCGTGCGCCTGCTCCGAGAACGCACTGCGCATGCGCGTGCTGTGAGACTACACTGTGCATGCGCCAGCTCCAAGACCGCAGTGCGCGTGCGTGTGCTGCGAGGATTTACTTCACATGCGCCCGCTCCGAGAAAGCACTGCGCATGCTCCAGCTACGAGACAGCACTGCGCGTGCTCTATCTCCAAGAAAGCACTGCGCGTGCGACTGACACGAGAAAGCACTGTGCGTGCGTCAGCCTCTATTTTATCACTGCGCGTGCGCCAGGACCGAGAACGCACTGCACATGCGCCAGCCTCGAGAATGCACTGCGCGTGTGCCATCTCCAAGACAGCACTGCGCGTGCGCCAGCCCCTAGGAAGCAGCGCGCCTGCGTCAGCTCCGAGAACGCACTGCGCGTGCGCGTCGTGCGAGGATGCTCTGCGCATGCGCCAGTCCCCGAGAAAGCACTGCGCATGCGCCAGCTCCGAGCCAGCACTGCGCGTGCGCCAGCCCCGGAGAAAGCATTGCGCGTGCGCCAGCCCCAAGGGAGCACTGCGCATGCGCCTGCTCCGAGACCGCACTGCGCCTGCGGATTTTGTGATTATGCGTTGCGCATGCGGCAGCGCCGAGAAAGCACTGCGCTTGCGCTATCCTCTAATTAAGAACTGCGCATGCACCGTCCCCGAGAACGCACTGCACGTGCGCATTCTGCGAGGATGCAATGCGCATGCGCCAGCTTCGATTAAGCACTGCGCATGCGCCAGCTCCGAGCCAGCACTGCGCGTGTGCCATCTCCAAGGAAGCACTGCGCGTGCGCCATCTTCAAGACAGCACTGCGCGTGCGTCAGCTCCGAGAACGCACTGCGCATGTGCCTTTCTCCGATTAATCACTGCGCGTGCGCCATCTCCAAGACAGCACTACGCGTGCGCAAGCCCTCGATTAAGCACTGCGCGTGCGCCACCGCCCGAGACAGCACTGCGCATGCGCTAGCTCCTGTTACTGCAATGCGCGTGCGCCAGCCCCAAGGAAGCACTGCGCATGCGCCACCCCCCCCCCCCCCCGGCCACTCACTGCGCGTGCGCATTCTTCGAGGATGCACTGTGCATGCGCGGGCTCCGATTAAGTACTGCGCATGCGGCAGCTCCGAGCCAGCACTGCGCGTGCGCCAGCCCCAACGGAGCACTGCGCATGCGCCTGCTCCGAGACCGCACTGCGCGTGCGGATTTTGTGATTATGCGTTGCGCATGCGGCAGCGCCGAGAAAGCACTGCGCTTGCGCTATCCTCTAATTAAGAACTGCGCGTGCGCCGTCCCCGAGAACGCACTGCACGTGCGCATTCTGCGAGGATGCAATGCGCATGCGCCAGCTTCGATTAAGCACTGCGCATGCGCCAGCTCCGAGCCAGCACTGCGCGTGTGCCATCTCCAAGGAAGCACTGCGCGTGCGCCATCTTCAAGACAGCACTGCGCGTGCGTCAGCTCCGAGAACGCACTGCGCGTGCGCGTTTTGCGAGGATGCTCTGCGCATGCGCCATCTCTGAGAAAGCACTGCGCATGCGCCTTTCTCCGATTAATCACTGCGCGTGCGCCATCTCCAAGACAGCACTACGCGTGCGCAAGCCCTCGATTAAGCACTGCGCGTGCGCCACCGCCCGAGACGGCACTGCGCGTGCGCTAGCTCCTGTTACTGCAATGCGCGTGCGCCAGCCCCGAGGAAGCACTGCGCATGCGCCACCCCCCCCCCCCCGACGACTCACTGCGCGTGCGCATTCTTCGAGGATGCACTGTGCATGCGCGGGCTCCGATTAAGTACTGCGCATGCGGCAGCTCCGAGCCAGCACTGCGCGTGCGCCAGTCCCGGAGAAAGCACTGCGCGTGCGCCTGCCCCGAGGGAGTACTGCGCGTGCGCCATCTCGTGTGACTGCAATGCACGTGCGCCGGCCTCGAGGGTGCACTGCGCGTGCTCCAGCTTTGAGAACGCACTGCGCGTGCGCCATCCCTCGATTAAGCACTGCGTGCATGCCAGCCCCCGAGAAAGCACTGCGCGTGCGCCAGGTCCCGAGATAGTACCGGGCGCACGCCAGCCCCCAAAGAGAACTGCGTGTGCGGCACCGTGCATACTTTATTTCGAATGCGCATTTTCGGGTACACACCTACGCATGCAGTTTTTTGGACTCCTTGTTACGCATGCGACGAGCGCGGGGTACACTGTTCCCGGGGCAGGCTCGGGTGTCAAAACGCCGTAGCAAATAGACATGGAGCACTCAGAATTGGAAGAGAGTAAAGTACCTCTGAGCCGAAGGTCCAAGAATTGACTGACCGCCCGCACCTCAGGGCTTCGTAGAAACAGATGCTATTGATAAGCTTCATGGCGCATGCGCACCATTGCCTGGAGGACTAAGTGTAATTAAGATCTGTGGATTAGCTGCGCAGATCGACTGGAGACTACCTAAACCACTTCCGCGTGCCTGCGCGCATGCGTTTGGCTGCCTTCGGCATCAAACACGGCCGCAATTCCACCAATTGGCCACTCGGGGGCACCAGAGACCGCGGAAACAACTTCCCCGACTGGCTTGACCGCATCGCCGGGGAGGGCGGCGCGGATTCGCTTTTCTCTTTCTTTTGATGGCAGAGGAAAAAAAAACACAGAGGAGGAAGGGGGGAGAAGGGGAGACGACGAAAAAAAACAAGGAAAATTTCGACAAACCCACCAAACCCGTGCTAAGTGCTTATGAATACCTGTAAATAAATAAATATCTTAAATACCTGCTTAAATATTATTACACTTTTTTTTTTTTTTTTTTTTTTTTTCCCCAGCCAACATTTGAGGTGATGAAAAAACATTGTATCAATCGGACAGATGAGGGCAGTGAAGCCAAGGATGGCTTGGAAGGATTAACAGAGCAGCGCAAAATAGCTGTGCAAATCTTACAAGAAACATAGCAGTAACAGCTTCCGTACCTGCCCTCTCCACTCTGAGATTCTGTCCAGCTCACCCAAGGCTTGGAAATATTCACTGGGTTGGTCTCAATATCCAGCGATTTGTCATTAGTTCCTTCATTCACTACTGGTGCCAGGATCTGCTGCAGGGCGTGCTGACCATGGGCACCGCAGCTGAACCCTTTTACTAGCAGTGGGATTCCCAGGCACAGTTTCAAGGATTTCGGTCTACTTTTGACCCAAAGGAAGAATTAATATGAAGCACGAGGTATGCATAAGTCATCATGAGGCAAGCTTCTCAGCATCACCTCTGGGAAACAGACAATGGATTTGTAATAAAAATCTCGGTACAGCAGTAACATACAACGCTATATAAGAATAATACAGGAACGCTTTGCAAGGGGGCAAGGAACTCCATTTGGGAAATCCAGCACTGTTTGCCCGCAGACACCTCTTTGGCAACTATTCTAGATCCATCTGTATGTTCTATTCCAGAGAACAACTCAAAACTACAGAGGAAACAAAGGGAGTTCTACGTAGGCAGGAGAAAAAGAATGATAGGTTTCTGTCAGTACTGAAAATAAGCAAGTAAGCAATCAATGACAGAAGCCATTCCTACAATACCGCTATGGGAAACATAGCAGCAGAGAAGACAGTATCCACATTTCCCTGAACGACTGCTACAAGAAAAAAGAAAAATGTCTTTTAGACGTTACCTGTTTGAAGGCAGATACCATCCTCACACTTTAAAAGCATTTTAAAAAGTACAATGCACAGAGTAATCTCCCCCAATAATACGTGTATTTGGTCTAGGCAGCACGTGGCACGGCTCTGTGTCATAAAGAACTGAAGTCATAAGCACCAAGCTCCAAAGCTCCAGCCAAACCAACCAAACGTGCCTGTGGACTGACAGAATCCTTAAGTAAGACAGCCAGTAAAAACATCAAACAAAGCACCTGATTATCAGACTTCTTGGTCCTTTTTGAAAATCCAGAGGCCTTCCTGTTGGCTCCACCGCTGGCCTGTAAAGCCCAAGCTTGCAGTCTGTTGGAAGTCCTTGTAAATAGACAGCAGAGAATTTCAATTGGACTGAATTTGAGGAAGCTGATGCATTAGATCAAAAATAGTGCCTCCCTGAGCAACTGGAAAAAAGGCAGCATCACACCCATTTTTAAGAAGGGAAGAAAGCCAGAGAGAGCCAGCAATGTGCCCTCCCAGACAAGAAAACCAACCATATCCTGGGCTGCATCAAAAGAAGCGTGGTCAGCAGGTGAAGGGAGGTGATCCTGCCCCTCTGCTCTGTGCTGAAGAGGCTTCACCTGGAGTACTGCATCAAGATGGAGAGTCCTCAGTGCAGAAGAGACATGGACCTGTTGGAGCACAACCAGAGGATGGCCATAAAGAAGTGAACCAAGGGATCGAACACCTCTCCTACAAGGACAGGCTAAGAGAGCTGGGGCTGTTCAGCCTGGAGAAGTGAAGGCTCTGAGGTGACCTGGTAACAGCCTTTCAATACCTAAAGGGGTGCTAAAGGAAAGAACAAGGGAAAATTTAGGTTAGATATAAGGAAAATATATTTTACAGTGAGGGTGGTGAGGCAGTGGAACAGGTTGCCCAGAGATGTGGTGGATGCCCTGTCCCTTTCAGTGTGAGGCTGGATCAGGTTCTGGGCAACCTGATCTAGCTGTGGATGTCCTTGTTCATTGTGTGGGAGTTGGACTAGATCATCATAAATGGTCCCTTCCAACTCTAAGGAGTCTATGATATGACACCTGAAGCCGTGAGACACGGTGACGCAAAGTACGTTGATGGCCTGCATGTTCAGCAGCTCTGGGGAAACTCACCAAGTACTCCAGTCAGGAAGATCCACATCAGTCATAGAACCTCTCTGTGCCAGTCCCAGAATTCAGCAGAGACCTTGCCTCATCACACTGTTGGGTCCCATGGCTGCAGAGCTAGCTATTGAATGGGGGTCAGGGGATGGAAGGAAGAGGGGTGGGGAGTTTGGGTATCATACAGATTAGGAAACTAATAGCATCCCCAGACAACTGGGATGGAGATATCCAGGGTGATCCTGACAAAGTGGTCCGGTAGAGCACAATCCTTTGTTTCCTATAAATACAAAGCCAGATCTGCCATAAAAACAGAAAGAACCGTAGGACCATGGGGTGGTCGGCCACAATGTGCTCTGAGAACTATGCCCTGGCATCTGTTACCACTGACAAATTTGTAAGGGAGATATAGGAGAGAACCAGACAAAACGGGAACAGAATACTTGCGGTCAGAATGCTCAAGTGGTGCAGACTGCATTATACTGAGTGAGGATGAAGCAAACGGCCACTGGGGTTCAGGAGTGTTCGTCAGGTCCCGGCTGATGCACCTCACTCTACCACCAGCCACGGAGCTCATTGGGATGGGATAATAGACCCCACGGATCGAGGTGAGCCCCAGGTGCCGATGCCCATGACCCCGGGGCGAGACGGAAGCCCCCTCGGTGCTCCCCCGCCCCGCTCCTATTGGCAGCTTCGTAGCAAGCCTCGCGCCACCATTGGCCAGCACCGCCGGTGGGCACCGCCCCCGCTGCAGCCGCGCTCGGCCCCTCTCGGTCCGGAGCAGCCCGGGGGCACCGGGCACGGCGGTATACGGGGCACCTGTGCAGCGCCGTTGTGTCCGGGCACGAAGAGGCCCCGGGGAAAATAAACACCCCGTCCCACCGGAGGAGCCCCTGTGGCCCCGGTGCAGGTAAGGGCTGCAAGCGCGGGGCTCACTGCCCCTGTTTTCGGCCCCGCGGCGGGCTGCATACCGAGAGATTCTGCCCGAACCGCGGCTCTGTGCTCCCCGGCCGGGAACGGCGGCACCGGCAGCAACTTCCCCTGTCCGGGTGGGAAAAGTGGGCTCTGAGCGCCCGAGGGCTCTGAGCGCGGTCGGGTGGTAGGGGGTTGGATCTCTGCGCCGGGAGAACGGAACGGCTCCGGGCTGCTCCGAGGCTGTGTGCTGGCACAGTGAGGGAAGTGGGGGGTCCCGGAGGGGTCCAAGGGCACGAGTGTGGGTCTGAGGGCCACGGTGAGGCGCCGTTTGGTGGGACGTGCTGATGAGGCAGCTGGGTCTTGTGTGGGTCTGTGCCTCTGCTTCCCCTCTGGGTAAAATGTGGGACAGTGGCAAAGAGGAGAGGGGTTCACTGCTGCTGCTGAAGGAGCGTGCTTTGGACCTCATCTTCCTGCAAAGTGGGGGTGTTAGGGATTGTGCAGCCTGGGGGAGCTGAACCAGGGTCTGCAAAGGGGAGAGGTGGCTCCAGGAAGGATGTGATATGCTGTTCCATGCTGCACAAAGAGGGCCATGGTGCCCAACATGGCACCCACTCCATGGCAGCCCCAACTTGACCACGTGGGGGGATTGTGGGGCCACAGCTCCCAGGGGCCTAGAGCCCCCCCAGCACCACAGATGGACCCCTGAGGCTGGGAGGATCCCGGACTGGTGTGAGATGCAACTGTCCTGACTGCTTCAGAATACAACAAGAAGTTTTTAGGGTGCTACAAACATTGGGTTGTGACCCAAAGCACAGCATTGCTGGAGGAAGGCTGCAGCAATGGCCCCATTACAGGACTGTCTCCATCAGGATAAAGTCTATCTGCAAAACTTCACTTAGCTTTGCCCTTGCTGCAGCCTCCCAGGGGCAGGAAGTGTGCACTGTGCTGTGCAGTCTCGGCACTGCTGCTTCCCCCTCTGCTTTGCACTTCCCCATCGCTTTCCTGAGCCACTGTCTCCTCCGGGTGAGGGAGAAAGGAAGTTGCCACAGGAGAGAGTGGTCGTTGAAAATAGAAAGCAAGATGGATGCTCCAAAATAACCCCTTCCTCCTCCTCCCGCTGCTGTTGCTGTGGGCCCCTGGACATGGTGACACCACCAGGTCCCCAAGCATGGCATAGGGGTGCTTTCCCCAAGGGCCCCCTCCAGGTGCCAGAAGCACCCATGGCCGTGTCCCCAGGGAAGGGAGCACTGTGGGAGCCCTCTCCCCTCCCATGCCTGAGGCTGGGGCTGGTAGTCAGAGCCCCTCACCCAGCTCCATGCATGGACATGTTGGGGCTGCTGGGCACACTGGGGTTCCCAGGTGCCCGTTCAGGTTTGGGACCAAGTCAGGTGTTTCCCAGCCCTGCAGGCTGCTCGGAGATGCTGGACTTGTTGCAAAGGAGCCAACTCCTCCAGGTAGTTCCTGGCTTCTGTCCCACTGGGTGGCAAGGGGCACCAGGATGAGCAGTGCTGGGTGTGTGCAGGGTGCTGCAATGACTACCTGTGGTCTGGCTCTCTCCATCCCTCCGGCCTTCTGTGCTGCCTTTGGTCCCTTGGCACCAAGGTGATTGCACCCTGTGTGCACCACTCTGCTGTGCTGCAGGGATGGGCAAGACACTTTCTGCTGGGGGGACTTCGGGTTATAAAAGCTCAAAAACCCCCAAAGGCATTTTGTCATCTTAGGTAGTCTCTTCCCTTCTTTTTTGCTACTGCTGAGGAGCTGGGCTTGTGCTCCTGACCCCAGCACAGCCACCAGCAGGATGGCATGGGGCTGTGAGCAGTGCTGGAGCAGCTCTGAGCACTGCTGCATTGCTTCCGCATGGCCCAGAACTCAACAGTGAGTCCCAGAACAGCAGAGCAGAACCATGCAGCAACCAAGTGAGGCAGTGCATAGGGCTCAGGATTCGTCCCTCCAGTGTTCATTGTCCCCTGCCTTCACCGTGCTCCAGCTCACCCTTTTGGGTCATAAGGTTTCCCCCGTGCTGCAAGGTACTTCTCCTCTGGCCTCATCCTGCTCTGCACACATGTCCCTGCAGGGCTATGTGCACCCATGGCAACACACACAGAGCAGTGACAACCAAAGGTGCCAGCTCCCTTCTGTGCCACCCAGCATGTGCTGGGAGCGGGGGGGGGGGGAAGCTGAGCACTGTGGGATCAGGCTCTGGTTACACCCGAGTGGCTCTGGCCCTTCTCCTGTGATCTGGCGCAGCAGCGAGGTTTAATTAATTAATGTTAGTTGGGCACTTGGTGGTTGGCAGGGGAAAGTGATAGGGGCAGCAATGGGGAGCAGAGCAGCAGAGCGGCACAGTGCATGCATCTCCCTGAGTGGCAGTGGAGGGGTATGGCAAACACAACAGGGGGAACCAGGGAGATGGTGACCCTGAAACGTTGACTTTTAGCATTGGCCCTAATAGAAGATGCTGATGCTGCCCTTAGGACTGTGTTGGAGGGAATGGAAGTGTGGTGGAGTGGGCAAGAGCATGGCTGGGAGGTGGAGGAGCTCCCAGCTCAAGCCTTCCTTTCTGCACGCTTGATCCACACTGCCCCATGCATTATTGAAGTTTGTTTGCATTCCTGCATCAAATATTCATCCCGCTGCCATGGGAGCTACTGTGGGGCTGCTAGGAGTGCAGTAGGGCCATGTGGTGAAGTGCTGTGGGCACCTGGTGATTGGCACCCAAATGGACACCAGTGTGGGGTGAGTGTGAGGTGTGAGACTGGGACCTCCCTGACCCCAGCAATGGGGTTTTTGTTTCCTCTGCAGATGAGACTTTCATCCCTGTTCACAGAGGGTCTCCTCCTTCCTCCATCCCACTCCTGCACCTCCTGCTCCTGTATCTCCAGGTCTCTTTCTGCTCCTGCAGCTGAGCAGCTTTCAGTGTTCAACTGAAGTCCTGAGCTGGAACAGGGACCTGGCATGTGCCCGGCCTGGCAAGAGCCTGTTGCAGTGCTTTTGGGGTGTGTTGGAGCATCATCTTTGCAGCTCCCCCAGGATGTCCAGGCATAGAACCCGGTGCAGATGTTGCAGCCTTCATCTGAGCCCCATGGTGTGGCCATGCCTTCGAGTCCTGCTGGAGTCTGCAGAGCTCCCAGGGAGCTCTGCTTTTCTTGGTTGGGTTCAGATTCCTGCAAAATGGGTGGAAAAAAGTCCAAAGAAATGGCAGTGGCTGTGTGCAAAGCCACCATTCATTGTCAGGGCCACACTGCACTGCTCTCTTCCAGAGCAGGGCTCAGTGCACAGCAGTGCTGCTCTTTCAGTGGAAGACCCTGGGTCTCAAGGGCATTTTCATTAAAAAGAAGAAGGAAAAAAACAAGCCCAGCGTAGGGCTGCAGACTTGAGCAGCAGGAAGGAAATCTGGTGGTTTATTTCAGTCTGCAGACTGCTTGGTGGGGCAAAGCAGACTCTTCCACGCACTGATAGTGGCGACAGCCCCTCTGCCAACAATGGGACCAGGGGTCAGCAGGACCGTTCCCAGCAGGAAAAAGCCCTATTCCATAACATTTCCCACTGGGAGCTGATTGTATCCTTGGGATGTGGAAGCTTCCCCCCAGGACCAATGCAGAAGCAAAGCCCATAACTGCAGTTGAGTGTTTTGGAGGAGTGGGCGCTTCCTATTTTTTAATGGCTCTGTGGGTGGAGTTTGCACTTGCTCATTGCCTGTGGTTGCCCAACAGAGAGCTCAGGCATAGGAATCTCTATTTATACAGGCACTGCTCCTGCTCAGCATCCTGCAGCACTAGAAGCATTCAGGGCACAAAGCCCATTTCCAACAGGCGGGCTCATGGCCTGAGATTGTGGCTGGGGCCATGTGGTAAGCGTGGGACATGGGCTCAGCTCTGGCAGCACCATGTGTATGGGGCCATTGGCACTCAGGGAGTTCTGTGAAAGCAGCCTCTGCACCTTTGTCACTTCTGTCTCAGTCTGAAGCTCATGCTGGCAAAAATCAGTGTTTTTGCATTGAAAGAAATACCTACAAAGCACCACATTTTTCCTAAGGGCTGCACGTAGCACTGCATGTGGCATCTGACCCCAGCACTGCTTGCTCACTTCATGTGCTTCAAGCCCCAGTTGTGTGCAGGGGCAGTGAGATGCCAGGAGCTGGGCTCATCCCATGGGGTGATCATCACAAGCTTTGAGCAGAAGCCGTTCTCTTCATATCCATTTTTTTCTCACTCTGGCAGTGTCCTTTAGCTTCAATATTTCTTTTCCCTCCACGATGAAGAGGACCAACAGTGATGTATTTATAGAGCAATCCCTTCCCTGCTCTCCTTTTACCATTCTGACTGTGCTGCATGCAGATAATTGCATAAGCAACCTGCATCTCCCATCCATACTCACACTGGAGCAGCTGTCACCACACAGGGCTGCACATAGCTACAATGGGTGACTCAGCCCCACCTGTCTCAACCTACAGGAAATGAGTCAGGTTGTAAGGAGGCAGTAAAGTGGTGGGGCAGGAGCCCTTCCTGCAGTGAACAGTGCAGCGGCTATCTTGGGAGGTAGAAGAAGGGTGAAGGTCTTGCGGTACTCAGGTGGGGATTGTGCTGCAGTTTTATCCCAGCAAGTAGGGGAAGAGAGCCAGGAACACCCCATAAGTCATCCCCAAACCAAAGCTGGGGTGTGAGCTCCTTTCCTCTGGCACCCAGAGCCTCCTGAGGAGGAGCTGCTCCCAGTCTCACCTTTAGTGCAAGGTGCGCGGGGAGGAGAAGATGTAGGGGTGGTTCCAGGACATGGGCTGAACCATGTGTGCCTCTTTTTCCCCTCAGAGATGGACACCTTCAGCACCAAGAACTTGGCCCTGCAGGCCCAGAAGAAGCTCTTGAGCAAAATGGCATCCAAGACAGTGGCCAATGTCTTCATTGATGACACAAGCAGCGAGATCTTGGATGAGCTCTACCGAGCCACGAAGGAGTACACTCACAATCGCAAAGAGGCCCAGAAGATCATCAAAAACCTTATCAAGATTGTGATGAAGCTGGGCGTGCTGTACCGCAATGGGCAGTTCAGTCCTGAGGAGCTGCTGGTGATGGAGCGCTTCCGCAAGAAGGTGCACACCTTGGCCATGACAGCGGTGAGCTTCCACCAGATAGACTTTACGTTTGACCGCAGGGTCATGTCAAGTGTGCTGACAGAGTGCCGGGACCTCCTGCACCAGGCTGTCAGCAGCCACCTGACGGCCAAGTCACACTCCCGCATCAACCACGTCTTTAACCACTTTGCAGACTATGAGTTCCTCTCGGCCCTCTACGGGCCAGCCGAGCCCTACCGCACCCACCTGAAGAGGATCTGCGAAGGTGTGAACAAGATGCTGGAGGAGGACAACATATGAAGCCATTGGTGGCAACATGACTCGGCATTCTGTGAGCCTGAGGACAGGACATACGGCCATTTTGATGATGATGGGGCTTTGTCCTCTTCTCTGTCATGCTAACTCTCTCTTTTTCTCCTCTTTATATAAAAAGACTGAACCTCCTGACTTTGTCCATCCTGTGCCCAGGATCTGCAAACCTTGTTCCTGGCTGAGTCCTTTGCAGGTGCTCCAGGGCTGCTGGCTCCCTGGGCTCCTGCTGTACATTCTTGGTTTACCTTTGCCCATAAAGTGCTCTTAGCTCCGAGTCCAAGGAACTGGCCACAACTGGATTCTCCACTTTGAACTTTATTGTAATCCTTCTATAGAAAACAAACCAAGGACTGGCAGTGTGCAACACCAATCCAAGCAGATGGGCAGCCGCTTGATGAGCAGGTATGATACCATTATCATGGCTCTATTTTGGCAAGGTTCCAGCAGCTCCACAACACAGTGGGAGCAAGCCATGCTCCAGGCTTATAGTGCCCATCTTAAGAGGGTACTTCTGTGCCTTGCAGGCTGGAAGGGGTTTTGGCCTCCCTGTCAAGTCACAAGTCCTGGTGATCAGAAAGATCCCCAATTGTATGGGTGAGCAGTGGTCCCTCAGGGCTGGAAGCACCCTGGTGGCCCCACGTTCTCCTTCATCCTGGGCTCAGCTGGGATCCCCCAACAGCCTCCTGTGGACAGTATCACTGTGATCACTCGGATGCCTTCCTTTGTCATTGTCCCGACTATTTCACACATTTGATGTATCCTCAAGTGAGTTCTAATTGTTATTTTTTACAAAACTCTGTAGCCCTGATGAGTTATTTAAATAAACTCAACTGGTTTGGCTTGGTACGTGGTTCGTACAAAGTTGGTGATGGTCACCAAACAACTGCGATGGGTACTAGCTTGCTAGGTTTGTCCTTTGCATGAGGATTGCTCTCTGTGCCTGAGGCTTCTGCTCTTCCTTTCCTTGGCATGACAACAAAGATCCTCCCCCTCAAACCACTGCTCCCTGGCACATCAGTGTTGCACAGCCAACACAGGGGGTGGGAAAAAACATGGTGCAAAACGAGCACCAAAGGTATGGGGTCCTGTGCATGCACCCACACGTTCCTCTGCATCAGTCCCTGTGCTGCACAGCAGGAACTAAAAAAGCACAACCCCAGTAACAAAAGGGAAAGGCAGCCTTACAGTGCCCTGTGCTCTCAGCACAGATGCACCATCCTTGGACTATTTCAAACATTGATCTTTGCTTTGAACATAGAAAATTGCCCTTTTAGCAGACAAGTCACGACACAATGTCAGCTGGCCTTATCTTGGTGACTTTCTTGTTCCTTGTGCTCCATGGGATGTCTCCAGTGCTCACAGGTACAGCTCTGCCACTCGCATCCACTGCTCCCTTCCTGCTGCCAGTTCGAGGGAGTGGTAAGTTTCAGCCTTTAATATTAAAAAAAGAAATAAAGCTTCTACCTGTCATTTCATAGGCATGGCTCTAAATATCACAGCTAATTTAATTGTGCAAAGCAAGCTCGGGATGTGGAGTAAGGCACATATACAGGTATGTGCATGGAAGAATGCAGCCAAGAGTCACAGAGTTGTTGGCCCTTTGGAGAAGGCAGAGAGGTCAGCTTTACAGTGTGTAATGTTTGAGAACAGACGTTCCTGTCTCCATTGGGCTTTCTGCAACTGTCAGGTATGTGCCAAAGAGCAGGCAGGGCTGCTAACAGCTCAGCACTGCTTGGTGGAGTATTGGCAGATGCAGAGAACACAAAGTGGAACGAAGCTGATGGATGCTGCTGCGCCAGCCACCAAAAATGCTTCACTGTTCCGTTCTCGAGGTGCATGTCAGCACCAGCTGTATCATGCTCCTTAACTGCATGAAGCATCTCTGCTCAGAATAGTCCCTACTGAATCACAGCTGTTTTCTTTGTCCCCAGGGGTTCTTACTCCCCCATGTGAGAGATAGGACCAAACTCAACACACAAAGTGCCTGGCACCAGCTTTCCCTCACTTACAGATGTCTAATTCAAATGTTCTTCTCTGCACCCCACAGCAAACACCCACATCATCCTCAAACCCAATTTCCCATCCTGGTGAAGCTGTGGAGAGCTCACCCTCTGCTAGCAGCCACCTCATGACCTAGATTTCTAGTCCTAACACTGGCCATCTGACTCTGGGAAATGAGTCCCTTTGATTCTGTTTTGCTCTGACTCCCTCCAAGCAGCTGGTTTAACAGAGAAAGAGATCACTCCTGGGACCTTCAAGGTTATCTGCAGCTCCAGGAGCCACTCAATGGAGAAAGAAGCATCCAGGAAGAGTCTGGAAAACAGAGCCTGTAAAATCCCTAGTGCAAAGCACTCTCAAAGACAAGGAAAATCCCCCAGAACAGAAAAGGTAGCTAACAATGACAACAGCTGACAACAGGTATCACCTCTGGGCAAAGCACCTATCATGCCAGCACTGGGTTACAGGTTCTTATGGGCTGCTGGGATACCTCTTGGATGGGCAGAACCCCCATAAGCCTTCTGCAGTCTCCAACCTCCGGCAGCACATCTCAGCAACTCCTGGATATGCAAGCGCTGAAGGTTGTGCCCATTGCTAGACATCCAGTTGGAGGACAGGAATCACAGACCAAAGCAAACCCAGGTGAGAGCATGATGCTTTATTTGTGTATTTACACAGGATAGGAATTCCATATTCCCTCACTATGAATATTTTAGAAAAGAAAAAAAATGCTTCTGTACATAGAAAATAGTCCTGCACTGGTACTGAGACATGAAAGTGTTGCTTGGATTGATCCCTGGGTTGTGTCAGAATAAGAAGCTCTGCCTTCCCCATGCCAAGTTATCCCAATCTGCCATCTGCACTAGAGCAGGAACAAAACATCCTCTCCAATTAAGCCAGTGACGGTTTTCCACAGTGGCACTCAAGAAGTCAGGTGGCTTTGACCAACTCTATCCCTTCCTTCCCCCTCCTACCCAATTTAATTTGTTTCTTCTGTAATGCTTCCAGAGAAAGAAACCCTGTTGCCACCTTCCAGAGACTCCAGAGTTAACAACTTTCATTTAGGAGATCTTGTTTAAGCCCATATGCTACATTGCTCCTCCTAGCAAGGAAAATAAAGTGCCCTTTTAGAAGGGAGCTTTACCTTATTCAGCAGATTACTGAAGCAGAAAGCAGGCAGCAGAATGGCTGGCTGCAGATCAGGATTTTCAGAGGTTGTTTCCAGCTGTAAAGCACACTGTTACTCTGACACAAGACAGAATGCATTTTTCTCAACACCTCGATGTCCCACTTGTCTTGGACCCTAGCGCACCTCAGTATGAAAAACATGAAAGGTTTGGCCAATTGAAATAACTGCCAATAACAAGTAATCATCTCCATTGTCTGCCATGGTCTCCTGGCCAAAACACTGCCCAACAGCATCTTCAGAGTCACAGCTCATCATGGGGAGTTTTTGCTACAATCACGAGTTTCGACAGTTCAAAACGGAACTTGCCTTCCCTGTGAGACACTAGAAAGAGAGAAAACAAGTATAGGATAAACAGAAGGTATGGTATAAATAAAACAGCCCTGCTGGTTCCCTTCCAGGATGATAAAAAGCGAGCAAGTTGGACATTGAACTTCTTTACATGCACAGTACAAGCACACTGCGATAAACCCATTCTTCCCCTATGCCAATTAACATTTACACTGGAAGAGGACCTGCAAAATCTTGCTGTCAACTATGGATCACAAACACTATACTGCTGACTCCATAATGTGCAGTGTCTGCCTCTATGCTGTCACCCATTGGTTTTAAACTTAACTGCTCATCTCCTGGCAGACAACCAGATTTGACTCCCACACCGGGCCCTTTTTCACATAGTTTTCTCAGTCACAGACCTGTCGTTTCAGTGATTTCAAATTCTTCCTGTTTTAAGGGGATGTCACTCTGTGCACCCACTGCAGCTTGAGACTGAAACGGGAAGGAAAAAAAGCTTATGCAATCGAGGTAATCCAAGAAGCTAGTGCATTTAGAGCAAATAAACAACAGCACATTTTGAAAAAGAACAAACTTGTCTTTCAATAATGTGGAGTGAAAGAATTACATCTGCAAAGGAAATTTGAAGGAAAATTCCTGGCTATGTTTCCATTTCCTTTTAAACCACAAACTTCCAACCTTCAGGTGACTGAAAGGCAAGGAAATGGAAGAATGAATTTGCTGAGACACATCAAGGTACTCCTTGTCCTGTGCATCCTGGCAAGATGGTGTCTTTTGGAGCCACTAACATTGGCAAAGCCAGCAGCTAATCCACAGCATACAGGGAGCAGAAATAAAACAGTGCAGGAGGGTCTTTCTGCAGACACTCAGTCCTGACTGCCACCACTCTCTAATTAAGGGCATGGTGGAGTACATTTTACTGGACAGATGTCTCAAGCATGTTTTCAATGTCCAACCCATGTTTTACAGCAGCCTTCCATATATCTATATCCGAGTCATCAGCTTGGACTTACATAAGCCATGGCGTATTCTATCTTGGCTCCTTTCACTTCTGCTTTAAACTGGGTGAAGAAGAGGTAAGACTTCCCTTGGGGCCTAAAATGAGAACACAGCCTTTGGCATCTAAAGCAGAGAAAGATCACATGGGAGGTGAGATCACAGGGAAGGGTCAGGTACAGGGACTAACTCTGGTTCTTGGCTCTCTAGGCCACAAGCATTAGAGACCATCCTGCTCTGACTTTCCAGTGAAGGAGCAAGTCAGGCAGCTTCTTCTAATCCCTGCTGTTGGTAGAGAGGGTGGAGGTGTAGAGGAGTGGCAGGATACACGGCTCCCTCCCTCCACAGCCACTTCTAGCTCTCTTGTAGCTTCAACTAGTATAGTGAGGAGATCAGGGAAGAACCATCACATGGCTTGAGAAGCCTCCCAAAGTCACAGCATCTCCTGGGAGAGGAAAGCCAGGAAGCACCGTCCCTGCTGCCACAGGGAGGATCCCTGGCCAAGCCCCCACCTGGCTTGTTGTTGCTTTTCAGGTTAAGCCACACACCTCCAGACAGAACAGGAGAAGAGCAGGTTGTCTTCACTGACTCCAATGTTCATCTGCCATTGCTGCAGAGGGGAAAGGCCCCAACAGTTAATCTTGGGAAACATCTCCCATTTTCCAACTCATCCCCACCTCCCAGCTGCAGGAGCACCACTGCGAAATTGCAAAACTTAATTACAGAACAGCTGTTGATGGCCCCGTCTGTTTTGTTTGCACAGAGCAGGAGGCCTGGTCACCCTTTCTCTTTCCCCACTGTTTCATCAATACAATTACAGAAAAGAGTTCAAGTCTCATTTCCTTTTACAGTAAAATAAAAGGACCTGGTTCTATGCAGTTTCCTAAAAACAAAGGAGTTACTTCTCCAAGGCCCTTCCTACCACCAGGGGCATGAAATGATAGCTCTGTTCTCCACTGAAAGCATTTGGCCCCAATATTCATTAAAACTTACAAATGCCATGGCCTTGTATGCCGCAGCACTGCTGAAACACACAGAGGATGCATCCATTAAAGGAGCAAATCCAACAAAGTTATTTTTGCAAACACATGGTGTTGGAAATGGTGCCCCCACCCTCCCTCAGCTCCTGGGCCCTGGAATCAGCTGATCACAAAGGAAACCACTTCCTCCTTGTAGAAAAATAAGTTTCTTGTCCTGGCCACAACTAAACCTAGGGGATGAAATAATGACTGACCAACCAAGGCTTCTGGCAGAACAGCAACCTTCTATCTCTGAGGCACATTGTCCTTCCCAGTTACTACTGCTGCCAACGCTAATATCCACAACAGAATCCTGTCCTGTGCAGCCAGAGACTGAGCGCAAAGAAAGCATCCAAATTGCCCAACTCACCTCGTTTGTTCCTCCCTGAGCAGAGTATGTGAAAGTGCAGGTATAATCTCCCTGGAAAAAAAGAAGATCAGCAGCCTGGCCACAGTGTGAGAGTCTATATGAATCTACCTGCTCAACATCAGTAACTTCTCACCAACATGAGACGTGGGAACACCAGAGAAGGCTACAGGGGCTGTGGGCACAGAGCATCCCCCAGTGGTCTGACCCCAGGAAAAGCCCCAGTAACGGTGGGTGCTGCAAGGCCCTCATTCTGAGGGTCTCAACAGAACCCTGAGGATCTGGGCTGGGGAGTGGGCAGGGACCTGCAGCTCCCATCCCACCAGGTCCCGTCCCCTCAGCACACCTCTTAACCCAGAGACTCCTCCTTCCCTTGGAGTCCCTCACTTTCCCTTGGAGCATTTCCTTCCACTGGACTCCCCCCACTCGACCCGGCCTAGGTCAGTTCTCCTTGGCCACGGGGATCGTCTCACCTTGGTGTCACGACGTTTCCTTCAGCTGGCGGCCCTTTGGCGCCCACCACCCCTTTTTTCTTTAGGTACCCGACCCCGGGAGGAGGGTTCCCTCTTTCCTTGAGATCTCATTCCTTTGTAGACACCCCTCCTCTCCCCCTCTCCGGGTGGGGGCCCCTTTCCCGGGCGCCGCTCCCATGGCAACCGGCCCCCCCCCCCCCCCCGTCATCTACCATTCGTCCTGCCTTCCCTCGCTGTCAGCCAATCCCCGTGCCAGGAGAGAGGAACGACGTGCGTCCCCGCCAATCAGCGAGAGGCGCGTACACTCTCCTCTCCCCGTCCCTCCTCGCCCCTCACCAGGCTCCGGGAGAAGAAGTGAACCTCCCCTCCAGGCCTCACGTCGAATTCAGCCGTGCTCGCCTCCTCCGCGGCCCGGACCGCTAAGCACAGCACGGCAGCCGGCACCACCGCGGCCCACAGCCACCGACTGCTCCGACCGCAGGGCGCCGCCATCTTGGAAAGGAAGCCCGCGCTACGGCGGGCGGGAGGGGTCAGTGCCGGCAGTGGGTGGTCACCGGGCGCCGTGGCGGCCGTCTTGAGTGCGGGCAGGGAGCCTGGGCCGGGCTGTGGCGGAGTGAGGGCAGGGACTGCGGGGGCTCTTCACCACTGAGACAAAGGGACAAGGAGCCATTGGGATATTGGACAAAATGACAGTGTCTACCTGGACAGTGCCCCTGGGGCCATCCCACCTGCTCTGCCCTGTCCCTAAAGTGGCCATTTCAGGGTTGTGTTCCCCCTTACTATGGCCTTGTTTGTGCTCATAGGGAGCAAATCCCCACAGTAGTTGATGGACACAGAAATAAGCAGCAGGAGGTGAAGGAAGTGTAGGTTTTTTGTTGTTGTTGTTGTTGTTTGTTTGTTTTGCCTAGCCCTTTGGTAAGGAGCTACTTAATAAAGAGCTGGGTTAGGAGGGATAATGTTTGGGTTAGAGAGCTGCAGTTATGGCCAAAAAATCTCAGAGCTCTGCATTTGAGATTCAGCTGGAAGGAAAAGCACCTGATTGGGCTGTAGGCATCCCTGGTTGTTGCAGAGACTAGGACAAGATAGCCTTGAGAGGTCCCTTTCAGCACAAACCGCTCTGCGATTTTATGAAGGGCAGAGAAAGCTCCTCTCACCAACCATTGTGCAGAGGGAGCTGGCAAGGAAAGAAAAGAACCTGCTACATCAGCCATGCCTTAGCCCCCACTTTGCAGGCACAGAGTGATTAGCTATGCCATTTTTAATTGTTTCTCACCACACACAGACAAAAGCCCCTTCCAGAAGGAAGCATCCCTATCATCACAGCAAGGCAGGGGAGCAATCCCAGCGAGCGCCATCTTCCTCCCAGTGCAGGAGCTCACAGCAGAGGGAAGCTGGCCTGGTTGGCCACCCCACAGTGGTTGTTAACTCCCTTCAGCAGGCGGATGTAGCCCTTCTCACCCCACACCTCCGACCAGCTGCAGGAAGAGATGGAGAGTGAGCACATCTGCGTTCCCAGGGCACAGGGAGACCCATTCCATGGGATGGGGATACTCCTGCTGCATCTTTGACGTCACAGAAGAGCAGTGGACAGGCTGAAAGCGGTGGCAGATCTGGGGCCACCTCTACCTATTCTTTAAGATCCAGTAGCTCACGTTCTTCCTGGCTTCCTGGCTGATGCCATAGCCCACAGCCAACATCCCATGGTTCACCTTCTGGCTGCAAAACATACTGTTGAAGATGCCTGGAAAGAACAGAACTGAGGTTGTCCAGGCTCCGACCCCAGTCAATTCATCTGGTAAAAGGAGGGTGGCTGATCCTATTCACCTAGGCTGGGTGCCCTGTGGGCTCTGTGAGGGCTTAGCTGCCCAGCTCCACAGGAAGGCAGTCCTGCCTCAGTTTACCTAACTGCACCTCTCCAGGTGTGGGGGTTGATACCTGATTTGTAGAAGTGAAAGAAGAAGCTGCTGGCATCCACTGCCACAGACACGGGGCCCACAGTTGCAACTGCCTGCTCCAGCGCTGCCTCACTGCCCTGGGCCACCAGCCAGACCGTGGAGCAGTTGGCTGCCCTGTCCGCAGGGTTGTATCGGCAGCTGGAGGTGTCCTGAGAGCAGGGAGAAAGCAGCAGCAGAGCTGGGACCCATGACCATGGCTCTATCCCTACTTGCCCACCTTCCTGCTGCCCCTTACTGTGGCCTGGTAGGGGTAGATGTGCTCTGAGTTCATGCCACCGTTATCATGCACATACTGGAAGGCACGGGTCATGTAGCCACCTTGGCAACCGTTGTTGCCCAGCTTCCGGGAGCAGTCAATGAGGTTCTGCTCACTCAGCACTGCCAGCTTCCCCGTCCAATTGAAGACGAGTCCTTCCAGGGCCCCTGTGGCACTGAATGCCCAGCATGACCCACAGTGCCCCTGGGTGAGAGGGAAGCGATGAGGGGATCACAATATCACTCCAAAACTTGATGGAGGAGGATGCTGTGACCCCACAGTGTTGCTTTCCAGCTCCTCATCTGCAAAACTACAAGAAACTTCAACAGCCAAAACTATAGGAGCTGCTTCTCTGGGTTTCACAGAATTCTGGCCACTTTGGAGGATGCAGTCTCCTGCTTCTGCTGCTGACACCCATCCCACTGCCCCAGACAGAGCCCCCCATGTGCCCACCTGGTTCTTCACGGGTGTCACGTAGCCTCTCATTCGCCAGTCCACTTCTGCTGGGGTCTTCTGAGCTGCCGATGCCTGGAAGGTCAGTGCTGGCTCCTCATGCTGCACTGGGGCAAAGCCATTCAGGAGTTGGTTGAACTCCTCGTCCATCTGTAGGTGCACATGTGTATTGCAGGCCACCTGCACTGCTGCTCCCCATGGGCAGGTTGCACCCCAAGGAGCACCATCACTCCAAGCAAAGTAGGCTGGGTGCACCCAGTCCTCAGGATCAAGTCCTTGGAGGAGGTGCACCAGCAAGTACCAGGTCCCCGTAATGGTTCATTCCCAGGCGGAATGTATGCTGCCCCTGCGACTCCTCCCA
Organism: Gallus gallus; assembly: GCF_016699485.2. NCBI lineage: Eukaryota > Metazoa > Chordata > Aves > Galliformes > Phasianidae > Gallus > Gallus gallus. Next base: position 5,378,615 of record NC_052559.1, on the reverse strand, counting down.
GTTGTGCTGCTCAATGCGCCGCAGGTTGTTCTCCCAGACCTCCCTGCGGATGAGCTCAGCCTCCTATCAAGGGGCAGAGCAGCCTTTGGGTCAGGAACAGCCCCGCAGGAGCACCAGAGGGGACTTGCTAGGTATGGACCCTTTTGAAGCTGGCCCCAGCCTGTCAGGCCCAAGGGGAGCTGGGCATGGCCAAATCCTTTGCAACTGGTGCGGACCTACCCCAGGGTATTCCTTGGCATAAAGGCTCTTCCACCTTTCCCAGGCCTCCTCCAGTACAGGGTCCAGTGCCGTGGTGCAGCCCAACAGGGCCAGCAGCAGCCCCAGTGGCACAGTCATGGCCCTGAACTGAGGGGAAAAAGCAAAAGGAGGAATAAGGTAGGTCTGGGTAGAGCCCCATGATTACTCCACAGCCACTGGTTTGGGAAAGATAAGTCCTTCCAAGCATTGATTAAAGACGAGGGGAAGGCAGAGAAAGGCAAGAAGCACATTTGTTCCTTCAGCTGGATCAACTTTTGTATGGACATGCTGCTGTTTTGACAGGAGCTTTAGAAGTTCAGAGCAGCTTTGAGACTTGAGGCAAAACACAGAGCCCAACACAGCAACAGTTTACACTTTGCATTTTGCAGCCAGACACATGTAACCCTCCCCAGCCCCCCACCATTGCAGCCATTTGTCTTCCTCACGTTTCTGCTACACAGCCCATGCCTCCTTTGATGGAATTTGACAAAATACATTTTGCAGCTACCTCAGCCATCCCACAGGCATTGTTTTTAGAGCAGCAACAGTGAGAGATCAGCACCTAGGACTCTGCCCTGAGCATAGCTTCCACTACTGCAGCTTTGAGAGAGTGAGAGCCATCACCACAGCTGTATTCCCCACACTTTAGGAATGGAGATGCTGGGAAGTTTTCACTCGACCATCTTTCAGAGTGACAGCAGCTTTCTGAGCTAATTCTGTAGCTCAAGGAGTGGTTCAAAATGATTTATTTTTGAAACAAAACATCTGTTCTCCTCCACATCCTACACCTAAAAATAAAGCTCAACATATTGGAGTTTCGTGGGAGAAGTGCCTCCTAACAAACTCTCAGGCTTGGTGCTGAGGAAGAGCACTTTCTACCCGGCTTCCCCAGCATCCATCACAATACCCTCCGCTTCCTGTTGCCGTTACCACTCACCCTTCACAGGAAATTAACATTATATTGCAGCTGCAAATTCTCTATCCAAAAGGGCTACTTTGCTGCTTCATACCCTGTCTCTCAAGACAGCCAGGTGGAAGCCTCCTACACCTTTTGTATTTCAGTCTCATTACATATAGAAAAAGCTTGGGTTTGTGGTAAGTGATTTTCCAAGTTAATGCCTCTCAGGATCTCAATACCCAACAAAAGAAACATTTTTTTTTTATGGCACCAAGTAATCCTACAGCTTCAGAAGCAAGCTTGGAGGATCAAAGAAGCTGGCAGATAAACTGCTCATCTAGAAGAGTTTAAGAGTTCATCACAGGCATTTTAAGAATGCTTGCTCTTTTGATACAGGAAGAAAACACTTGAGATCAAGACTTAAAATAAGCAAACCCTGCAAAATAAAGCTTCTTACCATGTACCGGCACCCACCCAGCTCTGAAGGGAGTGACTTATCTGTCTCTGAGGGAAAGCACACTTCTCTCAAGGAAGCTTCAGAGATGTGCAACTTCCTCCATTACCTCCCCTTCCGCTGCCCCTCAAACCTCAAAACTACACCAGAAGGTACTTGGCAGAGTGCATGACAGAAGCTAAAGCATGACCAAGAGAGCCAGGCAGATTCCTGGGCAATAAATATGCTCACAGCCATATTGAGAAAACAAAATCCTCCAGCTGTGAGATGCTTTGCCTTTAAAATGAAAGTCTCTAGCTTACATCCTCAGGGCATTTAATAGCAGTTTAATTAATGCTCAACTCTCATACAGAAAGGAAAGCAGCAAAGCCAGGTTTTGTAGGCTTTAAGTTCCACAGAAAACAAGCATGGGTGAGCCCCAATACTTGCAAAAATCAGCTCTATGCCCGGCCCCCACGTATGTCCTCCCAGCATGGGATCAGAGCCACTAGTGCTTGAAGTTGAGCCAGGCTGCCACCTGTGCTGCAGAGCAGCTACATCCCCGAGAAGTCAGAGGGAACTGGGATGCTGGGTGAGGTTCCTACCTCCAAGGCTGAGGCTATTTGCAAGCACAGGGAGCCTTGCTCAAGGTCATGTAGTGCCTGAATGGCAGAGCCAAGAACAGTCCAGGATTCCCAGCTCTCCACCCTGCAGCACCTTCAATTGCTGGATCGTGCTTCCTTTGAGAAATATCAGGGCTTTAACATTCTCTCCACTGGTTGATGCAGAAACAAAACAAAGCACTTTGCTTTTACCACAGATGCAGCTTTGGCCATTGTGAGCCAGATGGTGCTTCCTCCCAAGCCCTCTCCAATACTCCAAAAAAAAAAAAAAAAACCCACAAATGCCAACCAGTGCATCTCTTTCCAATATTTTAATGAGTTGCTACATCTTACACTCATAATTATAAAAGAATAAGAATCCATAAAAATATTTTCTTTTCATAATACGCACTTAAAATACTCCAGGGCAAGTCAATGTGGTTCATTTGGGTGTTGTTTTTTTCTTCGTCTCTTTCTGTCCCTGGCAGAACCCTTGGCTTGAAGGGGGCGGGGGTTACGTGCTCCCCTGAGGTGCAATTACTCAGTCCCCCCTCCCCAGAACTGCAGTTCCTGTTGACCAGGAAAATAAAAACCAAAAGAAAGCATACGCTGAGTAGATGGGCAAGGGGAACAGTCACTGACCTGCAGAGAACTGAAGCACAGCCAATTTCAGTGCACAATCTGAAAGCTCAAGGTTTCAGGGAAGGAGAAGGTGGGATCAGGAGGCAGCATAAAGAATGGAGGGAGGAAGGATTTGCATAAATATTATCCATCTTGTGTTGCAAAAAAAAAAAAAGCTGCTATTATCTCCAGAGAGATGATCTCTGGTTGTAGCCAGCTGCTTCAGCTGCCGTGCTACCTTTTGGCACAACTCTGGTTGTGAGCGGCCATTAGAGAAAGGCATGAGAGGGCATCGTTACCAACCTCAGCCACTTCCTCCATCTGCTCTGCAAAATAAAACTGAGAAATAGAAATGACTAGTGTTGCATGCTTCTGTAGAGCTCTTCACATACCAGGGTTCCACACAGCTGCAGTGGGGCCAGGACACAGCACCAGCAATCAGCTCCCCCAGGGCTTTAAACAATATGTTCTTCTCTCTTCCCTCCCACTCCTGGCTTAAGGCAGCTTGCTTATTCAGCTCTTCTATTTCCAACACAGGCACCGAGTTCTTGCAGGTAAGAGTACAGGAACTGCAGAGGTGCAGCAGAAGGGAAAAGGACAGGGGACAGAGAGAGATGGAAGCAAACCTCAGCCTTAGGAGACAAACCACTGTCCATCAATCCCCAGGATAGAGAGGGTAGCAGCAAAAAAAAAAAAAAAAAAAAATCCCACACATTAACAGCCAGGCTGGAAGAGAGAAATAGGATGAGCAGCTGAGCAGAGGCAGACCTCCAGCCTGGAAAGTGAAAGAAGGTAGCACTGTCCAAAGGGAAAGCACCTTCCACCCTCCTCCCTTATTCAGGGCAAGACACCCTGACATGGGCACTCAGCCATTTGTGCTCTGGGTTAGATGGCTGTCAAGGGAGGTGGTAGTGGCTGGGCACAGGAGGGGCGAATTGAGCTGTCAGCATCCAGTTTGCAGAGGCATGTGCTCTCAGAGGTATTCTTGTAGAAAGTGCAGCAGTGTGATTTCATAGTGCTCTCCTGACTCGGGGCACCGAATACTGTGTCTCTCGTTGGGGTAGATCTGTGCAGAAGCAGAGATGAGACAATTAATCAGGAGTTGCTATTTAGCATGGACAAGCGTCCCTCACCTTGTGCCCAGTCTCCATCAGGACAAAGGAGGGCCAGGAGAGGTGTAGAGCACCCAGCCTACCTCTCACTTCACTGCAGTGATGTGCACTGCCATTCTGCTCAGCAAAGCAGCCACCTCTGCTGCCAGCAGCCATGTGAGACAGCAACAGTTCCAGGGGAGAAGGAAAGTTCCAGACTTGAGGGCAGGAGCCCTACTTGTAAATGCTTTTAGACACAGGCCACATCAGCTAGCAATGAAGGAGTCACAGTGCCACCTCCCGGTCACCCCTTGGAGTCAAACAAGGCATTTACTATCAGCCATGTTGCAACAAAAGCAAACACATGGAAGTATTGCATCTACCTTCTCCCACACTCCAGGCAGAGAGCAGAAAACTATCTTTCTAGATTTAACTAACCTTCCCACTTCACTTTTGTTCCCCCTACCTGAAGCTGGTAAGGTTTTCCAGCCCGGATTAACTGTGATACCAGGAAGTTTGTGTGAAAAAAGTGCACATTTTCATCCAAAAAGCCATGGAGGATCAGCAAACGATTTGGCCTGAAAATGAGATGAGAGAGAATATGAGAATCCAAACAAAAAGCTCTGAAGTGATTCTGAGCAAGAAGCTGCCATGTGGCAAACTAAAAACTGAACAACAACCTGGCAGCAGTCAAAATAATTTAATGCCACAGATATGATCTTTAACACCTCCACCACTGGCAAAGGAGGCTGGAGATGCGATGCCCCAGCCTGCTGCAGAAAGCAGCAACCAGCCTCATGAGTTAAAATAAAACCACCTCAGAACTCATCCATTCTTGTGCTATTCAGCAGAGGTGCAGCTGATGGCAGGTTTTTAAGCAGATCACAGCCACACAGTACTCACTCATTGGGAAGCTTTTCTACGTGTAATGCCACAGAGCCAGCCTCATAACCTTGCTGGTTGTTTTCTGGGATATCCATGTACCGCTCAGTATACCCGGTGTCATATGCCATCCAAACTGTGACAGGAGCACCTGCTATAGCAATCTGTCAAACAAATAGGTGGCAGGAGACAACTTCAATTAAGTGCTAAAGAGCTCAAGTATTCTCTGTTTCCCTGAAGAGGGAGGGAAAAAGAAAAAGCTCTGGACAATTCAGTCATTCAAGACCACGATTCTTCCACAACAAACCCACATAAAAGCTGGATTCCAACTCATGCTGCTTCTCCTGTAACCAAAATCAGGCAGATTCCACCCTAAGAGCATTAAAGGCTTCCCCTTTCAAGGAAGACAAGTGGAACAGATCCAGAAACCTGCTATAGACTTGGGAAGGACATTAGGAATAGTGTATCAATTATCTCATTTGATAGTACACCAAGCCCTCTACCAGTAGCCTCTGGGGTGTGACTCCATCCCAGAGACCCCATCATCTTTATGTCTCAGAAAGTACAATCTGCAAGCAGAATGCAGGGCTGCATGCAAGAGCTACAGGAGGGCAGGACTGAGGGACATTTTCACCTGGCTTTTCTGCTTGATATTTCTGATGAACAAGTCCAGATACCAAGAACTACAGAAACTGAGAAAGCTAAGAGTCCCAAGATAATGCTCCACCACATCTGGACTTACCTTGAAGACATTGGGCTTACAGATGAGACCCATGAGGGAGAGAAAACCCCCGTATGACCAGCCATGTATGGCTACTCGACTCAAGTCGATAAACCCGTATTTTTCTGCTACATAATATAAACCTTCCACCTGGTCCTCTATCTCCACCTGACCCTAAAGAGCAACAAAAACAGCTGAAGTTAGTGACTTCATAAGCCTAAAAACTTAAGGAACCAATAAGGCACAAGTAATGCTCATGCAGGCATATGTTCAGCCACATACCCTTTGAAAAAGGAACAGAGATTAATCAAAAAAGTACATTACCATTTGGTTTTTCAGGGCCCCTTCAAATCTGAGTCCTCGCTGGCATGAACCCCTTCCGTCAATCACTACCACAGCATAACCTAGGGATGCTAGCGTGTTTAGCCTTAAGTATTTGATTCCTTTAAAGGAATTATTCACCAGCTGCACCTGCAGAAGACAGAGAAGTTTCAGAACCAAGCAGCTGCCTTCCACTATCTTCCTCTGTATGTACACAGGAAGGTGAGCAGGACAGCAGCCGCTAACTGAGTTACTAGAGACAGATAAATCAGTTTAAATGCTTAAAAAAAAATCATCTGAAGTTTGAGGTAGAGGTCAGAACAGAGGTCCAGTTTAAGTCCTGACACATGACTGAGCTACACAGAACTGCTCTGGACAGCAATCCCATGGCCATCACCAGTAGTCAACCATCTGGACTATTACCTGAGGGCCTCCATAAACAAAGAGCACTGTGGGATGCTTCTTCCCAGGCTGGACATCATGAGGTTTGTATACCATTCCGTAGAGCTCAACATCTGACTGAGTACGGAAGTGAAAGATCTCAGGTGGAACGTAATCTGGGGGACAACCTGCAGAAGCAAGTTCACACAATAGCAACACAATAACTAACAGCAGGCTCTGTCTCCTACCCAGCCTGAAAAACCTCATCCTCTTCAAACTTGACTCTTAGCCAGGGCTCTTTCAATACCGAAACCATAACAAGACATATCACTGCCTTTCAGAGAAACCTCCCACTCACAACCAACCAACTTCTATGTGCCTACATAGGGTAACAGGCCATATATACAGAGAATGGATCACCCACGAACACATATTCAGCTGAGAATCTTCAAATAAGGCATGCTGTGCTGTAACTGTAAGACATGACAGGTTAAGAACACATATGGGTCAAATAACCCAGCAGTGACACATTCTGCAGGACTTACTGGCTGCCTCCATCATGCTAGCCCAAAACTTGGGTTGCTTATGTAGCGGATCATCATCGGAGCCACTGAGCTTGTAGACATGCACACAGGGTGGAGTGCTCACACTGCTGTAGTGGCTGATGAACATGTCAAAATTCTACAGGTGGAAGAGGAAGAGTTAGGGGATCAGGGTCTTTCATTTCCCACAACCAGCCTCCTCCATGCTGCTCTTAGATGAGAGCTCCCATATCTCAAGCAACCAAGACAAAAACTCTCAGTAATCATCACATGACTCACTACCATTTCCTGTCAGACAGGAGGCAAGTGCATCTTGTGTCTAAACAAAATAGAAGAACAACAAACCTGGCTCATAGAACAGCTGTGAGAGAAGCCTGGTATGGTAAGTCGCACAATTTCTCCAGGAGACTCGTAGCTGACTACATACAGATGGTGCTCCAACGGGGTGTCCTTTGTGCCTTGGAAATACACCAGCTTTGTAGCCTCATTGACCCAGATCTACATGAAAAAGAGAGGGCTTGTTGACAGAAGGATGACATCTACTGCTCCTTTTTTTCATTAAGTCTGTCCCAAGGCTTAAAAAGACCAACAGACTATGACAGACTACTTCCAGCATTAGGGATGTACACAACATCCATTTATATGATAGGCTGGAGTACACACATGCAGCACTTATGGAGAACTGTATGTAATCCAATGAAGTAATACAAAAAAGAAACCAAAGCAGTGGTGTTTTTTTTTTTTTTTTTTGAGAAACTTGAAGCATTTGCTTATTAAAGAGCTTAAAAAAAAAAATGAGCTCTTTTTGCTATTTAAACTAAAAGATTTTTTGCTTAACTATGGAATCCTCCCACAGTATGTCTGGCATTTTAAGGGTATATATGTATTTTTCCCATAAATTGTAATAATTAATTCCTATCTGTGGAAGGAACAGTTTAATAGCCTTAGCAATAGCAAACTTTAAGTCACATTAAAGTAGCTTCTTAATGTCCACATACATCAGTTTCTAAAATCCACCTGGATCAGCCAGGAATAGAGGTGACAGCTTTTAAATACTGCATTGATCCAGCAACAGAAACTGAACTGTTTCTACCTTACAGTTTCCAAATGCTGAAGCCCAAGTGCTCTTTCTAGCTAACATAGTTTGAAGAGAACTGCAGACAGTACAGGGAAGCAATATCCAACCCCATTGGCCAGGTAAACAGGTAGAGCCCTGTGGAGCAACAAATGCATCAAAATAATTGCTACTAACACAATTTTAGACATAGTACATGCAGGGAAGAGCTGTGGCCAAAATCAATAGCATGTACAGTGAGAATCCACACGGGGAGGGACAGCAGGTTAATTGCAGACTGAAAAAAAAAGCAGCAGAAACCAAATGCACAAAGCTGTAGGCTTTTTTTTTTTTCAAAAGTGTGAAGTGGAAATTCAGATTAATTGGGAATGAACAGACAAGGCCTTCATTTTGACAGAAATCACCTGAGAGCATTAAAGATCAGACTCAAAGTTAATTCCTGAAGCAAAATGGAACAAGACTCTACAAGATAGAACAGACACAGTTCCTTCATATTCTAAATTGCTTTATATTCCTCAGCTGCCTTTTTCCTGAAGGGATCAGCTGGAGACCAAGAGCTCATTCTAAGCACTAGGACACATTCTCAATTCACAAGTACTCGTTGAGGTTAAAATGCTTCAGCAAAGACCGTAAGCCCAAGCTTCTCCACAAAAAGTTCTTTGTTAATGTTGAACACCAGACTTGTGCCCATTTTTATGGCTTGCCTCACTCATGGGATTGACTTAAAGAGCAATTTGAAGTCTGATTAAAAGCACAATCAATTCAATGTGCACTGGACTACAGCACTTCTGGGGAAAGCACAGGCAGCAATAAATTTAAGAATAATAATAAAAAAAACAAAATAGTTCTAGTTGGTTCCAGGTGTAACAAAGGGCGTAAGCCAGGACTGTGGGCAGATAAAGCAGAACTGTAACACCGCAAGAGAAAATAATCACTACCTTAGATCCATGCCTTGCCAGCACCTCCCATTCTCCACCTGTCAGGGCAACCTCCTCTTTGATAAGACATTTGAAATCATCTAGAAGAAAAGACATGAAAATAAAATAATCTTCCCCAAAAGATAAAACAAGCAAAGGGAGCTCACAAAGCTGATGCACTGTCAATGCACACATCTTACCCTCGCTGTGGACGTACGGCTGTACCCAGTCATAGCTGCCTTGCTTTAGGACCACTGTGACTCTGTACAGGTGACAGAAACCTGTTTTGCATTCATTGGCTCGGATAAAGCAGAGTTCTTCCTCCTCTCCTTCCGGTTGGATGAAAGGATAGAAGATATCATGAACCTGCCACATGAGACAAGAGGTCTCTAAGTGATTTCTGCTGACAGAATAATGCACAGCCAGCCAAAGGATACAGAGAAATTACTGTACTATCAAATGAAAGGAGCTGGGCAGGAACAAATATCTCAGATGAGCTTCTAGTGATAAAAAGCAATTCTATACTTTCCTATTACCACAAAACATTTGTGCCTGTGCAGAAGAATGTGTGCTCTGGTCATGAAGAGCTCATCAGCAAAGCAGCACCCAGTCATGCCTCTGAGAAAGACAACTCAGCTAAGTGTGTCCCATACGGTGGTTGCTATTCTGACAGCTTGGGAACATCACAGTTTAAACTTCAGGTCCCTTTCCACTTCAGCATCAAGGTGCTAAATGTTAAAAGCTCAAATTTATTTCCTGTCCTGTGTTCATCACCTACCTAAATATATTTGAATTCCACAGATTAGGGTTGCTTGTAACCCAAGAAGCCATTTAATCTTCTAATAAATCACCCCAAGAGAGCAATGTTACATACAAAAATGGTGTCTTAAGTGCCTGCCTTCACTGAGAATGCCGACAAGGATTAGATGAATAGCTCCATCTGCAAGAAGATGGTAGGATTCTCTTATGTTTCAATGCTGAGTGCACGGAAGTCCTTCTCAGAGCTTTATCAGACCCCCTGAACTAACACAAAATCTGGCAATACTGAGTAGCAAAGCAGACTGCTGGAATGTGGACTAAGCTGGACACACAGCCAACACAAAAACAGTTAACTGCAGGGGAGGAAGGGACAAGCCTGTGCTCTCCCCCCAGCCCTAAGCTGCTTACATTTATCCACACATCGGTGATTTCTTCATAGATAACAAATGGTTGAACATTTTCTGGCACAATTTTGGCAAATTCAGCACGCTGCTCCTCATTTTCTGGGACTGGAATAAAGAGCGCTGGAGGCAAAAGGATAAGCTGCAGCCGCTGCTGAGGTCTGTCTAGGAACATAGCCCAAGCACTGGGGAAAGAAGTTGAAGGTAAAGGTCAGTACCACAAAATAGATGTCACTTTGTAACACTCAGAATATGCGATCCATTTTCTCCCACTGGCAGAAGGGATTTAGACATCTGAATGCAAAGCTTTTCTCATCATTGCTTCTTTCTAATCTCCTGGAAGCTCTGCCAACAAGTATGATTTGCCAGACATCTCTGGTGTTTCACAAGGGTATCATTCAGATGAGATGTCTGACACATTGGGCAGAGCATCTATCCCAAGAGACCAGGTAACATGTCTCCAGAATGCAACATTTTCTTGGTCAGCCCTTCCATCAAGAAGCACTGTTTATTTTCTAGTGAGCTTCTGAGATCAAGAGAAGCTAAAGTGATTCATTTGTAGCTTCTCTGTTGTACACTGCACTAGCAGGGAAAGGCACAGACCTAAGAAAACTACCAAGTAAAGGAGTAGCTTCAGTCTCAGCTTTGTTCCTCTCCAAGGAGAGTCATTTGAAGTGGTGCTGCACTGCAGGCCTCTCAACATGACAGATGGCAAGCCACTGCTGCACAGTACGGCTACCCCAAGGCCTGGAAGTGCAACAGGGGAAGTTCTGTCATTAACACAGACTTTCAGAAGAGCCAGTTACTCCTGCGCAGTGGCTGCAGATTTCATGAAATTATATATTCAGCGTGTTTTGATAAGCTCTGGTGCAGAACATAGGAGTCACCGATGGGATTGCCTTCTGTAAAACTGTATGAATTCAGTTTCCAAAGCAGACAGTTATTAATTACAAGTTACAGTGGTCACTGAGCAATTCTTCCACACATATGCACTGCATAACATGGAAACCACCCATGTTCCCGTGACATCTTTGCACTGATCACAAGCAGGACCAATGGACAACAATAAAGCTGCTTACAGTACATCCTCATTTTCAACAGGAACTATGCAGTACAGGTGCTGTACATCTTCAACCCAAAAGAATACCCTAGTACTGCCTGCTTGACTGTCATATAACTTTGTGGTTGTAGCTCTGCCTGAAAACCCACAGCTTGTCATCTGGCTCTACATCCAATTACTTCCTACCAGTAGGATGTTAAAATATTGAAGAAATCTAATAGTCTTGTGCCATCTGTGACACTCATGGCTTTAAAAACTGGTGAAGACAACATTATAAACCTAGCTTCAATATAACACAATCTATTGTATGGCTACAACACCACACAGTCTTGAAGGTCAGTAAGAGTTTAGCCAGGGAAGCCCTTGCCAGTGTTAGTTTGGAAAGAAAGAAAACTTAGGTACTATTTGCCATCTCGAGTCCATCCAGCACGGGCAATGTACTCCACAGTCGGGAATAATGCAGCAAATGGTTGCACCAGCTCCTTATCTTGAGCACACACGATCTGCAGCAAAAGGAAGGTCCAATATCAAATCAGACTGTTACCAGGCCTCCTCCTATGGAAGCTCAGAGAAACGGGAGAATAAGGAAGCTGTAACTATTGGCTGGCTTCAGCAAGGGGAAGCAAACCTTTCTACAAAATGGCAAGAATAGAAAGGAAAAACAAGTTTCAAAGCACCATGATTTTGGCATCCAGCCACAGAAAAGGATACGCTGTGGAATGAAGCCCAGGATTAGATCCAGTTTAACCCTGCAAGCTCCACCACTGATGTGGTACATCAGACTAACTCTGCTTCTCACCTCCTTCCCCTCTCCCAGCTGCCTCTTGAGCAGCATAATACTTTTCAGCCTCTTAAAAGTTTTTCTTTTTCTACTTACCCACATTCAAGAATTGGGTGCTACAAGAGGAAGAAAAGCTAATGCTATCACTGATTCTTAAGCAGCCTCTTAATTCTAAGCAACTTCAGAAGCAGTCAACCCTCCAGAGCAACAATATACTCTGTGACTTACCTTACCCTTGCTGTCTGCTTTAAATTCTGCCAGTTTTAACGTAATCTTGGGGTTTTTGCTGCCTGCAAAGGAGTGACAGAATATCAAGATGACAAGCCTGAACACTCCAGGATTATACTTGCTACAGCTTCTAGACAGGAACCAACTCTAGTCCTGCTAAAATGGCTGGAAGTCAATATACAAATAAGAAATTATGAATGCAAAACCTACTGTGTTCAAAAGAGGCACTCCGGGTATTGGAAAAGTTTGCTTTTGCTTTGCCTAGGTAGATGCACACATTCTCAGGAAGAAGTGATTAAAAATGTATCTGATGGCATGTTCTGGAATACATTTCATTTTCTCAGCAATCCTTTCATTTAAAATGAGCTTTAAATCCCGCTCCCATTTGTAGAAGGGGAGTGGGCTCAGAAACTCAATGAGGCCTCAACATTCAGAACCAGCTTCTACATTCTAGTAAGAAACTAGATTAATCATGCAATGTTTACAGCACAAATTCCAAGGCTTCAGCCAGCAGGAGCCAAAAGTTGCATTAGCAGCCCCACGGTACTTCACTTACCTGTCCTGGGGTACCGATAGGAATCTGTTTTTCTCTCCTCCAGAGCAGGTGAAGGAACATGAATTATCTCCACTTCTGACTCATCCACTTCCTCATACAAGATTCGCAGTGTTTTTAAATTCTCTGGACCTAGGAACAGATAGTAGGCATGAATGTCACAGTGTTTTCCAACTGTTTCTAGCTTGCCTGGAGCACTACAGCAGTCCACTCTGGTGCAAAAGTTTTGTACGTCTCCCATATAATTACAGCTCCTAGTAACCATAAGCAAATACTCCTCTGAGCATAATTATACCCCCTCAGTGTTATGTTCCTTCTGGTGGCCTCCCCAGAAAAAGATCAAACCTGGGCCAAAGGAAAACCATGCTCAAAATATCATTCACAGCAGGAGCCGGCAGTAGTAATAGTGTCAGAATTTGATATGCAGAACACTGACCTTCTGTGGAAGACGTGGGACACCACCAATAGCCTGTGAACCGATCAAATTCCTCCTGAATGACAAAAGTGGCTACACCAGCAGACTTAGGGTCATCAAGAACATTGGATAAGCCTGGAAAGGAGCAAAGAAAGAGGGCACTTATATCTCCTTGATAACAACTGATCCAAAAGAAAAGTGCATTTGTGAGAAGTAAGCCATAAAGACATTAGCCCTTTCATTCACAGTTTTTAATCAAAACTTTCTTTTGAATATGGTAAAAAGCACCAGTTACCTTTATGGCAATATGTCATTCGCTTCTCCTCTCCTGTCTCTATATTTGCTACCCACAAATCGTTGTTATTAATGAATGAAAAGAAGGCAGGGTCTGCAGGGCAAATCTTGGGATCCATTCGTGGCCCTGTACATTGAGTCTTGATCTCCAGAGGCTTCATTGGAGACACCTACAGCAACAGAAACACAAACACCTGTGTACCAAATCAGCAATCAGCTTCATACTTAAAGACCTAGAGCCCACAGAATGAGGGCACAGTCCTAACAGGACACAAAAGAAATGACTGTAACCAAACACATGCACATGTGCAGCTGCTACCAACCAAAACCAATTCAGATATCATTCATAGCTTTATTAGCAAACTCACCATGAAACCATTCTTGCCCCCATCTCGGCAATGAAAGAGGCTGTTGCTAGCCTGGAAGAGGAACAGGCCACTTTCACTGTGGAAATCGTAAGATGTTATACCAAAGACACCAAGTCTCTTGCGCTCTCTTAACAGTTCTTCTTCTCTAGAATACATCCCATGATGAGGGGTTGCCTAGTATCAAAATAAAAGAAAATCCAAAAAAATCTGCAAGGAGAGAAAGTTTCACAAAGCAGAAATGCTTTTGAACTGGCACCAGGTAGTCTCTAAATGCTCAAAATACAATTCACCAGCCCCAAACAATCAGTAGTCTTACCATATGGGTCCTTCCACAGCTACTGTATTCTAGCCTACAAGTGTGGCCCAGAAGGACTAAACTAACTGCAAGCCCCAAAGTTCTCTTTACATAAGAGAGATGAATTGCCAATCTACTGTTTCTGCAGTTGGCACTTCAGTATTAACTGAGGACAGCTGCACTTGCACTGCTTATGCAAATCAGATGTAACCAATTAACTTAACAACACTATCTACAGCCTTTCACAAACAGTTTCCATGTCAGATACTGCACACAAAACCTCTTCCAGGGATCTTGAATTACCCTGGAGGGGACTAGCAATCCAAATGGGGTCAAGACAGCTGAATTCTTTTTCAACAGGAAGCTTCCCAGAAAGGAAGACAGACCAATGCACTGCACCCCCTTGCTCCTTAATGCTTATTGACAAAAGACACAAAGATAGAGGAAAGGGAGATTTCACCCCCTTTCCAGTTCTCTTGCAACAGAGTATAGGGCAGAAGCAGCTGTTTAATACAGTTTTCCCAGCTTCCTTAAAAGCAGAAAAGATAGTAGGTTTCACAACAAGCCTGTTAACAAGCATCAGAAGAGCCCAGACAAGGCACAGAGGAAAGGTGCGCTGTCCTGATAGCTTGTAGTTTGCAGTGGATCACGTGCTAGTTTACAAAGAAGTCTTTACTAGGTCACCCCTTTGCTTGCCACATCACCTGCTGTTTCATACTGACTAGCAGGAGCACACACAGGTGCCTATCTCATATTATGAAATAAAGCAATCATCAGTACAATATCCCTACCACTACCATTCCATGCCACACAGCATGGTAACACTCACCATACCAACCCCATAACATCAACCAATTTTCCCAAGAACTATCAACTCAGTGTCTTCACACTTGTGCTTACCTGAAAGTGATCCAGCATCTGTTTCCATGATAAGAGCAATAAGGCCTCCTTCCGTACCTTTTTGGGAATCTCTGAGTAAAGAAGGGAATTTTCCCTGCTACCATATGGCATTCCTATTAAGAGGACAAAAGCATCATCCTATTTAAGATTAGTTAGTGGACAAAGATGACTCAGATCAGACTGAAACAAAGCCTTTAGTAAGATAACTTTATTGCAGCTTCCCAGTACCTAAAAAGGACCTACAGGAAAAAAACAGTTGGGATTCTGTATCAGAGACTGTAGTGATAGGACAAGGGATAATAGTTTAAAACTAAAAGACAGTATGTTTAGATTAGTTATTAGAAAGGAATTCTTCACTTTGATGGTGGTGAGGTACAGAAACATTTTCCAAAGAAACTGTGGATGCTTCATCCCTGGAAGTATTCAACACCAGGCTGGATGGTTGCTCTGGGCAATCTGGTCTAGCAAAGGCGTCCCTGCTTATGGACGAGAAGCTGGACTAGATCTTCCATTGAATAGTTTCAACTGGAAGGTACCATTACTCTGTAACAGAGAGGTTAGGTGTGCTCAGGGGCTTGTACCAGCTGTTGTTCCCAAGCAGCTCTCAGCTCAAATACAAAATACTATCTAACTACATTAGCTGTAAACAGATATTTTCCCAGGTAAGATTTAACACTAACCTCTTCAGAGTTGGTTACTTTGAACTTTCCTCTCTCTGGACTGATCAGCCCACACCCTAAATCCACTCTAAAAGAGCCACAGCCTGAGTGAGAAACTCAACATTATTCTCCTATTTCTCAGCCAAAAATTCATTATAGGACCTAGTTCAGATCAATGCATTAGCGTACAAAAGGGAAAGAAAAACTGGAAGCTCTAGAGTCCATTCCAATGTGAAATAGCATATTACATAATCAAGAATCTTGTCATCTTACATAAGCTTTTGATTATGGCCAAATCATATAAAACTATTGGCCCTCATCCAACTTCCAAACCAACCATAAAAGTGTAGAATACCCTGACACTGATTTTGTCAGTTTCAGCAGAATCAAAGACCATAAACTTGACCTCTACATTTGCTTAAGTGATGCCCTGGGTCAGAATTCAGCACAAAAAACATGCCCCACTACTGTTCACTCTGTATATGTTTAGGGAGAACAAAAGTTTATGAGCCTGTTAACTTAGCAGTACAGTTACTTAAAACTGAAACAGTAATAAGTGCTCAGGAAGCAAAGCAATACACGAGCATATAATCCTCAGAAATACGAGAGCACCAAAGAGCTGAGTATGTGGTGTTTAATATAAGCAGCATATGCCATGATTCAACATAGAACTGTATGGGGACAGTCCAGGAATGATTTAAGATGTCCAAACAGAACAAAGTGCAGACAGGAACTAATTATTATATACAGATATTTGGCACTTTCATGACTGTAACCTGGACTTCATTTCTCCTTATTACATTAGTACTTTCTACAACAACCTCGAGACTACAGTCAATCAGTATTTACATGGAAGATACTGTCTTCAACCCCAAAGACATTATATTGTGCTCCCAAGTGAAGATTAGCATTCAACCCCGACATTAAAACTCTTCAAAAGTCTTCATCCTACTCCTTGGCACATAGTCACTAACAGTATTCCCATAAAATTTTGGAAATGCTACTCAGCATTGAGACAGTAATAGCAGGACGATGTTAAACATGAACTACTGAAATGGGTTCCAAGTATTTAACACACTGTACACAGCATGCAACTTAAGGGTGCTTATTATGGCAATAAAAAGAATAATCATTTCCACTTCATAAGAAATGCCTGAGAAGAGGTAACTCAGCATTACCCACTAGGTAACAACCTTAAGTTATGAGTCAATCTGCTCTATGCCCAGTACATTTTCAGGAAATACTGAAAAGACATTGGTGCATCTTCATTTCTAGTTCTGGCTCTTGTAATAGTTACAACTGTGCAGAAAACCTACTGCCACTAGCTGCTCTGGTTGCCTTATCATACAACAGAATACAAAAATACTGCGAATTGGCCACACAATGTTAATTCTTTAGTCATCTAAACTGTATCAGTCAACTCGGCTTTGAAAAACATTCAGTTTTAAGTGTCGCTATTCAAACTCAACAAGAAAAGCATGCTAACTCAGGAAACTGCCCTTTATAGTAGTACATTCTTCTTACACACGTGCAAGGGACTGTAACAAATTGTCACTGACATACAGGAGCTGCTCAATCAAATCCTCAAATCTAGCATCCTACACTGACCCAGACTCAATTTAAGAAAAAGAAGGAAAAAAAAAAAAAAAATCAGTCACTTTAGGAAAGCAGTCAGCTATATGGAGTTGCATACCGGGAAGTTTCTTTACTGGTCTAGTAAAGACCACCTCATGCCCCAGAGTGTAACAAACTCTTTATAGCCTATAAAGCTTCCCATGTTACTAACCACAAAATCATCCAGTTACTAAAATCCAGCCACTCTGACACTAATTACATCACAGTTCCAACTATAAGCGTTCTGTTCAACACAGTATTCTGCTGTCTTTCAATCCTACTGTACGGAAGGAGATTTCTCTACAAATATCAACAACAGTTAATTCCTCTCAAATCTTTTTCCATTCCCTACTCTCCAAAGCATCCTACCAACGTGCTGCGTAATAAAGCAGGGAGAAAATAAGCTGCTGTTGTGTGTGCTTCCAAAACATCTTATAACTTGTAACATATAGTTACTAATTACTGACGGTGACTTGGAAAGTCAGCCTGGTTAATCTATCAGGTAAAACCCACTTCAAAGCTCAAGAAGCACAGGCCAGTCCTGAGTCTGAAAAGCATCCCTTCTCTCACCCCATCCCCTGTACTGACCTGAGATACCAAGCAAACAACGCAGTCATACCTTTGTCACTACATAGATCTGACTAAGCAAAAAAATAAAAGTGCTGCCAAGTAGCCTGATTCTACGAAAGCTTGTCTGAGGCTGCAAGGTCTCTGCTTAGTTCCAGGCTTTGCTACAGATTTGAGTGTGCGTTCTTCTTGAGCAGTGTTACCTGATCTCAGTTCCCCTATCTCAAACAGAAATATTTTCCATCCTTTTCCTCATCTGTTTAAATTGGAAGCTCTCCCATAACATTTTCACACCCAGTGTCTGGCATGTCAGCTTACCAAGGTAATAAAGACGGTGAGAGTGAGGGCTGGACTCTTCAGTTTTCCGGACAAACTGGAAATCATGGGGAGCTTTGTTCACTATCATGCCCGAATACTTCCTGCTGCTGTGAATAATGTCACGCAGCCCATCCCAAGAATGCTTTTGCACCTGGAATTCGGAAGGCACATCCTCCATCTCGACCACTTCAGAGCTGTCTGATAGCGTGTCCACTGCAGTCATTGTCTCTTCTTCAGAACTAGACAAAAAACTGAGGGAAGAGTTAAGGGGGAAAATTAAAATTAAGCAGCCCATCTCGAGTCCTGTAAGCAAAGATATTAAGCTCGAAAGATTTATTGCCAGGACTAGTTCTAGAAGTAAGCTGTTAAACACAATCCAAGTGGTGAATTCTGGCACAAAAAAAAAACCCCACAATCAGCATGACTCAAAGGAAAACAACCCCAGGAATTTGGACAGAAAGTCATCAAAGCTATGACCCATGGTAAAGGCATATAAACTTCAATCCTGGAACAGTGCACAAGTGAAGTTCCCTTCCTGCCCTGAAGGAAAGCTGGCACAACACTTTATGACCATTTAGGTTTAAATGCAGCAACTCACTTACCTGAATAGTTATTGCAGCCAGGAACGATGACAAAACAGGAAGAAACAGTGCAATTGACTTTGTTGACCAGAAAGAAGACAGCATTAAGAGACCCTTGTCATATCCTGCAAAATGTGGTACATGCATTCCCAAGCTAGCAGCTATTGAATGAGAGTCTACAAAAAGCACCTCCATGAGCACCTACAGCAAACATTGATTTGAGGAGATGTGGACTAACTGACTTGCCCACTGTCAATGATGTAATCTACTACAAAGCAAGAATGAGCCTAGGACTAGAGAAACCAGTTTACATCACCTCATTAGAGAAGCTGGATTTCCCTGCACAAGGACATTTTAGTAGTTTTGGGCTGACCAGCCTCTATCAGGGTGCATCAGGAAGAATCTTACAGATAATTTCAGAATAACTTTGGTTTATTGGAAAAAAAAAAATAGGGCTAGAGAAGTTTGCTCTATGGAGACAGAATTGCTACCTTTGACTCAGCATCAAGATCACAAACCAATGACTAAGGATTAAACCAGAAAAGGCATTTACCTCCGCAGCCCCAAGATGTACACTTTCAAATCAGGTATTTCTCAAATGTCACTTGTCACTGGGGATGGTCACCTGCATTCTGAGCAGAGAACTGGTTCTGAGATGTAACTGTCACACCTGTGTATTAAGCATGAATTATACAAACGAAATCTTGGAAGACTTCAGCCTCAAGAAGATGCACAGCGAGTACTTTCCCAGTGAATAGGAAAGGAGTATTCAGCACAAGAAAATGTTCACTCCTGTCCATTTTGTACCACGAGTATTTTTCAAGAGAACCTTGAGCGTTCCTAGAGAATTCTCTATCAGCTTATACCAACACCAAAAAAAAGCTCCAAAAATAGATCTGTAGGTATTCCTACAAACAAACAACACCTAAATCCACAGCTTGAACTAAGGAGTATTTTCCAATAAAAGCCAGCCATGAAGCCCAAAGGCACAAGAGAAAACATGACGGGATATTCTAAGACTGCAAGAGTGTCTTATGACCTCAAGTCTATCTATCGACTATATTCAGGGTCTCCATTACAGCAACTAAAAATCACATCTTAAGGGGAAAGCATTACCTATCAAAAATACATAACAGAAACACCATTCAGAACTTTGAGCTGAGTACAATTCTCTCAACCAAATCGTACTGCAGGTCAGTTGACCAAAACAATCTGGCTTTGGCTCAAGATACTTGACCCCTAGGCTTTCTCCTAGCCAGTGACACCTTTTCACTCACTTGACTACTCACAGGGGAAAGTAACACTTTTAAGGGCTCAAAACAGTCCACACACTCTCACTATACAAATGTAATACTGATAACTGCCCCAAACTGAACAGGACTCCCTTCCAAACTACATTTCCACAGATTTAGGATTCAGCAAGTGAAAGGCACAACTTTCACCTTGGTATTATTATAACCTTGGTGACTTTGACACTAGAACAGAGTAGAGTAGTGGGATAAGAGAAGCACCCATCCTCTAGATTAAGAATCACCCTTAATCTGTAGCCAAAATTACATGAAAGTGTTGGAAAATTATAGCTAAGATATTATGGAGTCCCATATAACTTAGGTTCTGACATAATACACAGTAAAGGGAAGATCCATTTGCTTTGTCTATCACTACAGTCAGAACGAAATGTAACAAGAACTTGGCAGTACCACACATGCAGTAGAACTAGTATAACGAGTAACTTAACTAACTGAGTTACAGAGTGAATTTTGGGATGAAATTCTTCAAAAAGGATTTTGACCAAGATAGCAATTTTAACAACCTTATTCTTAAACACTCAATAAATCTTGTACGTGCTATACAACTCACCAGAGACAGACTCTCCTTCACAGTCCTCACTGAAGAGTGAGGCACTGATTTAGATGACTTCACTTCCCAAAGCACTTAGCTATCCTTTGAGCGTCTCCAAGCTCACTCAGTGTGCTTATTCTGCCCAGACAGGTTAGATGCATCAGACATATATCCACCAAGTTCTTTTTCAGAAGGAACACATTACTCTGAAGACAACAAGCAAGTATAGGAAGACAGCGAGGGACATCAGTATAGGAAGAAATTGTAAAGCTTGAAATTGGAAGCCAGTAAAATAAATCAACCTCCTCAGTCACTTCCTGACCCACAGATCCTGACACAGAGCTCCCCAGGCAGAAAGACAGGCTTGGGATTTTTCAGAAACCTAATTCACTTGAAGAGGTGTTTATTGCTGCGTTCCACAGAGCATGGGGTTAATAAAGGCCCTGGGAGTACTTGGGAGACGTACCTTCTCCAACTTCCTGCAGTCTCGTTTTCCAGACGAACCCTCTTTATCTTCTGCATTAACTACTCAGCAAGCTTGGCAGGACAGGAAACTAGGAAGGAAGATGAAAGAAGCAAGTTCATATAACTACAGTTTCCCCTGGTACCTTCCATAGGTCACATATGCAACTGAATGCAGAGGCACAACTAAAAACCTTGGTTTGTGCTTTGCAATCCAAATCTGTTCTACCAACACGTGCTGGATACTAACAACCCAGACAAAACATAGAATTATTTTCCTGAACAGTGGAAATCTATGGCCTGTCTCTTACAAAAATTCTTAAAATCTGAGAACGCTCAACAGAAGCTCTTTCTTTCACTCCCCTCTCTGAATCCCAAAATTCAGTATTAAGAAGAGAGAAAACACAAGACTGATCAACACTCACAAGAGTCAAACAAAGGACACCATGAGGATCCAGAAAGAGGGTCAGCAGCCCTTCTACTGACAACATCATGGGCCCATACAGGACACAAAAAACAGATCTGTCTTCCAAGCCAGTGTGTTTGCCTTAGCATCAGCCTGATGCCATGGAACAAGCCTGACTCGCCACACAAACCCATTTTCTAAGAGCATTCGAGGGCACAATGTTCACTACTGCTCCACTTAGGTACCGTAAAGTACAAAGATCTTTGTCTCCTCTTCTGGCTCTGAATCACAGACACACCCCAGACCTGTCACTATCTGCTGCTGAGGCCCCTGGTCTGCCCAGACAGCCATATCTCCACCTCAACCACAGTCACACAGGATTTGGTGAAACAAAGTGTCACAGAGAAGCCCTGGGCAGAGATGTTCCTGAACTGCAGAGGAGAACAAAGAGAGACTAAGGAGCAGCATCTAGTAATTTAAGGGCAATCTTCAATGGAGGCACAAAGGGCAACAGCAGCAGCGCTCAGGAATGCTGAGTAACCTAGTCTGATCTCACAGCTGGCCTCACTGTGAGCAGGGCTTTGACTAGGGACTTCCTAAGGTCCCTTTTAATCACAATTATTCTGTGATTTTTATGATTCAGAGACATAGCTCACTCCCCCCCCCCCCCCCCCCCCCCCCCCAGGAACGACGACATCCTCCAAAGCAAAACCCATAGAAAACAGACAGAACCAAACAGACATGAGGGTTTAGAAAACTGAGGGGGCTGCAGGTGCCTTTGGGAAAAGCCAAAGCGCCACAGCCACCCCTCAGATACCATAAACGTGTCCCTGTCACAGACGAACAGAAGCTTAAGTAGCTTCTCCAAGAATAAAAGTGAGTGAGAGTGGGATAAAGCAGTGGGCACTTCATGCAGAAGACTGAGCTTCGCTAAGGGCTGCAAGTGGCCAGAGCCAGACCCGGGGCAGGCGGCCCCACCACACTGCTGCCCCTACTGGAGGGGAAGGCTGCACAGTGTTCCCTAAAGCCTGGAAGATCCTTGCTCTCCCCAACTCGCGAACCACCTCCAACCCTCTGAGGCAGAGCAAACGCTCTAGGGGGGTCCTACCCGCCGGATAACGCACCCCTCCTCCAGGTCCCCAGCCCTGGAGGGCTGCACTCCCCACTATCCCCTCAGAGAGACCTTCACCACTTCGCTTGTGGGGGGCGGGGAAAGGGACGAGCCCCCTCCTCGGGGTGGTGGCCTCCAGAATCTGTGGGGGTGAACAAGTCACGGGGGACCGACCGAGGCCCGCCTCAGCTTCCAGGCCCCTCCGCGCGCCCTGGACGCAGCCCCCCCGCCCAGGGGTCGCCCCTCACCCCGTCCCTCCCCGCTCTCCTCACTCACCCCAGGACACGGCGACCTCCCCCCTCAGCGGGCGGGGGGAATGGTGGCGGCTCTTCTGCGGGGCGGGGAGGGGGGGGGAAAGGCGGCAACTCCGTCACTCCCACTCCATGCCGCGGACACCAGGCAGCCCCGGAAGCGGGGTGGGGAGCAGGGAGGGGGGGGGCAAACGGGATGGGGCAGCGGCCTGCCCTGTGCGGCCTTTCACCCGGCGCCGGAAGTGGGGCGCGCGCGCGTGCGGAGTGGGTTGGCGGGAGCGCGCGAGGGGCAGTACCAAGATCGCAGTGCGGCTGGGGGGAGGAGTCGCAGCGTGGGAGGGGGAAGTTGCTAGAGGGGGATACGGAGGGAGTTGAGGGTAAAAACACACAAAGCGAATATCTTTCTCTTCCTAACACCCGAGATAAATCCCGAATGCATCTTTAAGCGCTCTCATCGGACAACATTGCTACGTACTCCATCTCAATTTTCAGCCCCTTCTAGGGAAAAGTGGTTGGGTCCCTGTAGTTATGGTAAGTGGAGAAAGGGAAGGAGCCCTCGTGCGGTGCGTTGGTGGTATAGTGGTTAGCATAGCTGCCTTCCAAGCAGTTGACCCGGGTTCGATTCCCGGCCAACGCAAGTGGGTTTGCTTTTCTTTCTGCTTCGCATAGATTTCGAAGCTCATCCAAAACGCGTCTCGTAGCGCGGTTTTCCCCGGCTGGGTGCAGACGGTCACCAGCACGGCCGGTGGAATGTGCATGTTGCCCTGCTTTGAAAGTACGGTGCTGTCCTTTTGGTCCCAAATCTCATCAAGAGGAGCTGCGAGGCCTCGAAGAGTTGGGAGGAGGTAAATAAAGCTGTATGAGGGATAAGGAAAAGAATAAAGAAAAGTAATGTGTTTAAAGAAAACATGCGAAAAAAGAGGTTGTTTCCGCCCGGGATCGAACCGGGGACCTTTCGCGTGTGAGGCGAACGTGATAACCGCTACACTACGGAAACCCGATGTGAAAGCTTTCCGGCAGAAAGCTACTGTTCACAGCACGCGGTTCGGTGATGTTGGGGATATCCCTGCACCTCAGCAGCGGCATATACTCAAGAAACCCTATAACAACCACCGGCAAACTTTGTGTAGGGTTCTGAACGACTAGCGCTAATGAATGATGACTGTCTCTTCATCATTGTCTCTAGAGACCTGCTGGCTGAGGAAGAGGTGGGTGTTCCACACCACTGTGTATGAAGACATTCTGGCAGTGTTCCTTTCAGAAAGGTGAACAGCCCAGCAAGGAGCAGAAGGTGCGTTCCTCACACACGGCACAATGCCCACAGCACAGTAAGGCCTCGTGCCCAGCTCCTCATGGCACTGCTGGAGGCTTCAGGCCTGCTGCATTCCCTCCTGGCAGCCTGCGCCCCTCAGCCCATGCCCACTCACTCAGCTCTGCGGCCCAGGCCGAAGCCAGGTGTGCAGACTGTATGCAAGGACAAGACGTGGCGCTTAGGGGCCACGTGTGAAGAAGCAGCAGCTCCTTTTCCTGAGGCAGCTGCCACCAGATGTCGGTAGAACAGTGACAACGAGGAGTGGGGCTTCCTTCAGAGCTGCTCAGAGTGAATCTGGCCTCAGGACAGGTGGATGACTGGTGGTGGGTATCTAACAATTTGGTGCTGCTTCTCCCTTCCTTCCCTGCATGTAAACCTTCCCTAATGCAAAATATGCTCAATGCTTTTGTCTCTCCAAGGTGATGTGAGCTGTATAATTACACCAGCAATTGCTGTGTAGTGAGTCTCCCATCAATGAGATTTTGGGTAACATCTCTGGTCCCAACTCTGTGGTTCTAGGAATACGCCGTATCCTTATCATTATCTTAGTGCAGTGTTAGCAACGCATGTGCTCCTATAGCACTGCTTTGTCTTCTTCTTCTTCTTCTTCTTCTTCTTCTTCTTTTTCATAAATCTTCAGCCCTTGGAATAAGGTGGCAATACCAGAATTCATTTTTCTCATTTTATTTTGTTATTTGAAGTGTGTTTTATGCTCTGCTGGCTGCAGAGAAAAACTTAGGTGATATAAATGAACCATAAACCCATAAGAAAGGAAAGAAAAACCTCATGGTTACATTTAGTTTTATGTTCTTGTGGCTAATCTCTTGATTTGGAGCCAAAAGGAATAGAGAGAAGGTTGTCACATGTCTTTGAACTCTGACTTGCTGGTGCTTTTCTCTGATTTGACTGGCAGTAAGCATTAGAATGTTACATTAAAGTCTATAACAAATCTGGACCCTTGGGACTTGTTTGCTTCACACCACTGTTTAATATCCTGGTGTTACACTCTTTTTGCCTGCAAGTGGTGGAGCCTGCAGGAAGGACGCTGGTAGCAACCTTTGCACTGTGTTATCACCTGAGAGTGGTGGGGGAAAACCTTATCAATATGTGAGGGCAAAGTCCTCTCTCTAGTGTAGAAGAAATTGAATATGTAGTGAACCAAGACCATCAATGAAAAGACTCAAATGCTTCAAGTTTTTTCTTCCACAGGTCTATCAGTCAAGTGATCAGTGGCAAAAGGAGAGGAACAGACCAAACAGTCCCAGGGAGGAAGTTCTTGGAAGGTACCTATCAGAAAAAAAGATATTGTGTGTCTGGTATTAACTCCCAAACCTATTAAAAAATACTGCAGTCATCCCTCATTCAGTGAGTGGTGGACCCTGGGACGCAGTATAGATGGATCCTGGGCCCTGCCACTTGCTGGAATAGCTCCTAGGGATGTTGCTCACTTTTCTTACAAAGATCGGTTTGTGGTGACTGCTCAGTTTTCTCAGGAGGATGAAGAGACTGGCAACATTTCAGTCTGCCCTTCAGCCCCTGACCCATTCTCAGCTTCCAAGATTTACAAACCCTGTGGCACAGCTCACATACGAAAGCCGCCTATGCCTCCCCTCCCCAAGGGCAGTCTCTAGAGTTTGAAGAAAGACTGTAACATAAATACACAAGAAAAAGAAAGCAGGGGGGTTGTTTGGAGGTGAAGGATGGATAGTCTCTACTATTATCACCAGCACCTGCCCTTTCTGAAGAAGGGAGCCCTCCCCCAGCTAGCCTTTTCACCAGTGTGCTGAACGTGGCTGTGCTGTGCTTTGTTTGTCTGACATGCTGCAATGACTGCACAGTACCGGTCTCTCCTTTTTCTCCCTCTGCTCTCAAAACAGCCTGCATGGCTGCTAACAGAAGGGGAGCTTGGAGCACCATCGAACAGGAGAGCTGACAATCAGGGTTTGGAGACAACACCGCCTGCACAATACCCCCCCAATTAGCCATTCATCTGTGCTACCTCAGAAATGGGGAGCACAACCCTTGTGCTGGGAGATAAAATAAGAACAGCTTCAATAGCACTGATTTAAATTAGGTCAGGCTAGCTTTTGTGTGGCAGGGAACACACAATAGTAGTCACACGACTGTGGAGGGGAGCAGCATAAAGGAAAAGAGGCCAAGTAAGTAGCACAGATGCTGGGAGTTGGTTGATACTGGGAGATGAGAGGTGGATGTACATGAGTGATAGCAAAGGGGGAGACACTACAACCAGCACATGATGCTAATATATAAGAGGAGCACATAGTCAGCAAGGAAGAGAGAGGTCAAATACCGACTCTGCAAAAAGAAAATATTAGCTATTTCTGCCAGACCAAGGAGCGTGTGAGCACAATCGTATGTGTCCTTTGAAAACCAGTCTTTCATTATAAATGGTTATAGGGCACAGCGGTGACAATGATGTTCAACCACATCATCCTGAGCACCAGTGCAAGCCCTGTCCATCAAACAGGGTGTAAGGGGGATTCTGCAGGGCCTTTTTTTCTGTATTCTGCAGGGCCTTTTTTTCTAAGAGGCATACTTCTTATACCTCAGGCCCAGAGACGCTACTCTTCCTCTTGTCAAAAATGCAATGAGATGGTAATTTTTCCAGAGCATGCAGCAAGTCAGAGGCACAGGTACAATGAAGCCTCAGAATCCTGGGCTGCCATCCACAGCAATTTCTTTCTCTCATACGTTCATTGAAACTCCACACCCAACTGGAACACCTGATGTGCTATGAAATCCTACACTCAGTTTCTTAACAGTTGGTGGGTCTGGGGAAAAATCAGCAGCTGCTTCAAGATGATTTCTTAACCCAAGTTCTCAAAGACATCTGAGAGAGATCCTGAAGTTGGTTGACCAGGAGAATATAAACACTAGAGACTAGACCTAGATCTCACTCCAGTGTCATTAGTATTAGCACTGCTGTTATTACAAGTTATGCAGATGTTCATGTTTATTTGGCAGTGGGAGAAGATGAGAGCATGCTTTCTGTAGTGATAACAGTGTCCTCAGAGCTATCAATAAGAGTCTGATCTTTTCAGACCAGTCTGAGCAAGCTGTTGTAATAATCTAAATGAGTTTAACCATGTAGATCCATATCAAAAGGTCAGGTAAGTTTTAGAGCGAGTTGTCAAGCCCTGTGAGTGTACCAAGACAGAAACCTCACTTGCTGATCTGTCTGTTCTGACCCAGGTTAGACTTACACAGGTAACGCTTCACTATGCTTGGCCAAGGAAATGCTGATAGGAAATGCTGAGAAAATATTTGTGTGGAAAAATCGAAAAGCAGAATCAGCTGTTTAATATGGTGTTCTTTGGCCTCTTTGAATCAAAAGACAGTATTTCTTGGCAGTTGGAAGAAAATGTTGAAAACAAAGACAATACTTATGTAAGCAAAATGTATACTGTATAACAAAGTCATAATTTTCTTGACAGAATTGCAAGCATTTTAATTTAAACTACTGATAATAAAAAAGAGCCAAAGAGCAGACTGTCTACCAATCAGTGCAAAACAGGGAACACTAGGTTAAATTTTGAATTAGCAGTTATTCCCATTGCTTATTCACATATTAATGACTTATTGTTAAAAAACAGGAAAACAGGTGTTGTGTGAGCCATCCTCTGACTCTTAATGTCTTATGCAGTTAACAGGTTGATTTAATCGTACAGCTTCCTGCATGCATACACAGACAGCCAAAGACTCAGTATCCAGAAGCAGATACTAGAAAGGTACAGACTGAAAATAAGCTGTCCTTTTTCAACTTTAAGTGTAACTAAGCATTGAAATAGCGCCTGTTGTAGGGAGGTAGCCCTGGAGGCATCAAGCCAAAACGAGACTGAGTTGCTGAAAGGTACATTCACATTCAGCTGGATAGTCAGATCTTGATGCATGAAGCACCAAATTAAATTATCTACCCAACTTATGTTGGAAGCCAGTCTGGAGCAACTGTAATAGTCCTAATTTCTCTCAGTACATAAATATATGGGTGCTAGTTTTCAGTGCTTTACTGCTATGCTATTTGGCGTATTTTTAGCCTTTTGGTTATGAGAACATATCAAAGTCCCACTTTGTTTTTCATTTTGTGTTACTTTAGAAATCCTACCCATACTGAGTGAAGGTGCCCAGATACCAAAAGCAGTTTAACTGGTAGCACCAAAATCTCTATTAGCTAACTAATTCTGCTATCTTACCCTACCTATTTGCTTGCTACCTCTCCATGTGCATAGTGAAATACAGGTACAGAAGAGTCTCTTATGGAAAATTTAC
Source organism: Gallus gallus (assembly GCF_016699485.2). Lineage (NCBI taxonomy): Eukaryota > Metazoa > Chordata > Aves > Galliformes > Phasianidae > Gallus > Gallus gallus. The sequence continues at coordinate 5,350,430 of NC_052559.1, read as the reverse complement.
AGATGTGATCTCTGTGGGTTTCAAACAAGAGTCCATTAAAATTCTATATACTCATTGTAACAGTACACACATACGTATATATTAGTAACTCAGATCTGCACTTTTAGATATGTATAGCTAGAGACCATTATTCTCAAGCAATTGGCATGATCTATCACGTTTGTGAGTTGTGATTTTATAACTCCTGGCATTACTGAGATGGATTCTGTAACCTGAAATCCTCATTTGAGTCATTCAGCTCTCCAGCAGCCCAAAAGCCACTGCAGAAACAAATATGTTTTGCCAAAGATTGGTTTATTCCCTGAGTATTTATTTGCTATTTTGGGTTGGGGTATTTAAAAAAAAAATGTTTTGTTTATTTCTTCCCCTTTTATCAGCTCCAGCTGAGACAGAAGAGGGTGGGAGGAGGGTTTTGTTCTTCTGGAGATAACAGGAGGCTGTGTCTGTGCAGCCATGGTGATGAGATCCAGGGTGCTTTCTGGCTTCCAAGCAATTTGCTCCCCACCCCTGGCTCCCAAGTAAAAGTGGGGCACAAAGAGAGAGGGGAGCTTTTGTTTCTCAAGTACTTCAGCTATTGCTACTCATTAAGCAAATAGCTCTAGCATCTTTCACCTCCCAAAGCTTAAGGAGGGTCTAGGTGGGGTGAGAGGAGAGTCAAGAGTTGCTGCTGCTGCTGCTGCTGCTGAGCACCCTGCTCTTGCTATATGGCTTTTTTCATCCTTGCTCTGCCTCACTGGATGACCTATGGCCAACCCTATGGCTAAGATTCCCTGACTGTAGCAGGGAAGAGGTGAGAGAGACCAAGCTCAGTGCTAGGCCAGATGGAAACTACCATCCTGCTGTTCAAGGCATTATTATCAGTTTAATGCAATATGTTCCCAGCTTCTCAGACATACTGACTAGCAGCAGATTGCTCTTTCCTTCTCTAGACTTCCCTGGATGTTATTCTCTTCTCTGTCTGAAATACCAGCAGCTTCTCCAAGCTCTAACAGTATTACCAAAACCTTCCCAGTGATCCTCTTCACAATGCCATCCAGTGTTGCCAGGATGTGCTGCAGGAGCCAGATGAACAGTCAAAAATGAGGTATCAAGCAAATGGCTTTTATATGGGGTACTTGCACTTTTTTGGATAAGGAGAGCAGGATGTGTAAGGGCAGTTAGTGGCAGCTGTGAGAGCTGTAGGAAAGTTACACAGCCTCTGCCCAGTTCCACGACAGGGAACACACACAGGGAACACATTGCATACATGCGAGAAGGACTGCTGATATGAAAAGAAGGTGGAGATGTGGAGAGAGAAAGAAGAAATCAGTGTGGAGAACAGGAGATATCTAATGGCCCATAGAATTGAGGACCTAGCCATGACTTGTTTCTGCAAGATGCCCAGACGTCAAGGACTGAAGTAGGAGTCAAGGTCATGGCTGCACCCTGGTGCCTCTTATCCCATTGAACTTACTTGGGTATCTTCAGCCTAGGATCTCTCAGCAAGGAATTTAAGCCCTCACTCAGGAACAGATGGTCTCCTTCTTGGGCCCCACCTGCCAGGCAACACTTGAGCAGTTGTTCTCTGCAATGCTGAGCAGAATCTTGTTTACTTTCCCCTTGTGTCAGCAAGGTGAGATGTAGAAAAACTGAGCCTGGCTGCTACAGGCCCAGAAGCAGCCAAGAACTCCAAGGTACAAGAACGTAACCCAAGAGACATCTTGGTGAGGGCAAGGAAATGTGGTCTCAACCAGACCTGATCCAAGACAGAGTTCAGGTAAGAATGGGGCCGTAGTTGCAAGAGGCCTCAGAATTTTTGGCCAGGCAGAAGGCTAGTAGTTGCTCCAGGAAAGTTCAGCCTTGATGCTCAGGAAACTCTTGTAGATATTCTTGTTTGAAGGAAAATCAGCACCTGAACTGGAACTTGCACTGGACTCTTCTCTCAACTACTTTCAAAGACAAGGTTGGGTAAGCAGACGAGTTTGGAATGATGGACCATTTGTCCACCCCAACCTAGGGCACAAATAGGATCCATTCACCAGGGCTGTGGCATGTGTCTCTAGGCAGTATTAAGCATAACAAAAATAGCAAGCAAGACCAGCTCCCCCTTGAGCAGCACCAACCAAGACTGTTGCAGTATGGCTGATGAAGGGACTTATTGAAGGGGCTTATTCTGATACTGAAGCCCAGTATCAAGGACTGCTGAGAATGTCATGCGTCTGTGCACTAGCATGTGTTTCCCAGAGACCCTGGCTCCTGAAGTCAGGCTGGTCAGGTCCTGCTCTCTTGGATAGTCAGGTTAGGCAGTCATTTACTCTAACGGTGCTTGATGAGCAGAGGGCACGGAGCACCACTTTACCCTTTCCCCTGAGGGTTCCCATCTATAGAGGCTCCAGCCCAGGATGCTGCCTTTGTCAGCTCTGCAGTAATCAGCCCAGAGGCAGGAAGTGGAAACTTTTTGCTTGCAGCCACTTAGTTTCATTAGAAGCAGCAAAAAAGAAAACAGTCCTCAAGTGGGGCAGTGAGAGGCAGACATATGCAAGGGGTGAGGAAGATATTTGCCACTCTGCTTTACATGTCAGTTAGTGGGTAAGCCTCAGCTAAGATTTGGAGAAAAGAGGCAGGAAAGAGGGGGAGAGGCAGCCTGAATCTAGGAGTCGTTCACCACTAATGTTCAAAGTGCTGTCAGGAGATCATACAGCTCTGTAAAACCTGATCTAAATGTTTGTTTTTTTTTTTCACAAGAACAGAAATCAGGTTGAGCAGACATCCCATCCTGCTGCCCTAAGTCTCTCCTTCCCTGCTCTACATCTACTCTACTCTGGAAGAGCTTTGTTTTAATTTCCTTTCCAAAACCTTGTGCATTGGATATGTTATCCCTTCCCTAGTGCTCTGTGCCAGTACTTGAGTATCTGTATCACAAAAAGGAATTTCCCTCAGACTAAGTCTCCTGTGTTCAACACAGACATGATGCTGTTCAGTGGTAGAATTTTAAAGGCTGGAGTCACTACAATGTACTGATTTCAGTGAAGCGGAGCTCAGTGGAGAGGAGTTCATCCAGCCTTGCTCCATTCCCCTTGTGCCCTAGGACAATGTTTTGTGTTAGAATAAATGCCTCTGTAAGTACCTCTCAGTACTGTGCTCACTGTGAGCCATTCTGTGTAGACACATTGAAGCAGGCAGGGCACAGGATCAGGCCTGTGGGAGTGCTTTGGGTGTGCGACAGCTGTGCACATCTGGTAGGCAGATTGTGTTTGTTCACTGACCAGAAGCAGCAACTAGGGTCTTGAATCAGAGAAGATCCATCATTTCATTACTGTCTCTTGCAGTTATTTCTGCCTTACAACATCTACAGAGTGGAATCCTTCATCTTGCTCCCCTTCCTCTGTGGCTACCAGCATCTTTATCCTTCTTTCCAACTGGAAAAGGAATTTCTTTGACAAGAAGGGGAGTGTAGATGTTAACAAGATGCCATGGATCCTCAAGACCAACATTTGCATCACTAATTCTCACCGGCCAGACTATCTCACCTCTATATTTTCTTTTTTCCTATAGGAAACCAGAGAACAGCGTCTTTTCTGGATAGACAAAGCAGTACAAAGTCAAGAGGTCTCACAGGAACAGATCCCAGATTCCTGAATTCCCATGCATTAAAAAAATGTTACCTCTTGTCTCTGTCTGTGCCTGTTTTGTGGACACAGATATTCTTTTGTTTTCACATGGATGAGCAATTGTTTTTAAGTCAGCTCCTGTCCACAAGCCTTGCATCTTCCTGTAAGCAGGAGGTTTTGTTTGCTAGTGTTGGAGATGTGGCAGAGATAATCATGTTTGGACCAGACCTTCACCATCCTCCAGTGAGCTCTGCTCAAAGCTGAGAAGTTGGACAGGGAGCTGAGTCAGCCGGGAGGTGGAGCAGCTTGCCTCCTCAGCACTGTGCTGAGAAGGGAGAGAAAGCCTGGGCGGTTAGCAGGGCTCTTCTGTTTTATGAAGCAGTTGTAGATTATTTATTTATTTGTTTGTTTTTAATCCCATGACCACTGTGGGTTTGAGAGGAAGTGAACAGGTCCATAGATCTGTGTTTCAGTAGTGGGGCTGGGAAACTTTTCTTTGAGGACTCTCAAGAAACATCTAATTGTAGCTTGTTGGAGTAAATTCTGCCAGTCCCCTGTGTGATCACAGGCTGGAGTTCAAAGATGCCTTCCATTTCCTTTCTTCTGCCTGGGAAAATTGATGTTCTGGGATGGAACTGCAGCCAGGCCTGAGCTCATATCACCAGCTGGAAACTGATTCTGATGCAGGTTACGCTGGCTTTACTTGGATCCTCCAGGAAACAAATACTCCAAGTCTCCCTGCAGCAGCTGCTGGCTGGCAGCTTTTCTCGTTCCCCAACATACAGTGCTGTCCCCTGTCCCCCTCTTTTCCCATCGGCAGAAAGTGCTGTTCTGTGTAGGGTTACCTTGGAGCTGCTGGCACAACAAATCTGTTTTGTTTTTGGCTGAGCACTCAGCATCTGCGCTCTGGTGCAGTTGAAGCCTTTTATATTATTTTTTTCAAGAATGAAAACAGTGGATTAATGAACTGCTTGTGGGTAATGTGCAGGGTTTCTCAGAACCAGTGCTATTAGAGCCCAGTGTCATGTAGGAGGTAAATGGCAGCACACAGTGAATGAAGCAGTGGTATAATAGGTTTAAGTAGTCCATTTCCCTTTGGAGTGTTACTGATAACATGCCCAAATGCATACAAGATCATTACCTTAATGAATAAGACCACTCTCTATCAGAGCACATACTGCAGCTCATCACAAGGGGTTTATTTTCCATCATTTTCATCCAAAAAAAGCTTTGGGTGTTTGGGTTGGAATGATGTGCAGGGACAGTAGAATTGAGACAGAGAGGAAGGAAAGAGAAGAATAGAACAGATGTGGATGAGAGTGAAAGAGAAAGAGAAGTGAAGAAGGGACATGAATAATAAATGCACAGCAAGCATGTTGTGATTTGGACCAATATGGTCTTCAGGAAGCACCATAAGAGGAATTTGTACGTGCACGCACAAAGAACAATGCTCAGGCATTTGATTTTGTTATTGGAAGGGATACATCTTTCTCTGGAAGCATTCTTGTCTTCTGCAAGAAGTGAAATACTACAAAACATACAGACTTGATGATGGACCAGTACTCACTGTTCTGTCTTAGATATGCAATGGCCAAGGATTGCCATTTGCCTCTGGTATTTGCAGTCAGCTCAAAATTAGTATCAATTTGTGATAATTCCACCAATGTCTTTGGATTCCTTAGGACTTAGTCTCTGTGGTCAGCACTGTGAAATCCTAGTTCTCACTAATTGCCAGCAAATTCTTTGCTAGTTAAGAGGCTCTCAGGTATTTGTAGATACTCCACACTGACTCCACAGCATGTGAGAGCAGAATTTACCTCTACACATTTCCTCACACAAGTTTACTCTTCTCCTGGGAAAGGCATGTAGAGCAGCCCTGCCTGAAAATATCTGTTGTAAGCACAATGACTACATTGTTTTCTGAATTTGCTTCCAGTCAATACAGTGGGATCTGAATTAGACTGCCTTGCTACATGGTAATATGCACTTTTGAGCCAACTGAAGCCTAATTTTCTCTACCTTTTGGAATTTCTCTGCAAAAGAGACACTGTGTTCAAATCTGGTATCAAATGATGCTAAATTAACTGTTTGGAATTCACCATACGAGGTGAGTTTCACAGAGGTATAATTCTGTTAAAGCCTATGTGGCAACAGCATGTAATCTGAAGCAGAATAAACAAGAGGAGAATCCTGAAGGACGAGGCTTCCAAAATGATTTACTATTAAGATCCCTCTGAAAGCCTAAAACAACATCTCACAATATGCTTAGGAATATAAACATGGGCTGACTGATCCACAGCAGAGGTGGCCCTGTCCCAGAGAACTGGTTCTGGCAGTAACTATAGGGAGATGCATAGGACAGTGCATAAACAAAGGGCATTTAAAGAAAAAGGCTTCTCCAAGCTGTAGTTTTGTAGCTTTCAGCAATCTGTGAGGACTGCCTAGACGTGGCATCCAGATGATTAAGTTTAATCACCATTGATAGACCAAACCTCCATAAACTTGTCTAAAAACGTTTGGACATATTTATACTTTCAGTCTACACAATATCCTGAGGCAAACGAGCTTCAAAATTTAATTACATGCTGTGTGAAAAAGCACTTCTTTTTCTCTGTTTTAAACTTCCTGCCTGCTAATTTCTTTGGGGCACCAACTTCTCGTACTGTGAAAAACAGCATCCAAAATATCTAAGGGACAGAGGATCCCAGATTTTATCCAGAGGTCATGTGATTTTGGCTTCTAACTTCTAAAACCACTTCTGAAAAGGGAACAGAGGTTCTACTTCTAATGCTTATGAAAATATTGCCTTCAGTGCTCATTTGCTCTTCAGGTTGTTTTTACTTACTTTATTTTTTCTTTTAACCTCTGCTTACAAGCTGTTCTGGCTCCTGATAGATCCAGTTCTCAAGCTTCTTGTTTACTCAGCTAGCATGAACTTTATTTTTACAATATAATCCTTTTAACTGCTTCAGCAGCTGAAAGTCTGTTGCTTGAGACATGAATACAAACTCCACCAAGGACAGACAAGTTTGTCTGAATGACCTCTTTCTCTTCATTATCTTTGCCATGGTCTCAGTGTCACAAGTTCAAGTACACACGCTTGGGGTTTAATACAACATAGAGATAAAGGCAGAGAGATAGAGACTTCTACATTCTCCCCTGCAGCATGAACGTACTCTGCTGCTGCTTGATTGTGCCTTTTGCAGACACCTCATTAAGTGTGCCTTCATTACACATAACCATACCTTTCAAATGGTCACATGTATGATTCGAACACAGTGGAGGGATGTCTCATTCCTTATGAACGCATGCAGAGAATCTAGCTCTTTTAGGCAATTTTCATTCATAGCCTTTTCTACCCTAAATGGAATCGTATCTTCCAGTTTCTGTTGACCTACACTGTCTTATGTGCAGTTCTGAAAATGCTCCCTCTTGCTTAAGACTTTGAGTTCAGTCTAAATAACATTTCTTCTCTGTCTGATACTCCTGATACCATCAAATGATGGTATCAACCGTTATGATGTGGTGTGAAGCTGAGTTCAGAGGCAGAACCAGGTCCTTTGAATCTTTCTCTTCCCATCATGTAAATACAGTTTGCTATGTAAAGCCATTCACAGCTTGTGTTCCTGCAGGTACATGTTCTAGTCTGGAAGATTTAAGATATTGTGTAAGAGTCTCCTGAGTGCAGTGTGGTTTGGAGAATTAGCAAGGATGCACTCAATACTTTCCTGGGAAAGACGAGAAAGGTTTTGCATGTTTGAGACTTGTTTCTCTGAGTGCTCATGTCCTTCAGCAATGCAAACCATTGTGTAGTGGGGATAAATCAGTGTTGTTCTACAAAAATCAATTGAAAGAAGCTGACTTTCTACTGCTAAGGATCAGGTGTATGTAAGCTTTGAAAGGAAGATCTCCTGGCACAGTGTTAACAGCTTTTGGAATCTTGTTGCTGCTAATGCTTACCCCATGGCGACCAAAACTGAAGCAGCATTAACAGCTTTAGGAAGTTACTGTTAAAGCACACAGTGCAGATGTGCACACCCTTCTGATCTTCCTCCACCATGGTGATAGGGAGAAGGGAAAAAAAACTTCTGTAAGATTGCTTGATATATCTGAAAGACCAGTGTGTAACACAAGTGTGAGTGTGCGTGCATAAACATGGGGCATCTCCATCTGTGTGCAGACAAGCAGGAACATTGACAAACAAGCATGTGAAGGTAAGGCTGCAGAAGAGCGTGTGGAGACGCCTGCAAGCAAGCAGTGCAGTGTGTGTATGCATGTGTAAGGATGTGTATTGAGGGAGCTGTGTGTGTGGAAGCTGCCAGGCTTGTGTGTAGGCAACACTCCAGCAGTGTGCAGGGAGAGGGCCTGGGGAGAGAGGGGAGATGAGGCTATGAGGGAGCTCTGCAGGGCAGGCAGGTAAGCTCCATGTGCAGCTTGCTAGTATATGGGATCTCTGTCCAGAAAGGTCTTTGTCATACAATGGTCCTTAAACGCACTGTGGGAAAGGGGTGTTAAATGTGCTGCTGAATATCCCTCCATTCAGGGCAGGTGCTCCCTGCTTGGGGTGCTCCTTGCGCCTTGCTGCTCCCCAGTGCTGCTGGCTGGGTGTTGGGCCCTCTGGGCTGCAGCTCTCCCAGAGCAGCTCTGGCAGGAGCAGGAGTGGTTCCCTTGGAAACCTCTGGATGCCCAGCAACAAGTCTCTGTGGCCGCCATGTGACCAGGTGCATTAATCAGATGAGTTGTACCAAGCAGGTCAGCTGGGGCCAAAGTCCAGATTGCTCCCCCTTCACTTCATTGCTAATTACCGAGCCCTGAGGGCTGCTCTGAGTAGGGGGTGGAAAACAACTTAAAATAATTAAATAAAATGGTGACCTTTCCCACTGTGGCTTCTAAGTTCATCCCAGACTTTCTCTGTGAGAAAAATCTGTCCAACCCTCTCTCCTACTGAAACAAACCTAGCATGCAAATGAAGGAGTTGCAGAGCCTCACAAGATGGAAAAGCCCAGAGAGAATGAATCTCTCACAGACACAGTGGGCTTCCAGGTCTCTTTTTGAAATAAAGCCAACATTTCAAGCTCATTGTTTGAAAGAGGAGTATCTTGGGCTGGAGATAGCTTGAGCCTGATTCAGTAACACCTCATGTTCACATCTCAGATCTCTTTGAAAATCAAGTTTCTGAAGTCACAGCTGGGCTGAATTGCTGCCCAAAATTACTGGTGGGGCAGCACAGCAAGGACGTCAGTCTTCTCCTATATGTCTAAAGGAAGAGGCTGCTGCTCTCAGGAAAACAGGCAGTGTCTGGACACTTTTTGGCCCCCGTGAGCTCACCACAGCAGCAAAACAGCTGCTGTTCACAGATGGGCACCTGGGAGGTTTATTCATCATTCCTGGTGGCCCATTTCTTTACCCCCATAGAGTTTTTCTCTGTTTTACACAGAAACAGAAGACTCAAAGGCAAAAGATGGAGGAAAATGAAAGGTGTTTTTACAGCTGCAGCTTGGGGCCAGGGGATGACAGCAGTTGGCACACTAAGATTGAGCAGAGAGACTTGTATGAGTCCTGGTGCGCAAAGGAGGAACTGGGAAAATTAAGGGAAGATTGAAGAGATACAGCAAGAGTAGTAACAGCCATAAGCACTGGTCTCAGTCCCTTACAATGGATTTACTGCCCAGTAGGATATTGTAGGGGAATAAAGTAGCTATGTCTCAGTATCATTTTGATATATCTTTTGGAATGATTTAGGTACTCCTCAGTATTGTTCATAAAATGGCATTCCCAATTTCTGCTCCCATCCTTTTCACTTTTCACCAGAATTCTGCTTACTTTGCCTAGATAAAGCCAGAGCAGAGACTTCCATATTTGACTCTTGAATGACAGTCACTTAGAGATTCATGTTCAAGGCTGAGCACTGTAACATCTTCTTTTACCCATATGCCAGTCTACATTCTTCGTTCTGTGACTGACGCATAACGAGGTCGTTGGATACTGCTCATTCTCCATCTCTTACTTCAAGGGATCTGCATTTCTGTCTGCCAGGCTATTTACTGATTCACTCTGAACACAGGTATATTCTGCTCAAAGCCATCTTTTACCTTAGGCAACAACAAAAATGTTACAGTGGCTGGTCAGATCCTTGGCTGTGGGCCAGCCAAAGGAGTTGGCCCACAATTCATTAAAGGATAATAAAAAAGAAAAATAAATAAGTAAATAAATGAGTTGGAAACTGTGAAGTTGTCTGTATTCTAGTCATACTGTAATTTGAATAGTAACAAATGCCAATTAAAAACGGCTCCATTTCTGTCATCTGCTTTTACATCCAGAACTTAAGACCCCAGTATTTGCCCACAGGAGATTTTTTCCATCACTTCATAGCAGGCAGCAATTTCTCAACATCAGATCTGAATGTGACTCTCAAGGGTTACATAGACTAAGCTCTTATACTTGGACCATTTTGATTTCTATCTAATAAATGTTATAATCAATTATTATTTTTTCCCATTGTCATCATGTGATAATGCATCCTGTGCACAGGATATACCAGGAGGCAAAGCTTTACCTCAGTGTACTGACTATTTAGGACAATCTAGGGCAACCTTGAAGAATTAATGCCTGCAACCTGTGTGTTTGCAATCTAAGAAACACAACACAAATCCATGTCAGCTGACACCCTCTAGTCAGAGTCAGAAATGTGTGCCCTTGGTGTAAGGGCCAGGGAATAAATTTCTTCTCACTGTTTAGTGATTTGTCCTTTGGCACACTCAAGGGAATGACTGTCTGACTGCCTTGCAGTAGGAACATGAAAGAATCAAATGGATTCTAGATACTCAGATCAGAGTTTGCAATTGAGCTCTGTGTCTCAGGGAAGAAGTGGAGGACTGGTTATTAGTGTAAGCTCTGAAAACAGGATAGTAAAGGCTGACAGGCTAAGGGTGAAACCTGGCTAGTCCATTGGGCTGGAAAATCAGAGGGTACTTGTAACACAAGCTGAGGGACACTATGGTGAGATGGAAAGAAGAGAGCTGTTTCGAGCTTGGTCCTGGACAATACTGAGCAACTTATGTTCACAGCACAAAATGTATAGGTCAGATTGAAGCATGAGAGAACACTCGTTGGCTCTCCTGGCAGGTTCTGCCTGTGCATATGTAAAGCATGTCTTGCACAGGGATAGCTTGTTAACACACCTCCCTGCCACTGCCCTATTTCCAAGGGGTCCAGGCATCTCTACCCTACTGGGCAGACCTGTTGCTGTCTGCCATCATTCCTCCGACCGTCCTTTACACGAGGAAGAGACTTTTACACTGAAGTGCAGGCAGCTCTCCATGATGTAATCTGTACAATCTGTGCATTTGCAAGGAAAAGCAGCCTCTCGTTGGCCAAAGCGAAGAGTCTCCGCCTGGGTGCTCCTCCCGCGGCCCAGCCCCCCCCCCCCCCCTCCCCCCCCCCCCCTCGCGGTGGCTCATAAAATCTCCGAGGCAGAGGCAGGGCAGCTTTCTCAGCCCCCGAGCTCGCAAAGGTGACCCAGGGACAGGTGAGCTCTGGCAAGGGCGTGGAGAAAGGCTTGGCCGAGGGCGGAGAGGGCTGAGCTAAACCGGGGATGCTATAGGCGCTGGGAGAAGGCGAGGGGCACTCCGGCCACCTGTGGAGCCGGACCAACCTCTGTCAGCGAGCCGGACAGCTCCGCCAGAGGCCGGTTCGGCACAGGGATCTTGGCTAGTGCTCTGGGTGCTCAGGAGAAGGGCATTCGTGAGGTTGGACTCCCCCGGTTTTCGCCCTGGGGGCAGCTGGGGAAGACTGGCGGGAGGAGCAGGGCTGGGCTGCCCGGCGTGCCCATGCCTGGCGGAACCGCGCATCAGCACCACGGACAGGGCCTGCGCAGCGGGCTGTGGGCTCTGGGCAGCGGGCTCTGGGCACTGCCCGGCCCGGACACTCCCGAGAGGAACGATCCTCCCTGAGGTTGCGGAGCGCCACCGGGGCCAGGGGCGGGGTGAGTGCAGTCCCGCAGGGGACAATAGCAAAGGGGCTCGGGCGGGACAAGCGATACGAGCTGAGGGCGTCCCCGCCAGCGCTTCCCCCACGCGATGCCCCAGGCTGGGGGCCGTGCCCGCTCCCGGACCGGGTGCCAGCCGGGAGGTACACACAAATGCTCGAAGCCCGCCCAAGTGCACCGAGAAGGGGCATATGGGATGCAGGCTACGGTCTGCAAAGTTGGGATCTGGCTGAGAACCGAGGGCTGTATGGGGAGGAAGGGAGATTGGAATGTGTCAGGACGCGTTTTCCTGAGTAACCCTTCCAGGTAAGACACATAAACAGCTTCAGGTTTGGGGTTGGGCAGGGGCTGAAATAATTCAGGAAGCTGAGAATGACCCGAAGAATATAAATGTAATCTCCACTTTACATTACAGCAGATGTTTTTCATAAAGTATTTAACTTACTCACCTCCCCCTCAAAACAAAACAAAACAAAACAAAATCAAAACAAGTGGGATCAAATTATGGAAAGTTTTTGTTTTTAAATTTTGACAGAATTTAGATTACCTTTTAAATCGTTAAAATATATAACTCTGACTTGGCGCAGAAATTGGAACAAAGCTGAAATAAAGAATTTTTTTTTCTTGATTAGTTTTACAAAACTGTAGGTGTCGTTGAGAAGGTAAAGAAGATACAAATGTTAGAAATAAAGTGCTTGAGCACTTTGGAAACAAAGCACTGCATATCATTATGGTCAAATGAAGCATTTATTTTATCTCAATTTTTGGAAATGGAGACTATTCACTAAATGAGTCCCTTCTCAAAACCCTTACACTGCTCTTGTAAAGAAATTTAAATATTTTGCTAAATGGTCTCAGCCAGGCAAAATAATCCAGGCTCAGACTGTTCCCACTCCTGTCTTATACCTGTATTTTTCATAAGTTTCTGAGAGAAAAAGTAAACAAGCTGTTCTCCATTTTAAGGAAATTTCTATTTACTGTTTCTGAAATAAATAGTTGGAAAAAAAAGGAAAAACAGCTGAAAAGAAAGTTGATAATTCAGTTAAGGCCTTGAGTACACACACAGCCTTCAGAGATATGCATTGTATGTTCTGAGCAAACCAATGGTGTTGCCTATGAAATTAGAATGGAGAAATATTTTTTCTGTTATCTGTCAATTTTTTTAGCATTTCCTATCAGTCTTGTATCTGCAAAGTGACTAAATTTGTGATCTTTCTTTGATGCAACATAATACTGAGGTTGGGTTTTCGTCATGTCCTATATCTCTTATGGCGTCCATAGAACATCTTTTTCCTTTAAAGTTCAGCTGTAAAATAATGGCAAGAAATAATTTCCTTTATCTTGTGCCTCAACAGAGGCATGCAAAAAACAAACAAACAAACAAACAAACAAAAAACCAAACTTGAGTAGAAGCCAGAAAATTATATTGCACCAAATACAATTCTTGCTTTATGTGTTTATCTCTGAAATTCTAGAAAATTGCCTAGTTAGTTCTAATATTATGAAAATGCCAGGATAGATGCTATAATATCCTCAAAGTTAACAAAATTTTGCATTGTGCAGAGTGTATTGCTTAATCAAAGTCTCAGTTCGGTTTGTTTAGGTTGTATTTTGTAACCTTTCTTTCCTAGCACTTTTCTGTAGATCTCAAAACAAATACATCTGATAGAAGGATAAAAACCTGTCTCTTTTTGGAGAGATCCAGTCACACAGCAGTCATTGAAGAACAAGGAATTCAGGGTGAAATCTGAACTTCATTTTAATTTGTTAAAATATTTAGCAAAATTTGGAATGCAGAAATCAATCTGATATGAGATTCTACCATTGTTTGCTAGAAAGGAAACCTTTTCAGTTTCACTACAAATAAACACTGTACAGCTCTTTTCAGATTATTATATTTTTTAATTTAGTTTTTGCAACAGGCAATGTCCTCCTTCCCCTTTCCTCCTTCCATCAAAAAAGACGGTGTGTTCCAGTCTCTGGGATCTGTATACATTGCACAAATATTTGTCTGTGTGTTGCCTGCCACTCCAGTAATGAGCTGCTTTTTCACTGTAGTCATAGCATCTGGTAGGGTTTCAAGCTGTGTGGAGCTGGGAGACTGGGAGGTGCTTGGGAATCTCAGCAGGAAAGAGAGTGGGTTTCAGATGCAAGATCTGCAACAGCTTTTGTGCTTGGATAAACATTTCTAGGAGCTTCTCTCTTTGGCAGAGATCGTTCAGCCACAGACACTTGAACTTGGCATGCAGACCTGGGCACTGTGCCTGCTCCAGACACCTGCATTTATATGCAATTTTACACTCACTCTCTTTCAATCACCCGCATTCATGTGTACTAGGTGTGTGTGTGTCAGTGTGCACCATGGTCCACTACTGCACTGCAACACACACATGATTCTAACTAAGCCGGTGCTCTCCACTGAACAATGTGAGAAGAGAGCTTGGCTCAACCAAGCATTCAAGCACACACTTCTCTTAAGCACCCACATCCACCCCAGTTCAGCATACACTTCAGCAGGACTGAGTCAAGACTGAATGAGAGCTTAAGGCACAACTCCGAGCACAGAATTTGGCTTTTCCGCACACTGAAATCAACTGGGAGATTTATCTGTTAAGACATTAAATTCAGATCCCCCCAGAGCAATCCATTACTAGAGAAGCAAATGAAATGCACCACCTAAGGCACTACTCTAAGATCATAATAAGAACCCAAAGCACAAAAGAGATGGGAAGCAGGTGACAGAACTGATGTATGTATTTTTACAGACAGGTCTTCCCTCAGAGTGCTGTGATTGCTGTGTGTCCTCTAAGTGTGCCATTGTTTAACACCCCTTTAAAACTGAATGCATTTAGAGCCGACTGAGTCCCCTTGGGATTTGTAAAATAAGTCTGGCAAAATCCTCACTTCAAAATAAGTGGGAGTGGGATTCCAAATTCATTGGGAAATTCTAAGAAGCTCATCTGTCTTTAGACACTAAAATATTTTACTAAATCTTGTCCTTAGTAAAACAGATGCTGGGATTTTTGCTTATAAAATTACTTAAATTGAAGCATGGAGACAATATAAGGATGGGGAAAAGAAAAATGCTAAGGAATAGTTAATATGATGTTCAATATTGATACCCTAAGGCTGCTCTGGATATCTGGAGCCTTCAGCATTCACTGAGATTAAAAGGAGTTGCCCTCTGAGCAGCTTTGAACCTCCTGGCCACAACTCAGTGCTGACAAATCAGGACTGAGCACACATTATCCTGGCCACTGTATGATCAGAGAGCATCCAGCCCATGGATTAAAAGAAGCTCAGTTATAGGTTTGACCTTGCAAAAGGAAAAATTTCAAAACAAAACCAAACAAACCCTTGCTACCACACTTTTCTTTGACTCAGCAGAGCCTGAAGTGCTCTGGTAGTTTGTTATACTACTTGCATGAATAGGACCATTCATATTCTACAATCATCACACACCCTGACTCCAGTAGCCCTTATTTGCAGAGACCACATGGTCCCTGAGTTCTGAGTGTGAGATGTGGCTCCTTCCTGGTGTATTATGAGTATGGAGATTTCAGGTTTACCCTGTTTATAAACAGCTGTCCATAGCAGCAGTGAAACAAAGGGTCAATAACAGGATTTTAGCTCCAGCCACCTCTGAGCTTGGAGGGGAGAATCTAAAAAGTGTTGTCATGCAAGGTTTGTTGATTAACAAGGGGAGAGGCTGGGTGGGGTTTGTTTGCGTGATTGTTTGCATGGTTGGAGTCATGTGGAATTTTACATTAATTCAAGCCTTACAGATACATCACCATAGTGAGATGCATGGCTCCATGAGACTGTTATCTCTCTGGGCTATGAACATTTCATTCTATGCTTTTTCAGCACATAGCGTGGTCTTTAATTTGTGCTTTGGGTTGCTTACAAAGTGCAAAGAATGGGTATTCTGTGGTACAGTCTGTGGCTTTGCATATGAACACAAGAATAAGCAACGCTTTGTGTGTTCCATGCAGCATCACGCTTCAGGATAGAGGGGAGAATTTTGCCTTTTATTTTAATTTGGAGACTGACTCAGGAATTCTCATAACATAAACCTACAGTAACTTACACAGTATTGGGCCCCACTTCAGGAAAATACAAACGCACTTGCAGAAACTTAGAACATAACTCCTACAGGAACCAAATAAATGCCTAAAGTTACGTGCCTGGCTGAGTGAAGTATTCAAATATATTCCTGTTATGTATGCAGAAATCTTTTTATTCTGTGTTACCTAGGCCTGTAAAGCCTTCCCAAGTCATGTTCAGAAACAGAACACCACCTTATGATTTTCAAAAGCATTTAATGTTTTCAGGTGCCCAGCATGACATATCCTAATCAGTGTTGCTAAGCACCTGCCTCTCAGGCAATTGGTCCCCTTTCAAGGTGTCTCAAGCACAAATAAAAGGTATCCAGAATTGATAACTTCTTTTGAAAATCTAGAGCCATGATGAGCAGCCCACCTACAACAATCCAGTCCAGATGGAAACTGTATGGATTTGAGCCCCCCAGATCAGAAGCAAGTCAGTAGCTGCTATGTAAGATGACAATACACTCCACCATTAAAGTAGAAAGGAGAGTTTCTCATAAGGAGAAAATTTAAGTTTCTAGGGAGAACAATGGAAAATATTTTCAGTAAAACTCATGAAATTTTTAATGTTGTAGTCTGCAATTCTGTCCAATCAAATCTGCTGTTGCTCTGTGTTGCTGGTACAACATTCCTGGAGAAATGGCACAACATAATAGAAAACTTTACGTGGGTCCTCTCTGCTCAGTTAAGACATTACCATCTGGAAAACAAAGGGTCCCAAAAAGAACCTAATGCTTTGCAGGCTGCACTCAGATCTTGCACAGAATCTAACAGAAGCAATGGGATTTTCTCCTGAGCAAGAGAAAAGGACAGTTCAGACAAACCTCTGAATTCAGGATGTGCTGTCAGCACGCTGAGTGTCTAAAGAGCTTATCAGTTGTTCATACAGGTTGTTCAGATTTGCTTGGAAATAAGAACTAATTCAATGAAAGAGAAGTTTGGCTGATTTTTGCAAAGTTAATTTTAAACTGATTTGTAAAGTAATATACACTGCCTCCTTCATCTGTAAAAATGAACATTGTGATACTCATTTCACAGGTGTATCCAAAGACCAAATTAAGTGACATCCATAGAGCCCTGGAGATCCAGGAGCAAATGGAACTAGAAAAAAAAAGGAAAAGGTTATTATCTTGTCAGGTTTGGCCTGAGAGGAACATTATCCATATGTCTTGCCAGACTTATTTATTGTCTTATTTTCTCCTAATTTATCTTTTATCATCTTTTTAATCTGCTCTGTCTAATCCAGCCAACATTTTATTTTAGCACAGCTCTAGCTACTGCTGATGAAGCTGTGTTTGGTAAGAGGGGTATCTGCAGCTTTTATGTAACCTGATAAAGCAGAACACAGGTAGGTAGAACAGTAGAAAACAATTAATGAATACTTAAAAAATATATTCACTTTTTTTTAGAAAATAGGTGGTATTAGTATATTCTTCTGCTGGTCTGGGAATGAGTTTGACAGAACTCCCTTTCCTGCATTTTAACAGAATGGACTCCATTCTGCATTAAACACACTGATCTAAATAACACACGTATGTTCTATTTACTGTGATGTGGATTTGAGGAAAAAAAAGTTATATTTAAGTGGATGTAATGCATGAAAGTTTCTACAATGGGAAGTACATCATTTCAATCATGAAGGATTCTATGATAAATTCTAGGTGGACTATGTTTTACAATTACTGTTTATGATTTGGCTGTACTGACTCAGAGAAAACAATAGAGTTCAAGGGCTTCCAGTCCCTTATAGGGTTCAACAAGCAAATCACAGCATGATGGAAATGCTTCTGAATACCAAAGCCCTTGCATTTTCCCTTTTCATCTATAATCAAACAGCACTTCTCCACCCTTGTTGCTAGTGAATGCATTAGGGTATAAACTTTCTAATCTCCAGAGCTGTTTCCTAGAATAGATGTGAGCAGAGCACTTGGTTAGGGACAGCCAGAGGCTGGGAGAGATGATTACCTTCAGGCAGTCTCAGTAGAACTTCCCAGGGTTCCTATGGATGCAGCCTAATGCAGGACTTACAATGCTGAACAGACCTCCATTATGCGAGCTGGTGATGTTGATGCACATCTACACACAGACAGCTCCTAGTTAAAATGCACACCAGTGGCTCCAAAATACAGCAACTCAGCTGGAGTTCATTAACAGCAAAATCATTCCAAAGGACATTGTCTCCAAGTGGAAATAATTTCATTCTTTTTTCAGGATTGGTTTATAGTTGCATATTGCCTGGAGATTTTGCTAAGGATGGTGTTAAATTGTAGTTAGAGATTGGGCCTTAGTTGTACAGCCATGTTGCAGGCTTCAGTAAGATTAACTCCAGGTGTGCATGTGGCATCTACCATGGTGAGACTCCAGTTTAAACAGGACGTGTTAAAATGTATTTATTTTAAAGAAGGTGTCTTTAAAGCATGTGTGTGCTATAGGAATCCAGTGCTGGCCATATGTCATAGAATCTGCACTGCTAATGGAGGATCTCTGCCCACAACAGTAATGGGGGAGCAAGTGTGCTTTGTTCTGCTCTCAGCATCCCTTTTCAGCAGGCACACGAGCAAATGCTCCAGACCTCTATGGCTTTTAAGACAGTGAGGGGTTGCTGTGGTGGGAAATCATAGTCCATTTTAATCAGCAGGTATTAAATAAGCAAAGGAATGACCACTAATAGATACAAATGGATTGCCCACAGCTTGAGTTTCAACTTTCTCTCACTTGTTTGTCAGGGACCATGTACTGGAATACACAAGACAGCAACTAATGATTTAGTAATACGCTGCAAATAAGCACCTAATTACCAGGTCTAAGAAGGGAAGGAATGAAAAGCAACTAGGGAGGCTATTGGTCATCTTAGCTTTGATTTCTTATATGGAATCTTGCATGAAACATGCTGGTAACTCTCATCTTACATATATGTCACTGTTACTCAAGGATAAGTCTGGTACCTGTTCATTGAAAGCTCAGCTCTATTTTAAAAATCTACTCACTCTGAAAGGACTGTCTTTAAAACCACCAACAAAAACACAACAAAAAATTGTACAGCAAAAGGGACAAAACTGCTCCTCAACAAAGGCTCCAGTCAGCAGCCTGTAAATAATGTGCCAAAGGCCAAAACCTGCCTTTCACAGAGGTTCTGCAGCCTCAGTGTGTACTTTGAGAGCAATTAAGGGACATGAGCAACATGATAATTATCTCATGGGTGATATTTTCATTGGCTCGTTGGGAAAAAGGAGAGATGGGTTTGAGATGGCTGTGATCAATGTTCATCCTAACATCACATAAGTGGCACGGTAACATGTGGGAAATAGTCCTGAAAAGCAAAATGAACAAGGAAAGAAGGTGGGGAGGGGAGAGATGGTGAAGACAGAAGGATTTTAAATCCTCTAAGCTGAAAGAGTGAGCTACAGTGGGAAGCAGAAGGACATAACTTGAGATAACCAGAGCAAACTGGGAATTGGAACAGGCATCAGAAGGTCTGGCAGAGCTCCACAAGCCAAGGAGTGCAGGAATAGGAGTTAGAAGGACTGCAGGATTCCTGATGGAGAAGAAGGTAATAGATCCCCCTGGGTGAGAAGGAAGTCTATACAAGATGGTGTTCACATGTACTTGCACAGGGAAAATTCTCCTGTAAGTACATCACCATTAATTCCTCTTCCTTTTACCATCACCAACCATCTACCAACGGGCAGCATTGTCCCACACTTAGTCCATCATGTCATGACTTTATTAGGTCATAGTTGCACTCAGAGCATAAGGAAGGAGGAACAAAACATTACCAGACAGAGAATAAACTGTTCACATGATGGGCAATTTCAAGCAGGTCTGACAGACATAAGCATCTGTTCTGCACTCTCCAGAATTGTCTTTTGAAGGAGATCTCAATGGCAGATATTTTTTTTTTCCCAGATAAACATTCATAATAATTCTCTATCGTAGACAAACTGTGCTGAAGTCAGAAATCAACTGGCATATTCAGTCTGGAGGAATCTCCCAGGGTACCAGTCGAATGCATTAAGAGTGTATTTCTCCAGCAAGAAGTGATGGGAAGAGCACAGAGCAAAAAGAAGGTAAGGCAGTTAAAAGCAACTTGTATTTTTAGACCCCAGGCTCCCACAGAAATCTTTGGAGATGCTGAGCTCTATATTTGTGAAAAATACGCCTTTTATTTGCAAACAAAAATAATGCTTTAGAAGTCCAGCTTGGACTCCTGTTACTTAAAACCGTCCATAATATTTTTCTTTGGACCAATTTGCTGACCTGATAATTAATGTAGCTAATGGCTGTTTTTCTTTCCCTTATCAGCAGGTTTGTTTGTTTGGTTGGTTGGTTTCTTTTCTTTTTTCTTTTTTTCTTTTTTTTTAACACAAGCAGAAAGAAGCAGGGAAGAAGATGAAGAAATAATCTCTCGAAGGACGCAGTAATACTACCATCTAACTAAAAAGAATTCAGACATGCACACAATCCTCAGGAAAATTCATCTCCACCCTCCCAACGGACTCTGGTGAGAGCCCTTGAAGCGGTAATTAAAGTCTATTGAGTGGCAACTGCACCTGTTTAGAAAGGCGAATGTGGGTAAGAGGTGCACAAAGGGAGATGAGCAGCAGAGAAGGAGTGTGAGAGGAGCAGCTGGAGGTGGGGAAGGGAAGTGGTAAGAGGAGAAAATGTATTTGTTGGAGAAGTCAATCCAATAAGATGTGCATTTCCCATTCTTCCCTTTATTAGCTTTCTGCCTGCTCTCCTGCACCCCTTCACACATGCAGCTGGCTTCTACCCCACTCTCACACCCACTGATGGAAACTCCAGGGGGCTTTCTCCAGTTAGCCAGAATGCTCGACCAGCTGCTCATCTTGTGTAAATCAACAGAGTCCCACTGAAGTCCTCGTGGATTTACAATCAGCTTGTGCTCATTTACACCAGCTGAAGATCTGCTCCAGTGACACTTATTAACAGTCACTGGGCTCCTCAGACTGGCAGCTGGGACATGCTAGTTCTTGTCTGCTGGGTTGTCTTTTTCTCTAGAATAGAGCACGTCCCTTTTGTCAGCTTTGTCACCCAAGTGTAAATCCTATAGCATCTGGGATGAATAAATCAGTGATGTTTCTAGATTTCAGCAGGTGTGTCTGAGAGCAAGAGTGCAGGCAGAAACTGACTGAAATGGAGGAAACCAAAGCAGTGCTTACAGGCAGGCCATTCTGTGCGTATTGGTAAGATTGCTATTTTTGCACATGTATCTCCCAGATTTTCTGAACTGCTATCACACTCAGATGGTCCTAAGTACTATCTGTGAAGCCATGCAAAATGAACTCACTCTTAAATACTGCTGGTAATAGTGGATTTTTTCATTACCTTGCAGACTACCACTGATCCAAGGACCACTGGTGTGGAACCACTGTTTTGTCCGGTAAATTTACACTTCATAAGACACTTGAGGGCCAAAATCTGTGATGTGCAGTGATGTAATGTGGAAGTTCTGCCAGTTTATTGTGTCACCAAATAACTGCATATTGGCTTGCTAATGGCAGTAATCAGCAGGTCAAGTAATAATACAATGGAGAAAAGATAAACACAAAAAGCGGCAGAGAGAAATCCTCCAGTGTTTGAGTAGAAGAATAAGAAAAAGAGGTCATTCTTTAGTACAGAAATCTGGACTGCCCTAGCAATCAAGGATCCAAAGACTAGAGCTGCATAGTGATATAGATACATGGTCCAAGAGATTCGCCATCCTGAAACCTGTGGATTGATAACAAATCCTAGTTCCTTTGCCATAATCTCAACTTCATCTTTGATGCCATTAAACAGGGTTTCATCTTGTTTGCCCTACAGGGCATTTCAGATGAAGCTACAAAGACATAGCACATCACTTCTGTATAATTAATCAAAGGCTCTGACAATAGAATTATTTCTTACACTCAACCTATGCGCACACACTATTGAAGCCTACTCATTTAATTCCCTTTATCCAACATAAAGAAGGCTTTCTGTGTTACTATGCATTTGCAAGGGGCTACATTAATAAGAACTATCCCTTTTCACTGCAATTTTACATGTGCCCCAGCAATAAACTGCACTAAACTAGAATTTCTGGGGTGAGATCAACCTGTTGCTGAGCTGAGAAAAATGATTTAGGCAGAATAATTTGACTGGTGTTTGCAAAATTTTCTCTCTTGCTGGACTTGATGGCAAAGAGTCTCTTGTGAATCCCTGAACTTCATTCTGTTCAGGATTCATTGAATCCTTCAGATTCAATCCAACAGATCCTTCCTAATCCCCAGTTGCCAGAGCTCATACACACCAGTGCTGGTGCAAAGTTGTTGCATCCACTTTCTACAAGTATTAGTGATGTCTCTGTAGCATGTGGTCCTGGTGGCTGTACCAGAAACTGTATCCTTGTGAATGACGACAGAAAGAAATGTGCATTCAGCAAAAGCCAATTCCTCTGGCTGCTAAGGGTGAGATTTACAATTAATTGGAAATACGATCCAACCAACTCACCGAAGCTCAGCTACAGTTAACAGAGACAGACAGATATGTCTGAACAAGAAAGCAGCCTACCAAGCATTCATTGTCTTAGGGGTGAGATTAATTTTTGCACTGGCTGCAATGAAACCTATGTAACTCACTTAACACTGAATGCCTAACTACTAGTCAGTTACAGTTATGTGAGAAGAATCATACCCCAAATTCCCGTCGTAAATTCTAGTCTTCTACAAAATCATCAGGTAGGTGAATCTCATGTGATATACTGCCTTATTTCCATATTTTTGCTCCCAAATACTTGTCTCCCTCTATATTTTTTTTCTCTTTCCAGCTGAAAGGGTCTGTTCTTCAGCCTTTTTCTTTTTCTGCCTTACCTCTCATTGCTGAGTAACCTTTTGACTTTTCCATCAATAAGACTAAAGAGCATTTGAACCATTCTGTTCCCCCCTTCTCTCCTCCCTCCAGTTCCAAGTCAGGCAAGCACATCGATCAGAGGAGCTCAGGAAATATCTGGTGTTTTGTTGTCAGGATGATAATAACATTGCAGTTGTGAATAGGTTGCTGCAGGTCTGATCATGGACACCTGCAGGGTTTGTTTAATTGCATTTAATGACAAATCCTATACAGAGGAGCATTGCCAGAGAGATTTATTATCCACAAAAGAGGCAAAGCACAACAGCTCAAAATATAATTTGCACTGAGCATTTTCCCCCCTGCCTCTCTTTAAACCATTGTAATAAATAACAAATCAGGTAAAGTGGGAAACATAAGTCTGAGAAGGAGGTGAGGGGCAGAGGACAGAGACTGAAACCAAAGGAAATAACAGTAATAAGGCCACACTGTTCTTTCTACCATCCCTGTGGTCTGGTATATAGAAAATACTGTTTGTTTAATTTACGGCCTGGAAGTGCAGCTGGGGATCTCTCTGTGATAAGCCAGCCTCCTCTCAGATAGCTGGAGGCTAAGCTCTTGAGTCCCTATTCTTTCTGATTAGGCTTTTTTTTCACTATGTTTGGTAGCTAAGTTTAGACCTTATCTATAGAAACAATTACAAAGAAACTACAGTGGCTTCTCAGCACTATGGCTTTCACCTGCTGCAATTACAAGGAGGCATAAGTTTCCATATTGTTGAAATCTCTGGGACAAACTACAAGTGGCAGATCCCATCGTGAAAAAATATCACATTGAGAAATACAGCCCTACGGAGACAGCTCCTCTATCAGAAGTCTAGACAAAAGTCTCACACACCTCTGAGTCTGGACAGAATTTATGTGTTCTACTAAATACCATGCTCCTAAGAGGAAATGCATACCTGTAAAACCAACAGAGGACCTCGTTCCCTTGCTCAAGCCAATTAGATCTCTCACTTATTATGTGATTGTCTGGTGAAAACTTGTGGCAAATCCCTTTCCCAACCTGGTATATCACTGCTAGGCAGAGCATAGTTCCAGAACAATTGTAGAGTTGTCACTTGAAATGGTGCAGTTGGACTAGATGACCTTTGAAGGCTCCTTCCAACCAAACTATTATAGCATAGCCTAGTCTACTCTACTCTAATTACAATCCAAGTTAGCACTTTCCAAACCATTCTCTCTCTCACAAGTTCATAAGCGATCTTTACAATTCTCACTCTCTCTTCTAATTACTCTTGGCAGAATACTGAATTGTCCTGGCCAGCTTATTTCTAAAAATTGTCTTGCCCCACTGAAGTGGGTTTTTTGGGGGGAGGGGGTATGCTCTGTAGCATGGCAGAGGAGAAGATATGCTGCCCGTTAGAGAAAATGCCTTAATTTAGGAAATTCAAGCATGGGCCAAAAGAGGCATGTATCAGAGTAAAGTTGTATTCAGAATAAGCAAAGGATGCATGCTCACTAATGTTCTACTTCATATTCAGATTAAATTTTGCACTTCAAATGATGTGCACCAGGAAGTTTCTGCAGTGTTTGGTCTCTATTTTATTAGAGGTAAGAAATTGGCAGTTGGCAGTCATTACACAAACATGGTGTAGGGTAACACCTGGACTTCAGTTTTATCTGATTTCCTGGACAATGGCAGTATCGCTAATACCCCCTGTTAAATAAGGCCACCTGGACATCTACTGGTATCAGCTCAAGCTATTACAAACATGCTTACTACCTAGTCTAGCACAATGGATTGTTATCTCCTGAGCAGCACAAATCCCCAGATTGAAACAAGCCATCTGGAATCTGATTAAAGTGTCCATAGAAAGCACATATGTTTAAAATGGAGAGAGGGAGAGAGCAGAAAGGCTGAACGATGCTCAGTGTGGCACAATCTCTGCTAGAACCAGCAAACTCTTTGTTCACTGAAAATTCTTTCTCCTTCTATGAAAGAAGCCTTTCACCAAAGCAGCTGTGCAGAGGTGAGGCTGCTGGAGGATACTTTTCTTTGTTTTTCCTTTTTACAGCTGCTGACAAAAGTATGTTTAAGAGTCTTGGTTTGGCAACAGGAAGGATACCATCCTTTGTCCGATTCCACTGGCTGAGAGAAGTATGCCCCAATCAGATAATGGCAGTCAAAAGGAATAAAGCAAGATCCTTTCCTTGGGTGTGAGCCAGCATTGTTCTTTCATGCATTATTCATGAAATATGCAAGGTATTAACAGCAAAAGCTGGGGAGTGGAAGCAAAGCTAAACCTGGGGTGAAACGAAGATTGCTCTTCAACAAATTCAGAGAAAAGGAAACAGAAAAAAAGATTTTGTTTTCTTGCTTAAATCAGTCTCTTAGTAGGATTCCAGGAAACTCAGTGCTATCATTTTCTTATCATTTTCTTTGCTGCTTGATTTGTTTTCTCTAGCATTCCTAAGTATATATTGAATTTACTTATTTTAGTCAGACTAAACTATAACAGAGAGATAGGCAGGCTGACAGAGCACTCCAGGAGAAGTTTATCACAGGGTATGGAAGAAAGAGATCCTGCTGAGTTCTGATATCCCTGGAAAAAAAACATGGCCCAATTTTTTATAGGTATATGCAGTCTCCTGAGTGAGAAAATGGAGCAAAAAGTCATAGATACAGTCACCAAATTGGATAGAAGATTATAGTGAAATTTGACATGGTCTCACAGAGAACACCATGGTTTTTTTTGTTTGTTTTTGCACTGCCTAACATGTCTGGCATCCATCTCTGAAATGAGACGCAAATGTTGAATGAATGAGAACAAGTGAGGAAGGATAACAGAAGAAACGAAGGAGGATATCCCTGACAAGGAGGTGCTGCTCTCTGTGGTCTGGCTCTGTGTGGAAGACTAGTGATTTTGTTGTTATGATTTATAAAGGTGACAACAAATCATAGCCTGCCATACAGCACAGATCTTCACCCTTGCTGGTAGGAAGAGATTGCTGACAGGACAGGGTTGGGCTCTGAGTGAAGCTACGGGAGGTATGTCCATGAAGAGGGCTGTGAGGCTCATCCTGACACCTTGAGCATTTCTCTCCAAGCACAGCAATCACCTACTTTAACTTCAAAGCAATTTCACATCAAGATCAACTATCATTATCTTCATACTGCGGATTGGGGAATTTTTAGTGTCTAACTTAATAGAACTTGTAATATTTCTGTGGGAGAGTTGGGGTTTAAACCTCAGCTGCTGAGGTCTGCTGAGCACCCAGAGCTCCTGCTTGTTTTGAAGTTCCAGCTTGTTGCTTCCAACAGGATTTTAAACACCGAAACAAGTAAACTTTCATTACCAGCCAGAGGCTCTATTCTCAGAGATATTTAGGTGTGAAAATAGAATTCCTGAATCCTGCTGAGGCCAGAGGGGAAGGTAAGTACTGAAATGTCTCTAATAATTTGGGTTGGTGAAGCTGTATTTTCTTTGTCTGCTCAGCATTGCACACTTGTCACTGTTATTACCTGAAGGTGAGAGACAACTGAGTCATGTTCTTTTCAGTGGTCCCAAGACAAGAGGCAGAGGGGAAAAAATGAAGCACAGGAGGTCCTGTCTGAAAGCATCAGGAAGTATTTCTGTGCTGAGGGTGACCAAGCCCTAGAGCATGTTGCTCAGAGAAGCTGCAGAGCCCTCCTGCATTCTTGAGGATACTCAAAAGTCACTGCAAGATGAAGACAGCCACTGACCTCCAAATCAATCGGTTTTGTAGTTTACAAACATATTTTACAGTACTTGTAGCCAGATTCTTTGTGGGTTGTCATCTTTTGTTTCCAACTAATACCGAACAACTCCTAGGTTCTCTTTCCTAAATGTATGTTGATCTGCTGCAACTTCTTTTGCCAGTCTCTGCCTTATTTGGTACCTTGTAAAAGGAAATAGCAATTCTCACATCTTAGGAGGATGGCTAAGAGTTCTCTGTCTGTCTAGAAGACTGCATGTTCCTCATGGTTTTTGTCCTACCAGGGAGCCACATGTTGCAAAAGAGAATGATAGCATGGGATTGAGGAGGTAACTTGCTGAACCACTCCCAAGGAAACTGATGGTACAATAAAAGCAAATTGAACCTAATTCTTAGATGCAAATCTGATGCTCTTGATACCTTGCCATTTGCCTCAAAGCTATTTTTTTCTCCTTTAAGTTTGGAAGCGGAAGGGTCCAAATCCCAAGATACTATTATTATCATCTCAGATAATCTGCGAAGTAGGAGCACAGCAATTATTTTCCCAGGAAATTTACTGCTAAGGGAATTTAACAATTGTACAAATTGCTGCCTAATGGTGATGCATAAAAAAAGGATCATGTTTCATAAGATGAACAACATACTCTCCCTTTCTTCCACCCTTCTACTGATATACTGAAGTTACAAAAAATCGGAGGGCAGTAGTGCAACCACTAATGCTGAAATTGCCAGGCTGGTGTCTAATGTAAATTGAACTTTGATGATTTAGTGTTACCCAACATACCTCTCCTCATTGTTCATTTTATGCAGACTGATAAAAATCCTTCCAGGTAGCAATGGCCTCATGCCCTGTATAAGCACAGAAAATAATGTCATCGCAAGCCTTAATGATGAAGGTAGTTATAGGACAAAGGCCCCTGCAGCAAGTTGGGTATTGGGTCATTGTTCCAGCTAATGTCATGATGCCATTTCTCACTATTTTTAGAACTGTTTTCTTTGTACAGCAAATTTATCATGTAGTTACTTAAAAATACAGAAGATCTTGTCTTCTCTGGACTTAGTAGCAAAAGATTGTCTTCCTCTGACTTCTGCAAATTAGACAATCCCCTAAAAGCTGCAGAGATTGATTAAAACTTAAACTTAAAACCTAAATTTAAGCTTAGAAAAAATGAGTATCTCAACCCAATCTGCTGTTAGCACTTGGTGTAATGACAGACTAAGCACAAAGACCTTACAGAAAAATTTGCAGGAATCCAAGTTAGCCACTCACAGTTCCAGAAGTAATTCAGGGATTCAGTAAATCAGCACAAACCTAGTTCCTACATTGCATATATGTTAGCACAGATCCAAATTTCTCTACATTTTGGGGAAAGAAATGTGAAACAGTGGATGAGGAACATTCCATCCTTTCATGTTAAAACTTTGTTCCATGTCATATAGCCAAGCCCTTTTATTATTATCTACTTTGTATATTATGGTTGCCGCAGATACCTTATCAAAAATTGAAACTCTGATTTTGGTTGTCCTATAAGCACAGAAGATGCAACCTGTAAACTCAGAATTTAAGGATTTAGGAAGCAAGACAGACAGAGACCAGTTCTCATTCCCATGTTACAGGCAGGGAAATAGGACATAGGAAGATTAAATGACTAGCTCACGGTCAGAAAACGAGTTTCTAGCAAAGGTAGGGTCTCAGCAATATTTTCCAAAATCTCCGCCCAACACTTTAGGGATCCATTCATGTGCCTTTTTTTTTTTTTTTTTTTTTTTTTTTTAAGTACCGTGTCATTATTTCTGTGAAAAAAATTATGTAACTCCTTCAGCAGCCAGTACTATACACTTCAGCTTGTCTGAAAGGGAATATGAAATGGCAGTTAAAAAAAAAAAAAAAAATAACCTTCCTGCCACACAGTCTGGCAGCCCTGTCAAAATGTATCTTCTTTTCCTCTGATGGGTATTTAAGTTCCCTCTATATCCTTAGAACACTGGCTGGGGCTTTATCTACATTACCCTACAAAGCCAAAATCATGGAGTCTCCCTATGGAGGACATACTCTGTAGATGAGGAATGTAATACCTTCCAGTACTTCACTTCAATGCCAGGTGTTCAGGCCCACGTGGCATTAGGAGCCTGTGAAGGTTTCCTGGCAGATTCTGTGACAAGAAGGAATAGTGACTGTTCCTCAAGAGGATGCAGTAACCACCCCATGCGACAGACCTGCTCACCCAGATGCACAACTGGATCACAGTGTTAAATGGGATGTTACATGCTGGCAGATCTCTTCTATTCCTCAGTGTTGTATCAGTGGGAGCTGCACTTCTGATACCAGTCTAATTCAGGAGACAGTATCCATCTCTGGGTGATGTTTCAAACCAGGGACACTGGTTTGAGATTAATTGTTTTGGTGGTGACTTCTGTGAAAGAAGTCAAACGAAACAGGAGAACCAGTGTGACAAGGGAAATTGATCAGAATGCCTCTGGTTTCTGCCAGAGGCATTCTCTCCCCCAGCCCAAATCCTGCCCCAGTACAGCACATCAGCACAAGACAAGTTGGTGTAACACAGCCAGCAACATGTTCTGTGACCTCTCAGACCAGATAATCCACTCACAGCTGGGTCAAGGGTGCACATGGCTCATCTATTTCATACCCATGCTTCCGATCTTTACTAAGCATTTTCTTTATTCATGGAAAAAAAAAACCCAAAACATTTTAATCATCTGTACTTCTGTCTTGTGATATTTCTGACAGCTCACCTGGGAACTGGATGAAGGCTCTGATGTACATTTGGGAGCCAAAAAGCTTACTTAGTGTCTCAGTGAATTCCATATGCATTGTAAGGAGGGGAAATGAATAGGAAGCTTTAGTTAATAGATACCTCAGATAAAAGTATGAGTGCATCTGATCACCATAGCAACACAAAGAGATTGCAGGCAGAGGAAGTGTCACTCGCCTGTGTCTATGCCTTGACCTGCCACATAAACAGCAGCTTTCACACACAGATGCTTGCCAGCAGGGATACAGACCTGTGTACACGTCGCAGCCAAGCACGTACACGTTCTGTTCACATTTTCAGCTGTTCAATTGCACATAGTTCAATTGCACATAGTGCAATTGAAGGGGAGGGAGTGTTGATCTGCTGGAGGGGAGAAAGGCACTACAGAGGGACCTGGGTAGACTGCATTGATGGATCAAGGTAAACTGTATGAGTTTCAATAGGGCCAAGTGTTGGGTCCTGCATTTTGGCCACAACAACCCCAGGCAACCCTATGGGCTTGGGGAGAAGTGGCTGGAAAGCTGCCTGGTGTAAAGAGACCTTGGTGTACTGATGGACAGTCGGCTGAATATGAGCCAGCAGTGTGCCCAGATGGCCAAGAAGGCCAATAGCATCCTGGCTTGGATCAGGAACGGTGTGGTGAGCAGGACTAGGGAAGTCATCCTGCCCCTATATTCGGCATTGGTGAGGGCTCACCTCAAGTACAGTGTTCAGTTTAGGTCACCTCAATCCAGAAAGGACATTGAGGTGCTGGAGCAGGTCCAAAGAAGGGTACAAGGCTTGTGAAGAGCTTGGAGAATATGCCCTGGGGCTGTTTAGTCTGGGGAAGAGGAGGCTGAGAGGAGACCTTATTGCTCTCTTCCAGTACCTGAAAGGTGATTACAGCAGAGCGAGGCTGGTTTCTTCTCACTGATGACAGGTGGCAGGTGACAGGATGAGGGGAAATGGCCTCAAGTTGCACCAGGGGAGGTTTAGATTGGATATCAGGAAAAACTTCTTTACAGAAAGGGTGGTTAAGCACTGGAATAGGCACCCCAGAGAGGTGGTTGAGTCACCATCTCTGAATGTGTTTAAAAACCGTTTAGATGTGGTGCTCAGGGACATGATTTAGGGGTGGGCTGTTAGAGATAGGGTAGTATGGTTAGGTTGCAGTTGGACTTGATGATCTTTAAGATCTTTTCCAACCTGAGCAATTCTATGATTCTGTGATTCTATAGTCAGCTAGTGCATGCAGACACAGACATGAAGTCTCACATGAATATTAAAATGGACCACCTGTGTCCAAACTCATAGCTGGCGTCTATTTACATAGGTGAACACAATTTTTAGCTTGTTAACACGGGTATGGATTTGCAGAGGGAACATGAGAATAGTCACACAGCAAATATTCCACTGCACACAGCCACTTCTCCTGTCCTCATGCAGCACTTGCACACCCAAAGTGCTCAGAAACGTCTGCTTGTTTTCTTTTCAGTGTGAAGCTGCTCTGCCCCTAGGCATATTGCTTGTGCAGAAGACATACACACATGCAGCCCAAGTGTATGTGGGAATTCTGTCGCAGACACTTTGGCTCTGGCTGTCAGAAGTGCTGAGCACCTGCTGCTCCCATTGACTTTAACAGCTGCTGACGTGAAAATTAGGCCCACGCTGTCTGTTATGCAAAAGCAGTTTCTAAGCAACAAAAATGATATTCTGTGTTAAGGCAACAAGCGTTAGCAGGATAATCCTAGGTAATTCCAGACAAGACCTAAATGGGCGGAAGGATGGATGGACTGAATAATAACAGTGATAGACCAAGTAACAGTAATAGAAATAATAAGGCTAATCTTATTTCCCCAGAAAAGAGAAGAACACTATAAGTAAAATACAACAGGATAAACTTGGTGCCAATTGCCCATATAAAGATTTGAGCAACTTAAATTTGGCTTATGCCCTAAAAATAGGCTCTGGTAACCCAAGCTTTACTAACCTAAACCAGGGTGTTTATGGCCTTAAGTATTTGT
The DNA here is from genome assembly GCF_016699485.2 of Gallus gallus. Lineage (NCBI taxonomy): Eukaryota > Metazoa > Chordata > Aves > Galliformes > Phasianidae > Gallus > Gallus gallus. Next base: position 5,319,399 of record NC_052559.1, on the reverse strand, counting down.
CCCTCACTCTGTGTCACCATTTGGGCACAGATAAAGCTGTACACTCTGTCCTGTGGTGAGGGCAGAGGGGAGCAGCTCTGCATGCTGTTCTGGCAGCACCATGCCATGGGAAGACCCTGTCCATGCACAACAGTGCCAAACCCAAGCAGTTGACAATGCACAGCCTGATGCAGTACAGCTATGGCCTTTTGGAGTTCAATCACTTCAAGGAATTAAACAGAAATTAACCTCCAATGAAATATGCACATGTAAGGTTACCGAAGGGTTTTAAAAGCCAAGAACCTATCAGCTCTACACAGAAGCTGAGGCCTCAGGCCGTACTGGGGGCTCTCAGGATATCCCGGAATAGAGTGACTCTTTTTTTTTTTTTTTTTCCCCGCCTTTTGACTAACTCTCAGAGCCGCATCCACCTCCCGCCAGCCGCTATGCTTTCCCTGGGAGAACTCCACCCTTCAACGCCACACCCCGCCCGACCCGCGGCGAGAATCTCAACACCCCCGCAGCCCCACACCACGCCCCCCTCCCCCAGAAGCCCCTGCGCTGATGGGGCGTGGGGTGCGCTGGGTAACGCGGCCTCGGTACTCCCGGAATCCCCAGGGAGAGGCTGTGCTCTGTGCCTCAGTTGGACTGCATTTCACGCAGCGTCCCGCCCTGAGTCTCGGCACAGGCGGTGGCGGCCCTCTTCCACCTGCGTGCTGGGAAACAGAGTCCCTACGGAGCAGTTCTCGCGTTGCCGGCCGGGCGCGAGACTACATTTCCCATCACCTCCCTCCAGCCCCGTCCCCGGAGCCGTTCGGGCGCCATTTTGTTTCGTGTTCCAACCTAAGATGGCGGCCGGGCGAAGAGAGTGAAGGTTGCGGCCGCGGGGTAAGGGCCGTCTCGCCGAATGTCTCCACTCTCATAGGGCTCCTCCCCACCGGGGGCCGCCCTCGCCCGTCCCCCGCCCCGGGGCCGATCTAGGTCCGTCGAGGCGAAACCGGTCCATGGCCAGGAGGCGGCCGAGGTGTTCACCGCGGCCCCCATCGCCATGGACCTGCGCACGGCTGTGTACAACGCGGCCCGCGATGGGAAGCTAAAGCTGCTACAGAAGCTGCTGGGCAGCCGCAGCCGGGAGGAGCTGGAGGCGCTCACAGCAGGGCCCGGTGGAGGTGACGGCCCTGGGGGTGGGAGCACTCCGCTGCTAATCGCTGCCCGCCACGGACACCTGGAGGTGGTGGAGTATCTCCTGGATCACTGTGGGGCCCGCGTGGAGGAGGGCGGATCTGTCAACTTTGATGGAGAAACCATCGAGGGGGCCCCGCCGCTGTGGGCTGCATCCGCCGCTGGGCACCTGGGGGTGGTGCGCAGCCTCTTGGATCACGGTGCCTCAGTGAACCAGACCACGCTGACCAACTCCACACCGTTGAGGGCCGCCTGCTTTGATGGGCACTTGGAGATCGTGCGCTACTTGGTTGGAGAGCGTGGGGCTGACCTGGAGGTAGCAAACCGGCATGGACACACTTGTTTGATGATTTCTTGCTACAAAGGACACCGGGAGATTGCACGTTACTTGCTGGAGAAAGGGGCTGATGTCAACCGCCGGAGTGTGAAGGGGAACACAGCCCTGCATGACTGTGCAGAGTCAGGCAGCCTGGAGATCCTGCAGCTACTGCTCCGCTCCAAAGCCCGCATGGAGAAAGATGGCTATGGCATGACTCCTCTGCTGGCTGCCAGTGTCACCGGGCACACCAATATTGTAGAGTATCTCATCCAGGGAGGGCTGCAGCAGGAGGAAGAGGATGTTGCAGAGAACCAAAATGAGACCTGTGCTTTGGGTGGGAGCCATCAGAGGTGCTGCAGTGCTGGTCAGAAAACTCATGAGGGTTGCGACAAAGAGCAGCATGAGAGATGTTGTGCCTCAGCTTCCAGTCAGGATGGCCAGCAGGTTCCTAACGTGTTCTGCACTCGAGAGGCTGCTGTGGAAGCACTGGAGTTGCTAGGTGCCACATTTGTGGATAAGAAACGTGACCTTTTGGGAGCCCACAAGTATTGGCGAAGGGCAATGGAGCTTCGATACGAGGGTGGGCAGTACCTGCCTAAACCCGAACCGCGGCAGCTGGTGCTGGCATACGACTATTCACGAGAAGTAAGTTCGCTGGAGGAGCTAGAAGCCTTGATCACTGATCCAGACGAGATGCGCATGCAGGCACTGCTCATTAGAGAACGCATCTTGGGTCCTTCGCACCCAGACACTTCCTATTACATTCGCTATCGAGGGGCCGTCTATGCTGACTCAGGCAATTTTGAACGCTGTATTAACCTATGGAAGTATGCTCTCGACATGCAGCAAGGCAACCTGGAGCCTCTCAGCCCTATGACTGCCAGTAGTTTCCTTTCCTTTGCTGAGCTTTTCTCTTACGTGCTTCAGGACCGCTCCAAAGGCACTTTAGCTACCCAACTGGGCTTCTGTGATCTCATGGGAGTACTGAGCAAAGGTGTCCGGGAGGTAGAGAGAGCACTTATGCATGGCAAGGATCCTGTAGTTGACTCGGCACAGTTCACCAAGACACTGGCCATTATTCTCCACCTGGTCTTCCTGCTGGAGAAGGTGGAGTGTACCCCAGAGCAGGAGCACCAGAAGCGCCAAACTATCTACCGCCTCCTGAAGTGCAGCCCTCGAGCCAAGAATGGCTTCACCCCTTTGCATATGGCTGTGGACAAAGATACCACGACAGTGGGACGATACCCAGTGGGCAAGTTCCCATCACTCCATGTTGTTAACTTGCTTCTCGAGTGTGGGGCTGACCCAGACAGCCGTGACTATGACAACAATACCCCGCTGCATGTTGCTGCTCGGAATAACTGCCCACTGATCATGAGTGCCCTGATGGAGGCTGGAGCCCATATGGATGCCACCAATGCCTTCAAGCAGACCGCTTACGAGCTGCTGGATGAGAAGCTGCTCACCAAAAGCATGATGCAGCCCTTCAATTACATCACCCTCCAGTGCCTTGCTGCTCGTGCCCTGGACAAGCACAAGATTCCCTACAAGGGCTTTATCCCTGAGGAGCTGGAAGCCTTCATTGAACTACACTAGAGTGGGAGAGCTGAACTCCCAAGCCTTTCCTGGCTCTTATTGCACCCCCAGGAGGTAGTGCAGCCTGAAATCTCAGGCCATCTTTGTCTAGGTGTCAAAGGCCATTGTTGTGCTGAGATTGGCTGCAAGCTTTGTCCTTACCTGTCACCATCAAGCTGGCATGAGCGGGGGTAGGGAAGGAGAAGGCTCAAGAGCTCATGGCTGTCCTTCATTGCCACCTTCAGGTACTAGGTATCTCCACAGAGCACTGTATCCAGAGAAGGCTGCAGCCCCTGCCCTTTCCCATACGAACCATCCTATCCTCAGGAGGAAGGAAAATGGAGATCCCTGGGACCTGCTGCCTATCCCATTAGCTGAATTAACACAGGATTAAGCTTTGGAGCAGCTATATGTCACATATGCACTCTAGCCTTTTCCATCCCAAATACTGAACAGTTAGGAGTGCAAGAGGGGAATTAAGTATTTTCCAACTAGTTCTTTCCCTGCCCCCTCCTCAGACTTGATACAGTACTGGTCTAATGGCAAAGTGGCTTATTCTCTGCTGAGGTAGTTGCTTTGCATGACAGTAGGGCTGGGTATGCTGATTTTTTTTTTGTTTGTTTGTTTGTTTTCCTTTTTCCTTGGTTGGCCATGTAGGAATTGATGTTAAAGGCTTGAGATTTCAGTGATTGTGCATAAACATGGGTTATTTTTTCTCTTTTAGAGCCAGGCCCTATCTATGCTGCAAGACTTACTTCAATCCAGTAAGATATAGTAAGGTCAGTTCTGGTTACAGTTTCATTGGTAGATGTTGATATGAATGGGGAAGAAAACCTGTGACCTCAGAAACAAGATGCTAATATGAAATTCAAGCTGTTGCCTTGCCCATTCTGCACACATTAACTCCCTTCCCCAGATGGGGTCCTTCAGCCCCAGAGCTCAGCAGGTGTTCACATTGAGCAGTACAGAATGATATAGCCAGGTTTCAGAGCCCAGCCTATACACTTTTAACCATCTCTGAGGATGTGTTCTGGCAAACCTTTTTAGGATGGAAAGTACTTACAGTGTGGGTGGTGCTCAGGATTTTTGAATTGAGCCAGTGAGTGTGGCATGTTTGTATGAAAGTAGAAGGAAGAAGAAAGAGGTGTAAGTTAAAGGCACCTTCTGAGATTATTGGTATCAACCCAGGGGGCTCTGTTAGTATCCCATTTTGAAGACCTACATGAAGTGGATTGTTAATATCTGTTTTTGGCTTCTGATTCTTTCCATATATTTACTGAGGATGGTGCTACATCAAGAATAGAATTTGAAATCTCCTCTGGCTACTGTTAGGCAAGCTCATTTCTCTAATTAGAATCTGCATGCAACTTTTTTTTTCTCTTTGAATTTGTAGTCTCGGGGTAGGTATTTGCCTCCATTAGCAGAACCCTTCTTGGTAAACATGATGCTGTTCCATCGGTTTATCTTCTTGGAGGAGGAGGTACTGGGCTTTGGCACCCTCTGGCTCTTTTTTTTGGCCTGGGCAGAATGGAAAGCATAGTTGAGGGTGAAGCAGCTGCCTCAGCTTTGAGAAATGTGAGGATTGGGAGTACAGAACCCTCGTAAACAGCCATGCGCTATATGCTTCTGAAGCTTCTCTATGTGTATTTATAAGCCAGCATGTCCCTTAAAGATACTAGAGATCTGCCATTACATTTTTGCAGTGTTAACTATAACTTCTATTTATAAAGTAAGGAGTTCTATCTTTTACTGAGATGTAAAGTTCAGATTTAGTTTTGCTGCATTTTTTTCCCCTCATTTTGGCTGAAACTTGATCTAAACTGCAGGAATGGAGTTTGTTAATTTGTGAGCTGATGAGTGCTCTTAACTTTAAATAATAAAACAAAAAAATGGCTGCTAGAATGTAAGTGCCTTGGACTTCTTGCTGGTAAGCCTCTATTTTCAATTCCTGCTTGTTTCCTAGCAGTGGTACGCTTGTGGATATGGTAATTCTGTTTCATTTCATCTGAATTTACTCATGGGAAGAGTTAATCTACACTGCAGATACAAACAGTTCCCGTGAGAAAGGATAACACTGATACTTGAATGATGTATCTTTATATACTTTGCTTTGTCTTTTGATGTAAATGAAGTGGGAAGGGATGATACTCTCTTGACTCAGATATTACCTGCCTTATACACAGTTGGGACAAACATGAAGAGGGGTGCGGTGTGGCTATCATCAATTTGTTTTTAAGCCCCAGAGCTATCAGTGGGAGATGAAAAGCAGGACAAAAGAATTAGTTACTGGAGTTAGTTTCACAACAAGGATTTGGATTTCAAAAATGCTTAGCCTTCCCTGGGCAGGACAGGAAAATATGGATAAAATATTTGAAAGTTTTTCCCCTTCACTGATTGTTCCTCAAAAATAATTCTCAATAGCTTGATCATTGTTGAGCATTTCTCAGCTTCACCGAGGAAACTGGGGAAAAATCAGAGGGTCACAAGCACGTGTATGTTCTCTTGGTGAAAACAAAGCTTTGGTGACAAGCTTCCTTGCCATGGTGAGCAAGAGCGAAGATGGCCCTGAAGATCTGGGGTGAGTGAACCTGGTGCTGCAGTTGGAATAGGGCTTTGCCTGTTACGTGGTAGTCACTCCTTTTGAGTCACTTGGCCATCAGTGCACAATAAGCTTAAAAAAAAAAAAAAAAAAAAAACACCCTGCAGGGTGTTGCATTGCCTGCTGCTTTGTCTTTCTGTGTTTCTCCACTCTAAGCAAACGTATTGTGACTGTTAAGGTTGTTTACAAACTAGACCAGCTTCCAACTGACCGGTTTTGCATAGTGTTTGTTTATAAGGAGCGTAATAAATGGAGCAAAAGTGATGTATATGCTTTCTCCAGAGGGGAGGGGCTGCCCTGGTGACTGCACAACTGCAGTGTGACAGTGTTGCAGTAATACAATGTCTATTCTAACAAAGGTGATGTAGAGAAGAGAAAATAGGACCTTCGTTACAAAGAATGCAGCCACCAGGAGAATCCCAGCAGGCTCTGTAAAGCATATATGACTTAATCCATTGTTATTGGGTCAGTGTGAGAAATAAAAGCCAAACTGTTTCAAAGCTGGAAGCCAGCAACGGATGGCAGCTCTTAAGCAGGACAGAGAGGGCTTTGATTTGTCCAAGTCCCTTCGTCTTGCACTAGGTCTTAGCCAAGGAGGCCTGGGAGGAGCTAAGCCTCCCTTGAGGTCAAGGGAGGGAGGCAGAGAGACATTGTATGAACAGACTCATGAGGAAAGAACCTATTACCCTCTGGGCACTCTGTTTGGATAGTACATGGCTAGGATGGCCTGTAGTAGTCCTGCCTGTTGGCTTCTAGACAGCATTGGCTTCTCTTGATTTGAAACATACCAGGCAAGTATTCAGAGCGACATGAGCACAGAAATATCAGCAGAAATACCCGGAATGGGAGTCACCTCCCCTGTATCAATTGCACTGGCCCTGAACGCTGTCTTTAATGAGCACTTGGTAGCTCTCTGGCTCTTCCAAGGGTGAGGAGTAGGGTGAACTGCCCTAGAGCTTGTGTGGACCCTGGAGCAGTGCCAGTAGACTCTGGAGTTTGCTGCTGTTGCTTTAGCTCTGCTTGGCAGAGGAAGCAGTTTGTAGACGCCTGGTGGCTTTGGTCTGACCTCTGCTGACAGAACAGGCAAATGGCCATGGCAACACCCATCAGGCTGAGCAAGCAGGTTGGTGCTATCCTTGCTTTGGAAGCCTAGAGGTCTGCCTCATAGAGCTATTGCCCAGATCCTGCAGAACATCTCCCATATCACTGGCCTTTCTCCACTCTTGTAATGCTCTGCTCAACACTTTCAGTTTTGAGTCAAACTTTTCCCTCAAAGGTGGTAACACAAATAGACGGAATAATCTCAGTAAAGCATATTTCTCTGTATAACAGCCAGTCTAGCAGGGCCTAATCCCATCTCTCAACTTTTAAAAACAGATAAAGGAGAACCCACAGCTTCTGCTTTCTCAAAAATTTTCCCCCTTTGCATTCTACCTTTGGTATTTTTTTTTCCCAAAGCAGAGTTTTACCATAAAGTTCTTGTTTAGCCTCATACCTGGTGTATAATCTTGGTCCTTTGAGTTTAACAGAGTTTTCTTAAAAATATTTTCCTTAAACCATGCCTCTAGGGGCATGTGGGAATTCTGTCTCACAAACAAAGCTTATCTCTTTGCAGTTTCAGGGGAGAACTGAGAATAGCGATCTCCTGATGCCTCAGCCTAGAGGCCTGCAGCCTCTTGGAAGTTTTTGAAGCAAGTTTCATGAATTTTCCCAGGTCTGACATGAGGCTGGGGGAAATGGTGCTGCTCAGCAGCAAGGGGAGTGTGCCATGCACACAAAGTAGGCACTGGTATGAACAGGCCATATTGCAACCATGAGCAAAGAGAGCAGCAAAAAGAAAACTGTGACCTTGCAGTGCAGAGCACCTTCACAGGAGGCCAAGTGACTCCCCAAGGAATCCTCTGAAGATTTTTCCTCAAATGACTTGGTCAGCAGCAGATTATGAAACATAATCCAGATGTGCCACCTCCCAGCCCCTTCCACTTAAGAGGTACAGACATACAGAGATATCCCCAGCTGTCCCTTTTCTGATTTTACAGGAAGCAACTGGAGAAATGCAAATATAAATTTATTAAAATTTATTTATAAAACCTTTCAGTTAATCCTCAGAAAATCAAGAAAATTGTATTCTCAGTTAAAGGAAAATAAGCAAATGGATAGTAGTCTTAGAAAGTGACAACCTCTTTGTAAAAGAAGGCAGTTTTCTCCCGTGCTCAAGAAATAGAGGCTATTAGGCCCCAGTGAAATCAGAATAGTCCCATTTCCAGCAGAATCTCTATAACCTAGGGTTTGACATGAAGAGTGAGTGTCTCTGGCTGACATTCTGCATCTCTGATTAAGCATTCTCCCTGGATTCTTCCTCACTGTCCTGTGGACCTGGGGCAGCAGTTTCCACATGCATTGTGTTGTGGTTCCCAATCTGAACCATTCGAGCATGTTGGATGATGATGGAACGGGCACCTCCTGGATCTGTAGTTGTGTAGTGCTGGCCTGATGGGAGATTAAGTGGTTGGGAAGGAGAGGGACCCACCTGAGCAGATGTGGGATGACCAGCCCGGGGAAGTGGGCGTGTGGCAGCAGAGACAGACACTGGGGGATGGCACTGTTGGGATGACTGGAGAGGCAGGAGCTGTTCCAGCAGCTGCTCTAGGCTTGACTGATTCAGCTGCATAGCTGATGGAGACATTTGGGGAAGGGAACCGAGGGTCAAAGCACCTAAATTCTGCAGTGTTTGGCAGTGATCCTGATATAGCTCTAGTTTCCTTTTCTGCTCTTGGACTTGCTGTATCTGGCACCACATGGCTTTCCTTTCATTGATCTTCTCGGGGGTAAAGGTGTTCTGCACTGTCCTGGCAAACACAGGAGAGTTCTCATCCAAGGCCACCAGCACACTGAGCATGCTGGGAATCTGACTCCGCTCCAGTGGGTTTTCCTTAGGTACAAAAGGAATGACAGAGTTGTGCTTGGAAGGTCGCTGGATGGACTCCATCAGAGCTGAGTTTGTTTGAAACATACACTGGTGGCACAGGAAGTTCTTGGTCAGCAGAAGGATAAGGAAAGCAGAGTTTTCCATAGCATCCTGAAAGCAAGTCAGCTGGTTGTGTCCTGCAACAAGGAAGTCCTCACAGAATGTGGCACCATTGGGAACCCCCATGTTCTCTAGCAGGTCCTTGATGCGACAGGCAATATGCTCATCTTCCCAAGCATGTAGAACAACAAAAGTGAAAAACTTTTTCTTTTCACCATTGGGCTCTGGTGCCAATGATGCTTCCACAGTTTTTAAAGGAGGAGGGCCAGTTGGAGAGGGAGATGAGTGGAGGGGAGGGGGAAATGGTACGTTGTAAGGAATGCTCTGAAGAGGACGGAGAATGGCTGAAGAGAAATAGGTTTGAGGAGGAAAGGAACAAACTGAAGTGGAAGCAGGTGCAGAGTTGGAAGTTCCTGCTGGAATGTAGGAGTCTTCTATGGGTATGCAGGCAGGACCAGTATTTATTGTCATTCTTGAATAGGGAAGACTTGTAGATAATTTCTGCTTTTGGTCTCTGCTTTCTTTTGGTACCTGAGGTTCTGCTATCACTGTGCTAGAAATATCATTACTCTCAACAGGTTGGCCCACAGCACCCAGTATGGGCAGCTGTGTTTCAACAATAGGGAGAGATAGACGAGAGGAACTGACCTGCAGTGTCTTCCCCAGATGGGGGACTTGGGGATTTGTGTCCTGCCTGGAATGACTGCTGGGGCTGCTGGCCCTGCCAGTTTCCTGCAGGCTGTGGCTCTGTCTCTCTCCATCAGGCTGTCCAGCATCACTGGTGCTCACTTCACACAGCCGACTGGACTGACAGGAAGGAGTCGGTGTGCAAAAAATAGCTGTTGGTGATTGACTGATCAGGAGACTGGTGAAGGAATCGGAGATCCCTGAGGATTGCAAGGTCTGTGTGCCTGAAAGGTCTGAGGTTTTTCTAATCTTCATTGGGGAACTTTTCACGGTGTTATTTGGGCTAGTCATACGGAGAAATCCTGTGCTCACATCAGATCTCAGTGTCCGAAACTTGCTATCTGAATCCACAGTGCTGATAGCTAAGCCATATCTTTCCTGATCTCCAACTGGGATGCTATTGAGTGTGTCTCTCTGAGCATCCCTGCTAGCATTGTTAGCAGCCTGTTCAGCTTTGACCACAGCTTCATGACTGCACAGTTTTTCATTTGCCAGCAGCAAGTAGATCTGTGCCAGAAATGCCATGGCACCTGCATCTAGCTGGGGGTGCTGTGAATTACCACCGTCTTTCTGCACTGCTGCAGTGCCTAGTTTGGTCTGATGGATGTACAGGGCTGCCAGGTTATCTCCCAGAGCATTCAGACAAATTCGTGCATCTGCTTCTTGTCCCAGAGTAAGTAGGACCATGGCTTGCAGTAATTTACTGCTGGGCGCAAATATTAAATGCTTCAGTTTATGTTTGAGGCTAAGGAGCTTTTCTGCTGGGACCTGGGATAGAATATTAAAAATGTCTTCAAAGCTTGGCTGGACCTCAGCACTCTGTGCCATCTCATCAACTGGTGACCAAGATGATGGACTGGAGTAGCATGAATGGAAAAAGCATATTACAGCATTTGGGTTCAAGGTTTATTTCCCTGCAGCACTCTGCAATGTCCTGGTTGTACTTCCTGTACCATGCAAGCAATAGCTTTTTGCAGCTCAGGGACTTGTCTCAGAAGTGAGACATCTCTCCTGAAGAATGGAGCAAATGAACCTATGAGAAGAACATGGGACAACACATTGAGAAACAATGAGGCAGAGAGCTCCCAGGCTCTCAGAGCTCTGATTTTTTTTTTTTTTTTTCCCACATTTACAGCTTACAAACACGCCAGTGCATGTGGCATGCTACACACATAATTCCAACTCTGTTATTAAGCAAAGAGTAAGTTCTTCACATTCATTTCACATTATAGACAACTGTTTTAAAGTCACTGCTAAATTAAGCATGTATTTGGGTACAGCCAAGCACTTGTCTCCTCCAGGGCCCCTCCAGCTGCTCTTTTGCCCTTTGCAGTGGGCAGCTGGGAAATAAAGTCCTTTCAAATCCCCAGGAAGCTCAAGAACACCCACACATCTGCTCTTGTGCTGTTTCATGTCACTGTGGACATTGGTTTGATTGGCTCCTTCCATATCTAATCCCTGGGCTCTCCTAAACTGCAGCACTCACCAACGCTGGCTGAGCTGGGTTAGGTTGAATAGCAGACCTGCAGCTCCACACACAGCCTGGTGGAACAGCTTTCTGTGTACATAGGAAACTGGGGTATTTACAAATAGCTCTCACTTGGGGAAAGTCTAAAATTTCAACTTTTTTTCGCACTCAGAAAAATTCTCTAATTGCCTAATGAATGAGCTCAAGCTGAACCTGAGGAAGTTAGTGGCTCTTTCAGCGAAAACCGATTTAGTGAAACAGTCGATGGGGGAAGGAAGGAAAGAAAAGGCCGGGCACCGAAAGAGCAGAGCAGGACCTTTGTAACTCGTTGATACCCTTCCGCCTTGTGACTCGGCAAAATGCTCCAAATGCCCCCAAACCTCTCGTGGCTCTTACAGCGCCCCTCCAGCCGCCACTCTCTGCCCCGATGTGGGGCCGCGATGCGCAGCGCTTCCGCGGAGCCGCACCACGAGCACCGCTTCCCCATCACACCCCCGGCTTCTCACCGCCACGGCACCCTAGATGTGTGGTCCTACCTGCGCCGCTCCCGCTCCGGACGCCCTGCGGAGCCGCCCCGTAGCCCTCGGCCCTGCCCCGTACTGCCACGCTCCCCCTTCTCGCACAGCCCGGCCGCGCCGAGCAGCGCTCCCTGGGACCAGGCCTGGGACCGCGGACGGGGCCTGAAGTGGGACGCTCCGCGCTGCCCCGGGTCTGGGGTCGTTGCTGCCCGGTGGGGCCTCCCGTCGCGCCAGGAAGCGGAGGAACTCGGCACAGCGGGGCGGAGCGGAGCGGGGCTCGGCCGCAGGGCTGGGGCGGAGCGGGCCCAGGGGAGCAAGGACGGGAGCGGCGCTCGCGGACCCGAGGCAGGAAGCCCGGTCTGAAGCTGCACTCCCCTCCCTTCCTCCCCCCGGCACCCCCCCCCCCCCCATCGGGCCGCCCGCTGCACTCGTCCTCGGCAGAGGATAAGCCATAACGCCGTGTGCTGTCACCCTCTGTAACAGCTCCTGGAGGTATTTAACGCAAGCCGGCAAGAGCACATCCACTAGAAGAATTACATTTTCTTATAGCGAGAAGCTTTTGGCATCACTCCTCCGAGCGTCAGGGGCCAGAGGTACGATGAGTGAGTGATGTGTGTGCAGCGTGGGGCTGCCAAGGGGGTGCAGCAGTATCCAGTGGCAGAACAGCTACATTCCTCCTACTGCAGCTTTTCACTGAAAGCATTTATTATGTGAGAGGTGATTTGTCCAACACAAGCTTCTAACTTGCTCCAGCTAAAGGAAAGAAAACAAGTTTTATTTTGAAGTTTTTGCCCTTACCCCAACCCTAGCAGTGGTGCCATACCAGTACAAAATAAATGACATCAGGATCAGCTACAAAGTATTGCTACAAAGTATTGTTTTCTTGGGAAAAGTGAACAGTACCTATCTCCCTATTTTGTTTACAGCATACTTCTATAAACACAGCAGAGTAACTCCCGACAAAAGCCACAAGCTATTTCACTCACAGAGTTAATTTAGACACAAGCAGATAATCCCCGAAGTCCTTTTTACAATCAGAAAAGACAGTCCCACTGCAGATTGACATGCTTACAAGAAAATCCCTCTACAGAAGAGCAAATGTTTGGCTGATAGAAAGAAATCACTTCTCAGAAGCAGCCTCTTGTCCCCAGCTGTTCCTGGTCTGCTGCAGAGTTCAGCCTCTCAGGAAGCTGAGGTCAGAAAGGAAGTAGTGTCTGTAACATGTAGTTTTAAAACTTTGGGAGGAAAACACAGTCAAAGGTCAAGTGCATAATCTTTAAGATCTCTGCAGCTTGGATGAAGTCATTAACATAATTCAACATTAAAAATAACTTGAGACTTCTCACCCACAGCTTGTCTCAGCAAGAACTGCCATTCACACATACAGCTGTGCTGACTTAATTAAAAAAGTACAGGCCCTCTACCTTCCTTTTTTTGGATTAACATGCTTGAAGAAAAAAATACATCAAGATCTGGAATCGCTCCACCTTAGTCATCAGGCCTCCTTACAAACTACACCTTACTGTAAACTCATCCTGGGACAGTGAGAACAGGAGGAACACCCAGCATGACTGACAGTTGGGCACGTGATTTAAAGATTAAGGGATGTTCTACTCAAGGGGCCTCAGCCAGAAGAACCAAGCTTCTCAGGGATCTTCCTTCAGTGCATTAGTTATTATCTCCTTCACAGCCAACGCCTCTTCCGCACTTATCTTCTCTTCTAGCTTCTCTAGCATTCCACATGCTTCCCCCAGAATCATTTTTGCTCCTTTTGGTTCTTCAGGCCTCTTAGTCACCTTCTTTGATGAAGCAGCCTTTTCTAAGGCAAATGATTTTATATTACTCTTATCTTTTTTCCCCTTTCTGCTATCCTGTGACACTTCAGCTACTGCCTTGAAGGGACCCACAAGCCAGTTTAGAGGGGTGTTCTGAGTTACATACTCAAACAGGACATCCAGAGACCTTTGGGCTTCAGCCACACGATTCTGGCTCTTTGTCAGAGTTGTGCTAGAGAGATCCTGAAAAGAATTAGCACTGGCAAAAGTAGTATGGAGCTTCTTGATATTTCGAGTTGCCTGATGCACAGCTTCTTGGATGTTCCTGGGGAGGCCATGGATGCTGACTTTCAGACTCTCATAAATAGGTTGTAGCTGCTGAGTGATGATATGCAGCATAGCTAGAGTCCGTGATTCTATCTGCTGGGAAAGAAATATAGCTCAGCCACTGTAGCAGATGAGATGCACACCATTCACAAGAGGTCTGATTACATACACCCGTATATACCTCCACTTTGGCAGCTGTTTTAACTTGGTGTCCCTTGGGTTGAGTCAGACACCAGCTCACCCACAGCTGATGGAGTTTCTCTTGCCCATCCAGAAGCTTCTGGCCAACCTCCTTTTTCACAGATTCAATCTGATAGGAAAAATGAGAGGCATAGTTGCATTGCACGCACATACAATTAGCTAAGCAAAAGCAATTCCATCAGCCCTTCAGACAGGCAGGGGCACAGCTGGGTGCAGAATGGAAAAGCACCTACAACTGATTCCTATAGCAAAAAGATTACAGGCGGAAGGGAAAAATAAAACCTGTTTGTACCAGATTTATTGCCAGCTGTAGTTGTGAGAGTGTGTTCTGAGTGCTTTGTTTAACATGCTGAAGCTTGTTCAGGGAGAGTTGATAGGCTCGGTAGCGGACTTTTTTAGAGAGGGAACCCAGTCGAACAAAGTAACTCTGCTGCTGTCTCTGCTCCTCCACAGAAGCCATACCAAATCCCTCAACAGCAGTGGCAAGTTCACCTGGAGGAAACAAGAACAGAGATGTAGCTCTGCTTCATTCCCCTAGCTGTAAGGAATGGCAGGGAGTAGTAAAATCCTACACTGGAAAAGTGGAAGACTGAAGTTGCTGTATAAGCAGCAGAGGTTTACAGATGCCCAGGTATTAAAGGTGCCCAATCAGAGTGTTCTCTTCAGATAAGCAGGCTTGACAGACAGGTTGAAGCAGGCACCCACGTTTGTCTTGAAGCTGTAGGACAAGGAGTAGCTAGCAAATTCTTGAACTCTGTCCCATAGCAAGCAGCAAGGCAGTGTTGACAGAAAGCCACCCTGGTGCTAAATTCAGAGCTACCTGTCTATTTAGATCACTCTTTCAGCATCAGGCGCTCTCTAGCCATGTGAGAAAGGCTTTGCATTTACAACCGCCAGCTCAGCATTTTCTCACCTAGTTCCTCTTCAGTCATGGGGAGGTAGTGATCCACCAGATCTTCTGATATACCCAGGACAGATTCGACACCACCTGCCACCGCTTGTCCCACTACCTTGGCTTTGCTCACACTGTTGGTCACCACTGAATTAGTTATCTCCACACTCTCCTGGATGGCCTCTCTGCTCTGCTCAAGGGCTGTATTTATTTTGCTAGCTATGGTGCTGTATGCAGCATCCAGAGCTGTACTGACTGTTGAAGTGACCGCTGATTTAGTCTTCTCAACACCATCCTGAACAGCTACTTTTGTTAGATCTACTGCCTCTATCACCTTGTTAGTCACAAGGTCCTTGGCACTCTGGGCAACCTCCACAGCACTGACAATAGTATTTGCTACTGCAGACTTAGTGAGTCCCATGCTGTCCTCCACAATGTGCTTACTGAGGTCCACAGCCTCTGTCACCTTGTTATTCACAAGGTCTTTGGTACCCTGGGCAGCCTCCACAGCACTGACAATAGTGGAAGTAACCACAGACTTGGTCAGTCCCACGCTGTCCTCCACAATGTGCTTAGTGAGGTCTAGTGCTTCAGTCACCTTGTTACTCACAAGGTCCTTGGCACCCTGAGCAGCCTCCACAGCATTGACAATAGTATTGGCAACTGCAGATTTGGTCATTCCAATGCTGTCCTCCACAATGTGTTTAGTGAGGTCTACTGCTTCCGTCACTTTATTAGTTACAAGGTCCTTTGCACCCTGAGCAGCCTCCACAGTGTTGTTAACTCTGGAAATGACCATTGACCTGGTCAGCTTAACACCATCCCCAACAGCATTTTTAGTGAGATCCACAGCTTCAGTCACTTTATCAGCCATTGCTTCTTTTGCCTCACAGGCAGCATTCATAGCAGATGTCACTTTGGTGGAAACCAGCTGTTTGGTGTCTGAGAATACCTATGGGGGATGAAGGGGATAAAGATTACTTTTTTCCTGAAATAGGGTTTCCTTCCCCAAAGTAGCTTTTCCACGTGGATAACTGTTTGCATTCTGGCAGTAGACCAGAGAAACAGTATACCATTACGTAGAAGGACATGTTTGTTTCTACATGCTGAAGGCATATCCCCAGCTTTCATTGGCTAGCTATGAGTTCTCTAGCCCATACCATGGACTGAACTGACAAAGTGCTGTTGCCACATTTCATTTCTCCAAATTCCTCTGCACCCATAACAGTTCCACTAAGCAAGCTTTTACCTTATCTGCTGGCTGTTGAAGAAAAGGCAAATTCTCCTCCAGTTGATCCAGTGTTTTACAGGCATATTCATTTACAAGTGTTACTAGACAAAAAAAAGACTACTAGTTTAGACTTCAGTTTGCAGAGGGGTTTTGACCCTACAATGGCCAACACAGAGTACACCCAAAAGCAAATAAAGAAAAAAAAATACTGTTCTGGGATGAGATGCATGTGGGGGGTGTAGCAGAAATGCTAAGTCATGGCTTGAAGCAGTGATTGAGCACCTGGTGGGAAGGCAGGGTCATCCCAGGGGAGCTCAGGTGCCTGCAGTGCCCCTGAGTGACTGGAAGGGGTGGAGCCAGGATCCACCCTGCCTAGACTTCATTTAAGGGTTGACAGTGGAGGCAAGGGGATCTTTGTTGGAGATTTACTGTGTATCTGAGGCCTTCTAAAGGTAAGCCAATTTTCTTCCTTCATTTCTCTGTCCCCATCTACTGCATTTGGGCTTGTCCTCATTTACTGCAGCCAAAGATTTTACCACCCTGCTATTATTGCTATACTTTCCACACCATTATAACATTATGAGGGAGTCAAGAGGCCAGACTTTGCATACTCTAGTAATGATATCACACCCAGAAAATTCAGTGAAATTATTGAGCTGCCGAAAACAAATGAGCAGGGGACTGAGTGCTACCATTAACTAAAACATACTGTAGAAAATGGATGTCATTGAACAGGTCCATGAATCTCCCCTCCCTCTCTACTCTTTCTGTATAGGAAGGGTCTCCTCTGGCCCCCTCACTTACTTTGTGAGTCCAGTTGGTTCAGTATGGGCTGTGCCCCACCAACCACACTGCCTACTGCAACTGCAGCCACAGTCTCAGCCACACTGCAGACACCACTGAGGCAAGGATGCATTTCCTTGGTAGAACTGTAGGCAGATGAGGCCAGGTTGAATGCAGAGTTAAGCAAGGGCAGGTTGGTTATCCTGTTGACAGCGCTCTAAAAACCATAGAGAAATGAGTGAAGTCAGAGACCCAGCCTCAGCCTGGTGTGTGAATACAAGCCATTAAAGATTCTAAGGCATTCAGTCTAAGGCATCTCAGCCTTTTTTGGCTCAGAGTTGAAGAGACTTGTCCAAAGACAAGTCTTTGTCAATAGCAAGCCAGGAATAGAAGCTGGAGCTCTAGGCTTGTCACTGCTCACTCACACTTGGTTTTAGCACCATCAAGCTCAAATGTAGAAGTAGGAACTACAACAATGTTGTACATGTACAATGTTTCAGAATTATTTGCATTACCTGAGCCAGCCATGGAATATTTCCTTGAACAAGCTGGCTTCTGTATGAATTAAGTTTAAATTTAGGCACAACTTCATTTGGTCATTGTTTCTGCTACCCGCAGCCTGTTTTTGAGATGCTGACAGAAGTTGCTAACCACTATACGTCAACAGGTAGTTCAACTGCCACGTGACAGAGTACCAGCCTTCATGGTACCTACCTCTTGCTGCTGTTCCTCAGCCTCCTGATCTTTTTTTGGGATCTGCTTTGATGCCATAGTGAAGTCAACTGTAGCTGAAAGGTTAAAAAAAAGGGGCATAGTAAAAATGCATAAATAATATTACAGAATAGTTCTACTATGCCTCTTTATTGTGTGGAAACCTTTAACATTGCTACCAACTTCAGCAATGCTAGAAGTCTCACAGCTCTGGGAAGAATATGAAGATGTTCCAGAGCTTACCTACAATGGCAGGCTGTTTTCCTGCTGTGGCATTCTGATTATCTACTTAAGAACTTGTTCTCATCCTACCGGATAGCAAAATTCACCTTCTATGATACCAAGTCTCAGAATTGTTCTTATTATGTAATGGGATTTAAGTATAAAAATGATACAATAGCTTGAATGTGTATTGGTCTCACTAGCCTAGATCTAGATTGGCATCTGAACACACCAGAATAATGACAAATCTAAAATTGCATCTTGCCTCAGTCAGGCATAGTAGAGATTTCAGCATACTTGTTCTTCCTTGCAGCATCTAACTGCTTCCCTGCCTTGCCAACTAGTCTCTCTCTTCTTAGAATTCCAGCATTTTTCCAGTGGGAAACCCTCAAACCTGAATTCCTCACAAAAGGATTCCCAAGCCAAGAACTAGACTCCCTTGCAGACTATCCAAAATGCCTGCCATCTGATAAGCAACAGAGACCACTGTCTGTTCCTTGTCAACATTGACTCGTTTAATGCTTACATTTTGCTGTGGAAACAGGAACAGAGTTGGGACAGAAACAGTTGAGACATTTATTTGCTCAAAAGTGGCGATGGACAGAGCCTGGGGAGACTTCTCAGTAATCAGTGCCGCAGTGTTTGACAGCTTGGCGAGTTATGCATGCAATTAATTGGCACTGTGGTGAGAGCAAGGCAGTCAGGGATGCAGAGTACACATGCCTGTAGCAGTTGTTGTCACAAACTGGGACACTCTCCTCTCCCCTCCCTCCCTTCTGGAGGGCCAGCTGACATAAGACCGCATCAAAGATATGGTTTGAACTTCAGCAGCCTGGGAAAACTTCTAGGAAATTGCTCCAAGTAAAAGCAAGGCTTGAACGCAAGTCTCAGGCCCAAAGCCCATATGGTTTGCGCAGTCAGTAGTTACTCCTCTCACACTACTTAGGACAAGTTTGTTTTTTGAAGCTGAGAAGCACAGCTATTTCAACACCATTACAAACAACTGCTTTGCTGAGTTGCTTCACTTCTCAACAGGTGAGAAACACTCATCCTATAGTGTCTCACTGGCTGGTGTCAGGGTTAGCACACAGAACAAAGTACAGCCAGAAGTAGTGCTCTAGCTGCAAGTGTAAGTCAGGAGTAATTCCTTGGCTGGCTAAAAAACAAATAAAACAAGGTTAGAATCAACCTCTGAAGTACTAAGAGCTTCTCTGAATTATGGAGGCAAGAGTTAGTGACAATCCTCACAGCACAGTCATGTTAGAACATAGTTGGTGTCCTCCAGAGAAGGAATCAGGGTGTGTTGTAGCTCCAGTGCCTGCAGCATGGACATGTCTTTGTGAGTCATGCTGACAGTGTAGTTTTATTTTCTTTCTGTGCTCTCCCCTACAGCAGTGGGGAGCAGATCTCATGTGGTTCCAGATCATAGGGAAGCACTGTACTCAGCAGCTCTGCATCAGTTGTTTCGTGCTCTCTGGAGAGAGAGACATGATTCCAAACTGGGGTAACTGCAAGCAGAAATCCCACAGTCCCATCTACCAGTAGTCAGCCTCTCAGGGAGGAAAGCAGAAGCAGCATCACTGCTTGCTCTAGTTGCATGAAGCAAGCCAATTCTTCCTTAGCAGGGCAGCTTTGTCTTGCAGATGACTTCATATTGCTACAGAAGAGATATTAGGTCACTGCTGGAGAACATTCTTAGAATAGTTTCAGAAAAATGAAATCTCTCAGTGCATCTCTAGTGTAGCACAATCACATAGCCACTGCTCACTGCTGAATTTGGCAGAACTTGAAATTCAGCAAAACAAAGGGCTGAGGCCCTCGAACTCTGGAGCTGCTGCCTGTCTGTTTTCTCTACCTCGGTCTGTCACAGCTGTTGCAACAGGGCAGCCTGGCACAAAAGTGCTTTTCTGCTGGGTTAAGCAGCTCCCTTCATTTCTGTCTCTGACAACAACCAGCATACACACATTAAAAAGTTTTAAGCTTGCACAAGGCTTTTCTCTTTCTCTGGAGACAAGCTCTGCCCCAGGAAGCTGTTACATCATCCTGTGGATGGAGAGATAGGATCACATTCAGGAATCTTTTCTCCCCTGTGTTTTATCTATGGAAGACTGTGTTTGAGTCACAGCTAACATGCCTAGTTCAATAGCTTAGCTAGCAGTTCTTTAGTGAACATCAACAAACGAGGCTAAATTTAGCAATTTAGATATGAGCAGGGAGGACTGTCCAGGACAGAGGTATTAATTTTTGTTTGAAGCGCTTATTTGCATTTTTTTTCCCATATCTTCCACTGATATCCTAGTTACTGTAAGTGCAGTTGGCAGAATGCAGTCAAGAGAATTCCTGCTGCAGGGGGGAATGGCAGTGCCCACAGCCAATCACAGTGTTTGCAAACACTCAGGGTAAAGCAAGATCTGGAAGGGGGGGGGGGTTAGATTTTTTGGATCTTTGAACAGTAGATACAGAGTTGCTGGCAGAAGTATACATCTGCAGCCTTCCTGGAAAGGCTATCAGTTTTAGGGAGCCTCGAAGGCTAAATCCACTACTGCAGTGGGAGTCAAGGATTGCTCCCTCCCAGAATCCCAAGGGAAAATGAACACCACAGCTGGTGGCCATTACTAAGTACTTCCTTGGGACAGGAAGTGTACAAGCTATTGAAGCTCCTGGAATTTGGAGATAATTAAAACTGTTCCTTCTACTCAAAGTAGAGCAGCTTCTGGGCTTTCCAGTATTTTCTGTTTACTGATTATAACACAGGCACAGAACTACCAGGGCTCTAGACTGCACCTGGAACTTGCAGAGCAAGAAACATGCTTTGCTGACTACTAAACAGGCATTTTAATGTCAGTTTCAGTAGAACCAACTTTGGTAATGAAGTCTTCCACAGACAATTTCAGGTAGCCACAACCTCGTGCAGAATCCTGTCAGTCTTGAGAAACACTGCACTGGTTTGCCAAGTGCTCCTTCAAGCAGGCAGGCAAGGCTATATACATAGCTGCAGCCTCTGTCCACCCAGGAGCAAGAAGTTACTTTGTCACTAACACTTTTGTCAACACCATTATCATGCCTCCACCAAGTGATCATCACAGGGTAATAGCTATAGGCAGTCACATCAACAGGAAGGGCATGCCCACCTGATCACAGGTCAGCAGCAGACACATCATGCACAGCTGTGTTTTGCAGACCCCCTGCCCTGCTATAATACCTCCAGCCAGGGAGGAGCTTTTGGATCTGCAGCTCAGATCCACAGGGTTGCCAGGAACTTATTGGAGGCTTATTCCTAGCCCTGAGATCTTTTTCTTGTGGCATTTGAGGTACAGCACTGCCACAAGATGTCACTTTGTTTCTCTAGTAGCCCATCCCACGTCATCTTTCATGCCTAGAGATAGGGAAAAGCAGCAAACAACACTGGGGCTGCAGCTGCTCCTGGGGAAGTTGATAGGGAGGAACACAACCCAAGTAGGGGGATTTTAGCCTTAATGCTCCCCAGGAGCAAGAGCCAGCTCGGAGCCCAGCCTCTGCCCTCCATCCCTGGGAAGGCTGCAAAGCAAAAGCCAGCCTCAGGAGCCCCACAGTACGGGAATTAGCCCGATGCCCAAGCCACAACATCCTCCCCTCCAGCCCAGCATCACCTACCTCACCTGCGTCCTCGGCTCCAACGGCACTAAGACGGAGCCGGCCTCGCCTCGCTTAAATACCCCGCGGGCCTGATGAGCAGCCGAGACAGCCAATGGAGGCACGGCACGCGTTGCCCTGGCCAATGGGAAGAGAGAGGCGGGAGGTGTGAGGGGGCTCCACCGAGGGAGTCGGAGCTGAGCTGCTGGGTGCCCCCCGGAATAGAGACAAAACTGCTGGGGCCTCATGGGGAACTATGTCGGAGGGAGTCTGTCTCTGCTGTGCCCCCTGGCCCGGCAGGGAGTGGTGCATTAGGACCAGGGGCTGGAGGTGCTGCCATGGGGCCCGCCTGGTGCTTGGCCATTGGCCTGCAGGTGCTGCTCCAAGGTGGAGATCACAGAATGTTAGGGATTGGAAGGCACCTCAAAACATCATCTAGTCCAATACCCCTGCCTGAGCAGGAGATCACAGAATCACAGAACAGTAGGGGCTGGAAGGGACCTCTAGAGATCGAGTCCAATGCCCCTGCAAAGCTGGCCCCCTACAGCAGGCTACACAGCTAGAGATGGGTGATGCACTCGTGCCAAACATGCTGCCTTGTGTCTGAGAGTTCAGGGGGGTCCAGCCAGAGATTGGAAGCTATTTGTGCAAACCTTCCAACAAAGAACTGCTGCAGAGTTGTCTGTTGTGTTGGGGATTCATGTCTGGGCCTTGCACACCACCCACAATGTAGATACAAACATGATTGCAGCTCACATTCAGCTGTGGTTTGGGAGCAGGAGCTCAGCCCATTTCCCAGGTCAGGGCTCAGCCCCTGCCAGCAGGCAGCTCATGCTTGGCTTTTGCCAAAGCTGTGTTAGCAGCCAGCAACGTGGTTGGCAAGTGCTTGGGTTGGGCGACTCAGCACGCTTTGCCTGGCACTAGGCATTGCCCAGAAGTCCCAGAGGAGTAAGGCAGAGGGTCTGTAGTTCAGCCATGGTGTTTCCTTTGCAGATCTCCCCTGGAGCATGAGTGCTGGAACTGCCAAAGATGGCATGCACTCTTGCCCCCAGCCCAGCAAATACTTGATGAGGAAAGGTGTTGCTTCTCCAGTTTACTGTGATTTTCAAGGTAGAAGTTGTCTTTCATTTTTATACTTGCAGAGTGCCCAGCAATACAGGATTCTGTGCCTGGCTGGAAGAGATATGGGCTCTTTAATAGATAGAATAAATAACGAGCACTTTAGTTAGTGTTTTGTTTTTCTGTTTGTGTTGTTTCATGTTCAGATCTCAAAAGCTAGTTTGAAACTATTAATTAAGCTTCCTGTTGTCTGTTTTCCAGATCTGAGGGAGAGGAAACTGAGGCACAGGTAAGAATTATCTGAAGTCTTCTAAAGCTATTCAGCTGATTGAGTCACTTTGTTTTTGGCCCACACATGCAGGAGACCTTGGGTCTCATTTCTATATTGCCTATAGTAAGCCATGAAGGAGATGGGGAGCATCAGTGTGTTTTGGAAATGTGCTGTTAAGCTAACAAAAATGTTGACAACTATCACTTTACAGCTTTGAGGTTAAAAGGAATCCCCCTCCTTACCTGAGTCAGACTTATCACCAACTTGCTGCCTGAAGGATTCTGGAGATCTGACAGTCCACCTCTCATGGTGGCTTTTATATGTTGTGATGTGCACAGAGGAGACGATGGATGTTCTTGTCTGTCCTTGAAGATCTGAGGAAACATTTTTCTTTCAGGAACCCAGGAATCAAGAAATTAGTCCTGTGTTTTTGTAAATGTTTGGGCTGTATATGGAGAGTGGGCTTTGTGTTCAAGTAAGCTGGTCCAGGGGTGTTAAAGGTCTGAGAAGACTAAGTGGTGATGGTGAAAGTCCCGTAATGCAGCCTATATTTCATTGTTTAAATGGGTAAATCAGCACCTGCAATCTGCACGACACATCTTTGTGTGACTTGTAGCACAGAGGAATGTGTGTAGAAGTGAGAATTCCCATGTTCCTTTGTAAGTGGCAGGTGATTTGCATGAATTAACACCAGAAATTATAATTAATGAGACAATGTTTGATATCTAAAGTGTAACTTCAGTGACCCAGGACAAAAATACTAATCTTTGGAGTTCCTGCTCAGTGATTGACCTGCCAGTACTGTCAAAACTCAGAAACTTTGGAGATTGTAATTTAAGAGCAAAGGTTTGTGTGCTCATTTCTGTGTTTCTTGTTACTGATATACACCATATAACTAAAACAAAGATAAAATCAGTTCAGAAGTTTGGTGGGTGTGGGAAGGGTGTAGGAGGAAGCAGAGAAATGTGCTTGGGGAAGAGAAAGAGTCATGCTGGTTGGAGCAAACAAACCCTGTGGCGCCAGAGTTATTCTGCAGCCTTTGTGCATGTGCTACAACATCAAGACATAGTGGAAGTGTGGAGGATTTGAAGGATCAGGCTATTATGATGCTTTCCCTGTGTTATTCCCGATTCCTCTCCCTTCTCTGTGGTGTGTCACAGCTCAGCATTATCTTTTTGGGGACCAGAGGCCATGCATGACACCCCATCTGCCAGTGCACATCTGCTGCAGTGGAAACAGTCTTGTTCATCTTCACTAATGGTCTTTATTTCGTGAGTAATCTGCCAAGATGCTGTGGTCACCTTCCCCATGATAGACACAGGCATGAGAAGCGGTGATTCATGGGTGAGGCATGTGTTGCTTTAATTTCTGTTCCTTGTTTAAGTCAAGCAAAGCCCTCAGGCTTCCATCAGACTCCACTACAAGCTCTGCTCTGCTTAGCTCAGGTGTCCCTCTTTTCAGAGCTGCAGCACAGAGTTGTCTGGAGCCCACTGAAGGGACAAGTCAGCCTGAGGCCTTTGCCATTTGTTTCTTTGCAAGATGGTGTGCTGATAGCTCCATGTACCTCCACTGCCTGAAACCTCTGCTCTCATATTCCTGTCTTCATATCCTCCACCACTTCCCTTTGATAGGAGTGAGTGGTCCTTTGGGTCGCAGTGCAAAAATAGTTTCAGCTGGTAATGTCAACTCAAAGCACTGAACCCTTCATGCTCCAACTTCCTGTCTGCTGCAGCAATAGTCGTTGCTCCTCACGGCAGCCTTGTTCAAGACCACAGTGTGAACAAACTTTGTGTGTCCTTGTGCTAGTCCTGCAGTTCTGGCAGTTTGGATCTACAGCAGAGTGATGGAAGCAGGGCTGTGGGAAGAGACTCCTTGCTGGATCTTGTCTTATTCTAACCAACTGTTAGTATTACTCATTCGTCTTTGCATGATGATCTCTAAAGGCAATGGCCTTCAAAGTGCTATGGCCTTCTGAAAACAATTTGCTAGTGAAGTACAAAAAGCTTCAGCCTAACTTTTACCTCTCAAACCTGTTCTCCCTAAACCTTCAAAGTGTTTTCCTTGTCAAAGGCATGCTGCAGCTCTCTACTGCCCTCGCCCTGCATCAGCCAAAACAGTACTTACATGTCTCCTGCAGTATGGCTCCCCGTGTCCCTTTGAGAGTTTCCCAGTCTCATCTCCCCTTCCAGCAGCTCACCCTAGCACATGGGCAGGCAGCAGCAGTTCAGGCAGGTCCCTGCCCAGAGCTGTCTTTGCTTTCACTGGAGAGAACATCTTGGATGTTTCTTGGCTGCTCTTCCAGTCTTCCAGTTCACCTTTGTGCTGATTTTCAGACTCAGGCTGGTTTTGTACATGCCTGGTCTGCTCCTCCCTTTACTCCTGCACTCTTGCTTCATACATTTAGGTACAAGTGGGGTGGGGATTAACATAATGCTCGTTGCTTTTTGATCGGTGAGAAGTAGATGTAATCTGGCCCTGCTGTGTGTGTCTTTTCCATCTTAAGCCATTGCTGAGACCTCTACTCTTGCTTCCCCAATAATCAGAGATACAGATTCCCTTCTGTTATTCCCCAGCTCTTGGGGTTTGGCTAGCTATGCCCCAGTTATTTTGGAAATTATAGGAGCACCTCAGCAAGTCTCTGGTGAAAGCAGACAGCTAGAATGCATTGATTTTGCATCATCCACTCAGTTTGCCAGGTCTTGGTGCAAGTGTGGAAAGGATTCTCTGACAATGAGGCTCTTCCATGTTGTTGTCACGAGTCATGCTCTCATGTTGAGACTCATGGTGAGACTCATGGTGCTCTTCTTCTCAGAAGCACCCTCAGGTGTGGCCATTAAGACAGTGGGCATCCTGTCCACCATGGTGTGTGTCGTCCAAGGTGGTCAGCAGTTTAAACCAGTTCTGTGTTCTGCAAACTATGAAACATGCTGTTACCATGAAACTTTTTAAGCTCTTAGAGTGTTTAGATCTCTTGTGAGTTTCTTGCAGTTTTCTAGTAGCTTTCTAGGATGAGATGCCCTGCTATTTCTCCCCAAATTCCTCATGTCTTCAGATACTAAACAGAAAGTGCTTTAAAGGCACTGTCCGGCACAGACTATGGATCATAACTGGGATGGGTAGATTGTCCTGCCTACACGAGGGTAAATCTTGGAGCCGGTATAAGCAGCTATCAATTCTTCTTTATCCAACACTTTAAAAATCATGTTTATCAGCTGGTATTCCTTATGTGCATGCCCGGACTTTCATTTCTCCTAAAACATTCTGCCAAAACTTCACGTTGAATGGTAGCATCAAGGCATAGGAGACTGTTAAAATTTCGTCTTGCTAGCTGCCTCTTTTTACAAGTGAATTCAACAATGCTTTAAATTTTCACAAACTGGGCTGGATATCCCTGCTGGCAGAGAAGTCGAGATATTGTTTCCTTGCAGCATGGAGGATTTAACAGTGAAGAAAAGTGTTTTCAATGAGGATTCTAAAAGGAATGTCTAAAACAATCTGAAAGGGAAGAAACTAAAACTCATCAGCTTCTTAGATAACTGCAGTACAAGAAAACCATGCTCCGTTTTTTTTTTTTTTTTTTTTTTTTTTGGGTTTTTTTTTTTTTTTTTTTTTCCCCTGACAGTCTATAGAAACCCAAAGCTTCCAGGGCTTTATCTCACATCAGATTCTCTATGAGTTACTCTAGCAGTGTACTTGTTTTAATAGAGGACAGGACCTTAAAATGAGAGCGTACATAATTTAACTTCTAATGAAATCAGTGTTTTACTATCAGAATGATGCAGAATTGAGCCTTACTTTGAGTGATTTGTTGACCCAACTGAATAGCTTGTAGAATGCAGCAGTTTTTGCAGTATGGGGATTCACTGAATGAGTAGAAATGTTTTTAGAAATTGGGCTTCTCACTTCCCAGCTTTGATTAAATCTCTAGGGGTGCTACTGCTCATACACAGCAACTGACCTGAGCCTCGAACAGCTGTGTCTTAAAGTAAGACAGTGCTTCCTGTACTGTGATGGCAGCTGTCAAGGATAAAAGGACGTATGGTATGGCCCACCTGGATGCCTGTAAGAGAGTTCTTACAAGGGCATGACATGGGACCCTAATGGGGCACATGGCACAGTCAAATGCAGGGCGGTAAGGTGCTATCCGAAACAGCATCTGAGCATCAAAAAATTAACATGAATAGCTAATTGTTCAAATATATATTCCTTGTGCACTGGGTTAATGTGACACAGTATTCAAGGAAAGGGTCAGGTCTGGATCTTAAAGTGTCTTTTTTGAACTTCTTATTGCACTTCTATAGAGGTGTAAGGAATGCTGAAAAAACTCTGAAAGTGGGTAGTAAGTGTCTGTTGTTAAACTGCCTGGAAGTTGTGAGGGATGTTTGTTCTTCACTCTTCTAAAAATGGGATGTGGGTGACAACACATGGATCCAGGCATGCTATTAAGCAACACTGCTTGAGACTTCAACCCAGAAGTCCCAAACATGAGATACTTTAGATGTGCGACCTGTCTGTATAAGGGTGAAAACTGTTTTCCCAATGCACAGCCTTTCTTCCTGTTCCCTGCCAGTTCTGAAATATCTGATAACCCCTTCAGATTGCGGAAAGAGTTTGCTGCTACAGTGGGTCAAGGTTAAGACTCCAGTTGATCTCCAGGGGGGGAAACAACTTTCTTGCAAGGCAAAGCCTTCAGATCTGGGAGGAAATGAAGCCTGACTGCTGCAGGTCGCAGGTCACATCCAAGGCTTTTATGCACTGACACATGCCTAACTTTTGGTACTAACCTAATTTAGGCCAGTGCCTTTCAACCTGTGATCTGCTTAGCTGTGGGATCCCCAACAGATCCTAAGGATGAGAGCAGGGAGGTAAGGGAGGAACACACACTGCTCTCTTGCTGTATGCATTCACTACAGCAGTCTGCAAATTGGGGGTGTGGTGGGTGCTCCATCCCACAGATTTTGTGTTTTTTAACATGCACATGAGAGATTGGCTCTGAGTCTGTGGGTGCGGGAGGCGTACCAAGGGAAGTTCTGTTTTGTACTGAGCTCCAGAGCACCTTGTGCTCTCTTTGTCTGGAAGGACCGGATAGCAGCTCTGCTAGGCCCAGGCAGGTTGCAGAGCTGCTGAAGCTGCTTCTGCTGGAGCCACCCCCTGCAGCAACCACACTCTCAACCGAGCACCTCTTCTTCCCTACCTTCGCCAGTTTTCATCATTTTCTACTTCTTTCCAAGATGCGTTTTCTCAGAAACCTCTTGGTAATTCCCAGCTTACGGTTTGCTCCAGCTAGACTCAGTATGCCCAGTAAAGTATGCCCAGGCTCAGCATACATTACCCTTTTTTATTTCCTTCCCTGTTGGAGGAAGACTCCCCAGAGCAGCCCCACTCACGGCACCTGAGGCCATGTTTCTGAAGGGCCCCATGCTGCATCACTGCTGCGCACCCTGGGGGCTCTGCAGCTGCGAGCTGAAGGGTTTGGAGCTGGGGGTTCCCGGAGGCCTCTCCTACCAGGATGGTCTCTCAAGCTGCCCGGAAGCACGTGCTGCGTGGTGGGCACTGGGTGGTGATGGCGTGGCTTGGAGTTATGGCGGCTAGAAGGGAATGAAAAGGTGGGACTGGCTTTGTGGACCTGTCAGTGGGACGGTTGCGCTCCCGGTTTTACATTACGGGACAGTCAATGCTGCCTGCGCCCCGGGATGCCGCGGGGCTGTCTGCTGTGCGGCCCTCTCGACTCCGCGCCCTCCGGCCCTTCACCCCCCGGCAGTGCCGCTTTCGCGCGCGGATCCCCTGCGGCTCCGCGCTCCCGGGAGGCAATGACGGCCCCACCCCTCCCGCTCGTTCCCGCCAGCGGCGACCAATGGGCGGGCGCCCGCCGCGCACGGGGCTTTTCCGCGCCAAACTCCAAAGCCCGGGGAGAGCGCGGGCGGCGGCCGCGGGGCGCAGCGCGGTAGCGGCCTCCAGCACCGCGGAGCTACGCCGGTGAGTCCCGCTGGTCCAGGCCCACCAATGGGGCTGCGGTCGCACTGGGAGGGAGGTGGTGGCGACGGTGGAGATTCACCCTCGCGCTGTGCCCGTTGTGAGCAGCGGCTCCTCGTTAGTGACAGCTGCCGGGAGCTCGCAGCGCCCGTCACCACGGGGCACGGCGCTGGGGGGGCGACTCTGCTCCTGGGCGCCGTGCGTAGCGCGGAAATCTGGGGCTGCGGCCCCTGCCCTCGGAATGGGGCTGTGTGGCGGACCGTTGTCGGCTCTTGGGGCTGACGGCAGCCGCGGGTTGGGGCGGTGGGGGCCGCTGAGCGCTCCGTTATTTTTTTTTTTTTTTCCGGGGGAGGAACGGCAGCGGCGCCCCCCGAGGATAGTCGTGGGAAGAACGCTGCCGCCCGCGGGGAGCGCCGCCGTCCCTAGCAGTAGTGCCGCGGCGGCCGCTTTAAGAAGTTACCCCCCCCCGCGCCCCAGCCCGTGCTCCGCTCTCGTTTGCATAGTCTCGCGAGGTCTGGGGGGAGGCCCCCGCGAGAGCTGAGAGAGCGTTTCAATTGTGGCGCGAGATACAGTTGGCGCGCGGCGCCCGCCCGCAAGGCGTAGTGAGGCCCGGGCGCGAGCTGGGCCGTTAGGCGCGGCGGGGGAGGGGGCGGGCCTAGGGCACCGGCAGCCAATCCGTGCCGGAACCGGCCGGGCCGGCGGCCAATGGCGCGGGGGCAGCGGGAGGGCGGGCCGGCCGGGGCCGGGCTGGCGGCGGGCTGAGCGCAGCCTCAGCGGTCGGGGGCTGTAGCGCCGGGCTCCGGCGCCGTCCTGTGACGCCGCGCTACTCCCGTAAGGGCCGGCGCCATGTGGATCCAGGTGCGCACCATGGACGGGAGGGAGACCCACCGCGTGGACTCGCTCTCCAAGCTCACCAAGGTGGAGGGGCTGCGCCTGCGGATCCATGAGGTGTTTGGCATCGAGCCCCACCGGCAGCGTCTCTTCTACCGCGGCAAACAGGTACAGGGCGCGGGGCGGCCGCGGGGCCCTCCCGTGGTGGGGGGCGGTGGGGCTGTGCCGTCCTGGGGGCGGAGCGCGGCTGCGGGCGGTGACACAGTGACACCGCGCGGCCCCGCGCAGCGTTCTCCGCCCTCGCGGTACGGACGGGCGCGATGCCCGGGAGCGCTGCGAGGTGGGGGTGGAGCCGGGGCAGTCCCGGGCTTTGTGTGCCATCTCCCCCCTCCTCCCCCGTTCCCTCCGTCCAGTTTGGGGTGTGAGGGACCCAGGGTGTCCGCAGTCGCTGAGGTGGGTGCCCCTGACCGCGCCGGGCGCAGCGATCGCTCCCTGTGGGGCTGCGGGACGCTGACAGCCGCGGTGCTGCTCCGCGATGCGTGCTGAAGCGACACCAAACGCTTAGAGTGGATGCAGTCTGCTGCAGCACAAAGTTCCGTTGTGTGCCGTCCTGCACCCTTCGTTCTGTGCGCGCGTTCAGGTTTTTTGTCAGTTTGTTGCGGACAGAACCATTTGCACTGTGTGGTCCCACCACCTTCAGTCTTCCTTCTCCACTGCATCCATCAGTGCTTTGTCTGACTTTGGAATCGTAAGAAAGGGTCATGAAGAAAGGAAAACACTCGTTAGTTTGCGAAAGTACACCCATTGCTGAGGTGTGCGCACAGCTGCTGCCACCTCCTCCAGAAGCGCTTTGAACCGCGGTGGTTTGGCATCCCGGTGCGGTTCTCTGCTGCTCTGTGCCCTGCACCTGCTGCCACATGGCTGTGAGCGCAGCGCTGCTGTGCTCGCCGTGCTGCCGCTTTTTAGAAGAAACGGCGCGCTTTTGGTCCATTCTTGTGTATCGCAGTGAGTCTTTGTCTCTCACCAGATCCAGCCCACAGCACTTCCTGCACGCTCCGATTTCCAGGGATTGTCCCGTAACCAGTCAGTGCCATAAATCAGAATTGAGTTATCGTAGCGATTCCTGTAAAGTGTGAATTTTTGTGGCTTTACTCTGTTTCCCGCTGATAGAGAACAAAGCTCTTGAATTGCAGCTTCTGGTGGTTTGGGCTGGAGGGGATGATCATTTCCTGTATAATTTCTTAGTCAGACCTTAACTATGCGGTAAAGCTTTTGTCTCAGCTTCTGACTGTGCAGTGGCCTCAAGTGCAGCGTTTGTATGGTAGCGAGAGCCCTACCTGCTCTCTGTGCCCCCATCTTTTTCTAGGAGCGGGATATTTATTTGACTCCATACAATGCCACACTTGCAAATTATATCCTTAAAATTATAGAGGGTGTGAAACTAAGACGTGCCCTGCTATGCTAAGAAGTGGACGGACAGTTCCAAGTTGAAGTGAATCACTGTGCTTCCAATGGAAAAGCAGCTTGTCTAGAAGAAAGCACGTTCCTTGGTCTGTACTTAATGCTGCATTTCAGAGCGAGGTTCTAGCATTAATCTGGAGCATACACAGTCAGAATGCAAGGACTGCTTTGTGTTAACATTTGTATTATGGGATGTGTCTGAACTAAGGAACTTGCATCAGAGTTCCTAGGTAATGTGGAATAATCTTTTAAGTTTTGATAGGAAATAGTGAATCTGTGGTTCTTTTAAGTTCTTCTCAGAGTTGCATTTCTAAGGAATGTAGCAGTAACTTTTCCAGATCTCGTAGAACACAGCAGTTTAATCTTGGTAAAAGTCCACCGTAGGGCGGAAGCTTTGTTTTTTGGTCTGTGGAGCCTGGTGGGGAACAAGGAATGTTTTAAAATAGAATAACAATTTGTAACCATCATGCCACTGCCAGGTCCCCAGTTGTTAATGGTCTTTGAGAAGCAGGGTTGGTTTTGATACATGGAGACAGTTGCAACACGATGGATGATTTTGAATTGGAGAATCTCCATTGAATTCAATAACCAGATGATTTTGATGCTTTCCCTGCAGATGGAGGATGGTCACTCCCTTTTTGATTACAGTGTTGGACTGAACGATATTGTTCAGCTCTTGGTCAGACAAAGCCCAGCAGTGCTTCCTGCTGTGAGTAAGGAGAAGGATTCAGAGCTCTCTGATACAGACTCTGGCTGTGGCTCAGGTCAAAGTGAATCCGACAAAAGCTCTCACAATGGAGAAGGTGCCATGGACCTGGAGGGGCAGTCTAGCACGGCAGCACAGGCTGACTGGGCTGACCCAGGATTTGGCCTCTATAAGGTGAGTCAGTGAAGACCAAACGTTGCTTAGAGCTGTGCTTGGGGAGGGTTTTTCTGTAGTTGAGAACTCTAGAAAGTCTTTAATGATACAGTTGTTTCTTTTTTTATTTTTCGAACTTTGCAACAGCAAACAAAAAAAAATACCAATCAACCCACAAACTAATTAAATGTGACATGTTTTGGGCTAACATAAATATTTTTCATTTTACCCTTTTAATTAATATTACAATTTGTGTTTAAAAAAAAAAAAAGAAACACATTGCAAGTGCTTGTTTTAAATTTTTTTCCCTTTTCTTTTTTTTGTTTGTAGTCACTGCATTTATCAAAGCTGAAGCTTCCCTGAATGAACAAAAGGAAATCTCAACCAGCTGTTCAGAATTATTTCACTTATGTTTCAGTGGTTTTTCTTACAGATCTAGTGTTCTCTTTGTCGGATTATGAGCAAGATGATTCAGAAAGCCTGTTGTAGGTTAATTAATAATGGTTTGTACTAGATAACAAGGCTATTTATACACATGCTGGTGCATAATGGATTTTTAGCTTTACAGGTTCAATCTGAGGAGACTATAGGGGGGTGCATGTCGGGAACAGGAAGATAAAGGAGATCTTTATGTTGACTGGTTAAATATCTTGACAGTAGTTAGCTAGAGATGGTTAAATCTTAAGTAAATTGGAAAACTAATGGTTACTTTGAAAATGCATTTTGGTGAGCTGTATACTTTGCTTTATGTAGATCCATGACTTGGTTGATGCTCGTGATATGAATATGGGAGCATGGTTTGAAGCCCAGGTTGTAAATGTAACCAGAAGGAAAGCTGCAAATGAGAGTTGTGCAGTTGCTGATCAGCAGACAACCATTCCTGAAGAAGATGTAATATATCATGTGAAATACGAAGAGTGAGTTTTGTTGATTTCGTAGCTAATAAATTCATTTGGATTGTGATGTCAGTGGGGAATTTGACTGTAGAGATCCCTGAGGTAAAACAGAACTGGGCTAACAGTAATTGTATGATTTATCCACATTAACCATAAGACAAAACACATGGACTGGAATCATGTTTTTAGAGATCTGAAATGCTATTACCCAAGTTTTGAATGGGTTACAATACTAATTAAGTTAGGCTGCTGTTTCTGGCTGTGACTGTGTGGGAGGAGATTTTATTCTTTCCAATATGCTATGTGGCATCAGTTCTTAAATCAACTTGTTTAGATAAAATATACTGTGAATAAATTGTGATGATGAATCTCACTTTTCTTCCCTGTCCTTCCATGTCTACCTTCTGCCTCAAGTTATCCAGAGAATGGAGTTGTGGAACTGAGTTCGAATGATGTACGGTCTCGTGCACGGACTATCTTGAAATGGCATCAGCTAGAAGTAGGACAGGTGGTGATGGTCAACTACAATCCTGATGAACCAACAGAGAGAGGTTTTTGGTATGATGCTGAGATCCTGCAGAAAAGGGAAACAAAGCTGATCAGGGAGATAAATGCGAAGATACTACTTGGGTAAGTGATTCAGAATAGAAATGTGGAATAAATGGAACTCTCCAGCTCTACTTAAGCTTTTGTGAGGCCTGAGTGACTGGAAAAAAAAAAAAAAAAAAAAACCCCGAAAAACAATGCAAACAAATCCTGGAAAAAAAAACAAAACAAAACAAAAAACTCAACAGAAGTGCTGAGGAGAGATGGAAAACTGAACTGTCTTTTGGGGTGACTGAGTTAAACTGGAGGAATTGAGTGCTGCAGGGAATCACACAACATACTGATCTATGGATTCACATGCTGCTGGGAGAAAAAGCCCCGTATTTGCTAGGAGAAGAATTTTCTGTTTACTGTATTAACTGTAATGGTTTAACAAAAACTTCAAGTAATATGAAAATGTAGCATAAGTCTTCACTTTATAAGGATGATAATCTTCAATTCCTTTCTATTGCATACATATGAAGGACTCTCAACATGTTTCATATGATAAAAGTAGATTTTCAGAGGGCTGCCAGAACATTCCTTCTTCCTCTCAGTTATTTTGACTTTATAAAGGAGTAGAGGGATTAGTTTCGTTGTTCTCAACAAATAATGTTTCACTGATAATTTGAACTCTATGGGTACCTAAATTTTCAGCAAAGTGGAAGGAGCATACTTCAATTACATGGGAAGTATTCCATGGTGATGCTGTCATACTACTGTCCTGGATCACATGATGCTACAACAGGTGTCTTGAGATACAGGACTAATGTCAGATCAGTCTACATCACCGATGTATGCGCAGCTGTGAAGTCATGCTGTGTGATACTTTCTGATCTTTGACTTTTATCAACTTCTTGTAGGGAGGCTGGTGATTCTTTGAATGACTGCAGAATTATATTTGTGGATGACATTTATAAAATTGAAGAACCAGGCAGTGTTTGTCCAATTAGTGCCAGACCATTAAAACGTGAGTATTGCATTTTTCTTGTGTGTATTGTTGTCTTATCTTGTGATGTTCTCTTAATAATCTTTGAGCATCAGAATTCTAAAACACTTGCAGCTGTGACTCCTCTGACCATTTGTAATGCATCTTTGCACTTCCTGGAGTGTTGTTTCTTTTTGCTAATAGGACAAAGTGGACCTGTGTGTAAAGCTTGTAAGGACAACCCGAACAAAACCTGCAGGATCTGTGCTTGCCATATTTGTGGGGGTAAACAAGATCCTGATAAACAGCTCATGTGTGATGAGTGTGATATGGCTTTCCACATCTATTGCCTCAACCCTCCCCTTAGTAGTATACCAGATGACGAGGACTGGTAAGTTCTAATGATGCTGTGTGGTATCATGGTTGCCATCTAGACTGAGTAGTAAGTGAGGACTTGGGCTTCATGTTAGGTGGTGATACTGTGACTGTGCGAGGTGGTGTACTGCCATTATGGGTGTCCTGAGTGTGTTGGGCTTTTTATTTTGTTTTTGTTAGGAAATGTCATAGCTTCTCTTGAAAATCAGTTCAGCGAGAGTATTTTTTTAGGACAGTAAGCCAGTGGCTTTCAAACTTTTTTTTTCTAGCTTTGGGATGTACGTTTGTTTCCTCAAAGAAAAATGGAAATACCTCATAAATTAATGCCTCCTACTTATTTCCATGGAAACTACAACAACTACTAAAAGCACAATAACACTGTTTGATGGTCTCAACACAGTCACCACTATTAAGCTGTGCATTTTTGTATGTTCAGCAAGCACTGATGATTGTTAATGGAAGCGGTTTTTTCTGCACTGAGAATTTCAGTCCCACCCCTTTTCTTCATTTGCACTTCCATGTCAGACACCATTTTATCACACTGCTCCTCTGCTGCCATGTGTTGCATGGCAACAAAATGTAAGGGGATATTGGTGGGAAGGTTCCACCTCTACTGCCATCCCACTGACATCCACCTCTTAAGTTGTGGGCCAACATAATAAGATAGGAGGCGTTTCTTTGGGGCAGCCCTCAAGTGGGAACATACATGGTTTTATTTCATGTATAATATGCTGAAGCAGGACACAATAATTTTTATGACACAGATGATTTGTTGACACGTGCAGTGGTTTAGAAGATGGTGCAAGGCCACTAGCTAATACAGATCCAGTTTGTGTATGGAGAGTTGCTTCAGTGTCCTGTCTGTGTTCATATGGGGAAATAGTAATGTTATAACTCTATTTTTGAGAACATTCTCTTTTTAAATTTAAGCTTTGCTGCTTGTTAATTTTTTTTTTTGGTTTATGACTTCAGGTATTGCCCTGAATGTCGAAATGATGCAAGTGAAGTGGTTCTGGCAGGAGAGAAATTAAAAGAAAGTAAAAAGAAACAAAAGATGGCATCTGCTAATTCATCATCACGGAGAGACTGGGGCAAGGTCAGGTTTTATTTTTGAAGAGTAGTGTTGGTGTGTGTTTCTTGTAATTCTTGGCTAACTGGTCTCCCTTTTGAAATAGGGTATGGCATGTGTTGGTCGCACAAAGGAATGTACCATTGTACCCTCTAACCACTACGGACCAATTCCTGGTATTCCAGTTGGCACCATGTGGAAGTTCAGAGTTCAGGTATGAAGCTGAATCCTGGTCTCTTCCACTGTAAAGAAAAATGGGAATGATCCAGCTCTTACATGTGAAACCTGAAATGGTTAATATTAAAAGTGTATGTCACTGGATATGTAAGTGCAAAAAGGAAAGAATTCTGGCTTTGTATCGAGTGTTCCACAGCTAACTTTGCATTGTCCAGGCCTTTCAAGTGCGGGTCTTTTTTGATGACTTAAAATCCAAACCAAATGTACGTATTTCCAGATTTTTTGCCTTGGAGGTATGCAGTATCTCTCTCTTCTTCTGCTGTTAAGTCTCTTGTAAGAATCTGGATATATTAAGCAGCTTTATTGTCCTGTTATAAAGGGTAGAAAGAAAGCTGTGAGCTACTCAGACTTTGTTTTTCAAGTAGGATGTGAATGCTGCCATTGCAGCTCTTTAGAGACCATTACGTTTATGTTGTTTTAGTACCTACGTTACTATAAAATTCCTGGAGTTTTCAATAAGCAATCTGGGTTGGAAAAATCAACATTTCTAAATTCACATCATGAAAAGTATCCTTGTGCTCAATTCACTGGAATACTCCATTGCTCCATTTTTAAAAACACTTTTCCTTCTTTTATCTGGACATTTTGGGGTGGTGGTGGTGAAGACAGTTTCTCTTTGGAATATATGCAAAACAAATGTGAAAGCAATACTACTATTTTAGTTCCAAGACCAATGAGTGATCGTGTTGCTCGTGGTTTGTTGATAGCAGTTGCCTATCAAACTTATGGATTGTTTTTTTGTTTTGTTTTATTTAATTTCATTTTCCTCTTCCAGGTGAGCGAATCTGGTGTTCACAGGCCCCATGTGGCTGGAATACACGGCAGAAGTAATGATGGTGCTTATTCCTTAGTTCTAGCAGGGGGCTATGAAGATGATATAGTAAGTGGATCTTTATTATTTATGTCTGAGAATCAAACTAACTTGAGGCTATGGCTATAATAACATTCTACGTTCTCTCTCAGATGTTTCTCCATTCTGATGATAGTTAAGTTATTTAGAGTAAAATAGGTGAAGGAAGGCTCTAATCCAGGAAGATCACCTGAATTAAGTTTAATATCTATATGTCAGCTTTTAATCCAAGAGTCCTTAGCTGCATTTTCTGGGTCTCATCAGACTCTCTGTATGTGCTGCAAGATCTAGAACAAAACCAGGGACAGAAGTGCTTCTGCTGAATATATCTGTTTGTTCAGCTAGCCAAATGTAATCCTTATCAGGCTTTACCAGCTTGTACTGCTTGTTCTTACAGTTCATCAGGGTAGTACTACCCCCTGACCCCTTCCCCCCCAAATGCCCATCTGTCCCTCATGCAAAACACCTATGAATGCAGGATGCGTCTCATTTACTGTTTTGAATCTTAATTCATGTAGCAGTGTGAGTACCAATGCACAAGTTAAATGATCTTTTATCTAGAACACACCATGCGCTTCCACACAGGTACTGTGCAAGTGGTGTTCTACTCTCTTGGCAGAGGCTTCTTTGCACTTTTAAGGTGTGTGATGAGGCAGCAGTTGCAACCCTGATTCTTCTGCTTTTATCAAGAGGGAACCACACTTAAACAGAGGAATCATCTTTCCTTTTTTTTTTTTTTTTCCCCTCCAGAATGCAATGTTATAGCTACCTGACTAAAAGACTTTTCCTTCTTATATTGACTTACTCTTGTGAACATGTTGAAACAATACATATGCATTTCAGGATCATGGGAATTCCTTCACATATACAGGGAGTGGAGGTCGTGATCTTTCTGGAAACAAACGTACAGCAGAACAGTCTTGTGATCAAAAGCTCACCAATATGAACAGGTTGGCAACATTTGCATTCAATTTCTAACCTAGAAGCTGGCAATCTGTCAACTTGAGTGTTTGTTTATACTATCTATAATCAAAAGAAACTGGCTAAGTGCAAAAACTACTTTTGTAGGCTGCAGATCAGCTGTGCAACAGAAATGGTTTTTAGAGTATACTATAAATGAAATTCAGTTATAAATGATAGTCATTTCACATTCAATATTGGCTCAAACATGAGGAACAGAGTAGTAAAATAGCATAAATGTTTTTTGGTAAGCCAAGCTAAGGTTCAGCACACTGACAGTATACTGCTACTCTCTGTAGTAATGGCACCTGATTGTATCAATACAGTGTTGAGTAAAACAGTGTAGTTGAACTCTTCATAGTAGTAGCTGGATTACATGCAAGTTCTGCTCTGCTTTATCTTCCTTTGATTCTGAAGAGTTCTGTCTGGTAAATACACTAACTTGAATGGACTTTCTCTTACAGAGCTTTGGCTCTAAACTGCAGTGCTCCCATCAATGATAAAAATGGAGCTGAAGCTAAGGACTGGAGAGCTGGAAAGCCAGTCCGAGTGGTGAGGAATGTAAAAGGAGGCAAACACAGCAAATATGCTCCTGTAGAAGGGAACAGATATGATGGCATATATAAAGTAAGTAGGATTTAAATCTACTGATTTAAGAAAAGAAAATTTGCTTATGGCAAATAAATTTTTATAATGTCTGAATGCCTGGTTTTGTGGTTTTTTTTTTTTTTTTAAGGTCGTTAAATACTGGCCTGAGACAGGGAAATCTGGGTTTCTAGTATGGCGTTACTTGCTTAGGAGAGATGATGAAGAACCTGCTCCTTGGACCAAAGAAGGAAAGGACAGGATGAAGAAGCTTGGCCTAACAATGCAGGTATGCTTCTGGAACATCGCTGTGGTTCCCTTGGATGATGAACTTGATGGATAGCAGGGATTTTTCTATTATACATTGAGGATAATCTGCTTTGCATTGTGTAAGAGTCTAAGAATCAAGACAGCCCACTTTAGACTGAGGAAGATAGAAGTGCTTTCAGTCCTGTGGGTTGTTTTCCTTCTTACGTCAGGAGGTTAAATGGACAGAACTCATTTTCTCTTACTGAATTTTTACAGCCTAGCACTTTGGAAGAACAGTAATCCATTATTATGAGAGTTGCTCCAGGGATTACCTTTCCATCCTGTAATAGTCTGTAAGTCTATGAATTGGCATATTTACATTGGATGCTTCTTGGTTTTGTTTTCCTACAGTATCCTGAGGGGTATTTGGAAGCCGTTGCAAACAAAGATAAAGAAAATAATGGAGATGATGAGTTTGATACTCCAGGGAAAGGAAAGAGGAAAAGGAAATCAGCAGGTTTGTGAAGTAGGCAAGTGGATGTAGAAAGCCTTGTAGATCTTTGTGCATTTTACTTTATCTTTTTTGTTTGGTTTGATTTGGTGTTTTTTTTTTTGTTTGTTTGTTTGTTTGTTTAAAGTCATTCTGTTTTCTTTCAGGTGCAGAGGAGAAAGTCGTTAGCTCTCCTGCAGGGACTCCGAAGAAAACGAAAGTTGAGCCATACAAATTGACAACTCAGCAAAAATCTCTTATAAGAAGTGATGAGGCCAATGAAAAACTGTGGAATGAAGTACTAGATGCTCTCAAAGATGGACCGGTAAATCATGTTTGTCATTCCTGAAAGAAAGTGACAATTAACTTATCCCAAGATATAAACTTTTTGGCTGTGCAAAGAAATAGCTTCAGATTGTTAGTATTTTTTTTTCAACGCGGGCATCCACAGCATAACTTTAAAGCACTGGTTCTTACTGGCATTTGAGACCAGTAGGAAGGATAGAAACTTGCTAATCTGGCTTTTTTTTTTAATATGTTGAGCTTTGTAGAAAAATTACCTATGTTTAAAGCAATTGTCTGGTGGTTTTTTTTTTTTGGTATCTTTCATAATAAGTTGATCAAATGTTTTCTTTACAGAAATTTCTGAATAAAGTTGAAGAGGCTTTCTTGTGTATTTGCTGTCAAGAGGTTGTGTTTCGGCCAGTCACAACTGTATGCCAACATAATGTGTGCAAGGTGAGCACTTGGTGCAACTCTCTTGTTAGGTAGTTGAGCCAACAAACCTTGAACTGACTCATTTAGTGGTGAGATTTTGTTTTGACTCAATCTTTTAGCGGGATTCAGATATGTATATGAAAACTTGTGATTTGATAGTAGTTATTTGGCACAGAAAAGTTGATGCTTTAAGGATAGCTCCACTACTGTATTGCTACTGTCAGATTATTTTAAAAGAGGGTAATGAGAGCTTATTTGTGAATTGAGTAATACTGCTAGATGACGATGGATTCAACAGTGTTACAAAGCATATGGGCTTTTAGTCTGTTTTTCCTTTGAGGATGATGTGAACTGTTCTTACTGAAGCTACAGTAGTCTTTAATGTCTCTACCATGCACTTAAACACTGTGTCCATGACGAATGCACTCTGAAGAACGTGGACTATCAGTTGTAATGAAGGAAGTTTTTCTTTCCTGTGACCAGCCTGGCAGCACTTTGAGCCTTTCTCGGCTCTTGTCAAATACTTAGGTGGATTAGGATGTAGAAGGAATATCAACTTCCAATAGGGGCTGTGTAGAATAAGCTGAACTGCAAGTGTTTCTATTCATAACCAATTTCTTTATTCATCCTTCTCTAGGATTGCTTGGATAGGTCCTTCAAAGCTGATGTGTACAGTTGTCCAGCCTGCCGCTACGATCTTGGCAAAAACTATACCATGCAAGTGAATGAAACACTGCAGACCATTCTAACTCAGCTCTTTCCTGGATATGGCAACGGACGGTGATTCCATAAAGCACTTCTAATTTTCTTTTGTTCAAACTTATTAATGGATTTTACATGGGCTTAATTTAAGAAAAAAACGCAGTTGGTGTTCTCCCAGACCCTTAGAAAAAAAAAACAACAAAAAACCCACCATATTTAAAACAAATAAACAAAAAAACTATGAACTTCCCAGATGTTCTAGGTTTTTGTTTTTGTTCTAAATGTTGAACTTTGTACAATTTTTCCCCCTCAAAA
This sequence comes from Gallus gallus, assembly GCF_016699485.2. NCBI lineage: Eukaryota > Metazoa > Chordata > Aves > Galliformes > Phasianidae > Gallus > Gallus gallus. The sequence continues at coordinate 5,278,878 of NC_052559.1, read as the reverse complement.
CTGCCATCCATCAGCACAGTTTATTATATATATATTTTTAATGGGGATTTACAAAGTGCTTTCAGTAAGGCTGCTGACAATTGTGAAAGTCTCTCTGCTTTCTCTGTCCCTTCTCCCCACATTTTTATTTTTGGTTTATTCAAAAAAATGGCTTGGTTGCTAGAACAATCTTCAACATTTGGGATTTGGCCATAAAGGTAGATTTGTCCATCGCTTTGGCAGCATTTTGGAGCTCAATTTGTATAGGATGGTTCCTGGCTTACGACTTCTGTTTTTCTAACACAAGTAGGTATTTGTTATTTTTTCAATAACTTTTTTTATATATTTGACAAACTTATCAAAGCCATTTCCTGCTAATTTTGTATGTCCAAGCAAACAAACTGCTGGCTTACAGTCAAGTAGTTAGAGCAATATGAAGTACTACCTCAGTTGGACTTCTTATTAGGGAAATATTTGTTCAGCCAGGTGCTGTCTTCTGTCCTGAAATGCCATTATGGAATATACTAAAGCCATTCTTAAGTGCCTTTTTTCTTTTTTTTTTGGAAATACCGGGCCCAGAATCACTATATATATATATATATATATAGTGTGTGTGTGTGTATACACACACGTATTATATATGTGTGTATATACACACACACACACATATATATATACACACACACGTGTGCATATATATATATATATATATATATATAATTTTCTCTTGTAAGCACTGAACTGTTTAAACCTGCCAACCAGATTTTGTTCTTTGAGTAAAATATCACACTGTAGCTGTATATGATTAGCATGGATTTGCAAACTTTCAGGTTTCCTCCTAATGCTAGATGTGTGATGGTAACGTGAATTTATATATATATTATTTTTTTTCCCCACTGCATTTCTACCTAGAAATGGAGAATAATTATTTTTGACATTTGGAAACATTTTGGTTATTGTATATGACACCAAGAAGGCTTGCTTTTGTGAATGGATTGTCTTTTTCTAACATAACCAAAGTTTGCAGTTTAATACCTCAGTGAGACAGAGATGTTTTTAATCACATTTGACTGCAGACAGACTGGAACAAACGTGCGTGGTTTTGTTTTTCTTAACTCTTACTCTTTTAAAATTATAATGTTAATATGTTAGGGAAAAATGTTTTATAGGCTTTTTGCTGAATTTGTTAATTTTTGTACAATGTGCAAGTTGAAGTTTTCAAAATAAATATCTTTTCAGATGAAAGTGTTGGCTGTTATCCTTTAACTGTCTGAAGCAGATTTCCAGACCTAATTGCTTGTGCAGGACTTTTGTATTCATCTTTCATTACTCTAAGCCTATTTTATTTTTTAAATTTTTAATACCTACTATTTTTTGCTATAAAATATGGAAAAATTACTCTGTTCTTGTACTCAAAGTATTTTATAGTTGGCACTAGAGAAAGGCATGTGATATATTCAATTAAAATAAAAAAAACAAGATTCTCAGTATCTCTTCAACTTTCGGGGTGTTAACTTTTGTTACATTTCCACACTACTAAAACCCAAATTAAAAGACAGATTTTTTTTTTCCCTACTCAAATGCAGCTAAAATAAATGGAAAAAAAGTATCTGGATTTAAGATGTTGCATAATTTCACAGTTTAGGTTTTCAAACATTGTTTAGTTGCCCTCTTTAAGTTTATTTTAAGGTTAGTGTTAACACTGAAGCATTTCAATTTCAGGTCTTCAGTTTCTACTGAAAATGTTCTTCTACTTTTTAGTCTATATTGTATTGAGAAGGATTGGTGGGTGGGAAAAAATCAGGAAATGTGTATATCTTAAGTAGAATCTATTGCAACTGACTCCCTTAATATGTTGTTTCTTGTAATTATCTGGATTTTGGAAAACAGTTTGTTCTTACATATAAGTTTCAATTGTACTGTTCTGAGTTTTTGTTTATTTAACATGAATTACGGTAATCCTGCAAATTAGATGCTTTGTAATTTAGGCTTGCAGATCTCAAAACATAGAGCTCCAGTAGGGAAATTACTGTGCTATAAGATGAGATGGTGTGTGGCTGTGGATGAGATTTGCTGTGTGTGTGGTGGTTTGTTTTTTTTTTTTTTTTTTTTTTTTAGTGTTTGTTAGTAGGATGGTGCTTCATTTCCTGTACAGACTTATGTATACTGCTGTTCTGAAATCCTAGAGTAAAAATCTAGAATGTGATTTGGTAAAGTAACTCTTTTACAGATAAAGAACCAGGATGCAAGAAAAGAGGTGTTGAAAGAACAGCATAAGGATCTTTTATTTTGTGAATTCCCATCCCTTCCCAGTAAGTGTACAAAGTCTGTGGTCTGCACGGTTTAACTGAGCATGAATTAAAAAATGCCCAGTACTTCATCCTGGTAGATGTCTGTGATGCTTTAACTGCTGCCAGTTGGAGGAGTTCTGTGTGATGGTGACTGCAGGGGGCGGTCAATGCTGTGCAGGTGCACACTGTGGGTACTCATCCCAACCTGTAGCATCTGCTGCAGATGGGCAAAAGTGCAGTTTAGCCAGCGGCGGGAGCCCATGCAGACTTCACTGTGTGGCACTGGTGGATGTGTGGGAAATCAGAAGTGTTGGTAAAGCCCAAGGGTGTAAAGAATGAACTAACTGGGAAGAGGTACAGTCGGAGTACTTATGGTTAAGTGCTCTCTAAAAGTCTAGCTTATGCGGGATAGGGAACCTAAAACCTGTTATGGGTTCCTGCTGAGGAGCTGATCTCACTCTGTGTCCTTTCCCTTCCCCAGGTTTGAGCCCTCTGAGGCTCTGCCTTTCAGCTTAGGTGAGAGGCATGAAGCACAGCCCCGGCTTTTCCCAAGCACATCCTTTGTGGCCCAACAGGTGTACGCAGGTGAGTGCCCAGAGCCTCCATCTCTGACGCCATTTATGGCAACGTGACTACCTTGAAACGCAATGTATGCTATTTTTAACACCTCAGTACCACAGAGGCGTTACTACTCCTGACGATTTCCTCTGATGAGCGCTCCAGGGAGGAGCTTGAAAGGAGACTGCACAAGGGCCTGAGCTGCACCTCACGGGGAAACCACCCCGAGGGCACCGTTCTCAGGGCAGGGGACCCCTGAAGCCCCGGTTCGGACCTGAGGCAACACAGGCGGCGGGGGGGGGAGGGAGGCGGTCCCTTCACGTCATCCACCCCATTGGCGCAGGGCGACCGCAGCGCTCCCCCCTCCCCGCACGCTGCTGTGCGGCTCCTCACGTACTCGCCGCCCCTCGCCCCCCTCGGAGCGCAGGCCCGCGGCTTGCTGACCGGCAGCCCGCTCCACCTATTGACGGCCGCCTTAGCCCTCTTTCGTCTAATAGCAGCTGAGGGAGGGATGCTGTCTTCCCGTTGCCGCTTTTCTATTGGCGGGAAGCCGCTGAGCGACGGGAAAGCGAGGGGCTGATCAGCCTGCTGGTGGGCGGGCTGTCCATCGGCGCTCTCCGCCAATCGCTGCTCGTGCTCCCCTTGTTGTTCGCTGTCCGGCAACTCCACGGGCCGTAGGCGCCGTCGCTCACCGGCGTCTCGCCCAATCGGTGCGAAGGTGGCTCTGGCTTCACCCAATGCGCATCGCGAGGAGGCGGGCGGCAGGTGCTGGCCCAGAGCAAAGCTCTCTTGCCGCCCCCCTTCCGCTCTGCCCATCGCCGGGCCGCTCAAGCGCTGCGCTGACGGCAGCTGGGGGCCGCCGCCTCCGAGGGGACCGCCCGCGGCTCAGGTACCGCCGCCCGCCGTGCGGGGCCTTCCCCTGCCGCCGCCGCCGCCGCCTACGGCTCCGCCCTCGGGCCCGCGGCGCTCGGAGCCCCCTGCGCCTCAGCGCTGCCCCTCGGGGCGCCGCGCTCCGGCCCTCAGCCCTTCTTCTCCGTTCCCGGCCCCTTCCCCGCGCCCGGCCCCTCCCCTGCTCGTCGCGGGCCCGAGTCTGCCTTTCGCTTCCGGACGGTGGCGTGCCGCCCCTCTTCGTCGTCGTCGTCCTCCTCTCAGCCCGGCCCCGCGGGATGCGGCCCTGGGCCTGGCCCGCGCCTCCCAGCCCCGCTGCTTTGTCCCCGCGGAGCTCAGGCCGCAGCCCGGCCCGGCGCTGCCGATGGCTGCGCGCAGTGATGGCGGAGCGGTGTGTGCAGGGCCCGAGTACGGCGGCCAGCAGAGCTGCGGCGCGACGCCGCTTGTTTCATTTTTATCTTTTTAATAATTCATTTAACTTCTAGAGACTGTCAAATTCTAGGGCCGAAAGCGGGCTTTCTTCCCTCTCGATATAAATACGGCTGTGTTCGTGTGCGGCCGTCCCTCCCGGCATCGGTGCACTCGGGTCCCTCCTCCCTCTCGCGCAGCAGCATGAAGCAGCGCGATGGGCCGCTCTGCTGCTGTCACGCTCTGGTGACCTCCCCCGGCCCTTTGCTGCATGGCTGCCGTTTATTTAATTTAACCTTTAAGAAATGGGTAGAGCGTGTGCAAGGTTCTGTTCTTCTGTGGTGTACACAGTGAAAGGTGAAACTGTTCAGGAAATGATCTGAAGGTGGCACTGAGGCTTTCCTTCAGTGCTGCCTTTGGTTCCGGTTCTTTGAGACGGGGTAGGTGGCTGTGTTGGGTCTGGATATAGTGTAGCAGAAGTCCTTTAAACTAACTTGTTTTGCAGGGTTAATGCCCCTGATCAGATCTAGTTTTATGTACACTCTAACTTTTATACTTTTTAAGGAAAGCTGCGGTAGGGAATGGGCGCTGCTCGGGGACACCAAGTGTTTTTGCATTGCTGAGGCCAAGAATGGTGGGTTTTGGTGTGTGACCAGGTAGTCTTTTTGTCCGGGCAACATAAAAAGCTCATTGTGTTGCAGCAAGTTAGACCTTCCCAAAGTTACTTTCCTTTAATCAAAAGAAGCGAATTGTCAGGAACTCTGTCCATTGGAAACCTAACAGTGTTTTCTTTTTTTCTATCTTTACACACATAGTAAATCGCTTCTTTCTTAGGGACATCTCTGTTTTTCAGGTTTATGCTTATTTCCTTGTATTTCTACTGTTCTGTTAGCAGCACTGTAATCACTAGGGCTCTTAAGATTACGGTTTAAAACCTACAGTTATCTTTCAGCAATTACATAAAATGACTGCCGGAGTACGTATGGGTAATTGGTTCTGTGACAGTAAGATCCTAGTTCTCCACTTCCCCTGTAATAAATAGAGACAATTGAGACAGGGAGGCTGATTCTTGCAGAGCCCAAAGGATTCTGCTAATTCCATCTCAGAAGTGGTGGGAGTTGCTCCTGTGCGAGGTGTATGTAGGTGGTACACTTGGTTCTTTGCTGCAGAACATACACTGAAAGTTCCATTGGCAGGAATGTCTCATCCAGTTCTCAGTAACTTGTTGCTAATTCTAATTTTTAGCTCCCTAAAAGGAGATAGGTCACCTAACCAACCTAGTGAGAGCAGCATGGCTGTGGTCTTGTATGCCAGAAGTTAGTTGCAGTAGGAGATTAGAACATGTGGGTGAAGGAACAGAGTTTTTGTGCAGATCTGCTGTTCCGAGTTTGACATATATTTAAGCATTAAGTATATTATTTAAATAGTATATATTTATACTTGAGACTTCACACGTGTGAGAAATTTTATCAGATTTTGGTGAGAAGTTGATAACAAAAGACTCTTTCAGGGAGAATTGCACTTACTTGCTGTGGATAGCGCTGATTGTTGGCCCCAGACAGAGAGTTACCCCAAACTCCTCGGTATTTGGAACTTGGCTACTGTTAGAGCAAGATGTACTGAAAACTGTTTCCGGTGATACAATTGGCTGTGCCATTTAACAGTTGAAGCAGAAGGATGCGTTTTACAGATGTGCAGACAGTGGGCTTTGTAAATTCTCAAACATGTGGGCAACTTCTGAGAACTTGGAGTTGTTTTTATGTAACAGGAATCAAGAAATTTTATATGAGCTGGGAAAACCAGTTTGTCCAGCCCCGCTGGGTGAGCATGTTGGCTGTATATTTCTTTGCATGCGTATCAAGTGATGTATTTTTGTTTTCTTTTGGAATGCTCACCTCTAATACAATAAACAATCTGTTGTCATTCAAGAAGTGTAATTAATGCTCAGAATTTACATCTCATTTTAATGAATAAGAAAGTTCATACTTAAAAATAACAGCACCAACTTGCTGCAGGCTCACCTGGGCATTGCATAATGCATCGTGAAAATCTCTTTGCAGTTAGACAAATTAAAAACTTTTATTATCTTTTAATTTATTCCAGGCAACATAGAGAACTACATACTAGAGATTGTTCATTCCTTCTGACACGCTTTATGATGTTTTGTGCTGTTGAAATGGATGTGCGGGGCCCGTTACTATCCGTTCATTGTGCTGTATGCTGTGTTGCAATACACATCTGTTAACTTCAAAGATGGATGATGGCAGAATATGTCACTGCTAGCAATGGATTTGCTTTGTGGATTTGGATGCCATCGTTGCTCTGTGGCTGTGCAAGGCGCTGCTTGAAATGATTGTTTGTCATCTGTGTAGGAATCAAAGGTTGGTTTGTCGCTGACGGCACACTGAAACCTCTGGCTATTGCAGGATATCGGCCATAGTGTTGTCATTGTATGGAAGCTTGGTGCTATTAACGTTGTGGTGGTATTATCTGTATAAAGTCATTGTGGGATGAGGGTTATTTTTTTCCTTTTCCATGTTTTTCAGTAAATTAATCGCTACTTAGCAATATTTTTAGATTTCTTTTCGGCTGAGTATGTCCTTGTCACAGCTTATAGGTATAGTAACTTATTACCATGGCTTAATTGTTAAGGTATTTCTGTTTTTATTGAGCAAACTGTTTTGCTTTTTGCTTTTGTACCTTAAGAGCTCCTCCATTACACTCTTACTGGATGGCTGCTGACACAGGAGAATGCATTTGTGTCCCCTTGTGCTACTTGTGCATTACCTTCTGTTATTCTGTATCTTTAGTCTTTGTATGCCTCAGTCAGGGCAGAAATGGCTTGCAGTCTTCATTTATTTTTTTTATGTTTAGCTTCCTTTCTATTTCAGAAGAATTTCTCGAAACACATAGGATTGTTCTGTTGTTTCCCAAACCATTTGGCAAAAATACTGTATTTGAAATACAGCCTGAGAAGATGACATTGGAAGTTGTTGAGGTGTTCAGGTGATTTTCTGAGGAGTTCTGATGTTCCTTTACAGTTTCTGATGTGTGTTCAGAGCAGCAGGGAAGGTTTTGGTGGACCTCTGTGGTTTGCTGTTGTGGATGAGTTGTTCATGTGAATGAAATTTGCCACATTTGTTCCCAGTTCTGTGTTGGCAAAACAAGCAGTGCTGCTTTGGCTACGGTGTGTTAAGGTTTGGGGCTGCAGCTTCCAGAGGGGAGAACTGAGCCAGGACAGATTAAAGATTGCCTTAAGGTACCTTTCTTTTCTCTCAGCTCTGCTCAAATTTAGGTTCTAAACTTTCACTCCTTTGAGTCACAATTTAAAATGGATCTGAAGTGTGTCCTGGAGTCTGTTTCTTGTTTTTCCTTCTCTATGTGAAAATGACCATGTAAAGTTACTTTCAGTGCAGGTGAGGGTGAGTGTTCTTGCTGAAGTGCTGCTGCTCAGTGCTGCTTTCCCCCACTGCCTTCTGCTCCATCTCTTCCTGGAGATCAGTTCCTGGTGGTGCAGCTGCTCCTAAGCTCAGAATCTGGGTCAGTGTGTCGCACCCACTCCATGCTGAGCCTATGAGCACCTTGTGCTAAAAAAAAAAAAAAAAAAAAAAAAAAAAAAAAGGCAACCAAGTTTTTGATTTTATGTTGGCAAAATAGAAACATTAATTAGAGCGGTATTCTAAACAGCTCATTTGTTGAAATTCTGCCTTACCCAGAGAAGACATTGAGTGAGCTGCTGAGACATTGCTGTGGGCCTGGAATTGTGTCAGGTGCATGGAACGAAGGGAATTAGTCCTTATTAAGGTATTAGTCTGATATAGGAATTACCTTGTACAGAGTGATGTGGCAGTCCTGTTTTCTGACACTCTTATGCTTTCTGTTGGGAATTATTGGCTACAAGTTACTTTACAATATTTTAAGGTTTGCAGCACTTCTGTCTTGGACTCAAGTGTCGTGGGTTGAGACTTCAAATAGGAATATATACAGAAAAGAGGTTATCCTCAGTTATTCAGCTGGAAAGGGGTTTGTGTTTTTGGTGTGCTCCCGAGATTTGGAAGGCTGAGGCTCTGCCTGTAGTTTGGGATGTTCAGAGAAAGAGAGCCCCAGGCAGTGAGCTGAGCTCCTGAGTTAGTGATCCCCGTGGAAGCATCTCTGGCTGACAGCAGTCCCTAAGCGTGGCTATCTCAGAACACACAGCCCTCAGTGACCTGCACCTCCACGTGCTGTGTACTTGGCTCTTATTTTTGAAGGAGTTCAGTCCGTTTGAGCTCAAAGGGTGTTCCTCTTGAATTGCAACAAGTCTGAATCTCAAAGGGACCAATCCAGATGAAGTGTTCCTCCCCCTCCCCCTCCCCCCCCCCCCCCCCTCCCCGGTATAGCCTGTACTAAAGATTATGAAGATATTAAAAGACAGTAAGGATAGCTGTTAAGCTGTGCCCTGAACTGGAATTTGTAAGACCACTGGTTCCAGATCAGCCGGTGTGCCATCACTGAGGCTGTCAGTTTGTTGGTGTTAGTGTTGTTTATTTGCCCTGTCAGTGTGACAGTGAATTTGGGAAACAGAGTGGTTGTGTAATGACTGAATTCAGTCAGAGGGAGGCACTGCAGTAAGCCATTGACTGCACTGACTGAGGCCTGTTTTAATTTCTTGTGGATTTATTGATCTTAAATCCAAACGTTTTCTGATTTTAAATGCTGTTCGTGACGGCAAACAATTTTGCTGCAGTTTGAAGGAAGATGTGAGCAACTGTGCACTTACAGCTACGGGGAAAGGTTTATTGTATTTAATGAGTTATGTGTGCTTGACTTTGGGAGGGCCTGGGATTCTGGGGAAGCATAAAGTGTATTGGAAGATGCTCCAGTTTGTCACATCCCAAGGAGCTGGTGCTTGGCGCTGGGTGCTCGTTGCCCTGAGACCTTACAGAGTCATCCAAGGCTCAGAGCAATTCAGATACTAAAACTGAGAATATAAATCTTTTTTATTTTATTTTTTTTAATTTAGTATGGAAGAGGTGTTGACCTTGAATTCTTGCTGCGATCTCACAAAACAGCCCCTTCAAACTGGGCCCAGTGAGCAGAGAGTGCGAAGGGCAGCATGTGCATTCCCACCGAGTGCTGCCATCTGTTCTCAGCAGTGAAGGGGGAAGAAGTGAATATTGTTGCAGATGTTGTGACTTTTCCCGAGACTGGTTGCCTCTTCATGTAGAATCTTATTATTTTTGCAGGAACTTATCTTTTATTCCATGTGTAAAGCCTGATCCATGAGAAACTGGCTGTGGATTGGGTATTGCTGGTGAGCTTAGTGAGAAAGGATGTGTAGAGGAAGAGAAGAATCTACTGTCTGAGTTCCAGGAAAAAAAAAAAAAAAAAAAAAATTAAAAAACCCACATAAGGTTTCCATTAACATTTGCACTTAGCACTTTGCAGACAAACAATGAGTTAAAGTTAAATTGAAAGAATTCTTTAACCCTTTTTGCTTCTCAGATCCCTCTGAGGTAGTGATCTAGGGACAACAAGAAAGTGATGCAGGCATTACAATCTGTGTTTTGTTAGTTTTTTGTTAGTTGTATGGGAAACATAAGCACATCAGCCCCTCCCCATCAGGCGGTGCTCCATGCCACAGGGCACACTACTGGCTCGTGGTCGCCCCATTGCTCACCAAGACAAATGGGTTCATTTGGCTCTGAAACGAAAGGTGTTTTACCCCATTAGGATTGTAAAGGAAACCTCAGTGTCTCTCTCTGGCGAGCTGGATGCTGAGTCTGTGCTGGTTTTGGTAATTGCGGGATGCGCTCTAAAGAAATAGAAGATGTGTGCCGTGCTCACTGGTTAAAGCCACGATATGGCAGCCTGTCTCTCTGTTTCCTAACACAAAGAGGCTTTTAGTAGGATCTGGAATACTTTTTGATTAGGTCGAAGTCAATTTGAATTCAATCCCACTTGTGATGTTGGCAGTTGATTTTGAGTGTGAGTGCTCCTGGACAAAGCCCCGCAGTGCCCTCTGCTGGCAGCACCGACATGGAGCTGCTGCAACTGAACTGCCGTTAAAACTTCCTGTTTGCATTCTAAGTTTCTAGGAGAGCCTTATAAAAGTCTGTTTTCAAAACAATTTGACTTTTCAATATTGAAAGGTGCTTTGAAGTTACCCTTTTTTTTTTTTTTTTGCCTGGCACTTAATTTTCTTTGTGTAAATGCGAATGATGTGTAATGACACCACATTAAAAAAAAAATCCTGTTTAATGTTTTATGTAGCCTAGCACAGGGAAAAAAAAACAGGGGAAATAGTGGCTAATGCATTTCCCAGAGCTGGTGAGTTGTTGTTTTTATTATTTCATTGAAGGTAAATATAAAAGCATTCAGATGGAAAGCTTTGAGGGACAGCTAGTTCCATGTGTGCACTGACCTATGCTGGAAGTAGGGAGGAGTTTGTTGTTCTTGACTGCTGTTCTGGTAAGGCACAATTTCAGATGAAGAATGGAAGGGGCCAATGTTAAGTCTATGAGATATATTTAGGCAGTAACTGAATTCTCAAGTGATACTGGTATTCCTAACACAGTCATTTCCTCTGGTCTGCTCAAGCGTAGGCTTGATTACGCGATTATAAATATACTCACATTAGTGTGGCGTTCTCCTGTATGAAAGTGAGAAGTCAGCACTGTGATGGCAGCTGTTTCAGAAATGAGTTCTGTCACATATTGCAGCTTTGAATGTCTTCACAGAAAACAGTAGTGAAATATGAGAAAACCTTGTGGAGTTTGCTGATACTTAGCTCTTAGAGCCCTGCAAACAAATGGACTAATTGGATTTTTGATCAGAAATCCTTCATATCCATGTTAGAGTTTTCTGCTTATAAATACTTACTTGGGTAGTGGGAGGAGAGAGAAATCCCAAATATTGCTACCTTTCTATGCAATTCATTAAAGCATGTAGAAAGAAAATAATGATTAATTACTGTTTTTTTTTTTCTTCCTGTCTTCTGTTTTTCTCCCATTTTGTTTTTACTGCTTAGGTGCTGCCACCCTCCTGGAAATATGGGGTCTGAAAACCCAAGTCCGCAGAACCCTGGCTGTAAGATTATGACCTTTCGTCCCACTCTCGAGGAGTTTCGGGAGTTCGGGAAATACGTTGCTTACATTGAATCACAAGGAGCTCACCGAGCAGGGCTTGCCAAGGTGAGTTCACCCAGTTCTGGGAGTTGAAAGCTTTCTGAAGAATGCCTTCCTGAGGCTCTTTTGCCAAGGCACCTCTGTGCACCAGTATCACTCAGAAATAGTATTCTTTTGTGTAGTCAAGTTTTTTTAAATTGTATTTGCAATCTCTGCATTTTGATTTACCAATAAAATAGAGGCAAAGATGTTACAGGCCTTTCACAAGAGTAAAATAATTGGTTAGCTAAAGTATATATTTTTCTGATCCCCAGTGGGGAAACAAAAACATTCTCAGCCCTTACAGAGATGGGTTAAGGGTACTGCTATGTCCTGAGTCTATTGCTGAAAATACTGATGGTGGTAGCCAAGGTCCTCAAGGAGCTCTGAGGTTTTCAGCTTCCTCAGATTGTTGGGTAAAGGATCAAGTTTTTCAGGTCTGCTTAGGGTTGGATATGGAAGGGGGTCTGAAGTCACGTCTATATGAATGGGTGCAGACTACTTACTCTTAGCTTTTTTTTGTGCCCTAAGCAGCTACCTTGCTCTAACTTGAATCTAGACCTGTAAACATGTCATGTAGGTGTATGTTCCCCAAAAGCACCTGAAAGCCCTGCAGCAAGCTCTGAAACCTTTCCAGCTTTCCTTCCCATTCACGTCTTTACATTGAAACTGATGAAACATTATGAGAACTCTTCATGTGATACTTCTAAATTTCAGTACTTGACATATGAAGCATATGACATGCCACTTGGGGGGAAAAAAAACAACTAACTGTCTAGAAGGATTGTTTCTGTGGCAGTGTCATGTTGTTCTGTGGCTGAGAGAGCATTTGTTCTGACAAAGTAGTTGTTAAATGTGGTATTTAGCAGAACGTAATAAAGCACAGCAGAGAAGTAAAGCTTTTAGGCTTGAAATAATAGTGATTTCTTTTAAAATAGGTCAATTACTGTTCTTATTTCTGTTGTAAGTAGAGCAAGGTATCAATAAAAGGCTGTGACATGTTTTCTTGTCCACTCAAGTGTATTGGCAATTATGTTTCATGGGTCTGCTGATGTAGGTTATTTTAATAAAGGTTTTTGGTGAATTGCAGATGTTGTAGAGAAATGACTTCCTGTAGGACTAAATCTTAGTATTTTGAGTTAATTTCTGTGTTTAATTTATTGCAGCTACCATTTAGAGCTGTGTAATAGCAGTAGAGCTCATCATATCCTAAAGGAACCATGACTACAAAAATCACTAACTTGTCTTCACGTTCCCATAACTTTTTTTTTTGGTAAATTCTTCCACCAAATTAGATTGTAGATATATATTCATTCCGCTTGCACACTGGTTGTTCACAGATGTGTCCCTGTAACGCAGAAACACCCACAGGAATAATGGAACTGGATCTAGTGGAAGGTATCCCTGCACATGACAGGCTTTGGGACTAGGTGGTCTTTAGGGTCCCTTCCAATCCGAATCTTCCCATGGTTCTATGATATCATTTGTGATTGTGAGCCTTCCTAGTTTAAAAAACAAACAAACAAAGCAAAAACAACATTCTCCCCCTTTAATGTTTCTGATCTTCTAGATGGAATAGTAATGTAGACTGCTATTAAAGGATTTGTTGATTATTTGAGCTGCTGCTGTTATAACACATAGCAGCAGGATGAAATGCCTTCTGTTTAAACTTGCTTAACTCAGTAGAAATTATTTGCCTGTTTTGAAGTTTTTTTTTTTTTTTTTACTTCCAGGTGATTCCTCCCAAGGAGTGGAAGCCCCGAAAAACCTATGATGACATAGATGATATGATTATCCCAGCTCCCATTCAGCAGGTGGTTACTGGCCAGTCAGGATTATTCACTCAGTACAATATACAGAAGAAACCCATGACTGTGGGAGAGTACCGGCGTCTGGCTAATAGCGAGAAGTATGTCAGTGTTAAGTGCGCTTACATTGTGCATGGAAGAGTAGTGCAGTAAGTCTTTCCTTCTTACAACAAGCTGGAAAGAAAATACAGCCAGCCATGTTAAATAGGAAGCATTTTGGAGGAAACAACGTTTTCTTGATAACTGACCTCCAGAATCTCAAAGCAGTTGATAACTTCATGGCTTTTGGTGCGTCTTTGATCTTTTTCTCGGAGTTGGTATAGAGAGATTCTTTGAAGCCAGCATCTGACTAAGGCTATGCCTGAAAACAATGGCGTGAGGCTCCAAGAGGAGCTCTCAGTCTGTTAATTGTTCTGGAAAATATGTTTCATTGCTCAGGTACAAACGTGAGTATGTTTGAGTGTCTGAGTGTCTTCTGAAGAGCCTGGGAATGCTGCAAAACACTTCAGTTAGCTGACACAAGCTAACTAATACAAGCTGCAGTTGCATCATTCTTCTAGAGTCCTTTTCCCAGAGCTCTGGAGTACTTCAAGTTTTAACTCAAGCGTTACTGACAACATGCAGTCAACTTTGAAACATTGCTAACACAGCCTATAAGTGCTTTACCTGTGTTCAGCAAACTGTAATAGCTTCATCTCATGCACTGCTAGAATGAGGATTTGATGCTTCACATAAGTGCTCATCCTGTTTGTCAGTATGCACTAAGAGGTTTTGTAGAAAGATTTAAAAGGCAGTAAATGTTATGAATCTAAATAGAATTAAAAATGGAATACATCTTCAGCAACCTCTTGAGTGTGTCTGCTTTGAATGTTAACTCATTTTTATGGGCACTAGGAGATGAGAAGAGGTTTAAAAGCATAGGTTGTAGGACTAGAAACAAAAACACTTGTTTTGTGCTTTGCTGTATCCATGCATTGCAACATAATTTTAATCTGATTTATTTTTTTCTTTGCTTTTTTTCTCTTACTGAATTTTTTATACTTTCATATAATGTAGTTTGTTATAAAATAACAAATATAGATAATTTGCTGACTATTTGTACATTGCTTTGAGATGATGAAATGGAAGATATGATAAAAGCATGTCCAATTTTACTATATGCTGTTCATAATCTGCTGCCTGAACCATAGTCTTTCCCTGATGCTGACTAGTAGGTGTGTTAGCAGATGTTCACAGTGCTGAGAAATACGTTCTTCTTGTCAGTCATTTGTCTGCCTGCAACGAGAGTGCTGTAGGGCTTCTTGCATCCTTACTGCTTCTGTGTTCTTCTTAGGTATTGTACGCCACGCCATCAAGATTTTGAAGACTTGGAGCGCAAGTACTGGAAGAATCTCACTTTTGTCTCGCCTATTTATGGGGCTGATATCAGTGGCTCTCTATATGACACAGTAAGTGAGACTCCTCATTAACGTGTGTTTTTACTGTTCCTATTAGGAAACAGTGATTTAGAATTTGGTTGATTTAGTTTAGGCAATGAACTTAAAGCTGCACCTCTCTTCTGTAGCTATCTTTTGAGTAGAACGTGGCCTGTTGTCTGGAGTGTTGTCTGACTGCCCACAGGATAAACTCTGTTGGTATAAAAGTGTCTTTCTACTATCAGTATGGTTTAGTATGGATTTAATTGGAAGGAACTTAGATTCTGAAGTGTTGGCAGCCATAGACTTCAAAGTTACCCAGTATTTGGTGCTGTGATAAGAGACGTACTTACACAAGTTTTTGGAGAAGCAGTTTTTTCATGTACTGAATGTATATTGTTTCCTTCAGTTAACTTAGGAAGCCTATTCTTTATTTGAGGCACTGAGCTCATGTAGAGGCCTCTGCCCAGTAGGCCACATTTCAGTCTAGTGGTTCTGATCTGCTTATACATACTCATCAGGTGAAGAACATTGGGATGGAGAGAAGCATATTTTACCCTTAGTTTGTCTTGCATTTATTGGTAGATCAGTTAATGATTGGTAGAGTACCACAGAGTGAAAGTGCCTCTTCAGAGAACAGTTAATGAGAAGCTATTAATCAATCCCTTTGCCAAAAGTAATGGTTATGCATCCTTTTTATGATTATTGATGAAAGTTAAACGTAAACCTTCTGGAAAAAGGTAGTATTAAATTAATGCCAATAAACAAACCTTCAGAATAACACTAGGATATCCACATGTTAAGGCACCGAAAGGAAACTGTAGGCTGTTGCTGTGCTGTACCAAGTCCTGATGTGCTCTAGTACAAAACATTTATTTTGAATTATAGGATGTGGAAGAATGGAATATTGGTAATCTGAACACCCTGTTAGACATGGTGGAACATGAGTGTGGTATTATTATAGAAGGTGTAAACACTCCCTACCTCTACTTTGGGATGTGGAAGACAACGTTTGCTTGGCATACAGAGGACATGGATCTCTACAGTATCAACTACTTGCATTTTGGGGAGCCCAAATCCTGGTAAGTGGTATCCTGATAGGTAGTAGCTACGTACCATTGTCTTGTACTTAGAGACCACTGTGAAGTCCTTTTTTCCCACACCTAATTCCATCAGGCCTACCTAATCTCTCACTTCCTAATTTTTTTTTCCTCTCTCCTTCTCTACATTTGAAAACAATTTTACTTTCTTTCTGGCTAACTTGCTTGGCGACCTAACAGCAGAATTAGGAAGGCTTGTTGACATTATGATTACAAACAGATTTGAACATTTGACATGTTTTTGAAAAGTAATGCACGGGAGAGCAAATGATGATAGGAACGTGTGGATGCTTTTGAAGTAATTCAGTAGTGTTGTTCTTGCATTGTTTTGTAGGTAGGGGTTTCAGTTACTTTAAAAGTTCCATTTTTAAAGGTTATAAATATACTTTCAACTCCAGGGACAAGGTAGGTCAAAGTATTTTATGGTCAATTCTTAGAATGATGATAAGCATTTTTCAACACTGTTGATGCATAAGCTGGTTGGAAATAACTTTCCACAAAAGTAATTAATAGATAAGGATGAAATTAAGAAGCTAGGAGATCTGAAGTAAGTTAGCAAGAGCCAGTATTTTTTTTTTTCTTCCTCAAGCCTCCTATTTAAAAGTATAACCAGAGAGATTTAGCTAACCCAGAAGAGCTTTGCTGAAGATCTTGATGTGACTAATAAGTATTGACATTTGTGTGCAAATTAGAGCTTAAATGTCACTGTGAAACTGCTGTCATTATGCCCTGGCACTGGCAGACAAGATCCTCCCAGCTCTCTGCAATATGAGTCCCCAGTGTCACTGCATATCTCCAGGCTGTTAGTGCCTGCAGGCATATAAAAGCTACCAACAATGAAGATCCTGTGATAAATAGATATAGTGTTCTTCTACAGTCTTGAAGAAGGGTGGAACAAGGGGTTGGACTTGAAACATTCAGCTATAAATGTGCCCTTTAAAAATCTTTTCCAATATGTCAGAAAATCTGTTTTGCTAGCATTTGTGATTCTTAGTTTCCTTTGTTCAAGCAGATAGATGTACAAGGATTTTGCAGAATCACTTATGCTACGTCTGCTAAACAAGTTGGATGTCAAGAAACTTGGATTTTGAATGAAATGGAGCATGCTTTCATTTTAGATTTTCAATTTTTTAATACATCTACAGAAGCAGTTAGATCAAAATTTGATACTAATCTCCAGTAGGTGGTGCCATGAGCACACAAGAACCTTTTCTTTGCCCAGGCAGCGCAGTGACCATCAGCAAGGTACACCACTTTGGAGTGTCTGTTTCAGCACGCAAGAGTTAACTGCTCTAAGAGTTGTACAAGCAGCTGGCCTGAGGTTTGCATTAGTATCATGTGGTCATATCTGCTTCTGACCACTCCTTCCATGCCTGTGTGGTATGAGATTTTCCTGGCCTGTCTTCTGCTCACTTTTTGTTCCGATCCTGCAGTAGAGGGTTCTCTCTTTCAGGAAGCAGAAATAAGAACAGGTTACTTTGAAAAGAAAAGCTCACTCCAACACAAAACTAATGCCTTTACAGCTTAGGAACAAACAAACTCTCACACTGTGAGCAAAATTTAGAGAACAGATGCTAAATGAAATATACACTGAGTATTTGTGGCCAGAACTAAACCTGTATATAATTTAGGAACTTCATGTCACAGAATTGAATTGCTCAGGTTGGAAAAGATCTTAAATATCATCAAGTCCAACTGCAACCTAACCATACTACCCTAACTCTAACAACCTTCCACAATCATGTCCCTGAGCAGCACATCCAGGCGGTTTTTAAACACATTCAGGGATGGTGACTCAACCACCTCCCTGGGAAGTCTGTTCCAGTGCTTAAAAACCATTTCTGTGTTTTATGTCGTTATTGTTGGTGTTGCTTGTTTGTTTTGAGTAACGTAAATAACAATTTTTGGGTGTCAACATATTGTGTCTATCATAAGGATGATAAACTCATTGCGTGAAGCTGTTCTAACAGTGGGTTTTCCTTACATTCTTACATAAGTTTATTTTCTTTCTTGTGGAAAATACAGATTGCATGATAGAAAAACAAAGAAAGCCTTCAAAAAGGAATTCCCCAAACACCTGCATGTAGCATGTATATATGGAGAGGATAAGAATAAGAACTAAAATTTGTAGATGGAAAATTGTATCTGACAAATACCAGATCTTAGAAGTTCTTAGTAGCTTTTGTTTCTGTCTAATCCTGTTAAGGAATTTGGGGACATGTTAGGGGAACACCTGATTGGTCCCCTAAGAAGAGTTTCAGCTATTGAAGAATTCAGCTGCTAGTACTTATAAATGGAGAAGACAGATCATACAGTCTACTTGAAAGGAGCTCAGCTCTTTCTGGTTAGAAGTCAAAGCAAGAATATGCTCTGGACCTGGTTTAGGAGAAGGAGAAAAAAAAAAAAAAAGGTATTTTTACCATGCTTAAAAGGGAATGAAGGGGCCCTATGCAGCTGTTCTGTAGTTGTATAGGTCTTTTTCCGGTAACTAGCTGTGTAAACATTTTTGCAGTAGGGGAGAAATGAGGATTTTGAGGTTAGACCATGTTTCCTGTTCAAGTGAACTTCTTATCTACATAACGGTGTAACGCAAAAATAGATGTACTGTGACAGGATGCCATTGCTGGTTTGGAAGGCCTTTGTCTTGTTCCCTTAAGCATGACGCAAGAGTATGCCACTAACCCATGTCATTTCTTTCTTCTTCTTCACCCTGAGTACTTCTGTTAATGAGTTCTTAAGCTCTTCTGTGAGGAAGTGTTGATTTCTGAGGGGTTAATCTGAATACCTCTTTGAGCAGAGCTCTAACTTTGCATCCATGTGAGCAATTGCTGATCTTCTGGATGTGATTGCAGCAATCCCAAAGGTCAGGTGGGGGAGCTCTTGGACTTCAGTGATTAGATGCCAGTGGTGCAGCCTGGTTTATCTCAAGGATGGCTGAAATGTTTTTTTTTTTTTTTTTTTTCTGGCGCTACCTCAGTAGAAACTTCTCAGCTCAGAAGTAGAACTTCTTGTCCTTTTTATAGACTCTTTGATTCTGACATTGATCATCTTAGAAACATCTCAGGGAATAGCAGAAGTATGGAGAGTTATGGAGTCAACCAGTTTGGGGTTGAGCTCTATAATAACAGAGTTATTGTTTGGCTGTCAAAGATTTTTGCATATTGGTAATATTTTGCCCCCAGATTGTCTGTTAAAAGCGTAACTCTTTCTTCATGTCTCTCATAAATTATCTTAGGCTATTTTAATTTGAGCCATGCAACCAAAACCCTACTTTGCAGAACAGTGAGTAGGAATGGTGAGAGGCCACCAGTGCTGTTTTGTCATAAATGCAAGATGAGAAAGGATTTCGGCCATTTGAAGTTGCTTCCCAGACCTCATTCAAGAGAGTTTGGCAAGAAATTATCATGTTTATTTTCTATGGAAGAGGTGAAGTGACTTTTCAGGGAGGTCTGGACATGGTCAGATCACGAGAAGCCACCCCAGTGGACAAAGATAAGCTGAAAGAGGAATCTCTCTTTTGTAGATCTGAGAAGATAGGTATTGAAGTGTTATTTTGCATGGATCTTTTATTTCTATCTTTTGAATTCTCTATTATACCTCTTGCAAAACAAGAACTTTTGGGACTGGAATTAGAATTAAGATAAATGTTTGTGTTTCAGCAACTGAAGATGGCTTCTTTGTACAACCCAAGAAGCAGCTGCATGGACATACAATTCCTTGATTAATATGTGTTTCTTTCACTGCACAGAAATCCTGCTGCCAGCACTTTTTTGCACTATTCCTTTGCCATAAACTGAGTGGAACAGACAGTAGCAAAATGAGCTCTCTACCCAGTGTTGTGTCACGGGGGATGCAGGTTAAAATGCTGTTTAGTGCTCAGTGAAGTGCTTGAGTAATGAAGGGTCATCTAGTGATGGGGGAAAGCTGAGGGGGTAATGGAAGAAAGCTTTTTTCCTTCTTCCAGTCTCATGAAATGATCCTATGTCTGTAGATTGCACTGCATTTATTCCTTAAATTTTGTCTCCTAACAGAAGAACAAGCACTGTTATCATTAAACAGTGAAACTGCTGCTGCAAAGATACCTATCCTGCCTCTTTAGGGTTATACTTACCTCTTTTTGAAGTTGATCTTCTTCTTCGTTGCGCTCTTTCGAGGGTATAGGCATCTGGTCTACAGCGTAGTCACGCTTCTGTTGATTTAACTAGAAAATAAGTCAGATTAGATTAAAGAGGTAATCTGGAATCTGTGGGCACTGTCCACCAAATGTACCACAAATTTGTTATGTAACTTCATTTTAAGCTTTTCAGGCAGGGAGCTGCCAGATCGAGTCTGTTGCTTGCTTGTTCCTCAAATTATAAAGAAATGTTCTTCTCACATTAGTAGCTCAATTACCATCTTTTCATAGTCTGTTTTCTTCTGTTGTTTTTTTTTTTCTCCCAAAAGTTTGAATGTATCTCATTTTGCAGCCCTATATTAAACCTCTTGTGGTAGGAGTTTTTACTGTATCAATTATACATATTATATATAATTACCTTATACATTCATATGCTGAGATCTAAAATTGAGTATATTGTCAAGCGATGCTAACAGAAGACTGATTTTTATAGTGACAGAAGCAACAAAACTGAATTTCAAGTCTTAATACTTCATGTTTATTACAGCATTTTACTGAGGAATGCATACATCTCTGCCCTTGTGATTTCAAAAGCCTATTTTTAAACACTGAAGTACTCCACCATCATTTCATTTCATCTCAGTAAAATAGTGAGTGCATGTATGTGCTCTCTCCTGGTATAAATTATGGTCTTGCATATCATTTATGTGGGTTCTCTTCCTGTGTTATATACAGGTTACTGTTTTCTGTTCTTGAATTGCTGTAGCAGGAATAATCACATTTGGAGGAACAAAATGGGCCCTGTGATCTGATGCTGCCAAACAAGCAGTGTCACTGCTAACGTTACAGAGTAGTGAACGGTGCAGGTTCCATTTCTCAAGTACCTTGTGAATAATCTTGCCGTATAACAGCAATGTTAAATATATTTTTCTAAGTATTAATGGAATGTTACTCTGTATTATTTCTTAGAAACTGCAGATGTTAAATCAGAGTGACTCTGAGGATGGTAACTGATTTTTATAAAATGTCTCTCTTTCCTTATTGTGATGGATGCTTAATTCCCCTTTACTTGAAAGAGGGAGCTGGGCTCAGCTTTAAAGCTGTATGGTCTTCTCTCCAAACACTCCCCTGTTGAAAACAGGTCATGCCTAATCTGTTTGCAATCAGATATCAGACTTCTGCCAGATCAACAGTTCATGAAGAATTAAGGCCAAATTACCAAAGGAATTTTAAAATAATATGACTAGTGGAAAGCGATGGTCACGTCCAAGGACCACTTTTAGAGTTCTGTCTTGTCTCAACACTATTTGCATGAAGATCTGTAGAATTACCTAAAAACTTTATTGGTTAAATAATTGGTACTTTCTTTCCCCTGGTACTCTGGAGGGCTGTCTGTGCTGGGTAGAACTTTCTGTATGAGCTGAGGAAAACAAGTTCATGGAAGGACTTGCTTATAACATCTACATTTTAGTAAATTCGAATTATGTTACTGATGCTACTGTCAGTAGGGAAACATCACATTTTCTGGGAGTGATATAATGGGGAGATTTAAAGCAAAACATGTTTGTTCCCCTGAGAGTGGATTCTGAGAAGGACCTCATTTTTTCTTGGCTAACAGCATATCCTAAAGCAGCTGCAAATATGCAAGTGCTGAGGATCTTACTGCTGATTTTATTTTTCATTATTGTCTTGGGAAGCACTGCAGCTGTCTTGGTCAGAAATCTTGTCGTATCCTCCCCCCAGGATAGAAAATGTTGATCCCTGGAAAACTGTCTTGGGGAAATAAAATGACCTAATACAGTCACAGAGCTTAACTCCTCAGGTTCTATCATTCCTCATTTTCAGTGCAGGATGCTGGGTCCTTGTCCCCATCTCCCCTGTGTGGTATTCTGCACCATCTCTCTGCTTTAACAGACTCTCACATATGTTGCAGTTTGTCGTGAACCCGATGTAATCTCATTTAGAGCAGCTGGATTGATACTGAGTTGTATAGCAGCAGGCGGGAAGGGCATTTGTCCCTTGCATCATTTATTGCCTTCTAACTGTTACATTCCCCCAGGGAGCCATTGCACAAGGCAGCTGAATCACTGAATTGATAAGATGTGATTAGGAGTGTTGATTATTAGGATCTCAGTAACCCTTGCACCCTGGAGATCCTTGAGTTTCTTAAAGGTTGATTAGCTGGAATCACATAGGGACTTTGCCCTTGAGGGAACTCAGGACTCAGAATTTGTTATGCTATGACTTTTTATTTTGCTCCATACAGAGGATAGATGTAGCTATCTCTCTCTCTGTATATAGATATCCAATTTTTATTTTTCTAAATTTTACATACCCTATTTTTGCAGCCTTCTCCCCCATCTCCTTGATCTCCAACTTCTGCATCAGCCTTCCATGGGAAGTGTATTTGGCTGCCTTCTTCTGAAGCACATGCACATTTGCTGTTTGTGTGTTCCGCTCTTGACAGTAGAGATTAATAGGCTTGTTCGGGTGGAGTAGAGGAGAAAAGAAAGGCAGGGGAAGGCCATTTGGCAGTGATGAGTTCCTTGCAGCTCACAGATTTCCTTCCAGCCTTTGCTATCCCATGTAATCTGTTTTACAGCTTTGCAGTTTTGGAG
This sequence comes from Gallus gallus, assembly GCF_016699485.2. Classification (NCBI taxonomy): domain Eukaryota; kingdom Metazoa; phylum Chordata; class Aves; order Galliformes; family Phasianidae; genus Gallus; species Gallus gallus. The sequence goes on along the minus strand of NC_052559.1, from coordinate 5,256,554 downwards.
TGGAAAAGGGTAGAATTTATGGTGATGGTTGATTTATAGATTAACAGCAACACCATCTACTCTCAGGCAGATTTGGCAATGCAAGACCCTTTTCTACTGGAAAAAAAAAAAAAGGGATAGAGAAAGAATAGTGATATTCATTAAGAGAAATAAAATGAAAGATAGATAAAGTATGACCAGACAGAGCAGCTTTTCACTCTGCTACCTGTTCTACAACCGTGAGGTGGAAGCTGCTTTGCAACTGGATTTCTAGAGTGAGAATCTGTGTGCATGTTGATTTGCCCAGAGATTTGTGAAAGGTGTGATATATTGAGATGCAGAGTTACATCCCCCTGTAATTCACTGATAAATGAGAGCAAAGCCATGGCAAGTTATTAATACAGCCTTTCAAGCTTCATATACCGCAGTCATTAGTTAATCAATACAAGCCACGCTCTGCTAGTGATTCTCAAACAAGGCTTCCTCTGGACCTGAGAGTACTGTTTGTCCTGCAGGTGGTGCTGTGGCTGAAGGATGATGTAACTCATTAAAGCAGGAATGGTGCACATTGATAATCTGCTATAAAATTCCAGGAGATTGGTGTATTGTAGGGATTGGATTGGTTTTAATGTAGTTAAGTCATCAAACCAAACTATATGGAGAATACAAGCCACAGCTCATGATTAAGGGGATTATCCTCCAAATCAGATGCTTGCAGTTGGAGTAGTGGAAATTTTTAATAGACTTGGATTTTTGTTGTGTTGTAGATTGTTAAAAGGTAATTTTTCCTGATGCAAAGAAGGCATGCTATTCTGGGGAGGTTGGACTTGCATGTTGCCTTTCTTCACTCACTGTTATCTAACTTTGAGAGAAAATGTCATGAAGGTCAAGCCAGACTATTGGATCAATGGGATCAGCTGTGGAAATTGTCTGAAGAGGGACTGTTGCCATGTAAGAATGAGTGCACTGACCTCAGCCTTGGGCTGTTCGTATGCATCTGGTACTCCTCCTTTCACTCAGCTCTACTATGTTTGTGCTTTTTTTTCCTTCTCCCTCCAACTGAAGTCCTTTGCTCTTTCCATTTGTCATCCTTATCCCTGCCTAAATCTACTGCAGAAGACACGTGTTAGTATGTACACTGCCATTTTATTTTTCAGTCTGTGCATTTTGTATCTATTTCCATTGTGTGTGTTCAATTTTGTTTCTTGAAATTTAAAAACTCTTGGAGCTTGGGGCAGCCCATCTACCAGTGGTTGTAGTGAACATAACAAAATGGAGATCCTTCTGATCTGTGGTTCATCTTTATGCTCTTCCATAATGATCTTGAAAGATCTGTGATCTCATTCCTGTGTTTGCAGCTGTGTCTTCAAGTAGGCTCCTGCTCCTCCGATGCAGCGTTCAATGTGTGTGGCTGGTTTTGCCAGCACTAATAATTCATCGCAGCTCAGTAGACCCAGTCTGGATTGAGAGAAGCATGCCTTTGATCCAAGAAGGCTTTCACTGAAAGTCATTCTTGTTTTTTGAAAGAGTCTGCTCAAAGCTCAGGCCTGATTTGAAATGAAGATCTGTGGAAGTCTGACAGGATCACAGATTGATTTTAATAACTGAGCTGTTTGAACAGTGTGCTCTGCTGCTGAAACTAGATGGGAGGGAGATGTGCTTCCATGCTTTGTGTTACTCTTTCAGCCTGATCTTACTTGGGCCATGTGGGAGATTGAGCTTGCAAATTCTGGCTTGGCACGGCCCTGAAAATGGGTTGGTTGGGTGAGGAGGAACCAACCGTGGTACTGCAGAGCTTTGTTTTTATTCACATTTTGTTAACACACTGGCAGACATCACCAGGGATTTTTTTCCCTTTGCACGGCAGAGAAAACTGATGATGGGTGATGCCAAATACAGTACAAGTACAGTTTAAAAGAACAGAAGCCTATAGCAATGGCAGTACTTAAATAGCACTCTGCATTGTTGAGGTGCTGTGTGGCTGATAACTAGTTAATATTCTGAATAATATCTCTGCTGGGGTTCTGGTCACTTTTTTTCAAAGAGGACAGTCAAAGTAGCATGAGAGATCTGGGAGAAGAAATAAAGGAAACTTCACAAAGTGTCACTGATTTTTATCAGATCTTAGCACTTCCATTTTGATGCTGGCTAGTGCATAGGCACTATCTTCAGTGTGGATGTCGCTGGAGCCTGTGACAGTGTGTAGCTTGATGAATGAGGATCATTTTATCTTTGCAACGTTTTTCTCAGAATGGAAAGTGTGCGTAGAGGCATTTCCTCTCTGGCATGAGGGGTTTCCCCATCCAGAGATACCTGTTGTTTCTAAAGAGCCCAAATGGAATCTGCTGCTGCAGGAAGTTCCCGTATCCTTTCCAAAAGCAGCGAGCAGCAGCAGGCAGTGCTCAGGAAGGAGGAGGCAGCTCATATAGGCTGCTTGGTGCCAGATGAGAACATCTGTGATGTCTCTGGTTACCTTTTTTTTTTTTTTTTTTTCCTCCCTTGGTCCTTCAATTATATTTATGTCTCTTTATAATGTAAAGTCTTTGAAGTGCATTTTTTGCTTTTCCTTTAGTACTGGATACTGTAGCAATATAAAGAACCAATGATTAATAATGTGATTACCAGTTTTGGGAAATAAATCTGATGTGAACAGGTTCTTCAAAACAAAGAAGAATGGCAAGAGGATGCATATTACAGTCATTCATTGCCATTGATTTGTATACTAATCGTCGTCTTAGCCAAAAGCAATGTAAATAAATGATTTTATCATGTTTTTCCCAAAATACTTTTTCTTAGTAAAACACCCGCTTCCCACTTACCCATCCACCGCACATAGTAGCAAACCGTGGGTTTATTTTGTACGTGTGGGAGGAGAATCACTCCATTGTGATTTGTAAGCATGTGCTCTGTGCCTGCATTTGTTGCTGCTAAAGCTCACTGGCCTGTTACATCGGTAGTCTTTCCAAGACCAGATGGTTGTTCATATGAAAACTCCTCGTTCAAAGTAGCGTTTAAGAATTGCATTTTAGTTGTGGAAAAAACTCTTATATTTGTTGAATTCTAAATGAGAACAGTGAAATTAGTTAATTGCCTAATGGAAAAAATTCTGTAGCTCAGGTGCCGCTCCTAAAAATTTGTATTGTTTTAAAATCAGAATTTTAAAAAGCTGCTGCCCAGTGTGTTTCTTCAAAATCTGTCTCTAGCTCATGGTAGGCTGTATGATTGACACAAGTTAGCTTTGGCTGTTCCAACAGTTGATCCATAAGGGTTCGGTCTGAAGCCCAGAATGACTAGAAATATTCTGCCTGATGTTATCGGCCAATGAATTTGAGAGTAATTACATGAATTTCAGTTTCTTAGGGGAAGGAGGAGGTTTCCCATCTTGTGTACTGTTCTGTTAGGAGCAAACCTACTTGTCATTTTTCTGTATTGTGCTTGGCAGCAGAGTTGATAATTAGTGATGTTGATGGAGAAGGGATCTTATCATGGGAAATGTGCTACACAGACCTGTTCCGAGCAGGTTTTGTCCTGATTTTCTTCCTGTGTTGGTTCCCAAAGGGTTGCATTTGAGCACCTGTCTGCAGAGCTCATTTCTCTCTCTGCGCTTTAGAAGATGGGCTGATTTGGTGTGCTTGTGTGGTTGTAATCTTGTTCTGTCATTACCCATTTACTCCTTATTATGGTTTTTCGAGCAGATACTCAGAAGCCTCTATGTTTATCTTTCTTCCTATGTGTATTTCAATAAAAATGTCATTATTTGGAGTCATTGACACTGCTGGTAAAAGATACTGAATTCTAGCATCTATTGTCCTGTAAAATGATCCATTAAAGATAAAACTGCAGACACTCAATAAAGGTTTCTTCCTAGGAACAAGAAACTCTCTGATCAGTACAGATCTTATCTCTAGAGCACGTGTTTACATTCTTGAGGTGAAGGAACTGCAAGAGAAGGGGATGGATGAGAGAGGCCAGAGATTTATTTATTTATTTATTTTTCTTTCCGACTGGCTATTGTGAGAAGTGAATGTGCATGCTTAAAGCAAATTCACTGCTGGATAACCGCGTACTGATGAGGAGAAGAAATGGGGTTGATTGCTGTCTTTTTAACAAACTGAGGGGGAGAAAGGGATGACCACAGAGGGTAGGGAGCTGAGGGTGCTGTCCTCCAAGAAACAATCGGTTCTTGGTGTTAAATGCCTTATTTTCAGACAGGTTTCAAAACCAACTTAAAGAATAGGGCAGAGTAATTTCTAGAGCTCTAGTTTGACGCTCCTAGATATCACATTGTAATTGTCTAAACGTTAAGTCTTAGAACCAGGATATGGACTGCAGATGAGGGACTCCCCAGTTTGTAGAAGCGGCTCTTAATGGTTTCTATTGGGCGATAAGTGACAGACTAAGGGATTTTTAATTTATTCATTGGCTTTGGTAGCACTGTTGCAGTCATGGGAGCTAAAGATTTTGAGGGTTAGAGCTCAGATTATGCATTTATAGACAACTTTGTCTTAGACAGATTGGAATAATAGCTCTTTATTCTGCTCATCACCACTGGAAGTAGGTTGGCATTTGTGTCTTCAAAGGGTCAATAGTTTTGGCACAACTAAATCTGCTTTGAAGACAGATAACTAACCCCCTGTATGACACATGTTCTTAGATATTTTAAATGTACTCCTCAGTTTTTCTTTCTTTTCCTTATTTCAGTAATTATAGCATGTTAAACTGTGTGGGCCCTGTTTGGCCAGACCTTGTGCAGACACTGTGAAATTAACTTTCATACCTTCTAATGTGAATCGAGTGAAATGACATTTCTGAAGCCTTGCAGCTGAACCTCCTGCCCATGGTACCCAAGTTCTACTAGAAATTAGATGCATGAGGCTTAATAATGTAGTAGTTGCTTAATTGTTCTGTTTTGGTGGAGAAGATGCTGGATATGACGTGCGAGGTGGGGAAGCAAGGCATTGTAACAAACAAAATCAGTGTGTGTGTCACAACTGTATCAGGTAAAGGTCTCAGAAGCTTTGAGAAACTCTTGACCTAAGGGATAGGATGCTCTGGTGCTCTGTCAATGCTAATGACAGCTCCAGCTGAGAGCAGTGCCTCCTAAACTGGGGGGGAGGGTGGGGTTGGGAAGGTATGGGGGGGGGGGGGAATGGTGGGGCGGGTCTGAGTGGTTGAGGATTGCCTGAGGCAGGAATGCTTTGTTACAGATGAAATTTTTAATAGCTTTGAAGACAAAATTGAACATACCCTGTTGCTTTGACGAAGCAGCCTTGAGCTCAGAATCTGAGCTAGTCTGGAAGGTCCCTAAAGGAGATCTGATGCTGTAAATGGTGTCATTGCGGTAGTGAATTCCTCATTGTGTCATTTTTTTTTTAATGGCTTCTAAACTGATCTTTGCATCCTGGGATGGTCAGTGTACTCTCTTTATTTACTGACACATTCATTTAATTCTTAACTCACAAGACATTTGCTTATTTATTTTCATTGTTTCTGATAATAATTCTAAGCCATTAGAGGGGAAAATTGTATTCAAAAATGCTGTTTCACACTTTATTTGTTTGATGATTTAGAGCAATAGAAAATAGCACATTTGCTGGCTTTTATAGTCTGACAATTATCCACGTCCATCAAACCATTCCAGGGGAATAGACAAAACACCAAGAAAATTACACTATTAATGACATCCTTTATGGCAAATAGGAAAGATGCGTTGTATTAAGGGTGAAAAGGGGACTGTCCGGTTACACCTGGTACTTGTTAACAATAGCAAACTACCGGTGTTTGGAAATCACAGAAACACAGAATGGTTTAAGTTGGAAGGAACCTTTAAGATCATCTATGATTATGGTTATCTTACACATTTGTAGCTTTGGGGCATGCACCTTCTAGACCTGTGATTTCTGTGTGTGGTAACTACAAGCAGCATGAGGTTTGAGGGATCCTCAAGAACTCAGATTATGGAAGTAGAGGTCAGTTATGCTAGAATTTAAGTTTTGTGAAACAAGTTTGGAAGCTGAGAATTTTTCATGTAGAGCAGCAAAGTTCCATTTTTGTAGAAGTGATATTTAATCTATTTCAGGAACCCACTCTTGTTTTAGTAGAAAGTGTAGGAAAAGGTAATTTAGAAGAATCAGTATATTACTTTCAGATTGTTGACTTCAGGGTAAGATGATATTTGAGTCATATAGCTATAACGATTTTTTATCTTGAGACTTTTTTCTGTTCTGTAAATCGTTTGTTCCCTGGCAAAGCAGCAAGATGTTATTCATGTTGTAATCCCATAGGCTGCAGCATGGCAGATTTCAGGTGGTTTGGCCCTTTCTTGGTTTGTTTGCAAGCTCAGTTTCTTGCAAGTTTGATATGCCTTAAGACAGTGGCTGCTTTAGCACTGTTTACGTAGACATAGCTTTGTTGGGGGACCTGCTGAACCAGAAGGGACAGACGCTATGCTTGAAGCGTTGGCTCAAGGTCAGCATTTTTGGCACTGTTGTATATTTTGTTGGCAGCTGCAGATGTTTTCTCTGAAGCATAAGTAGTCTACAGAAAGAGAGTTATTAATAAAAGCTGTTAAAATATTTATGCTGCCACTATCAATTCCCTTTATTTTTATGACTGTTTGGGATGACAGAAAATCCTTGCTTCATCTTTGCTGTGGTTATAAAGAAGTGTCTACTGAAGGCTGAAGCAAAGGTAGGTCTGCAGTACTCTTAGTTCAGTTCTACCTGGGCAGATGGATGTCAGAAAACTGCTTGTGTCAACTGTGATGAAGTGTCGGGTAGCTGTCAGTCTGATATTCTCAAGTTGAGATCTTTACTGGATATTACAGTCTATTTCTGGCCAATTGATGCAGAAGTCTAAGTGGCATTTTTCTTGTATTTAGGTGCTTTTCCTACTCTTTCCACAACTTTGCGTTGTGCCTATATGCTACGGCCTTAATGGGACAGAGAAAGGAAGCAGTTTTATGTGTGTTTTTTTCTTTTTCCTTCAAGTTTTTGATGGGGTGGCTTTTGGTTTTGGTGTCTTCCAGAGGAAACTTCTCTTAGTATGGGTCTGGGGTACTAAAGGAAAAAGAACACTCCTATTTGCTGAAAAAAATCTTGAAGTTTCCTGAGCGATGTCTACAGAAAAGGAAGTCAATGGATATAGTGAAGCATAGTCTTTCCAGCTCTCTCTGGAATTAAAATGCTTTATTGATGTAAGCCCCAACCTATGGGTGCAGGAGGGTCAGTAACAAAGGGTATTGAACATCATTGCTTTGTCAGTTCCTTCTGTGAAGGACCTTGTCCCTAATAAGTGTCTGGCCACATTTTATAGTGAGAATATAGGATGCTGCAATGAGATTGTACACAAAAGCCACCCCTTCGTGGGTGCTTGCATGCTCAATTACAGTGCTCCTTTGCAGCAATTTCTGATCTTTCCATGTCGCCTCCATTGTTATTCTACCTTGTAATCAATCACTTTATGTCTGATCCCATAAAGCTAGCTCACTCGATCTGTGCAGTGCTTGCAGAAGGCTTCTGTTTCTATTCCTGGTTTTAAGTAGCAGCCCAAATTCTCTCTTTATTGCTTATCTTTACATAAATCAGTCGGATCTGTGAGTATAACTTAAAATAGAATTTGACTTACTCCTAATTCTCTTCTGCAGTTAACTTTGTGAATTCTGAAGAATAAATTTACAAGAAAGTGTAGACTCTGCTTCCTAAATGACTTGGACCAAACAAAAAAAAATTAGTTTATAAATGTGGAGTCAGCTATTCCCAAGAGGCTGTTCTGTGGTAGGCTATTCTGATCTGCATATTATTACATATACTTCATTTTTAAAAGCTGGAAATTCCTCCTCTCTCACTGGTTCCTATCCAAGCAAGTCCCTTTTCTCTGTCTCTCCATGGACTATTCTCCAAAGCTCAGCTTGGCTTTTTGCAGTCTGCAGTTGCAGATAACGCAGTAACAATGTTCCAATATATTAGACTTTTAACGTCCTCAGGATTCAATTAATCTTATCTTTACAACTCCCAATTACAGACACTAATTAAGTGAAGGTTGCATTGTAGACTGGGGATATTACATTAATCACCAGCAGCCTTGTAGCCATAAATTAGTTCTTTCCCAATCCTTTAGCTTTTTTCCCACAAGGACTGGAATGTCTCATTTCCCTGTTTTAAGGGACATTAATCCCACAAAGGAGCTTTGGATCAGGATTAGTTTTATCACGTTTATGTAAGTGATAAATTGTCTTTGTAAAATGAAAGCTCCTAGCTTTGTCCCAGACAAATGAAATTGAATTGTTTGATAATTATACAATTTAAGGCACTGTCAGACTTTGGTCAGAGTATGCTGGGAGCCTGTTGCTGTATTTATTATTTTATAAGATTAGGTGGTACATAGTGTTTTCCCTTAGATTTTTTTAAGCCATCAGTTTAAATCGGCTTAATGTCTAAATCTTAGGGCATCCTATGTAGGATTTCTTTCCTTTGTTATCCTTTCTAACCTGCAAGGATCAGATAAGGTAAATTTTTGTAACATGCAAAAGCAATTTGGGATATGACTTCTATCTATTTTTCCTTACATTGTAGATAAACTTTTGACTTGAAAATTGAGAAGACTGGCAGGAAGTCCTCTAAACGCATTGTTTTTTCAGAGATTCTATCAGAAGAACAACAATACGCTTTACGTGTTGTTGAGATCATGCAGCTGCCTGCTTACATCGTCCCATTTTCAGCTTGTTGTAATGAGATGTGATGCTTTTGACAACTTTATTGAAGATAATAATAACTCATTTTTTTATTATTAACATTGTGCAAAAGTTATATAGGTGGTAATAAATATATTTTCAAAACTCTCTCATGTTGTTATGAAAAAAGGTATGACAGCCATATTTAATTTGATGCAGTATGTAAACAACAATTTAACAAATTCCACTGGCATTATTATTTGTGCCATCCTTTTAAAGATGTTTGGGTATATCGTCGTGTTCAGTCACATCATGACCTGAGTGTGTAAAGTCTTAAATACTTGATTTTTCCTTCTGTGAATACCGAGGCGGTGTAACTTCAAAGGAGTAAGGTAACTGAGATCTTCTGGGTGGAGATCACAGAAGGATATCTCAGTATTGTGTGACTTGAGGCAGTTGATTGTTTTTCCTGAATTATATTCAGTACTTTGCACCAGCACAAAACAAACACAGGACTCACAGGACAAACATCTCTTCTCAGTGACATTCTTTTGTACACTTTTTACTTCTGATCACAGAAAACTGTCTTTTAAAAATGTAGAAATAGTTCCATGCATTCTTTAATGTGTTTTTCCTCTGAAGACCACACTTTTTCCATCCACCTCTTCAAGACATTTACCTAACAGTTTAATTCTGCTCATTTCAAATCAGTCAATGCAATCCCGCTCGAATACAAGTATTGGCTGCTTTGGCTGTTATGAAAAGTATTTACTTTTTGAAGAAAATCAGAAACAATTTGCACGCTTGTCTTTGAAAAAATGTTCATCCTCACTCCCTGTAGATGTCAGTGCACACAGGTCCTCCTTCACACCTTCTCAGCCCATCTGGAATTTTTTATGTCTTCGTCATTAGCACAGCCTCGTGAGTTTCTTTTGCATGTATCCTTCCTGCAGAAAACAAGGCTGCTGTTCCCTATGCTGACTGATTTCTGTTGCGCTGTCAGTTTGTCACCTCTGTTCTCCTCACACCTTATGAGGCTTGAGATGGTGTTTTTTAAAAAGTGGCAGGAAAACCTCATGCGTTGTGTAACACGTTTAAGGGCTTTACTGAGATACTGACTTTCCTCCTCCTTTTGTTCCAATGTGTTACCAATACCTTTCAGACTTCTGAATCTTTGCTTACGTTTTGAGACATTATTGTTAGGGTGCTGTGCTAAAAGTTATTACTACCATTGTTTTTAGTTTTTTTCACTGTTTTTATGTTGTAGTGTGATTATTTTTTTTTCTTCTCTGTTAACTTTGCCCTAGGTATGCCATACCTCCAGAACATGGCAAGAGATTGGAACGCTTGGCGAAAGGTAAGCTTGGCTTCTTCCTGTGTTAATGCTGTTTGGATAAATACATGGATATGTACTTAGTGAAAACGAAAGCATTCCAGAAGAGGATCCAACCCTTAATTTTACAATGCGTTTGTAAAGAATTTTAAGATTTATAAAGAATTATTTTGAACTGACTGCTATAATTTACTCTTGAAAGAGCTGCTTGATGAACCTACATTGATGGAATAGCCTCAGAGTCACAAACCTTGTCATGTCAGAAGTGCTTTGTACAGTTCTTCATAGTGCAACTGTTTTCTCAAAATGTGTCTTCTAACACACCATGGCCCTAACTAAAATTGGTGGAAACAGCTTGATTTTCAAAGCATCGAGACCATGCAGGGGAAATGGAGTTCATCATGCATCTCTGTAGGAGGTTTGTGACAGTGTGGTGAGAACTCTGTTGTTCCAGTTCGGTGGTGTGCAGTCTGTGAAGTGTTGGTGATGATTCCATGCCGTACACGCACTCTGCTGGGAAAAGGTGTGCTAAAAACCATTATTTCTTCCTGTGTTATAAATGTTATGTATATAGTATTGGCAGATTACTTTAAATCTTATTTAAGCAAATTCAACAACAGCACTCATGGAGAACAGCTAGTGGAGTTCTTTCCTCCCTCTACGACGACACACAGCGTTGTTGGTGGCATTCCTTTCCAGCCTCATCCTCCATCATCTTTTCAATACAGTAAAGTCCATCTCAAAGAGCAGGGCTAGCTTGGGCTGTGATAAATTTCCCCCAGGCTGTTGTAATTCTTGACTTTACAAATGCCAGCCTCAGCTGCCCAAAGACGTGTGTGCAGTTCTTGCCTAAGTACCTGCCAAGGTCATCCTGCGAGCAGCAGGCATGGACATCAGCATTTTGTCTTTGACGCTTCTGGTTTCCAATTGGTAATGGTGGCAGCTTCAGGAAAGATGACTGACTGCAGAAATACATGCCTTTACTTGTTGATGTTTTATTTGTGCTTTGTTCCTGTTCTTTATATTCGCAAATGTTCTAAGTGCCGCCTGGACAAAAAAAAAAAAAAAAAAAGCCAGTGTTTTGGGATAATTAACTCAAAATTTACGTATTCCATCCTCAGTGAGGTGTACTCTAATGATTTAAATCTGTTGTTGAAGATAATGCAGCAAAAGCACTGTTGTGCTAAGAGTGGCAGGAAGATCTGGAAGGCTGTATTCTGATGCTAAGGAGTAATAGAAAAACAGTAGGTTTTCATAGTAATGGCATTTCTTGCTGACAGTCTGACATTCTGGTGACTGTTTCATACTTGTAGAAAAAAGAATAAAATTTTGAAGCACAGCGGAGGTTGACACTGTGTAAACCAGACACGTTATCCACGATCTCATCTTTATTTTGAGCTGGTTCTTTTATTTTGCTTAGTACCTTTTGGAAATTGGGATGAATAATGTCTAAAAACCACAATGAAGCAGTGTTACTGCTTGGGCATCCTCCCCGTCCTATGCATCAGTGGACTATACTATGAAGATGTTCTCTCTGGAAAGATGAGCGTGCAATTAATATGGAAAATGAATAACTGAGCTGTAAATGGGCTCGCTGAGAGAGTTATGGAGTCCATGGAGAGAATGTTAATGTGTTGCCATGTTATTGGTGCTAATCACTTAAAATGTGCTGCTTTATTAGTAGCTTTAGTGAGAGCTACATAAACTGTGCATTAAAAAGAGGAACTGCAGAGAAGGGCAACAAACTAGGCAGCAGACAGACATCACTTTAATGTAAATGCTTTTAGTACAAAAATATAGGAAAACCTGGAATCTGGTAATTCTTTTCACTTTCTGAAGTCCCTGCCATTATGTCCCATCTATTAGTTTTGTATCCTGAGCTTGGTTGCTTTTTTAATTTTCTTTCTTTCTCTAAGTTACATTGGTTTTTTATCCCATAAACACCATTTGTTAATTGAATCACCTGCATGGAGTGAAACACATGGTCTTGAATACCATGTTCTTACAGTCTAGCTGATGGTTTTGGGAAGGAAGTGTTCACATCAGGATGTTTGGTTTTACCCCAATGTTAATATTTTTAATTATTTGTGGTTTGTTTTGACTCAGTGTGAATCTTGTAGCTATGGTGAAACTTGCGCTTTGTACTGCTGAGATGCTGAATTAAATCATAGTGTCTCTGCCTCTGACCTCTGTGGCCAATGAATGAGTGTCCCTCCTTCCACTACACTGTAGTGGTTATGTTTTGTTTTGTTTCTTTCTTTTTGACTGAATATTAACATCTGCATGCTTATTTCTTTCTTTTCTTTAGGCTGGTATGTAGGGCAGATCGTTCTGGAATCGTATGATAACAGTTGTGTTACTTTCCCAGGAATAATATAGCTGCCCATCAGAGAAGGTATAAAAAGGACATCTCAGTATGGAGTAGATGGTGCATGCTTGTCAATTTTTCCTTGTCCATATTAAGAAAAAGGTTTGTTCGGACTACAGCCAAAATTGGAGACAGCCAGGTTCAGTTTCTTAATTTGTTAGGGATTTACTGAGATTTTGGCCAAGTTGTGTATGCTCAGATATGCAAGACTAGATGCTGACTCTCATTGTGAATGGAATTAACACTTATGTGTCTCAACATTCAAGTCTTTTTCACAAAATTTATGTGGTATTTGAAACAATGAGGCATGTGCTAATTATTGACATCTGTAGTAGTATGCCTGTTGCTTCGATCTGCGTAAAATATTTAGGCAGGTTTTCATTTTGTCACCTTGTCGCTGATTAAATAATGACTTGATATAATATTCCTGAAGTGATAGTCCTGTTTGTAATGTCTCTACAGGATTTTTTCCTGGAAGCTCTCAGGGATGTGATGCTTTCCTCCGTCACAAGATGACCCTCATTTCACCCTCAATCTTGAAGAAGTACGGTATTCCTTTTGACCGGGTATGTACAGAAGAGGCTTTGAGGATGCTGGCAAGTTGCTGAGATGCACAAACTACGACACCCCTCTTTTGAGGCAGCAGTTCTCTGCAGCTGGTCAGGAGCAGTTTGATGCATGTCCTATGGCTTATCAATAGGCAGCACAACTCTCAGGTAGCTCTTCAACAGTCTTAAGTTTGTTTGTTTTTTTTTCCTGGATCCCTTGTGAACCAAAAACTGGAGTTATACATGCAGATTCTCTGTTGTGAAAGCATTCTATATCTACACAGAGCCAGTAAGGATCCGTCTGTTTCTTAAGTCCTTTTATTTGAAAAGAGAGTCCATGTTTATTTGGTATGATCATTTTAATGTGCTTATTCTCAAAGGCTTTAGGCAAGAAGTAAATCTCCTCAGCCAAGCAAGGATTTTGTGAAGATTCAATCAAGCGGTTACTGCTTCTGTGTGTTGCCAGTATACAAAGCTCTTGTCCTGCCAGAATGGTTAAGGACAGTGTTTGTGGGCATGATACTGTCAGGGTGCAAAAAAGGGAAGTGAGTTGGAGGCACTGCAGATCTAACCCCAGTGGAAGTGTCAAAGAGTGCCCTATTTAAACTGATTTCATCCTTCCTCACTTCTCTTGCATCATCAGCTCTAGATATTGTGGCCTTTTCTTACTTTTTTTTAAGTAAGAACTCTTGAGTTCTGATCATTTTTTAAGCATGGTTTTGCTAGAGTTAGTCCACCGGAGATGAAGTACAGCACCTATTTGATGGTCATAGTGATTCTTTGAGATAAAAGTTTTGTGCTCTTTTATAGCATAAAAATCATGAATTCATTCAGTTTAGTGCTTCAGAAACTGTTTCATTTTTCCTAGTGGAAGGCTATGATGAATGAAGTTTGAAGTGTAATTATCTGGCTTGTCAGATGAGCTCACTGTGTAGTAGAGACTTGCAGAAAGCCACGTGTGGTGCTTATGGTTCAATATCAGTGGCTACATTTGGCCTAGTTTGCACATTATGATCGATATTAAATTGTTCTTAGGGATCAACAAACCATTTTTTCTTGTAATTCTGTCTGTTAAACTGTATGGTATACAGGTATTGGACCAGAGAGATTATTGCATTACAAAGGAGAAATGAAATAAAGAGCTTACCTGTGTCCTGGGCTTGCAGAAGGGCTCCAAGAAGAGTGATCTCCAGATAGAGATCCTTCCTCCTTGGGAGTCAGCCCTCAAATGGGGTCTAGGACCCTTCCGGTCACTCAGGTGAAATTGTGTTCACCTGTGCCCCTGCAGCTGACTCAGCACTTGCCTCAGGTGGTCAATCAGAGGTTCAGGCCATGATTCAACAGTTCCCATACATAAGCCTAAAGTCCAAATGTGAAAACATTGTTATCTGCTACACATGGTTGAAAATAATAATGAAAATATCTTACGTTGGGATCTGATATTTTTTTTTTTGGTAGAATTTTAACTTTACAAATTTCAGGAAAGTTGATGAGTAGGTTGAAATATGGGTAGCATCTCAGTGTAATACATAGTTGCCCCTGTGAGGAGGGACTTGATAGAAGGGGGTTGAGCAGAACCTAAGAAGGGATCACTGCTTGCTTACATTTAGATCACCGCTTATCTAAAGATGCTGAAAATAGTAATTAAAAATTCCTGTTGGTGCTCATCAGACATTGTAAGTGAAGTTTGTTGTGCAGACCCCTGTTGGTATCCAATCCTCCTACGAAATAGAAGAGAATAGGAAATGGGAATTAGTTTCTGCCACTTCACTGCCCAAACATGCTTGAATGGTTGTGGGAAGACAGAATGTGGAGGAATTTCTTGTGAGATTTCAAATATTTGAATGCTGTAGGTGGGCATATTTTTCTTTGGAGTGACACTTTGTTTGCTTTTCCATGTACCTGGAAAGTGGCATCGATTAGTTGATTATATATACTAAGTAATTTCTGATCAACAGCCAAGCAAGAGGAGCAAAAGAGTTTGTAACAGAGGAAAGCTTTTCTATCTAGCTTATTCCAAGACAGCTTTACTGAGCTGTTTGGTGATGATGTTTGGGATATGAAGTTCTTTGATATGGAGGGAATTTCTGATTTGTTGCCTGATTTAAAAAAAAAAAAAAAAAGTCTTTTCCCAGTTAGCTAGGCTTCCCACTGTGAATCTTGTGATATGGGGAAGGAAGGTGTTTTGTAGGTTCACCTCTGGTGCCTCCTTCATACTGAGTATTAAAATGTGTGTTACCTTAATTATAAGAAACTTATTTTGTGTACAGATTTTTGTTTGTTTCCTTTGTATGTGTTTGGCTTCTGTGTTTGTTTGTTTTCTCCCCCCAGAAATAGAGGCCAATGCATGCAATGAAAAACAATATTACTGTCAAAAACCAAACTTGTTCTTTTTATTTTTTTTTCAAGAAGGGGTATTGTTAACATCTCCCTTGAGGAAATATAATTCCTCATCCTGTTTTACAGAATGTGGGGTACTAAATGTGGGTTTTTTTTTGGTGTGTGTTTCTAAATTCTCTGTTTTCTATGGCACTCACTGGAAGGGTGTTTTTAAATGTGAAGGGGAGGAGGACATCTCTTCAGTCAGAGCAGTCCATATCTGAATAATCCCTATCCTGAAATACCAGATTTTGATGGAGGATTGCTGTTATTCAGGAACAGGGAATGTGTGCCACTTCTCTATAGAAATAGAGATAGGATCCCTTCATCTATATTTCTGGCAGATTTCAGTGAAGTGAATAAGCACGCATTTATAAACCTCTATAATGGTATTTACTTCTGGAAAGACAGAAGCAGATCAATACTGGGGCTTTTTAATAATTAAAACTGTGTATTTCTATAATCTCGTATTGATTTCTCCATTTATTCTGCAAGAGCTTGCAGAAGTCAGTAAATTTAGGCTTTTCTCCATGAGTGGCAGTTTGTGCTGGCTTTTCTTCAATAGTTATTACTTTTCTGCATGGCCTATCCATCATCTCGAGTGCTTTCTAATTTATTGTAGGGATAATGTTGACAGCAGCGACATGGAGGACATACGCTGTGGGCTTGAAATGAAGACACCAGGATGTAGATGTTGTGACAGAAACATTATCTTGCCATTTTCTGAAGTTAGCAATCTACTGCTGTGCATTGATGTATGGAGGGGTGGGAGGGGACGCGCTGTGCGGCTGCAGGCTGCGCTTCAGCAACCCTCATCTGGAAGCTTTTGTGCTATTGAATCTTGCATTCATTTTCTCTTTTTGTACTCTGCTGATGTTCATAGTGTGAACAAGTTTGGGCTCGGTTGAGTGCGCCAGTGGTTTAATTTCTGATAACATTTTCTGTTTGGTCCTATCCCTGTGTTTATACGTGGAAGTTCTTTGAAGGCTCTATAGACACCGGACTGCTGTGTTGTGGTTTAGTGCCAGTGGTAAATAACCCAAATGTTTTACGAAAGCTTTGTCAGCCCTTCTGGTTTAGAAAGACAGGAAGGTCAGATTTTGCCTTATTTCTGATCTGTTGAAGGGAGGAGATCTCACCCTGTGCTTTGGGAAGCTAGCAGGATGACCTGGTTATGCTGCTGCCATTTGTTCTTGCCTTGCCAAACAAGTACATTCCTTCCCCAGTGTTTTCTCTTTGCAGGCTTTTAAAAGGTGATTTTCTAGAAGTACTGGGAATCATTTGGCCTCTGATTACAGCTGTAATCTGCGGTTTTCAATCCTTTTACTTATTTTCATCTTAATTTTACTCAGGTAGACAAATGGCAGGCTCAGATTTTTTAGGTTGACTTATGAGTAAACAAATGAGAATGAGAATGATAAACATGTAAGTGGAGAAATAAATACAGGGAAAGGTATCGTGTATTTCAGTCGGACACTGCAGCAGAGAGTGAGTGTGTGGGCAGGAAACGCAGCCTGTTTGGCCCCACTTGCATGGTGTGGGAGTGTAGGTACGAACTTAACTAGGGATGAAGTGACAGCAAACAAAAGTGGATCTTCTGGAATGCTGCAGCTTGGGAACCTTTTAGTAACTGGGGCCTTTGTCTCAAGAGTTAAGATCTTGTGGCAGCTTCTGTCTTTTGTACTGTCTATTTTCACCAGTAGAACTACTTCAGTATTTCTGCAGTTAAGAAGAAATTGCTATAGGTATAGCCAAGAGCTGGCAGTGACTGTTCTGCCTTCTTGCTGAGAGAGGTTTAATGAGGAGGATTTAACTCTGTCTTCAAAGTGCTGTTTCTGCTCATCTGATGTAGGTTGTTCTTTTATTTCTGTTTTTCAGATCACCCAGGAAGCTGGAGAGTTTATGATTACATTTCCTTATGGTTACCATGCTGGCTTCAATCATGGCTTCAACTGTGCTGAGTCAACCAACTTTGCCACGTTGCGTTGGATTGATTATGGAAAAATGGCAACCCAAGTAGGTATCCGTTTGGATGAGAGGTTACTTAAAACCACAAGCTCATAACTAATGACTGGGCAGGGGACTTGTCCTTTTGAAAAAACTGAAAATGTTCTTGTTTTGAAAACATACTCTTTCATTGATCCATGTTATTGTTTTATTCCTGTTGATAATTCAGGTCATTTTGAGGGCATACTAATGTCTTTCTTGAATGCTGAATGTACATACGCCTTGTGGAGAGGTGGTTTTGAAACTAGATGGTTGGGATTAGTTTTCTAAAGCATCCAAACTGCATTTCAGAGTGACTGATGTAGCTGAATACAGTTCCTTGGGTATACGTGTTGAAGGAGAGAGGATAAATTAGAGACATCTTAAACTTTCATAGGAGTATACTAATAACCTGGACATTTTTAAATTTCTCTAACAAATGCACAGTACAAAAGGTCTCTGTCATGTCTGGAGAGGAGAATCATGGTGGAATGACTCTGTGGCTATTTCATCAGATTTCTTGCATGTTTGTGTTACTTTTGACAGTTCTGAAGGCAGTGACAGTTTTCCATGACAGCATGCCTACTACATTATCTAGTTTTCTTAAATCTGAACTGCTAGCAGCTATGGGCCTACATTTCACACAGATTAATGTGTTTTGGTTTTTTTTTTTAAGCTTGCTTTAAATGGGTTTGTGTTAACGTATTGATGTTTTTGGTACATTAGATGTGGTGCAGTGAGGTATAACTGCTTCATGAGTTTTTAAATTGAGGATCAGTTTTGCACAATCTTTGGGAAATGATAGCCGTGGGGTAGGAGCTTAAAATTAGCACAGATGCTCCTTTCCAGAAAGGCGGACTTAGTTTTCATTCTACAATAACATTTATATCATCATCTGCAGTTATTTTTCTTCCATCAACTCAGCTTGACTCTACATCTTTTATAATGCTGCATCCCTTATGCTTTGTTCTGGGCAAAGACAACTTTGCTGAAGATGCACACCAAGTGCCTCTGTGCTTCAATCTGTGAAACAGTGTAATGCTGCCCTGTTTTCCTTTACTAGGGTTGATATTCTAAAAAAGGTAGATGATTACTGAATGTAGTCATCTTTGCTTTGGGATCCTGGCGTTGTTGACCGTGCTTTCATGAAACATCCATCTTCTTGCTGTAATGTCTTCAGCCATGTTTGACCTAAGCTGAAGCTATCTGTGCAGAATTATATTTAGAAGTGATGAATGTTGTGTGTTAATCAATGCGAGTGGTTGCTTTGTGACTAATGCCAGTCACTGCTTTCTGCTTCTAGAGGCTGGTGCTGTTTCTGGCACTGCAGACAGTAAGGAATCTTCTAGAATCATGGGGGGGGGGGGGGGGGGGGAACAGTGCTGTTTCCTCCTAGTTTTCCTTTTTTGTAAGCAAGCGTAATTAACCCAGCTAGGAAAGGAAGATGGTTGTTACCCCCACAGGAGCCTTTTTTTGAAGCTTTTCCCCTTTTTGTATTTATGTCCTGCTTCAGAAACTGCAGGCAGGCAGTCCTTATCTATAAAATGTCACAGCACTCAGCGTCTGAGAAGCTAGTCACACAGAAAGTAACTTTAGCCCTTTTGGTTACTGAAAGGTGAAGTGTCTGTCTTGTTTCTTTTTAGTAATATTCAGCCCATGGTTTCATGGAGTCTGTTAACAAAGAAATGCGGCATCTGAACTCCCTCCATTTCGAAAATAAATACACAGATTTTATTTCATTTCTGAAACTACGGTGGTGTAAAAGCATCTTCTGTTATGCATGCTGTTGTTTGTGCTGTGAAGTATAAAATACACATATTCACTGTACCAGACAGGTAAAACCTCTAAATTGCTAGCAATGGCAGCTGAAATGATTCTCATAACAGGAAAATTCTCATTCTGAAAAGTCATGCATTTGTCCTCTCTGTCCCTTGCATGTGTTCAAGAATGTGAATCCAGAGTTGGTGTTTGTAATCTTTCTGTATTTCATCAAGGTGGTAGACTAGACTAGGCCACATGGCAGTAGCCGTAGACTACTAGGCCATGTAGAGCAGGAAGAGGGAATCATACATTTGAATTTGTTATGGAGCTACAGGGTTGGTAAGAAAAACCTAGGCCTGTAAGAGGCCTTGAATCACTGTCAAGTGTCTTACACTCAGAAATGACTAAGAAACCTGGTTTGGGGAAAAAAATAAAATAAAAAAATAAAATAAATTGTTTGCTGTGGCCTTGTATACCAGGTTTGTCTGTAGCAAATGGTCGTGGTTATATACCCCTGAAAATTGGCTTTATCATGGAAATTCTGACAGACCTTTAACTACAGTAGTGCCAGCAGGCACCACTCTAACATCAAAAGCAATTTTGGGTTCAGCCATGTGTTTGCAAACAAGTGACATTTGGGAAGTGCAGTTTTAGATTGAGCCTCCATGCTTACATTGTTAAGCAGCGTAGCGTGAAATTACTGAACAAGCAGCACAGAGAGCTCTGAGCAAATCTAGAGAGAGAAAGCTGAAGTGTGGAAGGAGATACCCAATTTATTTCCATTGCACTTGCTGACACTTGTCTTTTCAAAGATTTCCATCTCATATTACCTAAACCGCACATTGCATATGTGTTAATTAACCCTTTGATATCTTACTGTTGGGCTGCAGATGAGGTATGAATGCTTTTGCACTGAAAGGGCTAAAAGTTTATTTAAATCCCATTTGAAGTTAAACAGGGACTTTTATGAAACATCAGCTGATTCTGTACACCTGATCTGCCTGTGTGTTTAAGGAGAGAGAATTTGTGGGGAGAGGCATCTTGGAGCGTGTGACTTTTTGTTTAACTATTGCAGGTTTCCTAAATTTTGAAAATGACTATATTGATGTCTGTGCTGTCAGGCTCCACTAGATTACATTTGCCTACATCCAAACAGGTGTTTCTCATCTCATCTGCTTATTTTTAAAGTTCTTGGAAACTCTTGACTGGACAGTGCTCTCTAGGTCTGTAGTGTTACTGCACTGAAACCAGTTGGGTGCAAAATGATTATTCTATTTTCCTTGTCCTGCCAGAACTCATGAGATTGTTGACAAGGTAAGGTTCAAAATTAGCCAATTGTAATGTTCTCCTGGACTTTATCCTCGGGATTAAAAAGGAACTGTTAGGGTGTGAGTAAGCTTATAATGGGAACTGGGATGTACTACTGGCTGTACAGCACATACTTGCCTCTGAAGCCTGCTTTGCCGATCTGTTTGGTAAGAGCTTGTCTAGACTCAGTACTGGTGTCTGATGGACAAAATCTGTATCATCACTCACTGTGTGTATAAATCTTCAGGACTGGTTGCTCTCAGTTCTTGGTAAACGTCAATCTCTTTAGGTTCAGAGGAAGGTTGTAGCATTCTTCTTTACTTCATGTCTCTGATTATATGGTGGTGTACCACTTGGAAATAGATGTCTTGCCTACAGCTGGCCATTGTGCTCAGAAATATAAGAATTAACAACTCTAACTGCTATCCCGTTTATTGCCAATATAAATGTCTCTCATTAGTCCCTAAGGAACTGTGTGTTGCAGCTTTCCAGTCAAGGTGACCTTAAGACCAACCGTTTTACCTATTTCATTTAATCTATGTGGCTGAATAGCACGTCTGTCAGCTGCTTGTCTGTGGGTGGGAGAGAGATCTTCAGTTAATCTTGTGGCTCCCATAGGTCATTCTGGAGTGTAGACACTGGATCTTTCCAAGTACTTAATGGTAATTGATTTCAGCATTCTTCAACATTCAGATAGCAAATTTTCTTTCATAGTGCTTATAATTTGAAATTGTCTGGCATATAATTTCTCTTACAAAATTGCAGTTCATGTTTCCTTACTGTTTGTATGCTCCTAGGTTTTCTGTTCAAAGATGTCCTTATTTCTCAAGGAAGAAAATTCCTGAGGTTTTTGCAGAAACTGCTCAGTCTGTGAAGTAGGAAAATAAGGGTTTGTTTTTTTTTTTTTGCGTAATTGTGTATGTATACCTCTAGTGAGTCTAAGTGACTTCTAATTTCAAAACTTAGAACTCTACAAAAAATAAACATTTTAGTATGGAATAGGATTTCCATTGTTTATTCTTGTAATACAAGAGCAACTTTTGAATCTGTCTTAAATATTTCTCTTTTTTGTGGTGCGTTTTTTCTTGTTTGTAAACATTTGTAACACCTTACTCTCCACTGATTTTTTTTTTTTTTTTTTTTTTTTTCAATGGAGAGGAATTTTTGCAGTTCTTTTTGCACTGAGGTGGAAAGACGACAATTACTTTTCTGCAGTTCTCTTGGAGCTTCATTTTAACAGCTCTTTTTGGAGATCTTCTGAAGTACTGACTGGGAGGCTGATTGTCATCATTTTTTGTTAATGAAGCAAGAATGCCATCAGAAAAAACACACCTTGGAGGTAGTCAGTATCCTAGTCCTCAGGAAGGATGTCTGCTCCAGTTTCTGCCCCATCTGGGTGCACTACCCATGGAAATGGTGCATGTGAACCACTGCAATACTCAGTCCGGGAGGTAACGATGAACTCTTCAGGACCTGATTCACAACAAGGGGAATATTTTATACCTTGGACCAGTAGATGGGAGCAGAAAGGACTTCAGGCAGCTTTGTAGCTCTCTGCTCAGTGTTTGTCCTCACCCTTATGGAGGTACTGGCAAAAATTTGCTGTAAGGGACTAAGCCTATTTGTGCTACTTGGCCTGATTTACACTTAGCTTAATTACTGTACAGTATAAAGCATGCTGCTCTTGACTTTTTGAATGCTGCTTGGTAATGACTTTTTTGGCACAGGGTGATTCTCTAGGACCCTGTGATGGAAGCTGCCCTGAACCCATGGGTACTGGTGCTGCTGGGCTGACACAGGTTCCCATCCTCTCTGCCTCACTAACCCTGTGATTTATAGCGCAGAGGTGGTTGTGTGCTTTGTGGCTGCAAGTAAACAACTCTGTGAAGAATGTGCTTCCTGCAGCTCATTTGCTCAGCTTCCCTGCTACATGGGAGGTCCTGGTAAAATCTACAAGCACCAGTCGTTCATGTGTCAGAGCTGGGCTTTTGGGGTCATCTGGCTTTGGGGACAGTAGTATTGTAAGGTCATCAGAAATCCCTTTTAAAAGCTGCCTTAGTAGGATGCTTTCCTGTGTGGCTTGTGTTACACTACTGGAATTGCTTCAGGAGGGCCATGAAAGGACTTAGATAGGAGCAGTCTTATGTTCCACCTAAGAATAAATAACTAGATAGCATATTCCTTTCAAGGGTTGCAGAAATTATGATATTAGAGCTCTGAAAGGCAGTGTGAAAGTGTAAAGTAGCTGTGAGTTCACATCACGTACTCATCAGGTACCTCTTCATTGTCCTCCTCAGTAATTCCTTGGCTGTACTGAAAGGCAGATGTGGTTAACGTTCTTGTCTCTTTGTTTTGGACAGGAAAAACATTTAAAAAATGAAACCCCACTTATCATGTGCTTAGAGCTGTGAACAGTTTCTCTCTCTCTCTTTTTTTTTTAAACTCCATCTTGCTCAATTATTTGTCTTTCCTGATAGTTGTGCTGCTCCTAGTTTTCTTGCAGCTTGGTTTCCCAGTGGCAGTCAGCAGGTTCTGCTGCTGGGTTGGCTTGTAGCTGGGTGTGTTCTAATCTCAGTCATCAGGATTCAAATCTTGCATCTGCTCTGTAACTCACCACTCTTCACCTGCTTTGAAAACACTTACAGGTAGATCTGGATTATTACTGGAAAGAGATAAAAGTGTTTTGTTTTGTGTGTGGTTTTCAGAGAGGTCTGATTGCTGTTTCTTTTAGGATAGATAGACAGCCTCTCTCCTCCTTTATTTATGCATCAACCCTCCCTTGATTCTAATTTGTGCCATTTGAAGATGCAGCAAATAAATTCCAGCCTCCTGTCCTTTTGAAAAATGTTACAGAAGAGTACTTGTCATTACAAGGGAAAATAATTTCAGTGTGCTGGAAGCAGATCGTGTGTTGTCACATGAGATAACACTTCATATCCCACCAAACAAAATTACTCATGTTTTTGTAAACTGCCTGGAGATTTTCCTAGTCGTGGTGTACAAAATGGTGGATTTTACTGCTTCATCTGTTGGTTTACAGGCATGTGCTATATCACAGCATTGGGAAGTGACTGGAAAACCAATGATCACGCAGGAGGATAAAAGGATAACTAGGGTACTCATTTAGAAGGGTTATCTAGCACATCTCACTCCAGAGCTGTAGAACTTCACTCAGCTGTGTCAGTTCATGGTAGCTGCTTCCTTAATGCACGAACAGAGTGCTGACCTGCTGAAATGACGTGCTTTCTGCCAGTGAAGGCGGTCAGTTGTAGGCTTCTTTCACCAACTGCAAGACTTACAATGTGGAAGAAATAACAGCTTGAGATAACCTCAAAATGATATTTGCTGTAGACTTTCACCCAGTGCTTATGATTTATTTTGCTTATCCCTTGTACTGGAATGAACCTCAAAACAGAGGGGAGCTGGTATTTCACCGAATCCTTCTTTTTTAGCATTCCTGAGAGCACTGAACCTTTCAGCCTTATCCGAGGTATGACGCATCTATTTCTTAAACTAGAATCCACTTTATTTTGAGTATTTTAGCGGAGTGGGGTAAATCTCACTTCCTGGCTAATGTCACTTGCCATTCACTCAACTCTTCCGCCCACAACATCTGCATGGAACATTCTGGCAGCGAATTAAGGAGGCAAACAAGGAAAAAGCATGCCTTGCAGCCAGGGACCAGGGGAGTCCTTGGAAATCTTTGCCTAATTGTTTTGTTTATGAAACTCTGTGGAAGATTTCCAGTGGGTTTCCTAATGAACTGGTTTGTTGTTGAGACTTAAAGCTATGCTTGTAATTACAGTAGAAGCGGGGGGTCAGGGCTTGTCTTCCTTCCCACAAGCTCTCAACTTCCAACCATTAAGTGCACAAACTGTGAATTTTAAGTTTTTCTACTTTTCAAATTTTAACTCCTTACTGACTTGTGGGATACCTGTCACCCATCTTTCAGGTAGTAACCTGCAATTATGTGTTCCTTCGTCACCTCTGAAAACATGGGTATCTGTGAAAGCATTGCTGTACAAGGTCTGAATGGAAATGTGAGCTTGGATTGAATGGAAGGAAAGTAAACTGGAGCCCAGACTAGCTTTGTGTTGTACTGGGTGAGCATTAACTAGACATCAAGAAAACACATCTGTAATTGGATAGTGAATTGGATAGCTGTTTTAGAGTATTATACTGGGAGGACTTTGTGTTTCTCCCAAAAGCTGTAGCTTTGTCTTTTTCTGGCAGTTTATAGAGAGAAGTTCATAAGTGTTCTCTATACGAGCAATATGTATTCCTGTAGTACACCATAAGAATTTTTCTAGCTACCTTTTGGACATAACCATCTTTTTTTTCCCAGTAACTTGCTTTTAGACTTCATTGTTATGGAGTAACAGATACTAAAACGTAAATGCAGGACCCAAATATGTAATGATGGCGTAATAGCCAAAGGAACTTGATGTATTGGGTTTTCTTCTATTTAAGTTTCCATTAAGGCAGACTGGGAGGCTAGTTGGATCTTAAACAACCTCACTTGCAACTAAGTTAATTTAAATGTGAGGTATTTTTTTTTTTCCCCCATGTGAACCAGTTGTGCTGATATAAGTAGATTGTTTTTGTGACTTTCTTATTTTACTTTTTGTATAAACATAACTTTTTGTATGTTATGGAACAGGTAGGGTTCAATTTAGTGTTAATAACTGGGAAGTGAGGGAAGGAATCCTTGCAAAAAATGCAGCTAAAGATTGAGGTTGAATGAAGTTGCATTTTTTTCCATAGATTATTTCATTTTATTACTTTGAGCAGGTAATTAATGGCAAAGCAGTCTTCTTGCTCCTCTCCCCCCACAGTCTCCTCTATCTTCTCCCTCTCCCACCTCTAACATACATGTGCACATTCCCTTTTGCAGTTTTGTTGCAAGTGTCTGCTGTATTAGCAGGATCTTGTTGTGCCTGGTGGAAGGGTATGAAAAAACACGCTGACCATTCTGGGAACATGAATGTGACAGAAGTGCAGCAGCTGAGGAAATCTAACTGCATGGCCCAAAAGAAGCCCCAGAAGAAAGAGGCTTTCTAAATTATATGTGCTTGTTACTGTGAAAGCAATAAAATTAAATTAAAACTGAAATATAAGCATACATAATCTTAGACTTGTGTATGAAGAAAGGAATTTGGCTACGGCAGGCTTCTGGTGCTGTGGCGCACTGGAGATTGCACCCCCAGTGTCATTTCTTGGGTCAGCTCCGTGAGTAGCATCCAAATAGGTCAACATGTGGAGCCTGGATAATCTGCCTATACTTTACATTGTTCCGAGACTCTTAAATAGTGGTTCTGTGGTGTTAGCAGCTGTACTTGAGACCTTTAGACCTGTCAGACTCAGGATTTGCTCCCCTTTATTTGAAGGAGTTGACATCTGTGCACTGCAGCATCTTGCTTCCAGGTTAGGGTCAGAAAGTGGTCTGCTCCTCTTCTGAGCCATTTTTCATACTTAGTAAAGGCAGGAGAGGTCAACTGCCATACCTCACTGATGCTCTGTGCTGTGGGGTGATCTTCTGTATTCCTTTTTAGCAGTACAGAGGTACTGCTTTTAAAATGTCTTAAGGAAAAGTGATTTAAAATGTGCTCAATACAAATCTCCTAAGCCCACATTGATGGAGGTGCTGGTGAGAAGCTTCTGCTGAGGCAGGAATTTGGAACATGGGTACCATCTGTGTTCCTGCCATTCTTTGGCCAAATTGCATTTCCAGCCTTTTTCTCTTATGCTGTTTTTCATTAAATGAATTGAGTTTCCCTGAAAGTGCCTGCCCATAAATACTCCTTCCCACACAACACACTCAGGTTATTACTGCTCTCCAAGTTGTAGCAGAGCAGAAGGGAACCAAAATGAAAAATAGGAGCTGGGAGGGAGGTGGGATAGCTGAGACTGTACAGAAGGGATCTTTCTTCCCTCTCAGTGGTTTCTCAGCTACAGCCATAAGTCTCTTAATAACGGAAGTGTAAAGCGAAAGAAAAAGAGAGAGAAGTGAGTTTAATTTCATGCATTTCTGCTAAGAAAAAGGACAGAATCATTCTGAAGAGATGTGGAGGAAAAGTGAAGCAGCTTTAAGGAAAAAAGATGTCCTATGAAGTTGCTATAATTACCTCATCCTCAGCTCACAGTTGAAAGGCAGTTTAGTGCAAGTGCCTACCAAGCAATGCTTTGAACCTTAGTGCAGAACTAAAAAGGGATCTCTCTTCCCATACAACAGCAAAGCAGTAGTTTTGGCACCCAAGCAGTTGCTGAGCTATTGCTGCATCCTTGTTGATCCTGTGCCTTTGCAGTTGGAAATTTGTAAAGAGCAGATGCTCAGTCAGTCTGGTGCTGTGTCCTGGGTGAGAATCTCCTTGGATGGTGGACTCTGTTTGTTTATTCTGTGCTTCTTTGTAGCAAACAGATATCCAACTAAAAATGCTTGTATCTAGTCTTTGTGTAGACACACAATGGCAAGAGCATAATTCCAGAGGCTGAATTTAATGACTATATGTACGCTAGTTGAAATGGAAGTTGTGTGTTTTCTTTGGCTTAGGTGTATTCAGACTAGATGCAGAATGTTGTTATTTTAGCCTTTTTTATTTCTCTGCATGTGCTTTGGTTAGCATCCTCCAGTGCATGAGCAGGGGGAATCCCCTGAAGCTGGGGCTTCCTATGTTAATTGTTGGAGGCATTTTACAAGCAGTGCTAGAATGTTACCTTGATACTCCTTTGCTGCTGGTAACCCTCTCATGGCACTGGGGAATCAAGTTGTGTAATTTTTTACTTACAAATCAACACGGTTTCTTTTACCATTTGTAAAAGTGTGCTCAGAGTGCAAATAGCTTTCCTTAGTCGCAGAGTTAGCAAGGCAGTGATGGAGAGCAGCCAAGGTTCCACTGCAGCGTGGCTGCCTGCTTGCTTTCCATGCTACACGTCTGCATTTTTATTCTTCATTCTGTGCGGGTTCAGCTTCCAAACTAACAATATTGCCAAGCAATTCTTGGCTGTTTCCTGCGTCCTGTGACATCAATATGTTTTTTTTCTGATTCCTTTTCCAATGTCCACCACTCCCCCCCCTTCCTTTTTTTTTTTTTTTTTTTTTTTTTTTTAAACTATAGTTTGCTGAGTAGCCAGGTAACTTTTGATAGCTGGGCACACCTTCTCCTTACAATCAAACAATCTTGCATTGTAGGCAGCAAAAAGTTCTTAATTTTTGGTTTTGTAATTTACAGTCCTGTGAGGGATTTATGTGCCACATCTTGATGTACAATTACGAAGTTTAACTGCCTTGGACATTAGGTTTGGCTTTTGCTCCTTAAAGGCTTTTTCAGTGATGAAGTTGTACTACTAATCTCTTTTCAGCCTGAGAAACTCCAGGTGAGACTGGCAAAGAGGGGAATGTAGGTCTGAGATCAAACGGACCTCTGGTCTGTATCAACCACAGTTATTACTTCCTAATGACTGCAACACAATAGATGGGTAATACACTGTGTATCAGGTACCAGAAAATTCTAACTTGGTTGGTGGTCTTAGAGAAGAAAATTCTGGGGAACTGAATCTTCAGTTGCCCTTGGGAGAGTACAGCATCTTGTGCTGTCTCTTTTTGCCAAGGGCAGATGGAGGCAATGCATGTCATTGAGTCGAAATACCCACTTATGCCTTGATGCAATTCCCAGTTAACCTACTGTAGGCCTTACAGACAAAATCTGCAGTCAGTTGCCCTCTCGAGAAAGGCAAACTCAGCTGATTAGTAAAGAAAAAGTTCCTCTGGTCTCACATGGTGTTGATGTCTGGAAATCTCTTGCAGTGTACGTGCCGCAAAGACATGGTGAAGATTTCCATGGATGTCTTTGTGAGGGTTCTGCAGCCAGAACGTTACGATTTATGGAAACAAGGAAAAGACATTGCTGTCCTGGACCATATGAAACCCACAGCTCTGACTAGCCCAGAACTAGATGCCTGGAATGAGACGAAGGCAGACTTGAAGGCCAAATTGCTTCGCAGGTAAAAGAAAATTTAAATAAACAAAAAAAACCACCACCACCAACAAAAAACAACAACAACAACAAAAACAAAAAAAAACCCAACCCACACAACAAAAACAGCGACCAAAAAAAGTTCTCTAGATATGTATTTTAATTGCTAAGACTTTAAACTTTGTAATTCTTAGTTTGGAATAGTTCAAACTCATCTTTTTATACTTGCTTATACTTTATAATTTTTCTTGGATGATGCAGTCCCTCATTGTTCTCTTTCTTCTGAATATTACAGAACCCCATTATTATTATTATTATTTGAAAGTAGGATACTGTGCCCTGTTACATCTCATCTTTTATCCTGGAAGACAAAAAAAAAATCTATAGTAAGCATTTATAGCTTCACTTATCAGAAAGCAAGAGGAAAAAAACTGTCAATTGCAAAAGGGATTTTATGCATGCCTTTTTCTGCTTCCTTTGATCTTTGTATTTTTCTGCAAGTTCATCATGTTTTTCATGTATTACAGCATGCTTGAATTGAAAATTTGGCATGCTAACCTTTTACTGTTGGAATCTTGCTTTATAGGATAGGAGATGAGGAAGAGGACAACAAACACCGGTATGTGACTTCCCTCATCAACTTCAATGGTTATAGTTTTCTTCCTGTCAAGTTTCTTACAACAGTAACTCCTAAAGTATTTTTCTGGTTCAATCAGTTGTTTCATATCTGCTTCCTTGAAAGGACACAGAAAATCTTTGGGTACTGCGATATGTCAGACTTCATCTTGTGCTTGTGTAGATCTCTGACATCTCGATTTCTTTTGTCCCATTGGAGAACCTCAGCTGCCTGTTCTTGTGTTCCATTCTTGAGTACTCAGCTGATGTCCTGAATAAACCAAAGCTAGCGATGAGATATTTTTATCATGATTAATTGGTTATAGATAAAGCTAACTAGTCACCAAAGTAAGTAGTTATTAAAAAGTTGCTGCTGCCTTGGAAAGTGGAATTGGACTTGAGTGTGTTAGGAATGAACTTCCAGTGGGAGAACTTCCTTGTCGTGCTTCCTTGAAGAGCGCTATTTTACAGGAAGCTGAATTATCAGAGGGCTTTAATGTACTCAGATGTGAAGTGGGTGCTCCTCCATACACTCCTTTACACTTTTTTTTTTTTTAAACACCGTTCTGTCTACTACCCAAAGTACTTCCTCTGTATTTCTGCTCACATCTACTGTTTGTTGAATTTCTGATGCAAGAAATTTCTGGAAATTGAACTGCTTCATCTAAAAATAATATTCTGCTAAGAATTTTTGTTCAGATATAATTTCCTTGAAATCCGGGAATGAAAGCTTTAATTAGTCTTTAGATTTCTGGGGCCATGTCTGATAGGGACTTTGAGTGACACTGAGTTTAAAAATTACAGACCTAATAAATACAATGATATTGAATGCATTTGAGTTTCATGTTAAAGCAAAAGATATAGCAATAAGAGTGTCCTTCTTTCTCTAGCATTGGTCTTTGTCCTCTGGTTTTGCTTTGCACTGGTGATCTGTGCCTTGCCTTTTCTACATGAAATGATTGGTCCCTTATTTCACGAATGCTGAAAAGGTAAAAGCACGTTGTCCATTAAAGACATGCTCATAAAAATATAGTAAGTAGATATTTGGGCAGATAACTGACCTCAGCAATAGTGCTTCACTTCAGAGGTTATTTTCCTGAAATGTTTTCATTTCTCTTTTTCTGTAGTGAGTTTCAGGAAAAGCAGGGTGATCTGAGACTCAGCAGGTGTGATTTATGCTCTCTGGGCTATGACTCTCTGAACTCCAGTGTGCCTCTTAATCTTTTTCTTCCACATCTGGAAATCTGGAGTCCATGGGAATACTTCCTATGGATTTTCAGGGTATTTTAGATTTATTTACTGTTTGCACACGTAACACCAAGGTTTATTTTCCCTGTTGAAAAATATTGCTTAGCAGAGAAGCCCCTCTATTTCAGCCTGAGCTACTGTAAAACATCCAGCCACTTTTTATCTATTCATTGTCCCTAGATTTTTTTTTTCAGTATTATACTGGAGCAGGTTTCAAGCTGTTGAATCCTGCTTAGTAGAAGTTTCTCTCCTATGCTTATGTCTTGGAAAGACGTCATTTGACTTGAAGACTGACTTTTCTCAGCAGGATGGACTTTGCTGGAAGAATGGGATTCACCTTATACAAAATATCTTCACAGTTGTACCTACTTAAGTCACTCTGTGGTCTGTACTTCGAAGTGTACATATACTGCTTTTTTTTCTCTCTCTCCTGGAAACGAAAGCTTTTAAACTCTACAAAGTTATGCTATTTTTTCTCTAAGGTCATTCATACTTAGTAACCTTGAAAATCTCTGCTGTGTTTACTTTATGACTTCAGCAAGAGAACGTTTTAGTCTGGTCCACAAAAAGCCTGTTTCTGGTATGCAAATTATTTCAGTTACAGAATATCTTCACTGGAAATGCACAGCCTTCAGCTTGTAGTCCTAGAAGCAGTTTCTTTAAATGGATGTGTTCTTTCTTTCTTTGTTCGTTTTTCTACACCTTCAGAGCCAGAAGAGTACTTTAAAAACATCCTTTTTATCTACTGTGAATATAAAGCTTTGTAACTCAAGTTTTGCCTCGTGTTCCAACGCAATGGCAGTAAAACCATACATGTTTACTTAAAAGAGCATTTGATGCTGGATTCTACTCCAGCACTTTTCTTACCAACTATGGAAAGTTCCAGCTGTTGAGGTGAAGTCATAGAGGTCTGTCTTCTCCTCTTACTTTGACTTCCCTCCTCTGTAGAAGGTGATGCGTACTTTGAATGTCGGTGAAGAGAGAAATTGATCCTTCTGGATTCAGTTGTGTGTTCCTGCTGATGAATGTCTTGCAGGTGCAAAGTTATCATCAATACTTGGAGTGCTACCATATGGTTAGAATCTAGCAATTATAAATTACTGTGCATATGGATCAGCCTTCTTTTCTGTTAATCATTCATCTCAGGTTGAATTTTTTCTTCTTTCTTTGTTGTTTGCCTGATTAAGGACTCTTAACTTAGCAGCACTCCAGATCTAATTAGCAGCTGAGTTTCTGGAGATGTGGAACTGAATTTCAGCTTTTCTAGATATTTAAGCTGATGGATAAGAATGAAGCATGAGAGTGTTTTAGTTTGTTACATGGTAATAGATGGAAAGGCCTGGGAATGGGGAAGCCAAATGGAAGATCCAGTTTTAATGGGAAAAAAAAAATCTCTAAATGCTAAAAATGCTGCAAAATCGTAGGTTTCTGAATTAGTTTCTTGAAAAAGAAAGCTTGGTAGGTTTACACCCAACTCTGAAGGAGCTATTTGGTAGATATTTTTAGAACTGTGTACTGGCTGATATGGAGTTAACTCTCATGTGAGGCTGTGATTTTGGAACTGCAGCTAAAACCGTGCTGATAGCACTGATGTTTTGATTGCTGCTGAGTAACATTAGCGTTACTCGTAAACATGGGCGTTTTCCCTCTGTATCTCTGGCCAGTGGGCAGGCTGGAGTGGGCAAGAGGCTGAGACTGGGACAACAGCCTACACAGGCCAAAGGGGTATTCCAGGCCACATGCTTGGCAGTAAAAGCTGGGGAGGAGGAACAACACATGGGTTGGGTTTCTAAGGTGGTGTTGTTCAGAGGCTGGCTGGGTACCAGTCTGCCAGTGGGAGGCAGTAAGTGATTTCCTTTGCTTTGCTTTTCTCTTCATGTTTTTTATTTTTTCATCTTTCTTTCACCTATTAAACTGGCATTGTCTGGACCTGCAGGTTTTCTTGCTTTTGTTCTTCCTGTTTTGTCCTCCTGTCCTGCTGGGAAAAGAGCAAATGGCTCTGTGGGTGCTTGGCTTCTGGCATGGCTCCTAACCAAAAGATATTATCCCGCCCTCTGACTTTGCATTTGTCTTTGTGTTGTGACTATTGCAGTCTTTTTGTTTTAGTGACATTGATTGTCACTGACTGGGCACTGTTACGTGTAGCTTGTTAGTATTAATCTGATCGCATTACTATGCTTTTTTTTTTTTTAATTTAATCTTCTTCATAGATCTTGAACCCTGAGAATTATACTACTGAAAAGTCTGAGTCTATTGTTCATGCTATAAGAACTCATTAGATGGTGTTTTGAGAAAGTGTCAGTGGTGGGGTAGTGTTTGAGAGCTGGAAGATGCCGTTGGACTTCCAGCAGTTTGACAAAGGGAAGGAAATACAGAAAGAAAAGAAATGATGGAATGGAGACAGAACACAAAAGAAAGATCTATTAGTTCTCATCTCTGTTTCAAAGTACAAGCAAAACAGATTTAAAATGAAAACTATTTTAACTACAGCTCACAAGCTTATATTATCAATGGCGGGAAAAGGTCTTTAAGAAACCAGAACCATTGGTTCATGGCTGCTGTGAAGGGATCTTAAATGTGTTATGCAAGGTTCATCTGTTTCTTTTCAGATATCTGTTTTGCCCTGCAGCTATTGTTAGCTACCTTGTGTTTTCTCTCCAAAGAAGATCCTTTTGTTTTGTATTCAGTTTTCTTAGTTGGTGATCGTTTTTATATTGAAGGCTGTTCTTTTATGTCAAATTGCTCTTCTCTACTTCTAGGTCTCACAGAAAAAGAAGTCAACCCAGAAGACATAAAACAGAGGATCAGAAGTCTCTGGGGGATGTCATGGCTATTGAAACTGCCTTGGAAGATGTGAAAGTGAAAGAGGAACTGAAAAGAGGGCCAGACCTAGAGGAAGAGGAGAGAAGCAAAGTGATTGAGGGAGAAGGTAAGGGCCCTGCTCACTGATGGCATATCGCCTCAGCGAAGAACTACTGAGGGCATGCTATCCTTCCAAAACATGTTTGTAAATAACTTGTCTACTGTTGTTTATTTCTGTTGAAATTTCAGTGAAGGCTTACCCAGAATTAAATCTGTGCTCACTGAAACACACTATCATTTACAGCAGCAATTGATTTTTCCCTCTCTTTAAGGATTCAGACCAAATAGATTTCTTGGCAGGGCTTAGAAGTTCTGCCAAAACTATTACAGTTCTGTAAAAATATATTTTAGGGGTGGAATATTTTAAAGTATTCCATGAAGTAGCAAATAAATGCATTTTGTGTCCTCCTCTGAAAAATAAAAATTTGTTTATTCCCTTCTACAATTAATCTTTTTGCTATTTCTACCCTTCTTCCTACCTCTTACAGACTGTGTGTAAGGTCAGCCTTAGGTTGTATGGGATCTCCAGCTGCTACATGCTACATCTTAGAGCCGTCCATGACATCTCCCAGTCCTTTTTGACTTCTTGCATGCAAAATCACAGGTTTCAGGCTGTTCAGAGAAATAGAAGCTGATGCAATGACAGGGCTGTTTTTCATGGCCACGTTTTTGTGCAACCTGTGGTAAGGCTGCATTAGTCTTCCCCTGCACGTTCAAGTATCTGTAGAGTGCACGTATGTCTTAATTTTGCAGTCCTCCTTTAGGAAGCAATGTCTCTAAGATTCTTTGAGGCTATTTGTTAGAATACACCATGACTTCTGTCACTTGGAGAATGTATGACTGAAGGCCTGTTGCAAAAACAGAGAATTATCTTGTCTTGTGTGTAACATGCTCCTTGTGTGTGTTTAGTCCAAAAGTCTGACCTTAGCCGTGTTTCTGGAGGCTCTTTTTCACTTTTTTTATTTTTAATGCACATGGGTAAGTGATTGGTATTTATGTGTTGCACTCTTGTTGAGGCGCTTTCAAACATTTCATAAACATTAATGAATTCATTTTCATGTGTCATACATCCATTGTTCCTTCTGCATTGAAGAAAACTGATGCCATTCTGCTTGTTGAACCTTGATAATTTCAAAGGATCTGTGGAAGCTGTGGGTAAAGAATTGAGGTGGTCTTTCAGTTCTGTGTTCTCTTAGCTAGACAGTGTACTTTCTTAGGAGGTACGGAGTTTGAAAACCATTCTCATGTGCAGCAGAAGTAGTGAGTTCACAGTGAATAGAAATAGTGAACAATTCACAGTGTGAATTGTTAATTTGTGATACTCTAGCTTGGAAGCGGCAGCAGTGTGTTAAATTGTATGCCCTTAGCTCTTATGCAGGTTTAAAAGTTAATGCTTGTAATAAATGACCTGAAAATGCTGATATCCCTTGAGAGACGAGATAAGTGACAAGGACAGATCTGAGATCCTTAGAGTAAGAGAGAAACAATAAAAACTCTGTTCTAGCTGAGTAGGTTCTAAATCATTCACTTAGGCTACATGTTAAGATCTCCTTAACTGTTAGCAAAGGAGGGACAAATTTATTTTCAGGACCATTGCAGAAAGTGTTGCTGTAAGTAGACTTTGCAGTGCAGTTTCTGAGGGGTGTAGTGTTTGATGTGGCTGGTAGCAAATAGACACAGTTCTTAATGCAATATAGCAATTAAATACCACTGAATTCTCTAATTTCCTATACCCTACTGTCTGTGTGATGTCTAACAGTTTCATATTGAGAAGAGAATCTTTTTTGATGGCTCTACTCGTGGCAATTTCACTTTTTCCTCTCCATCACTTCCTTTTTCTTATACTCTGCCTTGAAATTGGTTTGATTTCCCACTTACATCAGAAGAGATGACCTTGAGAAGGAAGAAAAATGAGATTTAGAAGTAGGTCTTAATGCTTTATGTTGGTTATTTGGACTGCTGAGTATTAATAAATTTCTAGATTTCTCACCCTGATACCTTGAAGTGTTTTCTTTTTGTCTTTATGACTCAGCTTTATATTCATAATTTATTACAGAGCTATTAGTGCATTTGGAATTCTTAGCAGGTTGTCTTGGGACTTGAAATTAAAAAGGAGAGTTTTTGAGCTCTGCTTATCTCTGGGTGTGCTTAGCAGTATGAATACAATCTGTGAGTCAGCAGGTGTTATCAGCTGTGTTGTATGCGTTAATAGTCCTGCAGATTTGGGCTACAAACCCTTAAATCTTAAGAGGACATCTTTTTTCCAAATTGATGTGAAAAGAAACAGTGAGATGCTACCTGTAACATAGCTGTGCATTATTTTCTGGCATGTTTCATTAAATGGCATTCCCATTTTAATGTTTTATAGTCTCATTGCACAAAAGTATGGTGTAGCCTCTGGTGTAAGCAGTTTGATTTCCCCATCAACTACCCTTTCCCTCAAAGGCATTGGATATCTGCAGCTTCAGTGAACTCAGTGTAGTTATTTCAAGCTATCTACAGACAAGCAAGTTTTTCCACCATGAGAAAACCTCGTCCTGCTCTTTTTTAACACGTGTATTGCATCTTTCTCCTTCAGTGGAAGACCAGCTGATAGGGACTCCTCTCCTACTGATTCTCCATATTGATTTGTCTGTAGAGATCACTTTACTTTCTAGGAGTATTCATGATAGCCAGAAAGGGCCTTTGAATCTTGCTTTACTTTGTTGGTCTGCTGATTTTATAGATTCACTTGCAAATTAGTTTGTTCATCTTAGTGCAAAAACTTTTAAACAAAGTTCTGCATGACAGCTGCTGTGCAATTACTCATTTAAAAGTCAATAAAGCTGGTGAATGGCATTTGTTTTGTTGTTGGGTAGAGAGTTTGCTGAGTGTATAGGGAGTAAATATGATCTGGTTTTGTACAACTGGGGAAAAATCCAATTTGACTTTCATTCAATATGTTTGTTTCTCTAAGGAAATTCAATATTCCTTTTTTCTGTGATGGGACAAACCAGTGTAACTGAGAGTCTGCCTGCACAAGTACAACAGTAACTATTTCGGCTGGACTTATCTTTTTTTTTCCCAGTAGTAAAAATTAGTATAAATAAAGTTGTCAGACCAGATTCTGGGAAATATCCCAATTCTGGTGTCCACTGGCAGATTTCAGCCAGGAATTTGGCATTTCACCTTACTGTGGGATTATTCACCTTCCACTTTCAAACCCTTCCTCTTGCAAATACCACATTATTGTGTGATGGCTCATCTGTTTATCAGGTTTGGTTGGTTGGCTTTGCTTTATTCCTTGATGGAGGAGTCTGAGTAGGTTTGGATTGGTAAAGCTTTGTTATCAGGATGAATAGGCTTTCTCTTTTTGTTGTCATCAGCTGGCATCCTATTAGTGGGGAAATGACCTTTTGCAGTAGAGTTGTCTAGTCATAACATCTGCAATCTCTTATGAAACAAATTGAGCACTTGCGTCTGTCTGTGGAGCATTTATTTGCTGTACTTTCAGTGAACTGATAACGTTTATTTGTGAAGTGAGGAAGGAGTTGAGTGAAGGGAACATACATCATTGTAAGGGGATGAAGGCAAGCTCTGAAGGCATCTCCAATCCTAACCTAGAGGCACTCACTCAAGAGCCAATAGGAATTTTAATTACTGCTGTAAAATTAGGCTGTGTGGATCAGAATTAAACTGTAAAGTAAAACTGTTGAGACTTTTATATGTTGAAAAGGGGTTTTATTATCACAGCCACGTGGGTTCTCATCCTTGGAGACCCTCAGAAGTCTCCTGGTCTTGGGCCTGGGTACCCTGCTCTGGGCAGTCCTACTTGAACATCTATTGCTGCACAAATATGTATATTATAAACCATACATTAAAGTAGAAATTAAAAAAAAAAAAAGATGAAAAAAGAAAAATAAGTAGTATTTTAACGATAAGTTTTATTTTATTTATGGTACTAAATTATTTTCTTCCTACGCCCCAATGAAAGGTTTTGCATACCTCATTTGGGGGTCACTGATACTGAAATTCTGAAATAAAAAGGGCTGATATATTGTAAGTTTTTTTTTAACACTCTGCCCAGCTTCTAGGGACCTAGATGCTTTCCCTCCAGGCAACATACATTTGTCAGCCTTTCTGGTCAAGTCAAAATGACACGATTCTTTTATTTCTAAAGTGGGCTTCTCCAAATCAGTGATGTGGTAAGGCTGAATGGACCTTCAGTCTGCCTGCTTGAAGGGAAGAATAATGCTATAATGTAATATATTGGCTCAGCTTGAAAGGGGAAAAAAAAATTAAATGCCCAGACGTCTTGACATATGAAGCTAAATGTTGCCTATTTCTTAAAACAGGTGACAGCAAAGTAAAGGCTCGTCCTCCAAAAGTAAAAGGTGAAAGGAAGAAGAAGCATCTTTTCCATCAGCACCAGCACCACCTGCAAACATCTCAGCCTCTGCAGCAGCAGCAGCAACAGCCACCACTGCCACTGGCAGCGCAGCAGCAGCAGGCAGAGGAAGAGGCAGCGGCAGCAGCACGGTCGCCAGTACCCACAGCAGCACCTGCAGCATCCACAGCAGACAAGAGCTTGCTGACCACTTCCCTCAACGTTGTCCAGCCCTCGGAGGCACCAGTTGAGGAAGATGACTTTAAGCCTCGGCCTATCATTCCCATGCTTTATGTGGTTCCACGGACCAAAAAAGTGGTGTTTGACAAAGAGCACATGTCCTGCCAGCAGGCATTTGAGCAGTTTGCGACTCAGAAGAGTCCTGGTTGGCGGGAGCAGACAGTCCCTTTGGAAATCCCTGTGAAAGAAGAGGAGAGTGCAGAATCAGAAAATACAGAGATTGCTACAGAGGTCAGTGCTTTACAGGTGTACGTGACCAAGGATTTGCTGGTTTTAAGCAACGAGTTGAGAACCAGACTCAGAGTGACAGGAATCCTAAATTGTGCCTGAGCAGAATAGTGTCGTGAAGTGTACAATTCATGACCTATGATCTATTACAGCCATCTCTTTCCCCTTAGCTGGAAACAATTTTCAAAAGAGGAGGGAGGAAAATATTTGGGAATTAGCAGCAGGTCAGAGGAGTGTTGCATAGTTCTCCTCTCCTGCATGGTGATGCTGAGGGAGCCAAGAGAATGGCATAGCACTATTAGAAATCGAGGCGGGGGGTGGGAGGGAGGACAAGGGGAGGCAACATGCCCTTCTGATGTGACGACTCGCAATGAGAATTCCTTACATGTAAGTGTTTCTAAGACATAATGGATGCTGACTAGAGAGGAAAAGCATTGTTTAAGATGCTGTAGCTGTGATGGGCTGCCATACCTTCATCTCCGTTCTCTCCCATGTAGCATAAAATGTACTTGGATTTCATTTTTAATCCTTTAGCACTGCTGCTTGTCTTCATATCTGTGAAAAAAGAAACAACCAAAAATACGTGGCAGTGTCTATTTCTGGTACAAAGTAGCTTACATGTGATGTGTTTGGTGCCTTTCACCAAAGAGGACTGTGAGCTGCTATGATCGGTATACGTGCAGTATTTACAGTGTTGGATGGTGCATAGGACATTGGGTACAGTACAATATAAATATATTTGTCATAAAATGCACTGTAATGTTTTAATAAAATGTTTCTGGTCCTATATGCCCTGTGCATAATTTTCATAATAGATTTTCTAGCTGTTTTTGGGAATGACTAGACTTCTCGTGAGCCAATGGAACTGGCAGATTTGAAGCTGTCCTGAGGTGCTGTTAAGAAAATGCTGAAGTTTACTTTTACCTGACATCTTAAGAAATAGCACTGGCTTTACCTACTGTAGTAATTGGCTTGGAAAGCTCTGTTGATTCCAGCCAAAAGGCAATGAAAAGTTGACTGTAAATTCAACAACTCTTTATGACAGTAATTCGGCCTGTTGTCCTGAACTCTCCTTTGTTTGCCATGATGTTCTGGGGTTCCCATCTAGCTTGTTCTGGTTTGTTACAGACTGCTGCTTTTTCAAAAATGAAGATGGAGATAAAGAAAAGTCGTCGTCACCCATTAGGCAAACCACCAACCCGCTCCCCATTGTCAGTGGTTAAACAGGAGACCTCGAGTGATGAGGGTGAGTGCAACGGCATGAAGAATGCTTGTATGTCTTGTCTAATGTGAAAAATTGCTGCAGCCAGTAAACAAAGCTGGGTGGCCTGAAAATGTTTGCATTACACTGAACTGGTAGAAAATACAGCATGTTCCCATTTTGATAACCCAGCTAGCGACAAAATATACCTGTAGGAGGTGTCCCTTCTTGTCTCCCACCATTTATTCTATCAAGAAAAATATTTTCTTGAATACAGAATGAGGTAATATCTTGGAGAAAAGGAAATAAGTGTTCACAGAAAATAACAGCATAAAAGCTGCCTCTTTGATTCTGCATTACAGTGAGTTCTCTGCACCTCAGACAGAGGTGGGGATTGAGATTAGACCTGCTGTGATGTGTATAGAGAAGGTTAATTCTAACTTTTTAGTGGGCTTTTTGAGTCATATGAATGTTGGGGTCCAACTCTTCGTACTCTTGCTTCTGTTGTAGCATGTAATTTGTCACTTCTGGGTCCTGTCTACATTATAAAGTACTCAGAATATAGAAAACTCCATAGTAAACTTATTCACACAGGGCAGGTACATGAAGGTATAGCTGCCAGACCCAGCTTCCAAGGAAATTAAAACTTTACATTCAAAAGGAAAAAACAGAATATATTTACCATTCACTTCCATTTTTTGGAGAGCATACTTGCTGATCTTAGAGGGTGCTTTCTGTTTGGCAATGGGAGGTGTTGCACACGCATCCGTCCACGTCCTTTCTAGAGATGATGCATTTGATAGCCTGCATATGTGTAATGTCAAGAGAAGTGAAAAAACATTTGAGTCTAGTTATTTTGTTTTGGTGAGAAGACCTTGCAACAAACTTTTGTGCTGAAGGGTCCTCATTAGATAGATTCCTTTCACTGTTTTCACTTGTTGGATGGTGTATGGGGACTTTCCTGACTGACTCAGGAGCAGCTTTCTTTTAAAGCTGGTGTTTCTTGGGGACTGATTTACAGCACTACTGGGCAAAAGATGATCAAACAGATTTTTCTCTTCCCTGCCAGGGAGTAGCAGCAGCTCTTTGCGCTCCTTGCTTTTTCAGGGTTAATGTATAAGGGTGATCTGGAGGCTGCAGTGAGGAAGAGCGAACATATAAATTAAAGGAACACAGTATTCTGCTCTAAGATTCATTTGAGACAAATTGCTAGCCTTTTCTCTCTGTGTGTAACTTGCTTTTGAGACATAGGAGGCATCCTGAATTCTGAGTCTCACCTAGACTTAATCCTGGGATGAGCAAAGGCAATGATCACATACAACAGTACTGACTGTTCTTTTTTCTTGTGCTCTGTCAGTATGGATTATGATGCTGGTTTCCAGCCAGCTTTCATTGATTTAACAGGTACCATAAATCCTTTCTTGTCTCCTTACGTGCTTTGATTAAAATCTGGAGAAACATATGCTTTGGTTTTGGCTCATGTCTCAAAAATTCCTTGAAGGTGCTTGATTTTTTTAAGAAGTGAGTGTTGAGCTGTGCTTTGAAAGTAAGACATGGAGAGTATCAATCTGCATACCCAGGGTCACTGATCTTTTTAGTTCCGGCTGCACCCTACTCAAGATGTGGACTCCTAAGTGTGCTTAGCTGAAGTCACCACTGTATAACACATCCTTGTATATCTATCTATCTATCTATCTAAGATCCCACACAGAAATTGAATGTTTCAAGAAAGCAAGGATGTTTTAGAAAATGATCTTCACTTAAGTGTGACAAAGGTAAAAGTGTTCATAATCTCAGAAGAGGATTGATTGAGCACAATCCCACATTGTCTGACAAATAACTTTCAGGTTAGTTAGAGGGACATTCAAAATCTTGGCTGTGAACATGGCTGTGTTTTTCTGAAAGATCCTCTTATCTTTTCCAATTGGGTAAAAGTTTGAAGATGTTGAAAGGGATGTGGGAGTGGAGAGGAGAGCATTAACTGCCTCCTTCCAGTGATTAATAGTGAAGCAGTGAACAACGTGGTTTCAGGCACTGAGCTCTGAGGATAAAGCTCCACTGAGATGTTTTTGAGTCCTTCTGATCAAAGGTGTTCTTTGGGTGCTTTGCAGATTGATAATGATGTGAGCAGTTTACATTTAGTCTTGCACTGAACATTTCTTAAATACTTATCGTGACTCAGAACTCCTTAGTAATGCGTGGTAGGAAACTTGGATCCTCAAACTGGCATAAATGGATTCTGTGGTGGTTTA
This sequence comes from Gallus gallus, assembly GCF_016699485.2. Taxonomy (NCBI): domain Eukaryota; kingdom Metazoa; phylum Chordata; class Aves; order Galliformes; family Phasianidae; genus Gallus; species Gallus gallus. The sequence continues at coordinate 5,215,236 of NC_052559.1, read as the reverse complement.
ATTGTAAAATACCAAGGGTTTTGTAAAAACAAAGAATTAGCAAACTAATCAGTACGAGCAGTGCCTATCAGAGCTCTGGCAGAAGAGAAGGTGCTGATGAATGTAAATTGAAGGCTCAGTGACGTGCACTTGACGGTAGTAGCTGTCAAGTAGTTGCAGAGAAGTAAAATGAAAATTTGAACTGTGTGCACGTCATGGCCAGCATTTGTGTTTGTAGAAACAGGTATGGGATGCACTTTGTGAAGGTTGAAACGGACTTGCTGCTGACAGCTGGGAATTGGGAGTTAGCCTAAACAAGCCAGCATGCCCTGCATGCACAGCTGTCTGAACACAGCTCCCCGTTGGAGAAAGTAAAGGGAGATTTCCTTGTACTTGCATCATGTATTTTGACTTTGGCTTCATTAGAGGATGCTGTTGGTTTCCAGGGCTAGAACAATGGAGAGAGTTCTGGAGACAATAAATATTGATTGTTTCTTCTTCTTCCTCATGGATGACATTATCAGGTCTCTGCTCTATCCGTCCCAACCCGTATAGTGGAAATTATATCCATTTAAGGAAGAATTTAAGACATGTGAAGAAGCATGAATGAGTTAAATGTCCCCATTTATTCAACTTCTTGTGTTGTTGAAATGTTAACTCTGTAACTCTGCTGTGCTATGTTTTGCCTCTACTAAAGACTGTCCATTATTTTGGAACTTTTTCTTTTTAGAAACGTTTCCATTTTCTGGGGAGGAAGATATGAGTGACCCAGAGGCTTTGAAATCTTTACTTTCCCTCCAGTGGAAGAATAGAGCACCTAATTTCCCAGCTGAAAGGAAATTCAATGCAGCTGCTGCCCTGAGTGAGCCATACTGTGCTGTCTGTACCCTCTTTTACCCATATACCCAGGTAATTCCTGAAACTGCTCTGACGGATGTGTTGGTGCTGAATGGTGTCTGTGCAAGTTAGAGTGAAGATCTTCATAAGCAAGTGGCGAGTCTTATACAAGCATGTGCCTCAAAGAAGTGTTTGGATTTGGCTGAAGCAGTGGGTCAGGCCTTGCCCATTATCTCTGCTGGATTCTCTGGCTTTCTCAGCTTTCATTATTTAAATGGCACATACAGATCTCTGCACTGCAAACTATTTCATGCAGAGAAGCAGTGCCATATTGGGCCTGTGAGTGCTCCTGTTTAGATGCATGCCTGGATTTTTGAATATACACAAACAAGCAGCAAAATAAAGATTTGCTCAGTAAGCATATGGATCATTTTTTGGAAATTACCGATATGCTTTGAGATGTATTATAGCAGAAAGGCGGAATTTATCAGCTGAATTAGTTATTTGCCCAGTTGTGTATGGATTTGTTCTTGTATGCTTATAGAGCCAAATCTGGCCATATGTATCCAATAGGAATGTGTGTACTAGGGATGTGTGTGTGTGTATGTGTGTGTGTGCCTGAAGCTTTTTCTGAGAAAAGCAGAACCCTCCTCAGCCTGCAATTGAATATTGAGAATAAAGTATCTATTCAGAATTGCTAAATGTTGTGTAAAGATTGTAAGGAAGCAGAAAGCTTGAAATGTTCTTCTGGAGAAAATCTTGTAGAAAGAAAAGGAATGCCAAAGAAAGAAGAATGCCACAAGGATGGAGGGTATCATGGGGAGTGGTGGGAGGTCTTGTTTTTACTAATTTTCATTTTCTCCTTGGTGTGTGCAGCTGCAGTTTAGGAACTTAGATTTTTACTGAAGGAGAACAAGGAAGGCTCCTAATTATTCTAATGTTTCTTTGAGTTTTTAAATAAATTGCAAATCCTAGTAGAGGTCTAAGGAAGAGAGAGGAGCAAAAGGTGGGGGTGGAAGTGTGCATGAGAAGATACAGCTTTAGGTTCCTTGTTTGTGCTCTGTGGTGGCAGGTGCTGGATGATGGGAGATGACCTTTTTGTAAGGGTACTGCTTTGACTTTAAGAATAAAACTGTGACTGGAGAAGTGATGTGATTTTTCTCTTCAAGTCCTTACAGATGGATAAAGAAGCTGTCCCAGCCTCTGTAGGGGAGACCACCTCTTTTGTTCACCTTTCTAAGTGCGGACAGAAGACAAAGCCTCTGATCCCAGAGATGTGCTTTACCTCAAGTGGAGAAAACACAGAGCCCCTTCCTTCAAATTCATATATTGGAGAAGATGGAACCAGTTCCTTGATATCCTGTGCCAAATGCTGCCTGCAGGTTCATGCTAGTGAGTGTTTCCTTTGTCACCAAAGTGTTTTGGGTATTCAGAAACTCTCAAATTTCTTTTTATGTTGTCTGTATTTGAAATCCTTGTAGACATGCTTGCTGTTCCTGTCACTCCCACTTTTTCATTTTCTCGTACTAGTATTTGTGTATATTTGAGTCCTTCTTGGCAATAACTATTCATAAAATATAAATAGCTGATTCTTTTATGCTTCACATAAAAGAGCCCTCATTTTATTATCTTTTTTTTTTTTTTACAATAAAGCCAAAATCACACAGCTTATTGTACTGTTTTGGTTTGTTCAAATAGCAGCCTAAGGTAAGGAAAGATCGGTTTGGTTCTGTTGTTTTGGATGCATTGTACAGAGGAGTTTCTGAGATATATTTTTATTAGTGTCTGAGTTACTATTTGTAGGAATGGCACTTGATTACATAAAGGAACATATGTCTGTGTGTTTCCCTGGTATTTCTGTCTAAAAGGAGAACTGATTAATCCTCGTCGAGTGTACCTTCACTGTAGATTGTATGACATCCAGTTAACATTTGCACTTGTACTGGATGTGACAAATTACTGTTCAGCTGTTTGATCTTGACAGATGGGAAATCCTATTTCACTTGCATAGTTGGAATTACTTTTGTTGTTCCAGTTTAATCGTCCGCAGGTCACCATGTGGCTCAGTATGGCTGGCTCTTCTGGAGAACTAAAGCACAACTTCTGTTTCCATACTGCAGCTGTGATTATGGTCACTCACTTGTGGTTAGTAAAAGCAAAGGATAAAGAAAGAGTGTGACTGCTTTCTTTTTTTTTCCCCCCACCAACTGTGGTTTCTGTGGTGATCAGACCAGAGATGCTGGATCTTGTGTATCCATATGTCTTCAATAGACTAGTATATCAAAATGGTTTCAGTGGCCAAACTCTGATTTAGTTAGAGAGTTATGTGGGCAAAGTGATGTTAATCTGCAGTCTCAGACACTGCGTAGAGAAATTGAGCGTTCTGTTTTATCCATGCCTTACCCTTGGGAATCGGGCCTAACTTCTGTGCTCTATTCTGATGTAGTTTCAAGTGTCTGCTTTGTTTCCTTGTCACTGTTTGTACTGCAAAACTGTGATATGCCTTTGACTTTGCTGCAGAGAATCCATTTGCTTTTATTACAGGATGGCAGTGTTCAGTTGCAGTTAGGTTTATCTGACAGCATGCTGTAAAACTAGTTGGCAGTCTGCTTGCTATTGAGAAGTGCCCTTACCCAACTGCAGTAGGTTATGACAACAGCGAGGACACAGAAGAAAGCTTTTGCAGAGGTTTCTAGGCTTTTAAGGTGTTGACAAATCGATGAAAAGGGCATATGTTCTTGTTCCTTTGCCATCATTGTTAAGGGAGAATGTGGGATTCAGTAAACCCTGACTATTTCTCCCCTCAGATCTTTTAGCCCAGCTCCCTGTGGACTTGAAGCAAGAAATCAGTGCTATTCTACACCCTGTTGAGCTCCAACAATATTTCAGTTAAGGGTGTCAGTTTCTCTTGCAGCTCAGTTTCCAGGTTAGTTTTTTAAGATTCATCACCCCTGCCTGTTTTCCAGGATTGAGCTGAATGTGCTTTCTTGGTTCACCATGTGATAAAGAGAGACTTAACATATAGGAGACAGCTGTGGATCTATATTATTGACTTGTTTGACAAACTGTTTGTCTGGTTAAGTGGATAATTTTTATAAATCCAGTTATTGTGGCAGTCTTGGTGCTTTCTGAATAACTTCTTTTAGGTTTTATTCAGTAATTTAAGACTGTCCAGCTGATGTTTTATGTTCATTTCTGTTAGGAGAGGGTAAAGGCCATGGGTTGAGCTTTGTGTTAACTAGGATGCTGGCCAGCAATTTATAAATATATTTAATTTTCTGCTAAAGAATAGCCTTTCTTTGCAAGCATGGTAGAATCACATAGATGCACTTTAAAAAAAAGTATTTGTGCCTTTTGCCATTGTTCAATATCAAACCTCAGCACCTTCTGCAGAGTTTTAAGGGTTTTAGTGTCTTTTTTCACTGTATTTATTACAGGCATAATGGCAATTTCCTGTTTCGTTGCTGCGGAGAAGTACATTGGTGCTTACATAGTGCAGTCATAGATGCCTTGTAAAATCTGTTGCTTCTAGTATTTTGTATAAACAGAAATTAGAAGTAGTTTAAATGCTGTTTAATGTGAAATCCATGTGTTTAATTTTGTTGTGGTATTACCGTTTCTTCTTGCTTAGAATACCTTCAGCAAAAATGCCGTCGCTGAATTCAGTGGTCTTAACTGTCCTGATGTGCAAGTGAATACTACTACAGTAGTAGTAGTATTACTTTAATTCCGGTCCTTGCTTAAAGGATCAAAGTACTCGGGGTTTTCTCCATGTATTTTTTTCGTTTAGTGTTTTGTTCTCAAACCCGTTGGTCGAAGTTCTGTCTGCTCCCTGATAATGACTTTCCTTGTAGTTATTCAAATGCTGCTCCCAGTTTCAAAGATGTTTGTGAACTGAACGGTCAACAAGCTAGTGCTACAAAAATAGTAGCAGAACTCTGATGCGTATAACTTCATTTCTTTCAGGCTGTTATGGAATACGTCCAGATTTGGTGAATGAAAGCTGGTCTTGCTCACGATGCTCAGCCAATGCATGGGCAGCGGTAAGCATCTACTCTTCTGGAGACGGAGTTGATGAGATACTTCCACAGCGATGGGAGGTGGGAGGGTACTTTTTGCCTTTGCATCCCAGACATAGTTGCTTTTTTTCTGAGAGGTCTGGAAGATCCTTCCAGTCCTGCTCTGAAGTAGTTTTGTTACTACAGGAATGCTGCCTGTGTAATCTCAGGGGAGGAGCTCTTCAGATGACCACTGATGGGCGGTAAGTAATGTTTTTAAATGGTTTTGTTCTTCCCTATTGCATCTCATGTTCTAGTATTGTGAGTTTGGGTTTGATACTCAGTGTATCAGCAATTTTTGGCATTGTGGAGGTAATTGCTACTCAATAAATTAGCAGGGTGAACTTTGGTAACTGTTGTCTTACAGGTGGGACCAGATTTTTCAATAGCAGAGGTATGTGGCTCTGAACACTCTTAAATTTGGTTCCTTCTCAGTGAAAAGTTTTTTTTTTTTTTCACAGAAAACATTTAGTATCATTCAGGATCAGATGCCTAAGAAGACTGAGCCCAGTTGTTCCAGAGACCTTTACCTTGGCAACAATGATTAACAAATTAGTTGGTAATGTTGCCAAGTCTGCCAACCACCACCATAAACATGCCTTGATACTGTAGGTGAAGGAGTCAGAGAAATGTTAACTGCCCTCTGGAGTCTTTAATTCACATAGTGGTATACTCTGTTTCCTCTTTACCTTTTTTTCCAGGTGGGTCCATATAATTTGTGCTATCGCTGTCCCTGAGGCCCGTTTTCTCAATGTAATAGAGCGTCATCCTGTGGATATCACTGCTATTCCAGAGCAAAGGTGGAAACTGGTAGGTGTCTTTTGATGTTGGTGTTCTCAGTCTTTTCCCCACAGATCATAGAATCATAGAATGGTTTGGGTTGGAAGGGACCTTTAAGATCATCTAGTTCCAACCCCCCTGCTATGGGCAAGGACACCTCCTCCTAGATCAGGTTGCTCAAAGTGCCACCTAGCATGGTTTTGAAACCTTCCAGGGAGGGGGCATTCACAACCTCACTGGGCAGCCTATTCCAGTGTCTCACCACCCTCACAGTAAAGAATTTCTTCCTGATATCTAATCTAAATCTATCCTCTTCCAGTTTAAAGCCATTTCCCTTCGTCTTGTCTCTATAAGCCCTTATGAAAATGCACCAGGGAGCTGTATTATTTGGATGCGTTCTTGAGGTGCTGTCTAATATAAGCTTACATATAAGCAACCGGTGTGCCTTTAGTCTCTAAGACTGTGCTCTTACCCTAGATGGAGCCTGGGATATTTACCCACCTTGCAGTGGGGATTAAACTAAGTACTGCATGGCAGGAGTGGGTTGGGAGATGGTAACTGGGAAGAAGCTGATGTATGCTGACTAGTTCATCTGTAATTTGTTTTAACTTTCCTTAAAGTATTTCTCTTTGTTCATCAACAAATGTATTGTAGAAATGAATAAACATTTATTTGTGACCATGACTGTGAGACACCACAAAGATCTTAATAAAAGTCCAGCTACAGTTTGTTACTTAGCTGCACGTAGTCTCATATGAGGGATTAGTAATGGATGATTCATTAGCTCAAAGCAATTAATCTTCATGTTAGTTAATGCTCCATCTCTATGCTGTGTTATTGCAAAATAAATCATGCTTTTGCTGCTTATTTCGTACAGAATTCAGTTGGATAATAGTTGTGTGGTATGGGGGAAGGTGATGTTAGCAGTGATACATTGGTTAGCACTGATGTATTTGTTCACTGTGCAGCTATTTAGTGCAGGCAGCCCAGACAGGCCTGGGTAAGAGATTAGGAGGAATCTGTCTGCTTCCAGAGTTATTTCTGTTGTGCAAATAGGTTTTGTACACAAATGTGAACGTAAAAAGCATTCATTATTAAAGTGGAGTGATGGAGCAGCGTGGTGTGAGAGTGATAAATCTTACAGCACTGGGTCTTTATGGATAATCTGACATTTCCAGCATGCATCCTCTTCATTACCAGCACTTGTAATGATGAACTAAAAATCCTTTTACACAAGACTTACTTGTACTGCTTAATGGAGCCTCACAAGAAAACATTGTCTTAATTCTTTAACTCTTCTGTGACTGCCTTACAATCCTATAGAGCCTGGGCCCTGTTAGTGAATGTAAAACTTTGTTGCTTCATTCTGTTCTGATGGCTGTTCCATCCAAAGCCTTACTGACCTACTGTGTGTCTATATGCCTGAATTAAAGCTTTATAGCTTTGTTAATTTCTTTGGTGTTGTATTCCATTTACACCGTAGCTGTCAGGATGTAAGAAGTAGACTTTTAACCTAATTACTGATTGCAAAATAATTCTGCACTGTTGGTCATACTTTTGAATGCTGTTACGGAATGGATGCACTTCTGTCAATGTCTGTTGAAAGTAGGTTGTTGGTGTTGCCACCACATCTAATGTGACTTTCATAGAAGCACAGAGTGGCTTGGGTTGGAAGGGACCTCAAGGATCATCAAGTTTTTTTGAGTGTAATTTGCTTTGGAAAAGAAAGCAAATTGTCTTGAGCTAAAACTTGAAATCAGTTTAGTGTTATGAACTAGGTAAAGATTAATAATAATTGAGATGTAAAGGTGGTGGTGCTTCTGCCAGCAGCTTATCTAGGAAGCCATACCGAAGCTCACTGAAAGGCAGTGGTGTTAGATGTGGTCTTGTCATTAAAGCTGACGTAGTGCTAGATAAGAGTTGACTTTTCTTGTTGAAAAAGATGGAAGAATATAGAAGAAATAATGTGAAGATTAGTTGAAGTGAGTAGATAAGATGTCTATCTGTGATTATTATTTATTGTTGTTGTCTTAAATGCATTATGTTACTGTGAGAGGGCTGATGTGTCAGGGAGTTACAGTGACCCGTTTGAGGAGTATCTCCTGTTGTGCAAACTTACACCAGGCTTCCCTTTTGCAGCACAGATTTACCAGTTCATTTGTGGGTATTGCATCATTTGAAGAATGCAGTTTGCTTGCTTCCTGATTAATGGTGTATTACGAGCCTGTGTGCATAAATTATTTCTGATGTGGAAATTTGGAATAATTAGCTGTCATTCCTCAGTGGAGTAAATGAATTGCAGTGTTCATCAAGCAGGAAACAGCCCATTCCTTACTTCCAGCTACGACCCAACTCTCCAATGTGCATTCATTCTGAAGATTTTTCTTCTGGGCTTTAGACCTTCTCACATCTTCCCTCCCTCAGAAAACATCTTTAATCTTGCACGTGCTGCTTCCCTGTAGTACTTAGCAGTTATGCTTCTATGTGTCCCATCTCCCACACTTCCAGATGTTCAACATTCTTACTCCCTCCACATCTCCTGCATTTCAGTCTCACTGTGGCTCTCATTTTTCCTTATCCTTTGATCATATTTGCTCTTGATATTCCACTTGTGTATCTCTCTCTTCTCTGTCGTAAGGAATTTGTTTGCCGCTCGGGTGTCATTAAATGTGAGCTAATCCTCTTGTCTTGGAAGAGTCCTGTTCGCATCAATAAGGGGAGGTTCCTGATGCTTGAGGGTTAATGCTCCCTGGAGAAGCAGTATTGAGCACACTGTATATCAACAGTTGTCCCTGCTGGTGAGAGAATTAGGTATTGGCAGTTTAATAATGAGATCTCATTGCTACTGACTTGCTTTCAGTGCTGCGTTCCTGCTGTGCACTTTGCTGTAGCGCTTATCTGGCTTTTGAACATGGTTTACAGAATGATAAAGGCATAGCTTATTAAATACAAAAAAACAAAAACAAAAACAAAAAACAAAACAAAACAAAAAAAAACCCCACATTCTGCCAACAGTAAGGCCCTGACTTTGAATTTCCTGGCTTTCGTTAATGTAAGTAAAGAAGCCCAAATTAATCTTTGGTGTAAACATACTGACTTAATTTAACTCACAGGAAGTGAATTTGACTTCAGATCCCTGTGGGATGGGTCATGGCTGGGGAGCGGCTGGCTGGCAAGAAATAAGGAAGAAGGCATCTCCCCTTCTTTTGTGTGTTTTGCTTCGAAGGGAGAAAGAAATACTCTTTGAAGAAGGAATGATTTTTATTTGCCTTGGCAATGCTTTGTAGCTCTTGCCTGGGTCCCATGTACTATGAGAACACAAATATAACTCTGAAATTTGGCAGTTCTTTGTTTGCATTTATTACATAGTTTATAATACTTTATGACTCTGCATATTTTTGAGGATACGCTCTTCAGTTGCCTCAGATCTGGAAACAGAGTGAGTTTGTACTTCTGGGAGCTGTACAGACTGACTGCGTGAGCACAGGCAGCTTATATTGCATTGCTAATCCTATGGGATGCAGTCATTCATACAGACCTTACAGCTCAGGTCATGAGTTCTGTGATGCTGTGTGCTTTGAACAGTGCTTTAACAGAAGTGAAGTAAATGAGAAACCATGAAGATGTAATAAGGGAAAGAAAGACCATGTTTAACATCAGACACCGCAGTGAGAGAAAGACTGTCATGCATTGCATCATAGTTGATTATGGGACATTTATATTCTAATGGATAGATGGTTTAGGATGGAGACAGTCAATCAGACAGCGGGGCAGTGGCTGAAACAAGCCCATGTAGTGTGCTTTGGAGATGGTCATTTAGAAATGGGCACTAAAAATTATTGCATTCCTCTGTTCCTCTTTGTATATGGGAATAGTTTCTCTAATAAATAAATAACTGGGATGTATAGTCAGATTCGTGGGTATATGATGTCTCCCAGGATTTTATTTGATCTGTTTTAAGTAGCACAATTCATTCTAACAAGTAAAATGTGTGTTCATATCAGGCATGATAATTTCCCTGATTTGCCTCATATGAGAAACCTCAACCAAGGAAAAGAAGCTGCCGTTGATCAGTAACAGACTCTCCAGGCTTAAGATATTAAAAGCTTAAGAATGGCATTTCCAAATAGTTGCATGGAAATATTACCAGGTGTTGAACATAAAATCCTTTGGTTTGGGACTACCAAAATCTCATCTGTGTTTCTGAGGGAAGCAATTTGGTGCTGCTAGGGAACGTTAGATGAGTCTAATGTATAGATCTGCTTTGCAGAAGATACTCTAAAAATACTGAAAGATTTCATACTACTTTCCCCTGCAGTTCTGATATTTGGTACTCTGTTTTTATTTTTTCCATGTTGTCAGCCGTATCTAATCTGACATGAATTCCAATAAAACATTTTCAGTTGATATGTTTTTGTGTAAAAACAAAACAAAAAAACCACACATAATATTTTGTTCCATTACAAGAAATGATATTCTGTTAGATCCAATAGATATAACATTCCATTGAATAGAATAGAACAAAGTATTACATAGTTATCCCATGTTTCATTCTTTCTGAAAATGAAAGCATTATTTTATTGCAGTGTAGCTCTGAAGATTTAGCTGCTGCTTGAAATAACAGCTATTTTGTATATGTAAGGAGATGAGTATTACATTGCAGCCATTCTTTGATAATACTGATGTGTGTTTGTCTGCTGTATCCTCCCTGTCAGTCCTCCAGTGAACACAATCTCCAATTGCATTTAAGTCTGCTTCGCTGTTAGTATGGTGCTGGTAGATGTCGTCATGCTCGTGGGAATGACATCAGTTCCTGCTGTAGTTCCTTGGCTTATAGTGATTCTACAAGTGGTTGTATTAGGATGGGCAGTTCTGGTAGTACCAGACTTGACCCGCTAGCGTGAAACATCCCAAGTTTTGCTTGTGCCTTCTTTGCTGTATACACTAACGGTATAGAACTGTGATCCTGTGGGTGCCAGTATGTTGCCTTAAAGCTACTGCTGACTGCGTGATGCTGACTTGTTTTTCTTCTCAGAAATGTGTGTACTGTCGAAAGCGGATGAAGAAAGTGTCTGGTGCCTGCATCCAGTGCTCCTACGAGCACTGCTCCACTTCCTTCCACGTGACCTGCGCACACGCTGCTGGTGTGCCCATGGAGCCCGATGACTGGCCCTACGTTGTGTCCATTACCTGCTTCAAACACAAAGCAGCCAACCAGAATGTGAGTTTGTTGGGTGGTTTTGTTTTTGTTTCCCTGCCCCTGTATTTGTAACACAGCTTTTCCAATTGCATATTTCTTCCTCTCCTCTACCACACAGATTCAGTTTCGAAGGGAGGTGACCCTTGGACAGACTGTGATCACAAAGAACCGGAATGGACTCTACTACAGATGTAAAGTCATTGGCATGACAACACAGACTTTCTATGAAGTAAACTTTGATGATGGTTCATACAGTGACAACGTTTACCCAGAAAGCATTATTGTAAGCAGCTGACTATGGAGGCTATTGCAGTTATAAATGAGTGTAACCTCATACTGTTCTTCATCTCTGTCCTTCTTCTTTATGACTTTATCTCATTTTCATTATTTTGTTCCTTTAGATGGGGTTTTTCTGTACGCATAGTACTTAACAGAAAGCAGTGTTTGCTTTAAGTTGCATTCTGTTTGTTTTGTGGTTGAATAATCTCTAGTTTTTCAACTGACAACTGTGATTCATGGGGGAAACAGATTGTGTGTAAGCACTTCTGGTTGAAAATAGGAAATATGCTTAATAGGAGGAATGTATAAAAACGGCTGACTTGTTATCTCATGCTTTTTCTTCGTGATTGAGCCATTGATTCACCACATGAAACGTAGCAAGTCAACCCACATGTTTTTGTTGACATTGGTGATATGATGGTTTGGGATCTGTAATGAGAAATTTTCTAGAACTGAGTACTGTCACCAGAAGGTGCAGGTGCTTTATTTCTCTTTTTTCAGTTTATTGGTTTGTTTGAGATTAGTTAATCACAAATCTAGTAACTTTCTCATGCTTAATTGTAGTGTTACATGGCAACTTCCCTGAGTAGTGACCTCTTCTACTAGTTGTTGAGCTTTGTCTGTTCTGGCTGTCTGACCTCTTTGTCTCTATGTCCTCAGAGCAGAGACTGCATCCAGCTGGGACCCCCTCCAGAGGGTGAGATGGTTCAACTGCAGTGGACAGATGGAATCATCTATAAGGCCAAGTTTATTGCAGCTCAGATCAGTCAGATTTATCAGGTAGGTATGGAGGAGTACCCACATGCTTCATATCAGTATGTCTGACTGTTGCCTTAATTGCTTCCTGGGTGCTTGGATACTTACTCTGAAGAGAGATGCTTACTCATGAAGAGGGAATTTGCTTTCTGGAGTTAATACTACTGGTAGTCTAAGGAGAAATTTAGTGTTACAGTAAGATGAGGATAAAGGTTTTCTGTGAAAGAATATGGATGTATGAATAGAAGTATATCTAGACTGTGCTTTTAAAACAAGCTTTTCTTCCAGTGAGAAAAACACGCAGCTTTTTGTTTAGAGTGTCTTTCACTTGGATTGAAGGATAAAAGAGAGTTAGTAAAACAAAAGGATTTGTTAAAATCCATACAGGCTTGTTTGGCATGAAGTAGCTTTCCTCTTGAAAGTAAATGTCTCTGCTCTTTACATGGACAAAGATGCCACAGGTTGGTCTCCAGAAGGTGTTCCTTTCCTGTGACCTATAGCAATTGTTTCCTGTCTGAGCTTTCACCATTATCAAGAAGCTTCTACACAGGAATGTGCCCATAGCAGGGAGCCTGTGAAAGAGAAGCCATTCACCTCCATCGTGGGGAAAAGAGGTTTAACAGCTGGTGGTTCGGCTTTGTTAGTGAACAGCTCAGGTCAAAGTGACCTGCTCTCAGTATTCTCTGATAGCTGTCCAATGGGTTGTGCTAATGTAGCTCATGACCTACAGTTTCCCATGAGTCAGTACTTACATAATTAAAACTTTCCTTGACAATTCTAGAGAAAGTAAGAGAAATTATGGATCAGGAGACTACTTCTAGTCATGGGAAGGGACTTCGCAGAGCAGTAGCAGTGTGTAGGAATAATAGCCAGATACACTCTCACCACCTCCATTTTTAAGATGAGAAGAATAGCAGTCGGTTTTTGGTCTTTGAGTCTGTTGCACGGACAGGATCTTTGTTTCTAGAAGGTTGTGACAGTGAATAAAGGAAGATTTAACCTGGTACACAGTGTTAACATTTCAGCGCAGAAGGTTTTATAAGATGCAATACCTTCATATGACTAAATCTATTTTAAATGGTACCAAGAAGTTAAAAATAACAGTGATTTGTAAAGGAAGTTGTGCTTTGTGCACGTTCTTTTGAAAAATACATGCTGGAATTTGCAAAGAATTATTATTTTAAAGAGGTTGGTGCCCCTAGACAATTATAAAAGGCAAAGGAAGTCCCAAATCTTGCATTTGTTTGAAATTGGGTTCTGATTTCTATCCTTTCTGCATACAGAGTGTTTCATATCTGTGTGCCAAGAGCACAATAGCCCACCTTGTTAGTTAACAGTCTTTTTTTGTGTGCGTAATGGAAGGCAACTGCTTCAGAGAAGATGTGATCCAGGTGACCCAGGTTATGAATAAGTACAATACGTCGTGCCGTGTAGATTATTTTTATGCATTCCAGTTTAATCACACTATAGGACATTGTCATCGATTTCTTGAAGGTAAAATAATTTGAAATAGGCTATTCCACTTTAAGTGCCAGATGACAGAAAAATATGCATGAGGAGCCTGTGTTTTTCAAATCACACAGTTACCTATAAGTAAAGCTCTTCTCCATGGGGAAAACAGCCTGCATAGCTTTCTACATTGGTTTCCTATGTGCGTATTTTTTTCAGCAGTTGCTGTGAATCTCTATGGTCTGTTTTGGAATAGGATTGTATTTAATAACAAAGACACAGTTCTGTTATGAAATTAGCGTGTTCAGAGGAAGACAGCATGGATTAGCTTTTGCATTTTAAACTTGTCCTGTCTTATTTTGCAGTAGCTTTCCAATTCACATCTCTAAGTTTGTATTCTGTGTGCTAAGATTAGATCTATGCATTTAAATATGTATACATATATATATATATACCTATTAGTCCAAACAACTTTTAATATACTCTGATGTGTATTCATAAGAGGGTCTTGAGCCATATCAGTAGTTTGGAACTTTAATAAACAAAGTCCAGCCATCATGTGATTGCTGAAGATGTCATTGCCCTGTGCATCCAGTCCTCCCTTGCTGCTGAAGTTGAGCACATGCAGTGGAAATGGCAGACAGGAGTCTGCTTGTAGCTGGGCTCTTAATTCTGTTCCCTAGTGATCTGTAAAACCAGAGAGTAAATGGGAGCAGTAGAATCTTAAACCAGCTCAGCAGAGCTCATCTTTCAAAGGCTGTTCTCCTACCTGCTTAGTTATTACTGTTGGTGTGCATTGCTCAGCTAAGGAACCTCAGCAGGCATTACAGATCTTGGGTAACTGATTTGTTATAAGACCTGGACAGCACAGGAGGAGCTCAGGGTGCAGGTGCTTGCTTCTTCCTGAATGTGTCCAGTCTGAACCTGATGTTCCCCATTAACTGTGTTGTATGTTTTTCTGCATTATGCAGAAAAGTATAGGCCCTAAGCAAAGGAAGTGAGCATCTCTTAAAAACTTGTAATTTAACACTTTTATATGCATGTCTCTGTGAATAAACGTTGCTGTACCAACTGATGCATAATTCATGACACAATCAGTACTTAGTGCAAAAGATTTAACATGAGGACTTACCACCATTTCTTGTACCTGACTGATTATTTCTGCTTAATGGAAATGTATTTTAGTAGCTGCAGTTGTTTCCTTATGACATGTAAAAATGCTTTGTTTAAGATGAAAGAAATTCTTATTACCATATTGGCCTGAATACAGGGCTGCCTTTTATAATAAGTGAAAAGCTGTTTTTTTTTTTTTTTTTTTTTCCCAGGATTTAAATTAAAAAAAAAAAAAAAAAAAAAAAAAACAGTGGAAATTTCTAGTGCTCTGACTTGGAGAGGATAGCAGGCTGCAGCACAGCCATTCTAATCTGCAGGAGCACTGAATGAAATTGCTTGGGCCAGATAAAACAGGGATGCCTGAGCAGCACTGAAACCTAGCTCTTCTTGGGTTCAGCCTTCTTAACAAAGCTCATTCTACAGCAAAGCTAGAGAAATGCAGAGCCAAGAACAGTGAATCACCCATGAAGCTGGCTGCTGATGCTTCCTTGGTATTCCATGAATGCTTGGCATTATCTGGGAGTGAACTGATCATGTACTGTGAACCTAGAAGCCAAACATTTCATTTTCTTTCTACTGCGCAGGTTGAGTTTGAAGATGGCTCGCAACTAATGGTAAAGCGTGGTGATATTTATACCTTGGAGGAGGAGCTTCCGAAGAGAGTGAAGTCTCGCTTGGTGGGTATTGAAGTAAAAGACACAATGAAATGGCTGTGGCTTGACGTACTTGTTCACGTTTTCTTAACGTATTGTTTAGACTTTAGGTGAATGCAGCCTTCATCTTCTGTCGCTGTAAAATTCCAGATCACTTGCAAAATATGTAGGGTTGTTGAAACCCTTGGTGTGTAAATGCTTGAGAAGCATTTAAATGTTTTTTCCTTTATATGTTCAGAGGAACAAAGCAATACGAGAAATGCATCTCTTCTGAGAGTGTAAGAGGAGGATGAACAGCAGCAATCATCCGTAAAGTCATCTTAGCCCCCAAGTGCTTTGGGTCTTTCCTTTCTTTAACAGACATCAGGGAAGCCCCTTTTCCTGTGTGCATTCTAGGAGTGGAGAATGTGAAGCAACAGAGGGTAAGAGCAAACAGTGAACTGTCAAGGCAGGAATCAAAGTAAAAGATGTTCTGATACAGAAGGAAGGCAACTCAAGGGCTTCTCCTTCCAGTTTGGCTTCAGAAGCCCAGAGGTTTTTCCTTCAGCTGTGTGATTTGCATGCTTCGGAATTCAGTTTTTCTTCAGAAGTTCACTGTACCAGACTGTTTGCTGCCATGTTATGTCTGCTGCCTGGTTAAGCGGGCGCACTCAACAGTTTGTGCACATCTACCTCTGTTTTCCTCCTGTGCCTCTAATACTGTACTTTCATGCCTCCTGCAGTCCCTCAGCACTGGGGCCCCTCAGGAAGATGTATTTTCGGGAGATGAAATGAGAGCAGCCAAGCGTCCCCGGCTGGGGAATGCAAGGAATCCTGAAGAGTATGGACAAAACCCAGATTACTTGGCCTTTATGGAGAGCCTGTTGCAGACACAGTACCAACCTGGAACTCAGAGCAACATGTTTTAACCAGGATTAATTAAATATGAAGTTAACCCTTTTCAAGCCTGTAGAAAAATAACCAGGAAACTCTGGAATGTAAGACCAGCATTGTGCAATACCCTGCTGTGAACTCCTTTCATCATCTTCTGGTTTGGACTGCTAGAAAATCACGTCTGGCTGCACGCTACCTCTACTTTGCCAGACCAATAGAACTGGGAGCCTGAGAAACCTGCAGACAGAAATTCACCTGGAGACTTTCCAGCGTTTGTACTGATGGAGCTTTGTGATTAGCTCCTTTTTATAAGGCCTGGAAAGGGTTAAGATTTGACTAAGTGACTTTTTAAAATACGTCAAACTCTTTTGTCTTTAAAGGTGCTATGACATTGACTACTGAAGCAGCCTTTGGAATTGTGTTTTCTGTACATAGAAGTCACCTTTGTGAAGTTTTCTATAAATAAGCACTATTAAAAAAAAAAAAAAGCAAACGAAAATTGGAAAACAAAGGTTTCCACAAAGCATTTTTCTAGATTATGGCTTTAAAACAGAAAATAAAATCCTCCCCTCTCACCCCTCAATGAAATGTGACTAATATTACACTGGGGAGAGAGAAAGCAAGAACAGATGTCCTGGAAAGTTCTGGGTTCCTTTTTGTAAAGAAACACTATCTCCTTTGTAACCTTGGGAAGATGGGGAAAGAAATATTTCATAGCTGGGATGTTTCTTACTGTTAATTCTCTTAAAGAAGTGATAGATGTGTGCATTTCTGCCATGTCACCAGGAAGGGATGTAGTAAAGCAATGGCCAGGTGTGGTCATTCTTGTCATCTTCCTTTCCCACCTTTGCCATCTAAGTTGCTTTCTAGTTTAAAAACAAAACAAAAACAAACAAACAAAAAAACACACAAAAATCCCAAAACAAAAAACAAAACAAAACAAAAAAAAAACAAAGAGCATGGCTTTCAGTTATAATATGCCACTCAGTTTTGGCAAGTGTTCTGTTGCTGCTTCTTGTGTTAGTTCCTTTAAAAGCCATCCCCTTCCCCACTGCAGACTAGAGCATAAAGGGATTGTTCTAGCTCTCTGGTAGGCATGTCTCCCATAGGAGCCTTTTTCATTTCTTTGACTCCATTTTTATTTTTCTGAGTTGTTCTTACAGTTGTGAGAATCATTCCATGACAGAAGCCTGGGAGGTGTTTGTATGTTTTTCTTTTATCCTATTAAAGAAGAAATTCCCCAAACATCTTTGATTGTTGTGACATCCTTTACTTAAGTAAAGACTGAGCCTTTAAGATACTCCTGGGAAGAGGAATGCAAGCCCTTCATTTGATTGGACTCAGTTCACTGAGAATTGAATGAGCATTAAAAGCAAAAACAAATCTTCAAGTATTGAGTAGGCAGCTCCCACTTGGACACTTGGAAATCACCTCTGGTTGAAGAGCTGTTATGGAACAGTGTTTTATAAGAGCCTGAACCAAAACCCTGCTGGAGTCACTGGAAAGTCCTCTGCTTTCTTTGGAGGACCTCTATCAGAAGGAAGGACGAATGCAGCCCTAAGTGCAGAGCTGGGAAGGAGATGTGGCTTCCAGATGTCTGGGTGGGGGGGGCCGGGGTGCATGGCTGCTCACCTGGATGTCCTGGTCTGGCAGAAGCTATCCTCAATGCTGCATGGCAGTCTTTTCCACTTAATTCCCTGAAGTCACTGGACAGAAAGAGACAATATTCCAATATTCTTTCTTCTTTTGTTCTTTTAAGCCCCTTTGCAAGGTGGTCGTTGTTCTGTGGAATGGTTTTTAAGCAGTGCTATAGTTGGATCTTTAGTGAGTAAGTGGGAAGGATTTGTGAGCTAGTAGATGGTAGCTCAGCATTGTACAAGACTCGATGAGTTTTAAACTGCCCTAGTGAAGAGTGGAGACAGTCATTTTTTTTCTTAATTTTCTTTTTGGTTTTTGTTCTCCCTTGAGAGAATTGCAGTTCCCTTTATTTCTTACTGCCTCTGCTGTGGGTTCCTTTCTTTGTGTGCACATGTGCATGTTTGTAAGAAGTTTCAAACAGGGTTTTTTTATTTCTGAGGTTTTGACGTTTTTCAGTAGAAGTCTCTGAGAATCAAACAAACTGAGACTAATAAAAGTTTTAAACATTGGCAAGGTCCTTAAAAGCCTCAGTTGTTCCTCCTGCGTGGCTGTCTTCTGTCGGTTAAAGCATCATTTAGTAGAAAGCTTGCTTGTATAAAAGAAAAAGAATGTTGCCAGGCCTCGGAGAAATATTTAAAGCAGCTGCAAGAGAATTTGAACAGCAGAGGAGTTTTTTTGGGAGGGGTAGGGGAAGGGTGGGATGAGATGAGTGGTTGTGAGTGACAGGGAATTTCCTCTGCATGTAAAGTCCTGACTGAAATAGCACCATTACTGTGTTCACATGTAGTACTCTTTTAAATACTATTTATATTGTACAAAACAAATTGTGTTTCCTCACCCCATACTCAGATGATGAGTTACGTTTAAACGTGAATCTGGATCTGTGGAATGCCCTTCCTCATTGCAGGGGTTCTCCCTTTTTGTTCATTTTTAAATCTCTTTTTGATTTAGGAATGACTTGTGTGCAGATTATCTCTAATGGCTGTGTTGATGGCCTCTGTGCATCAGACTATTGAAAAGGAAATAGGAAACGCACAGTCCTACCCTCCCATTCCTTCAGTGAAATATATTTGTAAGTGTCTGATGATGTGCTATAAAAATGCTGACTTTTTTCCTAGATTAAGGATGTGATGTATTTTTTTGCCTTTTTTTTTTTTAAAGTCTCTGCCTCTAGGTTCATAATGAATTAAAGGCTCTTGAGCACCTGAGAATTACAATTGTTGGGGGGTTGAAGTCTCTTCATTTCTAAGTTTAATGTGGCTCGTACTGCAGGAGAAGAAAGCTCTGCATCTGATTGGGTACCTGAGGCCAGACATGCCAAGACTGTTAAGCAGGAACATGGTTGGTTTTCTTGTTCGCTTCCCCCTCCGCCTTCTGCTCTGTTAATCATGCAGGAAAACAGGTTTGCACCTCTTCCTAAATTAGAACCAAGCTTGCAATGTATTTTTGGTTCAAGGTCTAGGGTTTGCTCTAGATTGATGTCTCGTAAGGGCAGTGGTTGCTAAATAGCCAAAGGTGATCCTAAAATCTTCTATATGTCACCAGTTTGCTACTTCCCTTTGGGAGTGTTCCTCACAGCCTTCCAGTGGGCTTCTTGTTAGCCCTTAGAAGTCATGCTGACACTGAACCGCTTAAAATACCATCTTCCTTTGAAAACTTATTTCCCTTTCTGAGCCCTAATACTTTTCTCTAGGATTTTCTCCAAATTCCTCTCAAGCTGTTGCAGATGCTGCATATTATGTGAAAGAAAAGGAGTCTCCAGCATCCAATCCCTCATGGGTTAATAGTTTTTGTTGAGAAAAATCAGAGTGGGCAGAGGCTGCTTTGACTGTCACCAACTGTCACATGCACAATAAAGTAATTTTATGATAATTGCTAGCAGCAATAAAAAGGCTGGGATCAACACACTACTGCTTCCTGCTCTGAGGCCAGCAGGGACTTCTGTCATATGGCTGGAGACTGGAAAAGTGGGTGGAGAAGCCATTCATTTACTTCCTCTCTGGAGGAAGAAAGATCATTAGCTTGGTAAGAAAAGATAAAGAATATCTTTTTCTCTTTCTTGGTAAAGGAGAAGATTAAAAGACTGTAGAAACAGCAATGTTGATTGTGCTGAGACCGTTATCTTCTGGCTGCTGCTGAGACTGAGGGGACAGCCCTGACTTCCCAAACTGATGGATTCCATCTGTAACATGATGGAAAGCACAACAATGGCAGCAGAGCAGCAAGATCCCAGGCTGCAGCAAGTGAGGATTCACTCAAATGTGACAGCAGTGGGCACAGAAATAAGGAAAAGAAGCCGCTTACCTTCAGAAAGCCTCAGGTATGCAAGGACCCCCAGAGAGATCCTCTGGCCTCTACTGCCAACCCTTAAATGAGGTCTGGGAAGGGGTGGATCCTGCACTCAGGTGCATTGCATGCTCCTGAGCAATCCTGTGTTGGCCCTGTCTTCCCAGCAGGTGCTCAATCACTGTTTCAAGACATGACTTAGCATTTCTACTACACCATCTTTACCACTTTGTCCTTTGCTGTCTCATTGTATTGTCAGTCTAGAATATTTCTTTTAGTTCTGTTGAAGCAATTCTTGCAGACATGATGCTCCCAATCTCCAGCATGGCTTTCCCATTCCCAGTCTCGCTCCTAGTCCATGTGTGGATATTGGGGCTTGCAGGCACTCCAGGAAGCACACACTGGCTGCTCTCCTTTCTGGTTGGCTTTTGTGACTGTTTATTTTAGGAAAGGAGCAGATGATGGAAAAACATTGTCACATGCTGCAGACATCTGTGCTTTAGCCAGTTCTGTGGAACTTCTATTTCTTCAGGTTAGTCTGCAGGGACTTTTCTCTGTTTCTCTTCCCTCGCTGTTCATATCAGTTCTTCATCAGTAGTTCTCCTTCAGCTTGAACAAATTGCACCAGTTTCATAAAACTGCTCGTTAAACAGGTGCATTTTTCTTCTGGAAGAATGCCCTTATTTCCCTTGTTTTGGTCGGTGTGCTTTATTTGGGTAGTTCTAGCTTAAGATAATCAGGAGCTTTGAATCTGGGGATGCTATTTTAGTTTAAAAGCAATTTGAATTAAACTAACAGAAGTTATGTGGTGGCAGGCATCTTTCAGATAAGGGCTGAATGAAGGAGATGATAGATCAGCATGCTGCTTATGTCGTTTTTCTGGCTTGAGTTTTTTTCAGAGCAAAAGTGAAGGCTTTCTTGCGGATCCTTTTGTTGTACTGCAGGAGGACAGTCCTTGTTACTTATATCATTTGGGCTTCTTTTCCCTACACCTTGTCTAGCTAATGAGTGTCTAACGCTGTTTTTAAAATAGTTTGAACAATTGTATTGTCAGATCTCTTTCAGACCAAACTGCAATCGGAGTGAGTTGGGAAGTGCAGGTTTGTAGTAGACGAGGTTTTCTAGGCACGTGATTATGCTTTGATGGATTAAAGCGAGGAGAAACTGCATGGAACCTGGCAACTGCCAGAGCAGTCCCTCTCATACCGTGGCAGGTGTAATAGCACTACGTGCAGCCCCTCCTACACTTGCCTGCAGTCTGACTTATCTCTGTCACTTCTCGGGCAGCTTGCCTTTGTGTCTGTCTGTGGGACGTGTTCAGGAGCTGTGGGACCAGCACCACTTGTGACCTGTTATGTCCTGTTCCGTTGGCTTCATGTTTCCTGTGTTAGAATATTGTGTCCCTTTATCTTATTACAGATTAATGAAACAAGCCCTGTACCTGCGTTCATCTCTGTGAAGTTTAAACCACTTCTGCTTCATAGTACCTAATAGAGGTGATACCTGCTGGTGCTCCTTTGGCCATTAGTGCCTATGTTGCCAATGAGAATTTCATGTGAGAAAAGACTGAAAAAGCTTCTTGAGGCCCTATTGGAAGCGCTCAAAACGTGTTCTTGTGGATACCCAATTTCCAGCCCCATGTTCAGGTCATCTCTCTGGATTCTCTTCCCGTTGAAAACAGTGCTGGCATACACACACACACACACACACAAAAGCAAACCAAGAAAACAAAACAAACGAGGTTTGGCAAGGGGCCAAGACTGAAATGAGTTGGAAATGTTGAGTTGGAATTATTTGGCAGCTTTGATGGCAGAAAAAGATAACAACTTGGTTTATATGCACAGCAATAGAAAATGACTGGGAGTTATTTATTCTGCAGTAGAGGAGCAAAACAATTAAATGTTTTGTTTCCAAGAGGAGAAATGTAAAGGTCACTCTGCAAATACTGTTTGGAATTATTTCATGACCACAGCTTAGCCACTTTTCCTGTGGTATAAATAAGAATTTGGCTGTCTTTCAGCACAGTTGCCTTTGGCTTACCTCTGTTTCCTAGTCTTGCCATTTCAGATGCCAGCTGCTAATATCCCCCAGCAAATGAGCTTGTAGCCAAACTGTCTCTGAAAGAGGAGTGATACCCTCCCCGGTGCCCCAGATCATGGTTTAAAAATAAATAAATGGACAGATCCACTGCTCATCTGCTTCATTTAACGGAGCCATCTCTTGAAAACACAGCAAATTTTCTTTGATTAGGATTGAATGGTCAGTAACCCATGATGCAAGCCAAGATGCTGCTGCCATTTAGAATAGCAGACATTCATCTGCCTGACTAGAAAGATCAAATCTAACTTGATTGTAGGTACAGAAGGGTCACTGGACAATTTTCTACATGGAGAAGCATGGGGTGGAGGAAACGGGCTGTTGTGCCAGCCTGATTTCCTTGTGTCTCCACTTAGAGCTGAGAGTTTTTTTTCTTTTTGTTATCTTAATAGCTTAGAGCCACAGGATGGTATCTGAGGAACTGGGGCATCTGACTGATCTGGGATGCTGCTATATAGCATGGAATTAGCACTGCAATCCTATGGCTGTGTGCTCTGCGTTGGGTGATCAGCGCGAGGTCTTTGTCAGTGCGCAGTGAAAAATCTGCCCAAGAGCTGCTTCTGTGAGGTGCCCTGCTCAGGGATGGTTCTGTTTTACAGAAATGATTCATCACAAGATTTTTTTTACTCCTTCTGAGTGTAGAAAATGGGCTGTTTATTAAATGCTGTTATTAATCTCATTCTGTAACATTCTGAAAAATCAAGACCACAATCTGTTTTGTCCAAATCAATTTCTCTGTGATTTTTCTCAGTTATGAGGGATGTCCTCTTTTTTTTTTTTTTTTTTTTTCCTGCCTGGGATTGAGATGTTCAAATGTGCACTCCTACCCTCCAGCCCTTCCTATGATAAGTACCTCCAGGTGAGGCTAAATTTAGGGTCCTTTCTTCTTTTTTTTTTTTTTTCTTCTTTTTTTTTTAATTGCCATATACGTTCCCAGTACTTGCACAGGAAGGGAGCCCCAACACCAGTCTTCCCTTGCACTTGGAGGAGCCTGTCTTGATTTTGGATGCCCTTTTTACACTTTTAAAAGATCTACTCTCTGAGCACAAAGACCAAACTTCACATTTGGTGATAGCACTGACAGAACCGTGGCAATATTTCACTCTCAGCAGGCAGTTGACTGGAAAAATAGGGGAAAAAAAACCAAAACACCTCTGACACACTGCTTTTATTCTTATGCTGTTTCCATGCTGTCTCTGGCCTTGGTCTGGGGAGTGTTTTTAACCCTTCTGCTCCTTGCCAAAAGCCCAATGAGAAGGAACGTCCCTTTGGATTCCTTCAGCTGAGGCCACAGCATGCCTGGGCTCCTGCAGCCCCACTACAGCACGACCGCAGCCTGTCAGCATCTCTTCACCCCCCCTAATGTGCTTCTATTTACTGCCATAATCAGCACCCCTGAAAGGCAATGCTGAACCACTGCTGCTAAATATAATTGTCGCTGTGATAGGTCCATTGTGGTGAGAAAATTTGTGCCTTTCAGAGCTGACTCTCTGTTAAAGACCAGTGGTAAAACCAGAGCTGAGTGCCCGGCCTCCTGGCCAGAATGGCTCTGAGTGAAGGCTGCTCACTGTATCCCGTGTGCATCGAGGAGTGTTCAGCATTAACCCTTCTCTCCACTACACGGGGGAGGCCATGGAGGCCGATGGTTCCGCATTGCACAGAGCAGGGCCAGCAGGCAAGGGACGTGCTCCTTTCCTTTGCTCTGCCCCATGCTGGGCTGCCCAGTTCCAGGCAGACAGGGAATGGCTGGAGAGAGCCCTGTAGAGGGCTGCAGAGATGGTGGGGGCCTGCAGCACCTCCTGATGGGGACAGGTTGAGAGCCCTGGGGCTGTTCACCTGGGGAAGGGAAGGCTGGGAGGGATCTGATCAGTGCTGATCGATATCTGAAGGGGGGGGTCAGGAGGATGGGGCCGGGCTCTGTTCCGTGGTGCTCAGCACCAGGACGAGGGGCACTGCGCACAGATGGAGCCCAGGGAGTTCCATATGGACATGAGGAAGAACTTCTGTGCTGTGAGGGTGGCAGAGCCCTGGTACAAGCTGCCAGAGAGGTGGGGTCTCCTTCCATGGAGATATTCTGATCCCCCTGGGTGCTTTCCTGTGCAGCTGCTGTGAGGAACTGCTTTGCTGGGGGAGGTGGTTGGACTGAGTCCAAAGGTCCAATCCTGACCCGTATGGCTCTGTGATTCTGTGAACTTCCACAACGCCCCGATCCTGCTTCTCAGGGGTGTCTTTGGTTGTGGCTAGTTTGTTTGCATTGAGGTATTCACTGAGAAACAGTGGGATGTGTCCTCCTCTGCGGACTTTGGCTGAGACTCTTCCCTCCAGCACAGGTCTGTGATCTCAAACAACAGTACCAAAGCTAAAGGCAAATTGTCAGTAGTGCTAATGCTGCCAGAGCACTAATTATAGCAGAGAAGACACTTTCCTTATAAACCTCCCCTTTGAGCTCCTTATTGCTACTTCAGGAAAGTAGTATGGAATTGTCTTGTGTGACTGTGGGTATCAGGTTTATGTAGGACGCAAACCCTGGATGACATTCAATTTGTCTGCTGTTCTCCTCTCCCAGTTTCTGCCTGGGTACAGTTGAGCACAAAAATCCCCTCAGCTGAGAAGGTTTTGTAGTTGCACCAAGTTCTCTAAAGCCGTTTCTCTAAAAATATTCAGGCTTAGTCACCAGTGAGAGCGCACAGCATAGCTGTAAGGTTTGTGCAGCTACAAACGTGCAAAACGCCTACAGCACAGCACCTGAGGGCTGTCGGTGCGGGGGGGCAACGAGTATGGGAGGGGCTCCTTGGAGGCACGGAGAACTCTGGCAGCAGGGCTGCCTGCTGGGAGATGCCACATCCTGCTGGAGGTTCCCAGCAGTGGTGGTAGTCCTGCTGCTGCTTCGTGCCTCTTTGTTCGTTTGAGCCTTGGTTTCTAAATCTGTGTGGTAGTGGTTATCATCCTTCCCTTCTACCATACATTTTTTAATGTCAGTTCTCAGTAGGGAAAGTTTCTTCATTTTAACAGCCTTGCTTTCAATTTAACAACTCCCTGCTTTCCTGTAGAAAATTGCAAATAGGTTCTCCCAGCTGCTTTCTTCCTACACCGGATTAATTTCTTTCCTTGGGACTTGACTGCAGTTTGTTGACTGGGGAGAAGGATGCCTGCCATGAACAGCTTTTGGTGCTGGGGGGCACTTTGTTGGGTCTCTGAGCTCCTGGCGGTTTCCCTTTGGGCTTTCTCTGATCCAGAGCAAGGAAAAAAAATGTAAACCAAGGTGTTGGAATCCAACACAGTATTTTACCCGATAGTGTTTTTGTGATTTATTAGCTCCAGAGTAAATCAGGGAAATGTATGGCATTACATTTCTGTGTTACAGCAGCATTCTGCATGCAAGATTGGGTTAGAGGCCCTCTGATATGGGAGCGGTAAAACAGAGCTACGAAAGGCGTGTGCCCTGGGAGTAGTTTGCAGCCTCTGCCAGGGAGATGCCAGGACACAGTGGAAAAGGATGACGGTGGAAATAATGTGAACGTGCTTTCCTGTGAGTATGACAGAGCGCATAATTAGGAGCCTTCTGTATATTTTATTGTAGCAGTGCAGTAGACAAAGAAATAATAAGGCATCCATGAAAACTTGAGGCAGTTTGCTGGTGTTAATGCAGTAGAGTTCTTAGAGAAGGACTTGAAGTTTCAGGATAAAATTGGGGCAGGAAAAAAAGGTATTACGTGATGTTTCTTCTACCCTTTGCAGCTGCCTTCTTGCAGAGACGGGTACTTGGCAGTGGGGTGGAATGAGATTAAGAATGGGTAAACTTATTTGGAATGTTTGCTTTATTTAACGTGATTATTTGCTTCCAAATTTTATCTACTGTGTTCTAAATGCACGTGGTGCTTCCAAAGAGATGGTTAAGCTCAGATGAAGACGAAACAAGACAGTGAATTTTTTTGGCATCTTAAACATTCTGTGAGTTGGATGCTGTCTCAGATGTTGGGAGCTGAGGTGTGAAACCAGCTTTGGTGCAGATCCAGCATCCCCCCCAGGGAAACACTGGCAGAAAAGCATGTGAGTTACCATCACAGCTGCGTCCTACTGTGTATGGGACTGTTGAATCACGGCCTAAACCTCTGATTGACCACCTGAGGCGAGCACTGAGTCAGCCCTGGGAGCACAGCTGAAGGCAATCCAGCTGTGGGACCAGAAGGGTGGAGCCAGGCTGCACCTCTCCTAGACCTCATTTAAGGGCTGACTGCCCATAGGGAAGGATCTCTCCCTGGAGATTGCTCCTTGTGGAGTTTTTTGTGAGCCTACAACACTGGTGAGCACCTTTCATTTATATCTGATTATCTTTTCTAACACAGTGATCTTACCAGTCTGTCTTCTCTGTATGCTGTATAACGTCTGTATGCTTACTAACCATACATGCTGCCACTGGGGTTCTCTGAGAGAGCATCATTTTAGAAGGGTTAAAAAACCCACACGGATAATGAAAGCTGTGAGCACCCACAGTCCTGCAGGACTCTCCTGGGGCTGGGGGGGGATGTGGGGAGCTGCTGACTTCTCCTGTGAGAGAGGGAGTGGAGCAGACAAAAGCTGCCAAGATCTGATAATAAAATCTGTTTGGAACAGCTGTCTGCTGACAAGTATAATAAACTGTATTAATGGTGTCATTATTATTCCCTAATTAAAAGCTAATAACTAAGAGTTAATTGCCTTTAAAAGATGAAGCAGTGCTAAGGCAGGGATTTATCTCTGTTTTTCTTTGCTTGCCTGGCTGTGCTGATATTTTCAAGCTAATTAATTGAATGAAATCTTACTGAAAACTAATAATCTCTCTGTGTCGACTCAACCAATCAAATTAAAAGGTGTGTGCTGGGCTTAAAAAAAAACAAAACACGTGCGTGCTCTTTCCAGCTCCTCACTGTGGGTGATGGCAGCCAGCAGTGCTGAGCGCAGTGTGCAGTACTGCTTGATGGGAAATCCTTCCCCGGCCGGCCGTGAGGAGGGAAGAGGAGCATTGCAGGGCTGCTACATTGTCCCCAGGACTCCGGTTTTAGAGCCGTTTGCAGCTCCAACAACACCCTGCCCTCCTCTCCTCATCCCAAAAGGTGCCACTTAAGCATCCCCTTCCCAGCTCCTGGCAGTTACGTGATGCTAATTGAAAGGAACCAAATGTTGTCTTTGGAAGTTCACTGCTGCATCAGTGTTTATCTTCTGTGTGGAGTAATTTCATTAAAGTTTCCCAAAGAGCAAACTGTAAATTCATTAGAGCCTGTTTTGGTCTGCACTCTCCCTCATTTTGGGTGGGGAAAAGAAAAAGAAGAAAAAGATTAGAAGTCATCTGGTCTCCATGATAATTAAAAAGAAGATGCTCAAACATAGTTCTTAATTAAACTGTAATGAGATAAGAACTCCACAGACTGCTTTTAGGCTGTTGGAAAGATGCAGAGGTTCCCATTGTAATTATGTGATTTATGATCTTCCACACAGAGATGTAATTAGTTTTTTTCCCCCCTCTTTTAAAATTTAAACATAATTTAGGTAAAAATGATGCAGCATTTTGAATCTGCCTTTCCTGGTGGGATTGTAATTCACTTTGAAATCATTTTAGGTTTCAACCTACAAAAAGTCCTCTGTAACTGTCAGGCAGCCAAGAGGTGAGATGATAAAACACAGCCCCAGAGGTTGTGGGATGCAGAGGGGTGGCAGCAGGAGGTGGGTCAGATGCCTGAAGTCAACATGAAAACGTTTTCCTCTGCATCCTGAGAAGGGTTTGTGTTTGCAGACAACACTATGGAGTGACACTGGTCTGTGGTGCTGTGGGGGAGAAGCAGCTGAATCCAAACCAGGAGCTCAGCGGCAGCAACCTGAGTCTGCTTAAGGAAATCCTCAGTGAACTTCTCACAGCTCCCCTCTGCCCACCCTCTGCTTTGGAAGTGGTGAACCCTGGAAATGTAGAACCTCAGCACAGAGCCAATGGTTGTTCTGCTGGTGTGTCCTTGGCTTTCCCCGTCGGAAAGAGGTGAGAGGGGGGGCTGACAGAGATGGAATCTGAGATAGTCAAGTTCAGCAATTTCCCGAACAACACCTTACATGCAGCTCAGAGAGAATGTTATGTGTTTAAAGACAAAAAGATTTTTCTAATCATTTGTGTACATTTTTTTTTTTAGAGGGGTTTATTATCCTCAGTAAGCCTGGGATAAAATCCTTGTGTAACCTATTAATCTAGGATTGCCATCTGCAAGTACATGTGTGCTTGTGTGTATGCATCACTGTGTATGCACACAGATGGATGGAGCGCCCAACTCTGTTAATCAGGAATCTGTCTCTTTAATGACTGGAAGGGAATCATATGTGCCTGACTTTCAAGAGAAAGGTGTGATGAGATAGCAACACTGGGGTTTGTTCTTTGTACAAATTGCAAAGGGAGCCAGAGTTACTGCTCCAGTGTATAGGTGGATGGGCAGATAAGTAGACAGAATAGAAAAATAGGCAGATTAAAGATGGACTGGGATGAATACATTAAATGGCTGCAGAAGGAGTGCTGTTGTTAAATGGAAATGCTTCACTATTGTTCAGACTTCAGCTATCTTCCTGGGTTTGGAACAATCTAATAATCTACTTTTGATGAGAACAGTGAATGAGAGTGCAAACGTCAGACACAGCTGTGTGTGTGGGGGAGGTTCAAAGCAATCACCTTGTTCATGTGTGGTCAGCCTGGTGCACCTGGGTGTGCTATTGGTCTGTTGGAGAAGGACCCGTTGCTATGGAGCACAGCCAGGTGCCATCCATTCTGCCCATGCTGGGGAACATTGAGGGTCCCTCCTGCTCAGTGAGATCACGGAACACACTGAGTTGGGAAGGACCCATAAGAGTCATTGAATCCAGCCTCTGCCTCCACACAGCACCACCCAAACCCTGTGTCTGAGAGCAGTGTCCCAGTGCTGTGCCCACTGCCCTGAGGAGCATGTTCTATGCTCAGTGCCCTCAGGTGCAGAACCTTCACCTTTCAGTGATGGACCTTGGAGTCCCCAGAGGTCAAGGTGCCAGGTGTGTGCTGTTGGTGTGCTGCTGTGACTAGGATGGCCGCAGGTCCCACAGGCGGTGGGTTTGCACAGAGCTGCCTCTTCACTGGTGAGCAATGATCTCTGCAGCCTGAGGGGTTGCTCTGCATTATGGGAGAGGCTCTGCGCAGCTGTGGTTGTGGGGAGGGAAAGAGTGTGTCTGTTTGGATGCCGGCTGTCACTGTAATAAGAGCGATTGAATTTGTTCTGGTTTCCTTATCAGGAGATTTGGGAACAGTCTCCCCAGATCCCTTTCCCAGTGGATGAACTTGTTGAGATGAGACAATTTTTGCAGCGCCTGATCGGGTATTTACTTTTTCCATTTCAATTCTACATCTGCTCAGTTACAAACTTGGAATTTGCAACCATCTTATTTAGGAGAAGGAATTGATTTCTCATTCTGTTGCTGCTTCTCTTGGTGTAATTAAAGCGTATTGCAAAGTGAAGAATTTCTCCTGGCCTGGGAACTGGTTTGCCTCTTGGGTAATTCTGTAAACCAGGAAAGGCTTTTCGTTTTCCTCTGGAATGTAAATTATGGTTACATCTACTTTAAAGTCTTTGTTGTGCTGCAGGGGACTGAGGGGGGTCTTGGTTTAGGGCTGTGCAGAAGCAGAGGGGCTTCTGCAAATCAGTCCCATGGTGATTTGGCAGCCAGGCCCATGCAGATGAAGCTCGATGTGATGCATGAGGTGGTATTGCCTGGTGTGGTGCAAATGAGGATGTGGGGGGGGGCTGCCCTATGCAGCGGTAACAGCGCAGACCTGGAGCCTTGCTGATAGTCCTTTTCTGTAGAAATACAACCTGCAGTGATTTATTTCTTCCAGCATGTACCAGCACAGCTAATAAACGTGCTGTCAAAGCCACCTGTCAGCACTTACGTTAAAGAAAAAGAAGAGGGAGACTTTTAAAAAAGGATCTGTGAATCAATAAGAAACAAGGAATTGCCTGGCTGAAAATGGGCATTCGTGGGCTGTCATGTAGGCTTTAATTAAGCCAACTGACTGCATGCCAGGTCTCAGACTGACGCTGCCTGCATGGAGAGCCCTGTGAGGACAAGAGGCCCTACTCCATGTGCTCCTTGCAG
Source organism: Gallus gallus (assembly GCF_016699485.2). Lineage (NCBI taxonomy): Eukaryota > Metazoa > Chordata > Aves > Galliformes > Phasianidae > Gallus > Gallus gallus. The sequence continues at coordinate 5,185,105 of NC_052559.1, read as the reverse complement.
CATGGCTGGGCACTGTGGAGCTGCACCGTGGCATCCTGCAACCTGTGATGATTTATGCTTAATCACACCACGAGTTTCTTCTGCTGTGTTTTAAGTTTTGCATGGACAGATGCAGTGGAAATCAGAAGGCGAAGACCTTAATGGACTTTTTTTTCTTCCTAGCAAAATAATGCTTGTGTGCCTTGGTCTGCCAGAAGAGGAGCTGCTGAGGGACTGTGGGCTGTCAACACTGCTGCAGGGTCAGTCAGCATTACTGGACTGCTGCAGCTTCTGTAAGCACGACTCTTGTAAGTCTTGCTCTGAGATTTTACTTTAGGTTTGCTTCTCTGTGTGCCCTCCTACTGTATTTATTTACGCTTTTCAGGGGAGGGAGGAGATTTACTTAGTTCTCAGCTGCTGTTCCAATTCTGTCACTCATTCCCTCTGCTCCATGTGGCATTTAGTTCTGGTCAGTGAGGGGTTTGCAGCTGAACATGGGGGATGGTGGCACAGCTCAAAGAAAGAACAAAACTGAAGAGACTGGAGAGTAGTGATGAGAACATCTAGCATCAGAGATGAGAATGGCACTGCTGAGAGAGCAGGAGACGAGGTGGGCGTATGACAGAGGTACAGAGGCTGATGAGCAGCACTCAGAGATATTCAAAGAGATAAAGAGATATTGAAAGCCAACACACTGATTGAGGCAAGGCTTATGTAAGGTAACTGGACTGTGTAGTATTACAGATCTGTAGGATCCTTGAGTCCAAGAGGTTGAGTAAAAAAAAAAAAGTCTTTGCTATTCCTGTAAGTGCCTGCAGGTAGCTGTGTGCACAAGATGGGATTATAAACAGGGAGATATTTATTTTCTTTCTCCTTCTTCCTGTGCTATCACTTCGATGTTGTCTGAATCTCCACCTGCTCCATCACGTGCAGTATCAGCATTCTGAAGGTGATGTAATTCCCTGAGTTCACAGCTCTGTCAGTTCTGCTAATCCAATTTTTTTTTTCTTTTCCTTTTAAGTGGGTGCCAAAATGCTACCAGTGCTGCTCTGGTAGGGAGGGAGGACTGGTGCTGGCACAGCACATCTGGAAAGGCAAGAGGGGCGAAACCTGATGCAGAAAAACTCATTGTTCCACTGCTTCCAGCTCTCAGAGGTGCTTTCCTGCTTAGCACCTCTCTGTCTTAACATGGAAGAAGTGCAGTGCCCATGCTGGACCGAGTGCACTGTGATGTCAGGGAGACCTAGAACAGGACTGGGGTTTGGTTCAAGCTGCACATCTGGCTCAGATGGATTACTGTTTTGAGTGACTCATGTTAAAATTGAGGATGTGTCCAAGCTCTGTGCTTCAGTGTTGCTGTCCCATTGTGTTGCAGGTAATGGGAGTGTGCTCACTGAGCATGATGGTGGAGGAGCTGTGTCCTGCTGCCTCTTTTTTGACTATTCCCCTCACTGCAGACATGGGAACCTCTGGCATTAATGAGAGAAACCTCCATCTGCCCCATGTAAGTAAGTGTGATTCTTTCCTGAAAAATACCAGCCTGATCAGGTGGGAGGTGTCCCAGCCCGCAGCAGGGGCTGGAAGTGGGTCATTTTAAAGGTCCCTTCCCCTCCAAACCATTCTGAGTCTACGATGATACCCAAACTAATGGTACACATATGCCTGTGTCACTGCAGCTATTTTGCTAAATGTTCCCCAAATGAGGCTGTTTCTTTGCAACTGCACATTTGGCTTGTAAGGGTGGTCTGTTTTTAGAAAGAACTTAAGCACAGCAGAGGAAGAGCAACCTGGTACCTGGCTGCATATGCCAGCAAAATAGGGTTTTGCATCTGCTGCATTACACAGAGCAACTGCTTCATTCATTGCCTGCTCCTAACAACAAACAGGTGCAGTCAGCCTTTCAGACAATCTTCCTTTAATACAAAGTCAATATATCTACATACACTGTGGTATGAAAACCACTTAATGTTTCAGTTTGAAATAACAGTGTGAAAGCAACAGCACTTTGCTCTCATACAAAGAAAAAAAAAACCTTCCCCCACCCCACCCCAACTCTTCCAGTAAGATTTTGCTGCAACATACTTAGAAATTTGGGCAACTTTCACACAAATAAGAAGTAAAATCTCGAAGAAGCCTTTTGTTCTTTTTTTTTTTTTTCTTCTCAGTTAAAGACAGGAAATGGATTGTTGTGGGGCTTTCTGGGTAGCACTTGATGGCAATAATTACCCCTTCTAGAAAAATAAAAAAACCACAGGCAAGCAGTGTCCTGGGCAGTGCATCTTCTGCAACACATGCTGTCCTCTGTGCACTTCTGCAAGGAAACTCCTGTTAAACATATCGTATTTTCACCCCAGTGCACGGACAGAGTTAGGCTCTTACCTCCATTACACTGCTGATGTTTAAAAGCTGTGTGTTTGCCCATGCGTGCTGTGGCTCTGAAGCTGCTGTCTTTTTAGTCTTCAGTCCTAAGACACTGGCATTTTTTTAATCTCCCACTTCATCCCTGGCCCTGGTAGGATGGAGCAGTACAGCCACAGCTGAAGGGGAGGAGGTTGGCACTGCCACCAGATCCAGGCCTGCCTGCTGATCTCACACCCTTCCAAAGACATGTGATATGTCTGAGATTTTAAACAAAACAAACAAAAAAATAATCCAGAAAGGACATTTTGTTCTTACATGAGCAAGTTAAACCTTTTAAATGGTAGAAAAGCAATATGTAGAAGTAGCAATTTGCACTGCATTTTTATATATCACAGCCATTACACGTAACATTTCTACAGTGAAAAAATAGACTGTCTTTGAACATAATATGAACAAATAAGCATTTTTTTCTTTTAAATTCATTGACTGATATTCTTTGTCTTTAAAAAAAAAAAAAGAAAAAATACACTATTTAAAAAAAAGGTAATGTCACTTGTTACAGTTACATCAATACTTTAAAGAAAGCCACTCACAGTATATGCCATTGAATGCATCTTACTTGATCTTTCCCAGTTATTTATACAGCTAGGGCTTGTTCGTAGCTGTGCCCGTGGGCTTGGTGTGAAGTGGTACTGGGACAGTCCTGAGGCAATCTCCGCATTGCTCCCAAAGAGCCACTGCATCCAGAGGTGAAGGTTTGGCAGCAAGAAGCAGTTGGCTATAGGAAGTAAGCATCCTAAGGGTGCTTCTCTGGCTCCTTTCAGAGAGATGCTTCTGGCCTTCTGTGGCAGGGACTGGTGGGGTGGCACAGCTGCTTGCAGCAGAAGTGGGGTTGTGTGAATGTGCAAAGAGAATGGGAAAGGGGCTGCCTTTCTGTCCTGGGTGTCCCACCACTGCCTGCTCAGTGCCTCCCTGGAGCTGGATGTGCTGAAAAAGGAAGCAAACGCAGCCCAGCAGAGCTGCCACCTCTGCCTGTGTCCCTGTGTCAAGGGGAGGGGGCCATGCCATGGCCTGGTCTAGGTTTTCCTCTCTCTCTTTCTCTCTCTCTAATTTTAAATACCCTAAAAAATAAGTTTTGGAATTAGAAGAAATGAGGAATGTTCTAAGTATTCAAAGCGTGAGCTATAAAACCTCTCGCAGGGCAGGGGCACACAGTGAATGCTGTTTGCAAGGCGCCTGTAAGCCCAGAATCATCCCACTGTTGATACTGAGGTTATTAAGACTCCAGCTAAAAGAACTCCTGACCCTACATTTGCCTAACTGTTGACATTTAGTTCCTTAACTTTTACAGAACACCTTCAATTCTGCAAGTGACTTCCTTTAAAGACTGCCAACTATATTAGTAAATAAACTGAACTCTAATGATGTAACCAAAGTCTGTTTCCTTCCCTTCTCCAGCAGTAACGTTTTGCAAGGTGTGTTTTAGCTTTCGGATCTCTTTGATGATGTCCATACATCCTCCACAGCGAACACCACTTGAGGTAACAAGAGCAGTTCACCACTTAAAGCAGTCCTTCAGCAATCTCCTGAGCTGCCTCTTCACGGTCCAGGTTACAACATGGAGTTCCTGAAGGGGTGTTCCTTTCGATCCTTCCCCCTGCTTGCCAACGCATTGTCTGGATGAAAAGGTACTTCTTCTGATTCAGTTTTGTAAGTTCAAGCGCTCCTCCTGGGTCAAAAGAGGCCTTCCAGGACTTAAGTGGTTGGTAGAGTCTGCACAACAGATGGCTTTTTATGTTGCATAGTGATCAAAACTTCCCAGATATTCCAAAGCTGCCTGGTAACAGAACTGGTATTCATCCTGCAAATGAAAAAGAGAAGCAGTGCTTCAGCTTCAGAGATTAAAAGAATTCAGGATACCTGCCCTGCTTAGCAGCTGGCATATACCTGGGCAGCAACCACATGCAGATACATTTGTTCTCAAAGAGTAGTGAACTACAGGGAAGGGAAATCCCTTTACTGCTTGTGCATCTCATACACAGTAGCCATCCTGTCAGCAACCCTCCTGTCCCTGCAGCCAAAGTAGGCTGTGATTAGAGACAGGTGAGTGCCCCTTACTTCAGAGGCAGGATGAGATGAGAATCAAAGCTGGCAGACTGGGATGAAATCTTCAGGAAACATTATAAAATAAAGCATATGGTTGGCTTTTTTTTTTTTTTTTCTACTTAGTATACATAAAGCCAGGAATACAGCCTGGGCTTGCTTACTCTTCAGGTAAGTGTTTGCATGTGGTTAGAAAGACAAAAAGCCTCCTCCCCACAGCTGAGGGACTGCTCTGCAAAAGTCCACTAAGCAGGGACAGAGGAAGGGTTTGCCATTCCTCCTTACCTCTGTTTGCACCATAGCAGGTCGTTGTGTTCGCAGCATCTTCACTGTTTGGAAAATATCTACAACACCCTCATAACGCATTCTTTCCAGGACGATACTCAGTGTGATAAACACTCCAGTCCTGCCCACCCCAGCACTGAAGGAATGAGAGGAAAAAAACCAAAATGATATGTTACAATGTTCAAATGCTTTCCTGTGTCACAGAATAGCTTGGGTTGGAAGGAACCTTAAAGATCGTCTGGTTCCAAGCCCCTGTTGGGGGCAAGGTTGCAAATGCTGAGGTTATGATAGAGTATATAAAGGTTACAAGGCTATGCCATATGAACTTAAACATATTAGAAGTGAAAAGCCACAGTCAGTCGTCCAAGAGGACAGCGTCAAAGTGTGTGACCCAAACAACTGCTTGAGAGACTGACAGAAATAAAACAACAACAATAGCCTTGGGTAGCAGTAAACAGCATTCAGGATGAAAATTATTATTAATATGTAACGTTAGGCTTTTTGTATTAAATAACTTTCTTTTGCCCATGGAGAAGCTAGTGTAATTCTTGCTACCAGCAAATCCAGGCTAGCAGCATTAGATATGGGCTAATACTGGAAATAAAATACTTAAAATTCTGCAATAAAATATTGATTAACACTGATTCCTCTGTCCTGCAGAGCATCAGCATTTCATACCTCTCATCTGGTTAGAAAACTCTTGTGAGCACTGCCCAGCTCTGAAGGGTTGGCAAAAGTAAAATCTTTGGCCACCCCAAAAATCTGCCTGCAAAGATGCAATGGGAAAGGAGGGAGAAATCTGCAGTGTTTTAGTTCCTTCTGCTCTTTTGCATGCTCAGATGAACGATACGTTTCTATTCATACATGCCTACCTGCAGTGCACAGAGATGGGGCCATCCTGGCCAAACTGTTCCTTGGTCTTATGTACCTGTCCAATGAAATCGATAAAACCTTCTCCTGATTTTGGCACTCCTTGTTCTGGCCAGTCAGTGAACTGGAACTGACGAACAGTTCGTGACTGACCATCCTAGGGAAGAAAACAACAATAGGTAAAATGTTCTGTATTTGTCTTATGAAATTCAAAAGGCAACCCTCCCCCCCACGCGCCTTACGTGTTTTGCTGGTAGTTCATTAGGGGACACAAAAAGTCAAACTAACTTTATGTTGAAATTAATATATAATGATGAAGCTGCTCATCTTGCACTTGACATTTCTGGAGTTGGCTTGTCAGTGCAGATCTATACTCCTGGCAGGTGTCCTAAAAGCTCCGACCACTGCAAAGACTGCACAGATGGAGTCTTCAACAAAGGAACATTCAAGGTGAGGTTATGGCCTCTCTATCAATCTTCAGGAAGAGTTGCCATAGTGTCAGAGTTACAGCTGACAGGAAGATAAATCTTGTTCTACCACGACTGACAAAGCATCCTCCTTCTCAACCTTGCAAATAGAATTATCAGGTTCTACAATTCTGACAACCTCAATAGCAAGGGAAGCTGCTTTGAGAGCGAGGGTTACGTTTGCTAAACAAGTCTCAGAAGGCACTGAAATGTTCCCTCAGAAGAGAAATATGACATTGAATACAAAATTGAGGGAATGTGCCCCTTTGAATGTTGTAATGGTAGCTTCTCTTGAAACCAAGAGAGAAGCATACACTTTCTGTAGGGCAAAGAATATCCTTTGCAAGCCCGTGTTGTTATTAGCTGTTTGAGGAGACAGCATTTTGTTTCAAACAAGCTGAAAGTGAAAACACAAACCTAGTGAATTTCTGACAGTGACTCACTACTGTGATTAGTGAGCAGAGGTTAGGAAACTACATTCAATTTTTTAAGTACAATTTATCTGTGGTTGGGTGCTGTGTTCCTCATCACCACTAATCTCTCCTCCACTGACAATAAGCCCAGAAGCATTTACACCTCACTCTTATAGGAGCCAAGCCAAACGGCTTTGCTTTCTGTAAGCCACACAGAATAACAGAATTGATCAGGTTAGAAAAGACCTCCAAGATCATCAAGTCCAACCTAACCATACTATCCTAACTCTAATGTCCTACCGTATGTGTTCGAACCACTCCAGCCTACTCCTTCCTTGCTGTTACCCTTACAAGCACAGAGTACATGTTGTACAGCACTTACCCTGGCATCAGTGACCTTGAATTCTCGTAGGATGTACTGAGGCATGTTATATTCAGCCATGGGATCTACTACAAAGTACTGGTACCGAGCAGAACGCTCTGCTGGCCAGTACTGATGGCACTTTTCCTGTCAAGGGGAAAGAAATATCTCTGTTAGCCCTAGTGCTGTATGCTTTTCCCTCTTACTTTCTCCTTTACAGCACGCTCACCCGCCCCATCTCGCGAAGCTTAGTCAACATCACGACAATGGTGGAGTTGTTCTCCCATAGCATCCGCCAGAAATCTTCAGTGGTCTCTGCCAGGGGCCCTTGAGTAGCAATATATGCCTTCTGTTGTCTGAAACAGAGTACAAACCTGAGTCACGAGTCAAGACTTGGACAAAAGCTTCACAACACACATACAAAGGCTGAAAAATAGGAAAACAAAAAGTGCTAGGGCAAGCTGTATGCCGCTTAAATAAGTGACAAGACAGAACAACAGACCACCAGTGGTATGACCTAGTCCATCCCTTAGTCCTGCATCGTTAGAACCACATATTAAAAACAGTCTGCTAAGTTCACACCCTGACCGTGATGGAAGGCAGCAAAGCGCTGTTTACCTGTAGCCATCGATAAAGCTGGCATTGATGTAGTCTGACCCCTCCACTCCTCGGATGGGCTGAAGGCAGACCCGCGTTGTCTCATATGGCATGATGTTGACAAGACGATTCTTGAATTTGTTGCATGGGAGATTGGCACTGATGAACCTGGAGGTGTGGGCTTTGGAGTTGGCGAGGCGCTGAAGGCAAAAGCAGAGTCACAACCATTTACTCAACTCCTGGCTGTCCCACATTTGCCTGGGCCACATGGCAGCCTGCTTACCTTGTCCTCCAAATTCCATCATCTCGTTCCACCCTGCATGCCCTCCATTTCTGGAGGATGGAATGTGACACCTTTTCCCCAACAAAACACTTAAAAACCCAGTCTAAAGAGGGAGTAAATTCAGTGTGGGTTCCAAATGACAAGACAAGCCTCCTGCAGCAACAGCTCGTTCTCCCTGGGAACTGCAGTGGCAGAAGTCAGAAGAGTAATTACTTCTCTAACATGGAACCAACGAGTTCCTGTCAACCTTGTAAAAGTTCCCTATCTGCTGCATGAGTGCCAAGGGGAGAAAAGCTACCACGAGGAATGCAGAACTTTCCCCAGTCACTACTGCCCTCATTCAAGCACCTGCCTTTACCTTAAACTCCAGCTCCATGCCTGTCACGTGCTCTCCAACTTCAATCTGTGCCAGCTTCTGGATGTACGTATAGAGATTCCTAGCTGGGACTTCTGTGTTGCCGCACGCAACGGCCTCAAGCAAGGCATCGTGTATAAAGCTGTACTGGTCTTCTGTCTGTACCATGTAGTTCCGCTGTGACCGCATGAGGGTGACGTGCCCATAAATGTCCACTGTCTTCTCATGTTTTATCCTCTCTAGCATGGCATCAATCACAATGAAGCAGCCGGTCCGTCCAACCCCCGCGCTGAAAGTAAAAGGGAGAAAACTGAGTGATGGAGAATTCTCCCACTGAGAGAGATTCCAAAAAGAGACCCATAAGTGAGGAGTCGTCCTTTGATACAAACCACAGTAATCATGGGTAGAAATGGATACAAGGCAGAGAGTGTACAGCACACACTCAGTGAAAGGGAAGGAACTGAAGCCTTGTGAACACAGCTATTGAAGAACTGAGGCAAAGGAATTCTTATGGAACCAGAACATACCTAAATGTTTTGGTCCATCTGTTCTGTGGACTCTTCCATGTTAAGGGAACCTGCCTAATCAAACTGGCTGTGCTGGTTCCAACTCATCCCAATTTATTGCTTTCAGTTAAAAAAAAAACACACCAAAAAACAACAAACTGTGTTATGAGGATTTGGGACAGTGCAGGATAGTAATGACACTGAAGTTACTGCTCCTCCAAGTCTGTGCAAATACACTGCTGAACTGGGGCTGTGAAGCTGCACCTTATTACCTCTCCATGCCAACCTGCCCCACTTCTAATGCCTTTTCATCTGTAACATCCTCATGACAAGAGCTCTCCTGGGAGACACAACTACGATAATGCTAGGAAGGGGGCTTGAACAAAGGGCTTAAAAAGCACATTTAAGCACTCGTATCTTTCAGCAGCTGAGAAACAACTGATGTTGCAGTGAGTAACATGTGTCACCTCATTTCCTAAATGTTTTTGTGCACTGAGGTAACATCAAACTTGCGTGTAATGGCATTTGTGAATCAGCAGGGTTCTGCGGGTCTGCACACTTCCACTGCTAATAAAGGGTTTTCTTTTACTGTTCCGTGCACTGCTTTTTTCCCACAAAGCCCCCTTGATCTCCATTAATTAGACTGCCTAACACCTGAACCAAGCAGGTGACAGGAGCTTTGGCAAGAATTTAGCAGCTGATGTGGGAGCTGGTTCCTGCACACTGGGAGCTGGCAGCTCTCTATTCATTTTCTGAGAGGTGCACTATAATTGCCATCTGCAAGGTTAGTGATAAGTTGCCCACTTACAAGGACTGTTTAAATAGCATTCTCTAGGAGAGGCAGGATTAGCTTCCCCAGCAGTCTGTACAATTCAGATGTCTTTCCTCAGTGCTGAGTAACTTGCAGGCTCCTCCACAACCTCCCAAGGAACGTGGGGATTTATCTAAGTTAAGACTGCAAGTGTTCCTCTTTGGCTTGTAAATTGAATTAGGGAATGCTACCTGCCCAGAGGGGCCGTCAGTTTGTCATTATCAGAATGGCTGCAGCACTCAAGAAAAAAAAAAAAAAAAGAAAAGGTCTTTCAATCACTGTCAGCCATCCCTCTGACAGCTCAGGCACCTCTGCCTCCCAATTGCCAGTTCAGCAACGCAGAGCAGCTTCTGAGGTTGCACTTGAGCTTCCTCATTCCCTGCTGTAACAAGAAACAATCCCTACACACAAAAGCAGATGCCAGTACAGCACAAGGTGCTCCTGTTGCTAACAAGATCTGAGCAATACAGTGAAAATTCTGCACTGCATGAAAGGCCCAAGTATAGCTGTCGGATGCTGACTGGGAGTCTGCTTTACAGGACAGCTCTTACCTTCTGGGTACTGCACATGTCTCCCAGGCACAAATCAACATCCTACTGAAATTTCACTTTCCTTTCAGAAAGCCCCATAGAAGAGTTAGGTGTGGGAAATCAGTACCTGCAGTGCACCACAATTGGACCAGCATCAGGGGGGTTGCAGGTTTTCACTCGTCTCAGAAAAGCCAGGAATGGGGTGGGGTACTCAGGTACACCGTGGTCTGGCCATGCTGTGAACTGGAACTGGCGAACCTCCCGCTTCTCACTGGAGCCGTTCTGCAATGATGAAAGTCCACCAAGAGTCATGTGCAGGAGCAGCACAATGTTGTATCTTTTGCCCATGCTGGGTAGGGAGGAGAATGTGCCCATCTCTTGGAAAGAAACAGGAGTGGGAGAAAGCTCACCTTATGAAGGGAGAATGTTCGAACGCAGAATGTGGCCAATTCAATGGTATCAAGTAATGTCACTTGAATCATCCCGTAGGTGTCTGTTCCTCGACCTGGCCAGTACTGGTCACACTTTATCTGGAAGACAGAAGACACTGCTGAATGCTGGAACAGAGCAGCTCGCTCCAAAGGTGCCTAATGTCACAGGTGAAGCTGGCAAGGTCACAGACAGGAGGGAAGGTGCAAGAAAAGTCTCCTTCCAGAGTACAACAGGGAGACACGTGGCATGAAAAGCTCCTACTGACTAAGCAGAGGCTTTTGACACACCGCATCAATCATGAGGACAATGGACTGGAATGATCCTGAAGATTGGAGTGAACTTACTGGGGCTCATTAAACAAGAGAAGTGAATGTGAAATGTGCCACAAGATTAACTCCAAGGCAGACCTACAAAGTGATGGGACTGAGTTTCCCCTTCTCTTGGAGCTGCAAAGGCTTCAGCTTTCCAGGGCGAGTCCTTTTATTTTTTAAAGGAGAGAACCACTGAACTTTCAGTGTACTGGTAAAGAAGGTAGAGATCCCCCACTAACATCAGTGTGGACTGCAGATGAAAGAGACTCACCCTTCCCCAGCCCAACTGTCCAGCCCCCCAGGATTATGACTAACCAGTCATCCCTCTTGTGCATCTTACCCGTGATTTCTCCTCCAGCTTAGTCATCATAACAATAGTAGCTGAACGTTGCTCCCACACCATCCTCCAAAAGTCCCCAAATGTCTCTGGCAGAGGTCCCTGGGTGGCAATGTAGGCATTCTGCTTCCGGTAGCCATCGATATAGTTGGCATTGATGTAATCACTGCCCACAATTCCTGTATTAAATCAAGAAAAGCAAGTCAGTGGATTGTGCAGGACGGAACTGAAAGCACAAGGTGGTCTTTGCAGGTATAATGTCTGAGGGAATCCCCTTGCAAAAACACCAGAGCCTTCATGGCTGCTGGGATGCTCTTTGCAAGTTCTTCCCAGCTGGAGTTGGAGATCTGCATTACTTGAAGACAAAACTGCTAGCAGAAGTTGTTAAGGGAGACCAAAGATCAAACCTCAAACTACATTCTTCTTATGGGTGTTGCTAACAGGAGCAAAAGCACTGGCTTAAGGCTCTTGTTGCACTGGTCTCAAACAGGACAAAAGAAGCCCATGTTCTAGAATGCCCAGAGTCTGGGTAGCGAATGCAGCTGGCTGATGCACTGTGCAGTCCATAGTCTATTTCCAGCTACAGCTGGACAAAGTAAGGAATAAAACCAGGCTGGATTCAGCCAGTAAAGGCTTTGAAATTACAGGCTTTGACTTGCTTTAAATTGCCCGCAGTCATTTTTATTTTTTCTGTTTGCATGAGTTACAGGCTATTGACATACAGCTGCCTGCTTGCGTCCTTGTTTGAGGACTTTGCTATGAGTGGTAGAAGGTAGTACCAGAGTGAAGAGAGTGATTGGGATGTGGCAGGAGAAAGCTGCTCTGAAGTTAAAATGGACACTGGCACACACTCAGGTTCAGCTACAGAGAGCCTCCAAGACTGGCACGGACAATTTGGACTGTTTGGAAAATTGGCCCATTCCTAATTACAGCCGAGCAGTTGGCCGGGCTGGCAGGTTTCTGCCAACCTAAGATTAACTCAGCACAGAACACTTAACTCGTGTCCCGAGGGGGAGCTCAGGGTGGGGAGCTGTACCAATATGAAATTGGGTTGCTAGTCCTCATCCCGCTGTAGCAATAGGCGCTGCTTCTTCTATTGGCTACGTATGATCCACGCTGAATTGCCTGCCAGTCCTCAAGGGTACTCAGTAATTTCAGCTGCTGGTGAAAATGGCTTTTGATTAAATTTCTGGAGGGTTCCCCTCCCCCATTACTTCCCAATCTGAAATTTCAGAGGGGAAGGCGGCTGTGCAGTGGCAGCGTGAACACGATCAAGGCTGAGGTTCTGGAATTAATCTCCTCTCCACCCCCCTTGGGTCCACTCCATAATTTAAAATGGTGGCCATGAGCTCCTGCACTGTTTTGCTGCATGACAGGGCCCAGTTACTGAGAAGTCACTGAATTAAAGCCACTACTTCTTCCTGACCAAGCAGACGGTGACAATCTGCAGCCCTGACAAATCCATATTTAAAACAAAGAGAAAGCAGCAACTAATTCCTCCAACCTCTTCCAACTTCTAGTACTCACTATAAGGCACAGCCAAGACAAGTCAGAACTTCTCAGGTATTCAGACATTAACCCTCTGGACACGCTACCATTGGTCCCTGCAATGCCTGCAGCCACCCCTGCTCTCTGCTTTCTTGAGGGCAGAGCTCATCCCAGTGTCCTTCAGTTCTACACTCGTGTTCTTCTCTTCAGTGACAAGGCAACTTTTTAAAGACTTGGCTTGCCTTGGCTCATGCAATATTAACTTCAGAAGAAAAACAAGCTAGCAAAACACAGCCAGCTCCACAATGAGAAATGTTTAACATCCTGTAATGGCAGACAAGAACAATCCAGACTGGTTCATTTTATGGCAAATCATGACCTTTTGTGATCTCAGGACCAGCTGAGTCCCCCAGATACTTTGGGGGAGGGAGATTATTCTAGCAGTTCCCTTGCTATGAGGGCTTCTGAATGAACCTTCCCATTCACCACAGGGCTGTTTGCACATCCTTTCTGCTCAGATGCTCAGCTCTTGGCAATGCAGAATGGCCGCCCACAGCACACCCATCTGCACAGCCACACGTGCCCTGAGATGATGAAAGGTGAATATTATCTCAGAGCAGCAACCAAAGCAGATCTCCTGCAAAACCACATCTCCTCTCCACCAAAATCTACTCTTATCATAGTGTGCATTTGGTCAAGAGTGAAATTTAATGTAAAGTTTTGTAATGTAATGTAATGTATAGTTTTCTAACTATACCATCACTTACATAAGATACGGGAAACAACTGATGGCCGACCAGTGTAACACATCTTCCTTATTTTCAGCCCTCTGAGGGACAGCACTGCAGCAGGAGCTGTGCATCACCTAAGCTCTACTCTGTACATCTCAGCGGCTGCATCTTTGCTGTGCTGCTGACACACGCATCTGTGCAATTAGCCCTGTGCCTGCTTCTCATTCATCTTATGTACAGATGCATTCCACATCCACCACCACCCACTGCCCTGTTCCTGCTCTCTGTAAAGCACCATGTGGTCTGAATTCTTCCTGTTAGTCAGAAGCACATCACAAGGATCTCTAAGTAAAGTGAAGGCAGTTTCTTGATAAAGCAGCCTTTAAAATCAGAGACTGCAGCTACAGGGAACATACCAGTATCAGAATGTAACAAACGTGTGGTTGACACATGCACCTCTCGCTTGCTGAACTCCTGGGGAGATGCTAAGAGAGCAGAACCATCAGCCAGGTGATACCGTGGAGGAGCAGAGGTCATACCTTCAATCGGCAGCAGGATGACACGTGAGTGATCGTAGGCAATCACGTTGGCGTAGCGGTTTTTGGGTTTGTTCACTTCCAGGTTGGAGTGCTCCCAGGTGAACTGCTGGCCGGGGTCAATGGACTGCAGGAGTTGGGAAGGAAAACACAGGAGTGAAAGGGGAGAAAAGGAACAAATCAAGCTCTGAGTACCTTGCTCCATGTAGGACAGATTGTGACTCTGTAGATCTAGGTGAGGAATGCAGCATTCACCATTTTCTTCCTTCCAGAGCAGAGCTTTGCTGTGGAACAGCCCAAGCTCAGCGCACTCTGTCCCATGACCCTCTGCCCTGAGCACACGGAGCAGCACCAGAGGAAATTCCTTCCCTGGCACAATGCAGCAGTGGCAAAAGCATGGGTACAGTTTCAGGCTGCAAAACAGATGCCCTGAATCATACTTGTGTTCACAGTGGTGGCTGCGCCGCAGTGGTTACAGCCCTGAGCTACTGCCACCGATAAACAGTGGGCAATTGGGAGAGAACAACAGGGACAATCACAGCAGGATGTATTTATGAAATGATGAAGAAGCCAAATCTGTGCGTGGTTAAACTAAACAGACATTAAGGCAGCATAAATATAACGCTGTCTTAATACCTGGGGAGGAAGATATGCAAGCAAGGGTGAGGTTTTTAACGTATGCAAGTAGGATGTGAATCACTGGGGAAAAAGGCAGCAGGGAATAGCGGCTGCTCCATGAGAGTGCTACTCCATGAGAGGGTTCAGTGCAATGTCCCTCAGATGCAATGGGGCTGAAAGCACCATGAAAGCGGCCACAAAGGAGCATCGCCCCAGGCAGTCAGGGGTAGGAGCTGGGCCTACAGGCCTGAACAACATAACGTGTCCTAGAAGGGATGAAGGAGTAAACAATGAAATGTGCTGGAGAGAAAAACCCTCTGCCTGTCCAGGTGATTTATGCCAGGTTTTAAGGTTTTTTTTTTTTTTTTTTAAGGTCCAGCTGTCCCAGATATGGAAATTAGGTTAATTACGTTTACCTCTAAATCCTCAGCCAGAGAATTAAATAAAACAAGGGCTTAATTCCTTCATCATTTTGCAGAGCCCTAGGGGCTTGCCTCAACTGGAGGCTTGGCAGGAGCGGGCTGAGCTCTGCTCCCAGCTCTTCACTCCCCCTCTCCCTGCCTGCCCAGGCCCTGCACGCACCACCTGCACCATCCTGTTCCCAACCCTTTGAGCTCAACCAGCTCAGCCTTCGCTGTGCCAAACCCGAGCTCAGCTCCAGCAGCCACGGCAACGGCATGGTACAAAGCCACCCGAGGACAGTGTCCCTTCTCTTACTGAGCATTTCCAACTAATGGGTATTTATACTGTTGTAATGTGTCTGTTTGCTTTCTATCCCTCTAATCTCGCCTCACATTCATTTCATTAGTGATGTTTGTTTAGCTCTGGCTCTACCACTAGAGGAGGTTGTTCTGGAACAAAGCCAGGGCACTTGGGATACTGCAGGATGCAAATTAGTCTTTGAAAACTGGATGGAGCCCATTAACGGGCTGCTCCCCCTGCATGGGGTGAGAGATCCCAGCAGGGCTCCTGCACTGTATGGCCCCTCATGGGTGCAGAGCTGTGACTGCAGGGCTGCTTCGCCCCTACTGCTGTTTGCAAGGCAGACAGGGCAGAAACATCCCAAAGAAACATCCCAGGACCTTTGTTCAGAACATATCCCCCTTACTTGCTGCCTGCAAACAGAACCGGCAGTCTAGACTTGTCATTAGCCTAAAAATAGCAGGGCATTTTGTCTCTTAACAACAACAGGAACCAGTCACACGTTCAATCTACAATGAAAGCAGCTTGCACAGCGCTCACCCAGCAGCAGTGGACACTCGTATGAGGATTAAGCAGTGCTGATGCAGCCACGGCACTGCCAGGAGACGTGAGCACAGAGCTCAGCCCATCCCCCTGGCAACCAGGGAGCAGCAGCAGTGGTACCATGGGGGCTGTGATCCTCTTCCTCCCCCCTTAGTCTGCCTCAGGACAACCACTTGAGCTGGTCTGGCAGCCACGGCTCTGCTCAGCTGCAGGAGCCCATTTGAGTATCCAAACATTAGCAGCAAAGAGAAAAAAGAGCTCATTGGCTTCAGTGGCTGCCGCCAATGTCAGCTGTGGAGGAGCCACTGCCTGTCTCCCTAGCTTCTAGAGCCAGGCATCTCATCCCTTGGCTTCATCCTCTGCACATCCAGCAATATGACAAAGCCATTGTCAAGGACAGCGCCCCATGCCACCTGTCTAAAACTTCGGGAAGTACATTCCCCTGCACAACGGGGTAAGATGTCCCCTCCATGCAAAAGGAAGTCTCATGGATAAGAAGTCTTCCACCATCTGGAACTGAACCTAGGAAGTGCTTAATGTTAAATATATGAATAGCTTTTTTTTTATTTCAAGTGACCAGATCCTTAAAGTGAAGCTAGGTTTGTTTGGGTGAGGGCCTCTCTGAATTGCCTGATTTCCTGACTCTGCAAACCCATGCACAGCACTCACTCTTGCTCATACCTCATACTCTTGGGATAATTTCAGGTTATCATTAGCTTTGAGATGCTCTGTGTGTTCAGCCAGCTCGGAAACAGGGATTGGTGGGTGGCTGAGCATACCTAAAAGACAAGACAGCAGGAAAATAATCTCATTTAATAATAACTAAAATTCACAACTGTTACACGTTATATAAGAAAGAAGAAACAAGAAAAGAAAATAAATTACAATGTAAGATCTGCAATGAAAGTAGGGAGGTTAGAAGAGAAGAATTCAGGGCTCGAAATTGTGTCCTTGGAAGTAAATAAAAATAAAAATCACAGAAATAATTAAAAAAACAACAGTAAAATGAGTGTTTCCACAATGGCCCCATTTCCAATGTGTAAATCAGAGCAAAACAAAAAGTAAAATCTGAAGAGCAGATGTGTGTTAGCGATTCCAATAGTGGACTTAAAAATGAGCAAATGCTGCCAGCGGAACCTACACAGAAAATGGTGCAGCACTCGCCATGACCGTAAACTCCAACACAAAAGAAGGGAAGGGGCACAGATCCAGACAACTGTGGCCATGTGGGGCAGGGAAGGGGATGCAGATGGGGGAAGCAAAGGAGGCTTTTCAGGAATTGTCTGCAGCACAATGGCTCTGCGGGCTTCTCAGTGAACTCATGGCTGTGCTGGTCTTAACCTTCACTGTTGCAAGAACGCAGCCAGCTATGAAAATGCTGAATGCTGGCTCCTCTTCCTGCTCATGCACTGCAGAGGACCTTCCAGAGGTCCATTTGAAGGGTCGGCTGTAAAATCCCCACCAGCAAACTCTGCTGTGAGTTTGTTACCTTCTGTGGCAGACAGGCAGAAGATCTTTGTGACCCTCCTTAGTCTGGGGAATGGGAAACAATTCACTGGGGAGACAGACACTTCACAACCCCATTCTCCAGCTTCCCTGGCAACAGCAGCTGTGCTCAAACCAAGACAGAGCCAGAGAACAGAGCTCATGTCCCTCAAGACCTCCTGGCAGTAAGGGCCACACTGCAGCGGGCTGAAGGCACCCAGCCAGGGATGGGGCTGAGCAGCAAAGGCAGAGCTGTGCCTATGGTGCACCCAGAAGGGCAGCTGGAGCTCTGGAAGGAGCAGGGACCCTTCTCATCTCATGATCTTGAATAACAACACTACAAATCAGGTTGGAAAAGCTCTCCATGCTTTGCTCATCTGCATTGGATCGTGTTTTTCCAAAGCCTTCCTGTGCTGCCTGCCAGCTCATCCTGCTACAAATGTGGTCAGCAAGGGCAGCAGCACATGGCAAGGCCTTGGGCAGTCCCCGTGTGGGAAGGAGTGGAGAAGAGATGGAAGCCAGGGAGAATTTCGAGCCCCGTGGGTGTTGGGTGTGTGACAAAGCAGCGGCAGTGGCAGCAGCATGGTCAGATACTCCAAAATCTCAGCACAGAGATGGCAAAGCAAGCATGACATCCTCAGTTTTACAGTGAGCCCTGGAGGGACACTGCCTCCCCCAGGCCTGGGGACAGGACACGTCTGCCAGAGTGAGGCTCACAGCCACCACTCCAGTGTTCTTTTCTGAGCTCTCTAGATGTCTCTTTTCAGCATGAGGAAGTTTACCTGAAAATGGAAAGGCTGTGTGGGGAGAACAGACCAAAAAACCCACTAAAATACCTCCTAAGGCTGTATTGGCTCCATGCTGTTCCACTGGCTAGCAGGCAGAACGCACCTCCAGCTCACAGCGGATGAGTTTCCAGCTCCTCTGGCCCCTTTCACCCAAAGGATTCCACCTTTGCTTTCCACCTGCTCCACACCAGGTGCAGACAGGGGGCATCCAGAAGAATCCTACAATGGCTGAGTTGGAAGGGACCTGAAAGATCATCCAGTTCCAACCCCTATACGTTTTGCCCAGCTCCTGTCTTTCTGCCTCTGAACGGAAAGGCTGAAGAGGACAGCAAACACACCTGGAGCTGCAGCATTACAGCAAAGCCAAGCCCTGATCAGAACAGCTCATGGCAACTCGCTCTGGCCCTGCTGCCAGCACCCTACTGCTGACAAACCCAGGGGTTGTTTGCTGAGGTGTGGTTAGAAACACAGTAGTGTAGATGAAATTCCAAACAATGAACACTTAACATTAAAAGGAAAAAAAACAACAAAACACCGAACAACCAGAAAGCCTGGTAGAAACAAGCAAGCAAGAAAAAAATCCATCAGATGCTCTTTGGCTCTGAAATTGCAGAGATGTAAGCATCATTTCCTCCAAGCACGGTGCTGCCTGGGAAAGGCCCACTGCACCCATCTGCAAAGAGAAGTCACATCCCCTCCAAAGGCACTGCACAAGTTTCCTTAGAATACCCTCATGAGATGTGGTCAGGGTGCCCAGTGCCCAAAAATCAGCTCTGTCTCTTTACCAGGGACCACCCTGTGCCCACTTCCCACCACCGCAACAGCTCTGGCTGAGAGCATGTGGGAGCTTATCTAGTTTTGCTGCTGTTAAGGACAGGAATCTCCTGGTAGGATTAATTTCTGGGGCTCTTAATAATAAAACAAAACTGGAAACCTTTGCAGTGGTAAGCACTTCCCTGGCCAAAACACCAAGCACACTGGAGTTCCCATCAAGGCTGAGGTGGAGTTTGATATTAAATGAGCCAGGAGCAGCACTTCCCAGCAGTATCAGCTGGTCTCAGCTGAAGCTCCTTTGCCTGCTTTAATTAACGACTCTCCTTAGCCAAGAAGGATGTGGCTCCCAGGTTCCCCTGCTCACTGCCCCCTGGCTATGGGGGGTGGCAGAGGGAGCCCTGGTGTGGGCTGAAAGGACACACAAAGCCTTCATGTGTTCCAATGAAGGGGCTGAGAGGAGGTGGCAGGTGCACTGAGACAGTACAGGTTGGAGGATTCAGAAACAATGAGAGTGGTGTTTGGATTAAGCTATTTTGAGGACTGTCCCAGGTCTCACCTCCCGGACCACCAGCAGCATCTGCGATTCTTCACATTAGTCAAATAAAACCTCCCATCTATCCATCTATTTCCCTGCCCAGCACAAAAAAAAGCCCCTACCACTCAGCAAAGCCAGGATCTTTGCTTCTAATGGGGATGAAGTCTTTCAGAGCGGCTCTCATCTAACATTTCAATCACTTGAATCTCTCTAATCTTATCACAAAAGACTTGATTCTCTGTGCACCAGCCAACTCACCAGAAACGTCACTCTAACATCTGTTCCCTGGGCCAGAGCCCATCTCTCCCTGCACAGTGACTGAGGCTGGATGGCACAGCACGAACCCACGGGCTGTGGAGGGCCATGGAGAAGCCTTTGGTCTTTGTGCTGCTGGAACAAGTCGCTGCCAAGGAACAGGCACCTGCCACAGATGGACAAAGGCCCTTTCCCCATCAACACGGAACAGTGCCCACGTGGCTCTTCCCAAAGAGAGCGGGGATCATCAGCTGCAGCTCATTTCCTCCTTCCCCATGTTATGAAGCAATGAACACAAAACCACAGGCACACACACATACAGGGCTCACATGCTGGTGCACAAAAGATCGCTTTCTGTCCAGGAATAAGTACGAGGGACACGTAGCCAAGCTTCAGAAATGGAACATTATTGACAACGGGGAGAAAAGGGAGCCCTGAAACACACATTCTTATCCTCAGAGAGACACAGAAGGACAGACAGTGTCCCACACTGCTGCTGGGGGCTCTATCCTTACGCTGCTGCTACTGCCCATGTTGTGCAAAAGGCCTGGTATTTGATACTGTAAAACTGGAAGCGCTGTTCAGACAAACAGATGGCACAGAAAAGGGATGAGATGGGCAGACACTGCAGGAATACAGAGAATTCAGCAAAAATAAAAAGTAACAGGAACAAAACAGAACTGGAAAGGAAAGCGACAGAAGAGGAAAAAATAATTATGGGGGAAAAAATGAAACCAACAGGAACGAAAACACACAGGAACTAACTTTCAAAGTCAAACTCAGGGTCACTGAGAGGGCTGCTCAGACCAGAATCTGCAGAAAACAGTAAAAAAATAAAAATAAATAAAATATACACTTTTTGAAAAATTTCATGCTAAAGCAAAAAAAAAAAAACAGAACAAAACAAAACAACATAAATCTAAAGAGGAAAAGAAAGTTACTTTTTGTGCTAATAAGGCAAGGACAGGCTTTTTTAAGATTTGTGCTGCTGTGCTGCCCTTTCCTCTCTCTCTCTCTCTCTCTCTCTCTCTGAACTGTTCGTGCCCACTCCCATCCCCACCTTCCCCCTCCACTATGCTGCTGGGGACAGAACAGAGACCCCTCAACCTTGGAAACCCTCTGGAGAAGAGCCCACAGCCACCTATAAACCACAATAGACTTCATTCAGATAGCTCTAATTCCAGCAGCCCTTACAGAGCCTTCCACCTGAGAACTGCACCACCATCTGCCCATCATTGCCAGCACACTGAGATCAGAATTTCTGTTCGTTCCCATTTTGCCCAACAGCTATCAGTGTGGGAGGCAGGTGATCAGCTATGCCAGATCCTTTCAAACATTCCATGGCCTTACAAACAGCAGCAGAGGAGAACAGCCAGCACACTCAGGCTGGATAACGTTACAAAGAAAAGTTGG
The DNA here is from genome assembly GCF_016699485.2 of Gallus gallus. Taxonomy (NCBI): domain Eukaryota; kingdom Metazoa; phylum Chordata; class Aves; order Galliformes; family Phasianidae; genus Gallus; species Gallus gallus. Next base: position 5,164,236 of record NC_052559.1, on the reverse strand, counting down.
CAGTATCCTTTTAAAGCTTCATAGGAGAAAACCTGGCACCCTTTTTGAGGTCTACAGACTTCTGTCTAGCTGAGTCCTAACAGCAGCCTTGCATCATGCCTCTGCTGCCTTTTACAAGCCTCTTAGATCAAGAATTCAGGGTAAGCGTGACCTAACTAGCAACAGACCCATTCATCTGTTGAGCACCTTAACTGAAGCTAGGAAGTACCTCTTCCTCAGCTGACTGCAGTCCTGCGAGGACAGGGAGAAATACTCGGTAAACACGACAGGGAGAAATACTCGGTAAACACATGAAGCAACACTCCCACCTGCCTCTTAGCATCCAGGCTAAGCTGGATCTTTTATCTTTGCATTTATCCCAGCATCAGTTTCAGTCAGTGCAGCTCCCTCCTGAGTCTCCAACCACCGCTCGGAGCACCCACAGGCCAATCTCTTGTCTGCACCCAGCATAAACCACAGAGCCCAGACAAATGCAAACTGCTGCCGAGCTGCAGCTGGAGACTCTCAAAAGCAGCAGCTTATACAAACTTACTGTTGTTTATGCAAATGGCAGCTGGGACAGCAGGATTCTGAAGTTTTCCAAGTTCTCCTGCTGCAGATCCCAAATACCTTCAGACTCTCCTGCAAGAGCACCACTGAGTAAGAGCTGATTTAGGGGTCCAGCTGCTCTTCATTCAGTCCCTGCATGCTGAATTAAACCTGCTTCCATCCTTCAGCTGACTCAATCTTTCCTAAACTTGGATAGATACCAACATGCTGCTCCAAACTTTTTAATACAAACCCCTCAGTTCAGTGCCGTCTTCGTGGCTCCCTGCTCTCCAAATGCCTATTGGCTTGTCAGCCTTGCCCTATGAAAACTTAGACAATGCTAAGGACAGGACTGGGATGGGGAAACAAGAGCTGTAGAAACATTACTAACAAGCACAAAACAGCAAAACAATACAAACAAATTGAAAACTACAGCCAGCCCCCCCCAGAAGCACAACAATTTCTTTTCCAAATCCTCAAGCACCAGAAGCGGAGGTGCATACCAGTGCACAGGCACTGCTCAGCATCACCATGTGTCCATGTACGAGGATGTGCCTGTGCTGGGCTGTGTCAGCGGTAGATTGCAGAAGTGCTATGCAGGCAGCTTAGACATGCATGTACATGGGGACATGGGTGCACAGAAAGGAGGGTGCACTGGCCTCTCTGCCGGGACATAGCATAGTTACATGCCAGCTTAACAGCTGTATGCTAAATGAAGAGATGCTGCCTCTCCTGCATGAAGCAACCAGCAGTCTTTCTCTGTCCTCACAACCCATGGGGCAGACCTGGCTCCTAGTGGGACTTTTCTGGTGTGTATAGAAGAAGCACCAGTTACAGATGTGGCTGAAGCACACGGTCCTGCCATGCTTTGTCTCTCCCACCCCAGGGTTTCCCAGCACAAGGCTGCATGGCAGTGCTGGTGGGCACGCAAGCTTGGCATAGCTACACTTGCAGCTGTGTACTTTGCCCAGAATGTACCAATTTCTTTAGCTAGGTAGCCAGGAAAGCTTTGCTTCCTGCCTTGCAATTGCTAGGTAGAGTCTGCAAGGCCCTCCTGGTTTCCCAGAAAAGGTTTATTTCATCAGTCTCGCTTAGCATAGGCAAGTCTTGAGGCTCCCTGGCTCCATGCTAGGTTAGCGCTAGGTCTCAAAGGCAGCACCACAGCAGCGTGGCAGGAAGGGGCTGGGGAAAGGGCTCTGCTTCTGCCTTCCCAGTGAGAGAAGTCAGTTTGCAGCTGGTTACCTGGAGTCTGGAAGTTGATGCGCCTCATTTCCACAGGGTCCTTGGGGTGGTGAGGGGTGATTTCAGCATTGTTCAGGAGGCATTTTGTCCGTGGCTCTGAATCTTTCCGTTTGCTTAAAAAACAATTTAAAAAGACAAAGCAGCTTAGCTTACAGACCTCTTGGTCTTTTCAGCTACCCCAGAAATCAGGCTCAGCTACAGCCATGCCCTGAACAAGGATATAAGTTACACAGAATGCATCAGAAAAGGGTTGAGGTTTGGAATGTTTTATCATTGCAGCATTTGATGGGTTTTACAACAGATCAGCAGCTTACATGCAAGTCTGGAAGTTCCCCCTTCATGTAGCAGAAATACAGAGAGGCAACAAGGAGCAGCTGAGGCACTGTGAACCCACAGCACGGCCCCCCTACACAGACAAACCTCCACTCAACTCTGCAGAGCTCTGCAAGTGGAAATGTTCCAATTCTGGCCAAGCCACTCTCAGCCTGAGAGAACCAGAGCCAACAATCATTTGGAAAAGTACAGAATCTCCTGGCCACGACCTTGGACATAAAGTACTGCTGTTTCTCTGGTGGCTTACTTAGGAGTTCTTATTGCCTTGGTGCAGACAGAAAAGCCAGGGCAGTGGTTTTCAACCTTTTTTAATCCATAGAACCCTAAAAATCTGGGTTCAGAACCAGCATAGACACATCCTCTCCCATCACAGCTGTGCCTGCTGAGATCTGTCTCACCTCCTTGCCAGAAGCTGAAGCCCGCTCTGACATGCCAGCTGAGCTGCACATGAAAGTGCTTCAAAATCTATTCTGCTTAAAATGCGCTAGGTTAGCTGAGGCAGTTTAAAAGTCCTTGCTGACCTGGCTCATTCTCCTTGAAAAGAATTTGGAATCAAAGCCCAGTGCTGATCTGAAGACGTGATAACCTCTAATAAGGGAACAGTGACAAGCAGCTGGAAGGAGAACTTCTTGAATGAGTAGAGAACATGTACCCACACCCCAGGGCTTGCAAATATTGTCTAACCCCTCTCACAAGATGGCTGTAAAGCTCCTCACCTCTCCTGCTCGGATTGTACAGATGCCTCCCATAATATGCCCACAACAATAATGGTAATTGCTTAAGCAGAGAGGAGCTTGCTCAGTGCACTGTTAGCTGTCTCTTAACATCATTAATAGCTAGAAGAAGTGGCATGAGCCCTGCCAGCACTGCATGGGGCAGCATTCTGGAATTACACCACTTTGCAGTTTAGGAGTAGTTTATTTTTGCTGCAGTTCTGAAATTGCTGTAAAGTAGTTCATTGGCTAAACTCATCCATTAACTTCAATGAAAGCTCTCCCAGCCTTGAAAATGGTTTGAAATAGTCTCATTCTGCAGTTAGAAGCAAATTGTTAGAAGTCCCTGGCTGATGGGGCAAGAACTGCTTTTACAATATGGTGAGGACAGCTCAGCTAGTGAGATTCTGTTCCTAGGATGCCAGTGGCTTGGAGAAGCCTGTATGGGACACTCAGACATAAAGAAAACCCACTTTCACCTCTGACTACAACAGAAATGCACGTTTCCCTGCTCCATTAACCCACGGCTTTATGAGTTGCTTACTGTCACTGCTGCTTAGCTTGAGAAAGGCCATTTTATTTAGGGACAGACAAGCAGAAGAAAGCTGGCATTTCTTTGCTTTTTCTGCCCCAATTCAAATGTGGTCTTTGGTGGGTGATCCTTTAGGAAAGACCTAGCAGGAGAAACAGTACCAACGTAGCCCCATCACCAGAGACAGTAAATACTGCCTACTACACAGCCAGCCCACAGAGAAAGAGCCTTAGTAAATGGCAAATCTGGTGCTCTTACCTGTCTGGTTTGCTGCCCAGGAAAGCAATGAGTAGAGAAAAGACAAGACAAACATCCAGATTAGACAAGAACTGCAGAAGAATTAGGAAACGTTTGCTCAGCTCTACCCCTGGTAACACAGGTGGAAGGCGGGACCAGCACTCCCCAGTGCTAACGAACACCAATGAGGAACACCTGAGTCCCTGCTCCCTACAGTACTTTTGTGTCTAGCAGCTTCACACATTCTGGGACATAAAAGATACTCACATGTGCATAAGCAAATGCACCTCTGCAGATGAAAGGTGGAGCAGGGTTAATTTTGCTCTCTCCATAATGGGTAATGTCCCCAAGGACACAGCTGTACTGGCCAGAGCTGCCATCCTGCCTCTTTTCTTGATTTATTTTGCTCAGCTTCTGCTTCCTCTCTTTCTCTCTTTTGCTGCACAGTATGACCTGTCTGTTCATAATGGGCTTCTACTCCTGTCTATGCACCATAAGCTACTGAGAAATACAAGGAAAAGAGACTTCCAGAGGCTATTCACTACTTCAGTGTTTTTGCCTTAAGACTCCTCTCTAGTGCTGGTGGGAGGATTTGCTCTCCAACTAAAAACTTTAGGACCAAGGAGGAAACTGCTATTAGGGGTTATTACTGGAGACATTCAGAATTGTCACAGATCTGGGTAAGAAGCATAACTTACTTTTTGTAGAGCAGAATGGCAATAACGATGCAGATGATGAACACCACGGCCAGGACGGGCCCAATGACCCAGATCAGCCCTTCCTCTCCATCAATGATTGGCTGTGGGTCAGGGTTGTCCAGCTGGATAGGGTCGGAGAATGGACTAGCAGCAAAAGTCTGGAAGACATGAAAGATTATGGAAAAGAGTTCAGAGAACGGGGGCTGAAAATGATGGGAAAACATGCAGTATTATAGAAGAGATAATAGAGAAAGAGGGAAGGAATTAAAAATTAATGCTTATAACAGTCTGATCTGGTGACTTAAACATAAAATAATTCAATGTAATATGTCACCTCTGCTTCCTCTGCATGGAGCTGTGCTCTTGAGAAAATAAGAGGCGTGTTCAAGCCCACCAGAGTCCTAGCTAAGGAGCACTGCCCACCATGACCTTCCCACCCCAGGAAAGATGGGTTCCCATCTTACACAGAAACTACAAAAACCTAAGTGCACAGAGTTGAACTGGCAGGCCTTGGTTTGAGTGAAGGCTTGAGTGAAAGGTCTGGGACAGAACAAGAACAGGAGATTCAGGCTCTGGGTTCTCAAAAATTCTACCACCTCTCAGCAAGACTACAATTTTGCTTCATATGAGGCAGCTGGTGTGATTGCAGGCTGTTGTGAGTGAGCGTGCAGAACCTCATTCTAAAGCAGAAACTACCACAAGCTGCAGTAATCCGATTGAGAAACGCATTCACAAGCGTGTCAGCCTAATCCTTTAATATCAAATACACAACTAAATATTTATTTTGAAAAATCCCTCTGAAAACCCTTAATTTCAAATAGCTCCCTGCTACAATTCCATAGGGGGATTTAAGAACAACAAAGTGTTCAACTGCTTCCTATTGTGCATGAGGGAGGAGGGCAGGTAAATATTAAAACAGTTATTTGCGTAAAGCCAAACACAACACCACTGAAATAGGCTGCGGTGCTGAAGTGGTGAAGAGAGCAGAGAGCAGATCTAGTGTTCCATTAAAAAAATGCTCCCCTCTCTGTTCAGTGGGGAGCTTAACGATAACCAGGACATGTGGCATGCTGGTCTCAAAGCAGGACATCTGGGGTCACTGCTCTAAGGAATACAGGGACAGTCTTTAAAAGAAATTATGTTTTGTAAAGGGGTTTGACCCAAGGATCTCTGAACCAAAGTGTACTGCTGAAAGTTCAGTACCCTCCACTCTGACCTCAAATCTGGAGCCACAAGTGTACCAAGTCCTGTCTAAGCAGACTGACAAAATGCAGATGCAGCACACGAGATGCTCGTGTTGTCAGCCTGTCTGCAGGGAACAGCACATTTGCTGGGTACAGACACAAGCACAAACAGCTCCAATAGTCCACAGCTGGACTGGAAGTCTTTTGCTACAGAAAAAACCCTAAATCTCTAACTTGGTGGAAGCAAGTTACAGAGGATGCCAGGGGGCAGAAGACCTGCTGGCAGCTCACAAGAGAGCTGCTCCTGCAGCTGCTGTCTCTGGTTGATAATGGGGACAGCAGGGTCACAAGCATCTGAAGAGGGCAAGGCAACACTTACTGCCTCAGGTTCCTGGAGCACTGCCAGGATGAAGATGACGTATCTCTGCCCTGGCTCCAGGGCTCTGTTCTCAAAGTTGTCGTAGTGTTTCATATCGCCCAGGACGAAGTGGTTGGGGAGGGAACGAAAACGGGCAGCAATGTAGGGCTTGGGGAAGTCCAGCTGACGGGAGTGACGCAAACTTCGGCGTCGGAGCCTGGCAATGTCCTGAATGAGCTGGAGGAAGCAAAGAACACTGTGAGTACTGATGCCTTCAGCACCTTCAGGCAACAGGAAGGGGGGAGAGCCAAACCATGGCACCCCAACTAGTCTCATTTTAGCTACTGGGAACACAGGCATGCCCCAAAACCCACCCTTCCCAGGATCTCCGGTCACCATAACATCCGTAACATTCTTTGCTCTCTCCCTTACAGCTGGCTGCAGTATCAGCCATACTCACCTCCTCCAGGTCCATCTCTTCAGGACTGCCCAAGGGGTTCAGGAACTGTCCTCCACGGGACTTCCTTAGAGGCACCACCACAATGTAGTAAGCTCTAAGAGTTAAGAATAATTGGAAGAAATAGGCCTGAATCTCATCTTGGGAGTGACAGGAGAGTGCACACACTGACAGAGGAAAGCTAGGTTTGCCCACTCACTCCTGGTGGCTCAACCCAGTAAACCCCTTATCTTTAATTTACCACACTTGTTATTGCTGTTTCTGGATTCAGTGACAGCCCTATATAACAAGCCTCCCTTTGCATTCCTGAGGCAACACGGGAGCCCCAAGAAGCAGCTCCACAAGACAAGACTCAGGCAATGTTTGAACACACAAGGAACACACCCTCTGTTGCAGTCCTTATAGGTTTGTGCTATGGACTCCAGCCATCAGTGCTGACACCCTGCAACATGAACTGAGTACACCAAGTCTGTAGTTTACCAGAAACCTACTGGACAGCCACAGAGCTCTTCACATCAGGGAGAATCACCACCACGTTGCCATCAGCATCAGGCTTGTGGGTCACCTCTGGCTTCCTAGATAACATGTTAGCAGCGGTCCAGGCAGCGACATTCTGCTGCAGGCCACCCATGCTATTGCCCCGATTCATGAGAACAAAGTTGTAGAATGTGTGGGGCTTCAAGTTGGTGATGAGTTTCTTGGTGGTGCGGCCATCCACATCAACATTCAGACCATTGTACTGGATCTGTGCAGGGAGAAGAGGCAGCAAAGATGTACCATAAGCAAGGCTGATATGGCCTAGACAACCAGACTCCTTTGCTTTGGTTTGCAGAGAACATGGGCCACTTGACTGTGCCCTGCTCCAACCAGAGCTGGTGCAAACACAGGCACAGGAGCCATTGAGTGGGGAGCTGTCTGTCTCAAGGGCTGTACTGTCTCCAGGCACAAGGCAGACAAGGGACAAGGCGTTATAACTTCACTGCAAAGAAAACTTTTTATCTGAAAATGGGAAGAGTGTGGTAACTTGCCTAGAGAGGCAAAGGTTTTGTAACAGAGGTAAGAGTGCAACCCCACAGGCTGATTGTCAGCACACCTGCTTGATTTAGAGATTAACCATTATTTGCCCATATCTGAGAACCAGATCCAGAATTTCTGGCTCTTATAATCTGTTCTTCAGATGAACGGGCAAGACTCCCCAGAAATGGAGAAGAAACACAATTCTGACTCTTGCTTTCTACTTGCCTTGTATGGAGTGGGAGAGTTGTAATTCTCAGGAAACTCCCAGCTCAGAAGGACAGATGTCTTTGTCACCATCTTCACCTTGAAGTTTTTGGGTAAAACTGCTGAGAGAAAAGTGAGGAAGAAGGGGAGAAAGGAGAAGAAAAGGCAGCAGAGGAAAGGAAGAGCAAGAAACAGAAGGAAGACAATGTCAGACACTGGCAAAAGGGTCTGCCAGTCAGGGTCAGGCTGCTGCTGCAGGAAGGGAAGGGCTTGCTCCCTCCTTCACACTTTGCTTGAGTTTTGCCAAGGTCCACTTCCTAATGCTCCCTGTCCCCATGCCTAACCCCGGAGAGGGTGAGGGAGGGTGCGTGGCTCTGCCCCTCACCCTGTCCGTGCTCAGTGCACACTATGGGTCTAGGTGGCTGCTGCAGGCAACGAGGTGCTGGCTTTCTGAGCATGCTCAGGTGAGGAAACCCATCCCAGGTAACATTTGAGGCTTTCTGATTTTTCTGTTTTCTTTCGGCTGTTTGCAAAAGCTGAAGAAAATGCTCTTCCCACCTGTACAGCGACTGGCCCCATACTTCAGGTGCCAGTGAAAGGAGGGTGTCCGGACTTAACTTAGAAGAAAGTGGTAAAAGAGACTTACCTGGCACAAGGCAGAAAGGAGCTGAGGGACTGAGCGTGAAACCAGAGTGCTCTGCATTTACTCACGAGCCTGGCTGTGCCTGGCTTTACCTCTCCAGCTCTCTGCCTCCTGGCACCAGCCCCGGTTACAAGGAGAGAGAGGGAGGAGAAACCGGTAAGTCCTACCTTGATCCAGCTGGAACGTTCGATACTGGACGGTCGGGCTGTACGGCCCGGGGCCTTTACTGGTGTGAGCACGGATTTTAACATCATAGGCAGTGTTGGGTTTGAGGCCGTTGAGGGTGTACGAGTTCTCTGGGGAGGGGGGCAGGTCTTTTTCCAGTGGGTTGCCGGGAGAACCGGCTTCCCGGTAGGCCACGGTGTATTTGACGATGGCTCCATTCCTCTCGGCCAGCACGGGGGGGAGCCAGCCAAACTGGACCGACATGGAAGTGATGTTGCTCGCCTCGAGGATTTGGGGGTAACCCTTGGGGATATCTTCAGGGGTGGTGAGTTCCTGCACAGCTTCCTCCCCAAAGCCAGCCCGGCTTTTCACGGCCAGCTTGAAAACATATGTGGCGCCTTTGTGGATGCTGGGAGCAGTGTACTTATCCTCCAGGGCAGTGAACTCCAAAGTAGCCAGGGGGTCGACATCCTTGCGGCCAAACTGGAGCCGGTAGCCTATCACCTGGCCTTCTGCATCCAATGGAGGCTCCCATTTCACCAGAAGAGTATTCTCCTCTGTCTGGTGCACAGACAGGATGGGCTTCCCTGGGACTGGGAGAGAACAGAAACAGCTTCAGCCATGTGTGGGACAGGGTGGCTGGTGAGGAGATGTAGAGACTCTGGAGCTGCAGCACAGGTTCCTCAAATTGGTGGCAAGTTTTCACCTTGACCTTGTGCACTTCACTAACCCAGGCTGCTGCTACCCACCCACTCTACACATGGATGGTCTCAAGCAAGTTTAAGAGAGGAGATGCACTGCCGCTGTGATGTTCTTACACATTTCTGGATTTTTATTCCTTGTCCTCAGGAAGGAAAGGTGAGCCCTGCTGCCCTCTTATCACTGGACCACTTCACCATAGCTGGGAAGAACAAACTCAGGAATCCTCCTGTCCTCATCACCCGAGCAGACTGCATCACAGCGCAGGGACGAACGAGTGCAGGAGTCCCCTAAATTCCCGTTCTCTCTCTCTTTCTCTCTCTCTCTGTTAAACAACACAACTCATGCAGAAAGAGACTGGAACAGATTGGCTCAGGCTGGGAAGGCCAGAGCAGCTGCGGGTGAAGTAATGAAGGATAGGGAAGGAAAGTCTGGGCAGCCTGAGGTCCTGAGCAGCAGGCACGAGGCCAGCTGAAGTAAGTCTGGCAGGCATCTGATCACCCAGTTGGGTACAGAGAAGCACACAGAGAGTTGAAACAAGAGCCCAAAATCTGTGCAAGGCACAGGGCAGGAAGAGATGCTGCAATTTCTCTCCTCTGGGTGAAGGGAAAAGACATCTGAGTATTGGTGTTTTTCAGCTAGCTCCCTCCTCACCCTGTCAGTTAGTTCCTCTGTGTTTGGGGAATATTGCAGGAACTCAGCAGTGCCTCTGCCTAATGAGCCCTGGCTCAGCCCGACAGCAGAGCAAACTCACTGCCACAGTTAAATGACATGTGTAGGCCCAGAGGTTTCTGAAGCTGGAAAAATCAGAGCATTAATTCCAGCAGCTCACACATCATTTACATTCACTTCACTATCAGAGATCTAATTTCCTTCTCTATGCCTCGGTGTTTCTTCTGATTGAGCAGGAAAGGGAGAGACAATGGAGTACAGGAGTGACCCTGGCCCACTCTGGCAGCACGTGTCTGACTGAGAGTTGGCAGGGTGGAAAGCTGCAGTGCAGCTAACAAAGTGAGCAGGAGGGAGCTGGCGGGGAAGGATGCTGCATGTGGCAGGGATCCTGGCAGTCATTCCAGGGAAACCACTCTGCTGAGTGTACCGACTGACATGTGAACAGAGGGGTGAGGCGCTGTCTCTGAAACAAATGCTTCATTCACTTGGAACTGCCAGTGGGTGCCCAGGGAGCAGCGCCGGGAGATCCTCTCTTGGAAACACCGAAGAAACACATTACAGAGAAAAACAATGCCATTACCTTTATGCTTCTGTTTTTATCACAAATGTTACTACAGTCAGCTGAGCTTGAAAATATTACATTTGAACAACAAATATTGTTTTGGAGAAAGGTGAGAAGAAAGTAGGGGGAAATGTTTTATTTTGCAATTGGTTTGGACAGTAAAGGAGAAAATTGGATGTATTACTGTATTTAAATTCAGCCACTAGCCCTGAATGATAAAGAAAAAGATCTCTCTTCTCAGAATGTATATTGACTCAATGCTGCAAAGAAGATAAGAATGTTACAGAGCCATTTGAAAGATTTTTTTTTTTTTTTAATAGCTATTTCAAGTTGGGGGAAATTGAGTTTTGGGTAATAGTTGCTGTGCTGGAGAAAACATCCCTCTGCGACTGATCACCTGCACTACAAATCCTAATGGGGCGACACGGGAGAGGCTGACAAGAGAGTGACAAGAGAAGAAGGAAGGGAGGGAGAAAAAAGGCTCCAGAGAGAAAAACGAAGAAGGCAGAAAGCCCAGGAAGAAGGACATGAGAGGAGAGAACCAGAGAAAGACTGAGAAGACACAGTGGCAAAGCTGGAGGAGGAAGGAGAAGAAGACAAGTGAAGGAAAAAGCTTCTGGCAGCACACTGACACTACAGAGTGTAAGGACAGGAGTCTGGATGCTGGCATCCAAACACACCCTGCTATTTCCTCCCATGTCCTGGAAATCAACCTTGTTCTCCTATGTACCATCTCTTAGCTATGCAGGAGCGGTGAGAGAGGAGAGAAAGGCTGAATTCCCCTTTTGTCTGAAGATGAAAACGTAGCATGGGACCATAGCTTGGGACTGAGAAAAAGACAACAGCACAGAGGGCAGCTGCTGCTCCAGTTTTGCACATTTCAGGCTCCTGAGCCCTCTCTATCATGTGCACTAAGCTGAGGGTCTGTGCTGCCTCCAGAGCCTGAGCAGAGGTCTCAGGGTTAATTACGCTGCACTGACCAAAGGCCTTTGACCACTGCAGAGGCAGAGAAAAACACTCTTCCAGAAACAAGAGATGATGTCAGTTATGAAGCTGCTAGAGGCAGGATGAAGATAACTGCCCCACAACTAAGAAGAAAATGAACAGGCAGCCAGGGATGAGACTAGACAATGAAAAGAAATGACAAGGGCAGAAAGCTATTACCTGACAGCCTGAGCAAGGGCAAGATGGGGTGACAGAAAGTAGCCACAGTCCAACAACCAGGTGCAGGCACAACAGTCTCACTCCATTACACAAAACCTTTCCCATACTGCATAGCAGAGCTCTGTCTGAAAGAGCACCAATCACAGGAAGGCAGATGCTGAGAGGACAGGTGGAACACATACCTCCCCTTTCTGCCTGCAGCACAACTGTGTGGAGGAACACGCAGTACCCTGGTGACCTTTGTCACTCCTTTCAGACCCCACTGTCCTAGCTTGACACTGCATCCTCTGCACTGAGGCTGACAGACTTTGCCACGAAGAATAGGGCAAAGGGAGGAATGAATCTGGGTGGTATGTGCAGAGCGAGCCCAGGTTGCAGAAATGTTTGCAAGAAAAGGTCAATACTGTCACTATTTTCCTCCCTGCTGATCACTAGTCCCAGGCAAAGAGGGGAGGTATGTTCAGGCACGATACTAGAAGAAGAGAAGGCTGGGCAGTATAATCCTTCACTGTCGCTCTGCTGCTTTTCAGCTCTATGCAAGTAAGCTCCATGACAGCAGGTCTCTAGGTCTCCCGTTCCCCACGGTACATGTGTGTGCCCACCATCAAAGCTGCAGAATCTATCCAGTGTCACCACACAGGTCAGTTCAGGCAAAGATTCTCTTAATTCTGGTGCACTGGAATTTATAGTGCACAAGATTACAAGCAAAGAATTTGTCCACTGTTGTATTTCTGGATGTGTGGGAACCTCCTGCAGCACTGAAGAGAAAATTCTTTCATTTACTGAGGACTACCTCTGAGGAATGAAGGATTTTCTGCCTTACTAGAAATAACTTTTTCTCCAGGGGCAGCATGGCATTTGTTGTGAGGAGAGTGAGATGAAAGAAGCTTCTTTGCTCCAGGATGTTATGAAACTGGGGCACTGCAGTGAATCAAAAAAAGAGTCTTACCTGCACCCTTAGTGGTGACCACTTTTGGTTTGCTGCGAGCACCATCTCCCTTCATGGTGTAGGCGGCTACGGTAATGGAATATGCAGTCTCAGGCTGGAGCCCAGCAATGACCATCTCCTGTTTGCAAGATTCCAAAGGAAAATGGTGTAAATATTTCTGTACATACACACAGGCAGATCTCTCCTCCTTGAGGGAATCTTGGGTCTTTTCTAACATGCAGGAACATTCACTGAATCTGAAACCACAAAGCACTCAGGGGTAACTAGGCAGATGTGGCAGCTGCAGGAGGATGAGGGCAACGTTCCTCTGGTGAGCAGCACGCACAGCCCAGCCGCAAACAGCCCCTCTGTAAACACAGAGTGTTTCTGCAGGCTCTGATTCAATGTGCTCCCTTCCAGATCTACCTCTCACATAACCCGTATCTCAACACAATCTGCTTCAGCCATCAAAATACTGTTGCGCTCTTCAAAGCGTTCCTCTTCACTACGCCGTCTCAGAGGAGGTTTCAGTGGTTTCAAGGAGATTACGTGTTTTTATCCTTCATCCCCTCCCTTCTCTCCTCAGAGATATTTTTATAATGCCTTCATAATATTAAAAAGATTGCTTTAACACAAAGTGCAAGATGACATTTTTTGCTTGCAGGTTAAGAACTCTCTGCCAAATCCCCAGAGCTCTCCTTCCTCCCTCCTCTATCAGCCTCACCACACCTGGCTCCCAAAAGCTTTTGTTGGAAGATGGGCCTTGAGAACAGCCCTTCCCCATAAAACACTCAGCTCCTCCAAGGGCTGTGCTGTAACAGAATATCCATGCTAAACCAAACAGGATGGGGACACTGCAGCAGGGTTTTCTCCAAGGCTCTGAGAAGGAGGGAGATGTGAATTCTGTGCATGTTTCATGGCCTTCTTCCCCCCTCATCCCTACCATCCGTCAGTGCTTTAAAAATGAAATTACAGGGCAGCACTTGGAAGATTTCTGGTGCTGAAAATATTTGTGTTGCCCTCAGAGCTGAGGACGAGGTGGAAAAGCAGTATTTCAAAACAGCAGGATTTCAATCAAGTTTGGAAGCCATTAGCTAGGGAGACGGGTCTGCCTTCTGGGAGTCAAAAAACCTGTCCTGCTTTCACACACACCGAGTTCTATTAACATTTTAGGCAAGCAAGGCAGCCTCTCCATGTGTACTGAGCCTTGCCTTTGTAGGGCGCTCAGCAGTCTCTGGGAGATACACACATATTCACTGTAGCAGTGTATTATCTTGGGACCTCGCTCCTGCAAGGAAATGCTTTCTCCTACTGCTTTGCAGCCATAAGATCACTGAAACCATTTAGCATTTTAACAGAGGCAGCAAGTGCCAAACAGCCAAGATGACTTTATGGTCTACTTGAAAGGCAAAAGGGCCAGCAGCAATTCAGGGCTTTGTGTGAACAAGTATCCTATGAATTCTGGCCCTTCCAGGGCACAAAGCATTTGCTGTTACCTTGGCAGTTATAGGGCTCTGAATGCCCAATGCTTTTCAATCTAACTTTGTTTTTCAGACACAAGGCTGGGTGGTGGCAGAGCAGTCCATTTTTAGTGTGTGTTCAAGGTCCTCCCAACCTCAGTGTCCCACCTGCTTCCCTGTGGAGGAGCAGCAGACTCGTCTTTCCTCCAGAGCCGAAGGGAAAACCCTGCAGTACCACCACGTGCTGACAAACTACACAATCACATAGGGTTGCAGAGCAGAGCAAACAGGGCAGGGACAATGCATGGGAACACCAACAACAGGCTTTAAAACAGGCACACTGGCACTGCAAAAACAAACAAACAAAAAACCCAAACAAAAAAAGGAAAACACCACATCACAACAGGAAGTGGGAGAGGGAAGGGACAGAACCCGGATAGGAGGATTTTTCTTTGTTTTTACTTACATATTCAGCAGTGTCATCTGTTTCCCACTGAGCAGAGAACAAGAGAGGTTTTGCATATGAGAATACAAGAGGGGAAAGAAGGGAAAGACAGAGACACAGCATGAGGAAGAAGTCCCTGAGCAAGCAGCCACACAAGGTCAGAAGTTACCAGGCCAGTGTGAAGGAAGAAGTAGAATGGGAGAAATTAGCAGATTCCATCGTGGCCTTTGTCTATCTTAAGAGACATCCCAGACACAGGAGGATGGACGGTATTTAGTTCAGTGCTGGGAGAGCAGCTCATGCTCTCCCACAGTAGCTGTTTTCTGGGACCACAAATGAACTGCAGGAAGACAACATCTACCTTTGTCACAGAGACCTTTCTCCAGTAATACGTTGCTTGGAATGAGACAAGGTGACTGGAGCACCCATCCCCTCAGGGCTTCCACAAGAGAAAAAGAGGTCGGAGCAGGATGTGAGCCTTTACCTGGGCATCAGCCAGCATGATGTCCTTGATTTGGGGCAGCCCCCGGGCCTCTCCATTCTCCATGCGCACATAGTGGACCTGGTAGCCGCGAATCTGGCCATGCTGGCGGTTCTGGACTGGAGAGCGCCAGAACACCTGGATTGCAGTTGAGTTCAGGACCTCCACCTCCACTTTCCGAGGCGGCGCACTGGGCACTGCGAGGAAGGGACAGAATGAACAAGAGTCACTTGGGGATTTCTGCCTGGAGCCTGTAACTTCCATTATGGGGTATGTGTGTGCTCAATCTACAGCCCTGAAAGAAGGGAGAGATCTAACATCAACCTGGTTACCCCGCTGCCTGCATCTGGCCTTTACTCAGCGAGATGGGGAAGCAGTTCTGGGGGATCTAATCTGCACCACTCAGAGATCTGTATCGGGTCCATCTCAGCCCAGCTAGTCCTCCTTTTTCCTCAGTTTGCTCAGCCATACAGCTCCAGACCAAATTCTGAGGCCAAAGCTGATAATCTAAGGAGCCAGAAAAGCTCTGGCCATGTGAAAAGGGATGTTGGGGTGGAGAGGACGTGGAGGCAGACTTGCCCTTGAGTTCCCAGTCCTCCTGGGCAGGGCAGGCAGGCCGGTGGTGACAGCAGCTGTGCTGTCTCAGGTCAGGGAACAAAAGATGTCTGGGATGGAACATGGGGTCAATTTTTGGAAATAACAGAACTGAAAAAGAACAGTGCCTGAGAACTTGATGTGCAAGGAAACCACAATTCCTAAGTAATGTATCCATCCATTTGGATGTGGGCAGATGGCAAAGGAAACAAGACCAGCACTGGGGACAAACCTACTTGACTTCTTCTGATGCTTTTTCTTTGGGATAGAGGAAGAAAACTTGAGTTTAGACCTGACTACTGTGACTTATTGGGTATTATTATTTAAGGGTTTACCTCACTGTCAGTTTTCTGCTCCCCCTTCACACACACATTCACATCTTTCCCAGTTTTATTTCACTGAATAAATAACGGGGAAGTTCAAATCTCGTCATCATTTGCGTTTGTGCCAGAAGTCTCCAAAGTGGGCTGGAGTGCAAACTGTCCATCATTAACAGTTTTCTGGAACTTTAATGAAGAGACCCTTTCTTTTTACCACTACCAGACAGTCTGAGGAGCAAGTGACAAGGAATGTGTGGGAAGAAGTCTCGACACTTTCAAGTGATTTCTGGCAGCGGTCTCTTCCTTTTCTCTGGCTTCAGTCTCCTACTGCTCACTTGGAGCAGCTGTCAGGGGCAGCGTGTGGGAGGCCCAGGGCCTGCAGCCCCAGCGGGGCAATGGGGGGACGGCTCTCTGCACCCGAAGGCTGCGCGGGGCCCACACAGGCCCTGCTCTCACATCAGCCACAAGAAAGGATTCGACATGTGGGAAGCCAGGACAAAACCAGAAAAAGCGCAATTACCGTCTTCATCCGTCCGGACGATAACTGGCGAGCTCTCCGGGCCCGGCCCCACCTCCGTATGAGCCACGACAGTGATGCGATACTCTGTCCACTTCTCCAGGGACTCCAGCAGGATCTGACTGGTGGTTGGGGGGATATCATTCACCTCCTTAAGCTCCGTGTCCTCAGAGTCCAGCGCTCGATAGTAGACGCTGTAGCCGGCCAGGACGCCATTTTGGCTTTCGGCCGGAGGCGGCCGCCAACTTACCAGAATGGCGGTGGATCTGGTGCTGACGCACTTTATGTCTTGAGGGGGGGCAGACGGTTCTACGAGGGGGGAAAATTCAGGAGGGAAGGGGAAGAAGGGGGAAAAAAACAAAAGATGGGAAAGATAAAAAAGAAAAAAAAAAGAAAATGACAACAAAAAAATCTAAAATAAAACGTACAAAAATTTGGTTTAGGAAGATAAAATTAAAAAAGAAGAGAGCTTTTTGTTGTTGTCTTTTTTTTTTTTTTAATGAAAAGAAAAAAAAAAGCCAACAGAAATGAAATGGGCATCAAAACTGAAATGTGATAAAGCAAAGGACTGAAACAGGAGCGGGCTAGCCTCGAGGGCCCCACTGCGTTGGGGTCTGCCACCAAGCCTGCAGGGCCTCGCCCTATGCAAGAGCCTTCCTTTTAGCTGCTGCCTTACAGCTGTCTGGCAAATCCTGCCCTGGCTGGTGAAGCACTTGTTGCCAAAGTGCAGTCTCTGGGATCTCAAATTTCCTTGAAGGGATATGTGAAAAGTAACTAAGAAAAGCAAATCTTTGGCCAGAAGGTGTACATTTAGGAGACTGTACATCCAGATGTAAGGTATTAGTTGTGTACAGACTGCAGAAGGAGAAAAAACAGAGTGGTGGTGGTCAGGTGCCAAGCAAAGAGCCTACATTGCTGGGTGAGGGCAAGTGCTCAGACAGGAGAGCTTAAAAACAAGTCCTGCAAAGGAGTCTGCCCAGGTATTCAGGTACCAGCGGGATTCTCAGAAGCTACAGCCTGCCTGGCTCTCATTTCACTCACTGTCCAAATTACAGGATACCTGGGAAAGTCCCAGGAGGACACCTTTGGAAATCTGCTCTCCCCATGGCAGCAGGGCAGGGTGCCTCACTTCAGCATTTGCTGAGCTGCCCTGACTGATGGCAGGAAGAGCTGCTCAGTGATCAGACTGCAAGGAGAGTGGGTTTGTCCGGGGCTGCTCTGGGCCTGGTGCCTGCTGGACAGAGGAGGTCTGCTATTTCTGTACCCCGGTGGTAACCTGGCCACTCTGGGCAATCTCAGACCAGGCTTCTTTCAATCACTAATTGCAGTCAATCAGCCCAGGTAAGTGGAACAATCAATTTGGATGGCAAACCTGCAACTCTCACTTCACTCAATCTGCAATAAATAGGTTTTAATACTCTGCAGATCCTCTCGGAAACTCGGGTGTCCTTATGAGCCCCAAAGCATCACATGAGAGCAGCAGGGGAGTACACAAACGCCATGTTCTTTTTCATTTCCCTTTTCCAATCAACAGAAAGCTCTCTCACTGAGAAGTTATTTTTTTCAAACATCTGACTCCCATCCCTGAGTCACCAGCAGATGTTTGGGCCCAGCTTGCTGTAAGGACTCGGCTAAACCAAGTCCCGCTTCTCCCACTTTCTGCTGTGAAAGCTGCGTGCTTTTGCCACCACTAAACAGAAATAAAAGCTTTGTAAAATGGTGGAGATAGCTCCTTCCACTGCAGCACTGAGCACCCTGTCCGCTAGGACGTTTTGAGGGCTCTTCTCCTACTTTCATGCTTTATTACTACACTTTGGCAGCCTTTAAGTGCAGTGAATGAAGCCCTCATCGTCAGAAAGCGCAGCAGATTTTGGGTGCAGTCCCTGGCGATGGCTAGCCACGCAAAGTAACACACAACATGTGAAACAAACAGAGCCCAAAGTAACAAACTTGAAAATAAAACATAAATCAAGCCAATAATTTAAAACATACAAACAAACAAAAAAAAACATCAGAAAGGAAATCATAATAATAAAATAATACTGGTACAAAAGTGACTCTTTCCAGAACATTCCCAGTCTGTTTACCTACCTTCCATGCTTCAACTGCTAACTTATAAGACTTTCTTACGAGAGAACAAGAGAAACTGAGCTACGAGGTCAGACCAAGCTCCTGGTGGGTTTCTGCACATGACTGGCTTTCAGATGCCACCCTGCCCCACTGCTGGCTGCCTGGCTGAGTTACACTCCCCCTGCCAGCCAAATTCCAGCAATTTGGGTCTCCAATCTATTCTCATTTAGTAAGCTACCTGTACAGGGGGCAGAGAGCAGGGTGGCAGATTCCCACCGATGGTTCTCCTTCCCCCCTTTAGCTCTCTCTGCTCTGGTGGATGCAGCACCCACATCTCCAGAATGGAGGTATGCTTCTCTTTCCCATACCCTGGAAGCAACTCAGGTCCTTTTAAGGGTATAGAGAAGAAAGACTCAACCCTCTTCCAGCGCTGTTTGCTCCTTTTAATTCCCCACTGGGGGCTGGTGCTTTAGAAGCCACCTTTCCTACTTAGCAGTTGAGACAAAGCCACCACAGCTGAGAAACCCACTGCAGAGAGGGTCTGACCTGACCTACCCTTTCCATCCTGAAACTCATTATGAAAGTCCCAGTAAGCAGAGCTGGAGCTCCAGCTGGTACTTGGGTTCACTGTTTGCACCGCAGCTACTGCGTGTGGCCACGCTCGCTCACTCACCCTCTATGCTCCAGCATGGGGATCTACTGGGAGGCCCAGAAGGGAGGCCTCCTTTTGGGGTCGTTTGCTCTTTTTCTGGTCAAGAAGGCAGAGTGGTGGATGGGTGATGGGGGAGAAGGCCCAGATCCCACCTGGACCTCCTCCCCATCACTCTCATTGACTACAGCACCTGAATGAAAACAGCCACCAAGTGCTGGCTGCCCATACTGGAGACGCATCAGGGGAGTTCATGGCACTGAGAGTTTCCTTCACAATCCAGACCAACCTGTGTGACCCTGAACATGTGCATGCATGTGTGGGGACAGAATTGGTAAAGTGGGAGCAGTATGCAGGAGGGAAAGTACTGCAGCTCAGACTGGAGGCTGTGAGTCCCCCTCTGCAACAAACCCCTTCACTGGAAGGGAGCCGCAGCCCAGGCAAACATCAGCTCTGTCTGTTGGTTCTTTTTTCACCACACAGACAACTCTTTGGGAACCCTTCCCCGCCCTCCCCCGGGCTCCAGGACAAAGGGCAGTGTGTGCACATCCACACACGTGTGTGAGCCTGCGGCAACAGGGTGGACTGTATTTGTGAATCCGCTTGAGACCAGCCAGTACTCACCTGCACTGCATCTTTTACATGCTTTAAAGTTGACTGTCCAAGCCACAAGAATGACCCTTACTGACCTTGTACAATACAATGTTTTTTAACCCTTTAGGTACCACAGACTTCGTATACTTTTCTTTTTTCCCTTCATATACTGTGAGGAAGGGGGGAAGGGAAAGAGAGCAGAGCTAAGGGGTAGGGGAAACATCCTTTCTTAGGAAGGAACAGAGGGTAAGAAATCCTCCTTTTTCCTCTATGGCTACACATGCAGCGTCACAGCACCCACCCTGCCACCCGTCCGATGCCACGTGCTTTGCACACTGAAATTTGTGAGTATGAGCCCTGGATGGTCATGGCTAGGTAGAAAGGGCAAAACTACTTCCTCCAATCATGAGATTCTGTCATTTTTTTTACAATCTATGTCTCTGGTACTTGAAGAGTTAAAACCCAGCTACTTCAAGAAGAAAAATATACTTTACCTTTAGTTTAATGGATTTTACTTTGGTTATGATGCTCAGGAGGAACCACCCTGACAGGGAGGTGAAGGGTGTTGTGCAGAAAGGTGTGCAATGCAGGGAGGGCTGCGGCATGCATGCACATGCTTGCCAGCTGAGCTAGGAGGAGAAGGCTGTCGAAAGCATCAGCGGGCTGCAGGAGGATGAGGGAGGCTTTGCTGCTGCAGAGACAAGATGCCATTGTGGTGCAAAACTGCCCAGCAAGAGACAGACAGACAGAGAGCAGGGAGCAGGTTTCATTGGGCTGAGAGAGCATGCAGGCAAGCAGGCAGACAGCGGAAGAGAGAAGAGAGAGAAGAGCCATGGAGCGGGCCAAGGAGGAGCTGAACAGAAAAGAAGCTGCAGAGGGAAGACACAAAAGCCTGTCTTGAGCCAGACGGTCTGTGAGCCGAAGGATGTCGCCTGGACCAGGGAGAATTGACTCGTTCCTCCAACAGCCAGCCAGGAAAAAATGTTTCATCGTGTTACAGGACACTGACAGCTCCCAGCTGATGTTCTTAAGAGTGTTAAATTAATGAAACTATCCCTCTGAAAGCTGAGCTACGGAGAAATAAACCAGGCCTCACTCTGGGCAGGTGCCAGGTTAGAAAAAGACCCAAAGCCTTCCCCTTTCCCGGACTCCTTTCTCTTCACCCTTTAGGGAAAAATATTCAGTGTCACTAAGCCCTGCTGACACTGGCACCCCCAGCCCTCCTTCCAGCCAGAAAGCACAAATCCAAGACTCTCTTTTCTTCCCACCCCCATGGATCTCAAGGAGGGAAACCCCTTGCAAAACAGAAGCAGAGTGTGGGTAAGGTTGACAATTATTTTTCAGGTTCTTTCAGTTCATTTTCCCCCACCCTGTAGCAATAGTCCATTTGGCAGTACCATTCTGGGATCAGAACCAGTGAATCTGCAGCCAAGTCAGGAAAGGATTTTCTTTGGATATGAACAGAGAATATGAAAAAAAAAAAAAAAAAAGAAAGAAAGAAAAAAAAGAAAAAGGGGGAAAAACGTTTGAAGGAAACAAGAAAACAAAATATGTTTGAATGGACTGAGAGAGCCCCATAAGGAATTCTGTCTATGCAGAAAGAGACTCCTCTTTCATCCCACTCCTGGGGGGAGAGAAGGAGAAGAGAGACGGGAAAAAGAAAGAGAGACAGCAGGGAGTGACAACTGCAATGGGGAGACAGGGCGGGTGCCTGCCAGCAGCCCACTGCTCCCCTTGTTAAGGGTTGAGGGATGGGAGCAGACACTCTCTCCTCACACTGGTGACCAGAGTCATTTCTGAGTTAGTTCTGCTCCCGGCTACTCCAAACTGCAGCGGAGTGATTTAGTAGAGATGAGAGGAGACAGAAAACACAAAGAACAGCTGCCACAGCCACTCATGCAGTGAAAAAAACACCTCATTTAAAAGCAAAGATCTGTGAAAAGCCCAGGTTGAAATATTGCCATCCAGGGTTATTGTCCCCAGGGCAACAGCGAAGGGAGACAATCCATTAAACTAAAACCAGCACATTTTGGTTGCATACGCTCTATCCCGATGTCATTAGTATCCCCCACAGCCTCCACATGACTCCTCTCTCCCCTCTGCTGGAGCCCAGCTGGGCCCATTCCCTGCTTGTTGGGACAGCAGGCCTTCCTCCCAGTGGCTACAAGGCCGCTCGCAGAGAACAGCATGAAGATTGCTTGCCCAAAGGTTGGTAAAAAAAAATTGGAGTTTTGATTCATCACCATCCTTCCTCTTCCTCCTGAGTCCCCCACCATCTCCCTGCTCCATTGCTTGTGCCTGCCTTCCAGACAGCAGCTGCTGGCTTGTTGCTAGCGGGCAGCCAAGCTGCTGCCCAATGGTGGGCTGCCATCCTCCCTGAGCATGCTCAGCACCAGGGCCAGCTCAGCACCGGGGCCAGCTGAGCCCATCCACAAGATCATAGCTGCCCTCCACTCATTGCATGGACACTGCTAACTCACTTCACATTGCCTGCCATGCAGAGCATGCCCCAGCCCCGTGTTTTGATCACATCTCAGCCCTCTGTGTCTAAAGGGAGAAAGTACTGGGTCCCAGAGATGCCCACCGCCCGCCATGGGAACCCCGGGTGGGTAGAAAGCCGCTGTACCGCGAACATCCTCCCCACAGCTCCATACCCCTGTGCCCACCATCTCTGGCTCCCTGACTGTCTTCCCCTCAGAGAAGGGTGTGAAAAGGAGAGACACCTACTAGACTGCAAGGTGCGCTCTCTGACCTCCGGGGTGAAGGCCCCCAGGCCCAGAGCCGAGCGGGCAGCCAGTCGGAAGACATACTCAGTGTTGGGCTTCAGGCCTTCCACGGTGAAGGAAGTCGTTGGCTCGAAGTTCCTTGGCACCTGAGATGGGCAAGGGGGGAAGAAAAAAATAAAAACAAACAAAAAAGAGCAGAGGCGAGCCCTGCCCAGACACCTGCCCTGCTCCCCTTTCTCAGCCACCTCAAGGAACGAAGGGCGAGGATGCTCCTCAGGGCCCCAACCCTTAGTGCTGCTCCACTCCAGACTCACCTCTCTGCCGTGGTCTCCTTCCTTAAAGAGGAGCTCATACTTCACTATGATCTCCTGTCGAGGAGGGCTCCATGACAACACGATGCTTGTCTCTGTCTTGGCTTCTGCTCGGAAGTTCATCGGCTGCCCAGGAACTGGTACAGAGAAGGGCAGCCCACAGGGCGGGAAGGGGCAGAGGAGGCGAGATGAGAGACAGGAGGAACAACATTAACTTGGCTAACTGGAAGAATCCTACCCTGTTTTCTTCAAAGCCTGGGTGTGAAGAGCATGTCAACAGCAAAATGCCACTCCCATTCAGCTCTCAGAAGGTGGTTTCTGGGTGCTTTCAAGAATTAAGCTTTGCTATTCCCTTGGCAGCAAGAGTTTTCAAATGTAATAAAGACATTTATAAAGTGGAAACTTTAAGATATCTCACTCTGGAGAATGGATCAGCAAAAACGGATTCTCCCCTGTATAACTGCTTGCCCTTCCCAGCTAAGCAACAGCCTCTCTGAGCAAAGACAGAACAAAAATCATGCGCCAACCCCTTGGGTTACAGTTGCCGGACCAAACCTCCTCCTAGAAAGTTACTCCTATTTTAACCAAATTGAATTAGTAAAGAAAAAGATGGTCTGGTGACACAGCAGTCACAGCTGGATAATGCTGAAAGCCAACACCTCTCCCTCTTGCAGCCCAGTGCCTCCAAGGTCAGTGACGCAGGTACTCACCTCCCTGCTGCGTCTTAACCTGGATGGGGTCAGAAAGAGGCCCGTCTCCCACGGAGGTGAAGGCCAGGACCCGAACCGTGTAGGTTTCATCCTCAAGGAGGCTGCCCACTGTGGTGAGGAGGCTGTCATCCACATTGTGCTTCTGCCAGTTGCTGACAGGTTGGTCAGGCTCCATAGTGTAATACACACGGTAGCCACGGATCTGCCCATTGGGCTCCACTGGTTCCTCCCACTGGATAATCATAGTGGTGCTGCTCAGCATTCGTCCCTGCACGTTACGGGGGGCACTGGCAGGAGCTTGTTCCCCAGTGCGAGTGACCACTGACTCACTGGGAGGCCCCTGCCCAATGCTGTTGACTGCAGAGACCCAGATCTCATACTCAGAGTTGGGGCTGAGCCCCCCAATGCTGTAGCGTGTGGTGGTGATGTCCTCTTTGATCTGATATGGTCCATCCTGGCTTTTAGACTTGTATTCAATGACATAGTAGGACACAGGGTCTGGATTTCCAGAGTCCCAGGTGATGGTGATACTCGTTGCTGTCGTCTCTGTCACCACTGGTGTCCCAGGAGCCTTGGGCAGTGCTGAGAATCAGGAAGAACAGATATTTAAAAAAAAACACAGAAAATGTATGCTGAAATGGTGCTTAATTGGGCTAGTTAGGGCTGTAGGAGCCAGAGGCACAGCACCAATCACAGCGCGTCAGTTCAGCAAAGTGCTGCTGAAATATTATGAACCTAGTTATACACTCTATTATCCTTCTTAAACTGCTCCATCAAAAGGGAAGTGCTCAGCTCAACATCTGGATTCATTAGCACAGACTTCAGCTGAACATCCTTCAGCTCACAGGGCAGTAAGGAAAAGCAGTTTTGCAAGGGCTCCTTCAGAGCACGCAATCAGATCTTCTGAAGCAGCACTGGCTGCCCAGGTCTGGCACTGCTGAATTTCTCCACATCTGGCATGCAGGTAGTGGGACAGTGAGGACTGCAATATCCAGAACTAGAAAGCTATCAATATGTGCAGTACTTAATCTCAATCCACAAATGTCTTAATTAGTGAATGTCTTGTCTACCCTGTCTCTCAAACAAAAGACTAATGTGCTGAAGATTGTATGCTAAATGTGGGAAAGCTTTACCAGCAAGTTTGATGTGTTTTCCTCACTACATGCTTTCGAACCCTTCCAATCACATCTTCTCTAAACTTCAAGTTCTAAAGCTTTAATTTCTCAATTCATCTTCTGATTGGCAAATATTGCAGATGCTTACACAAAGGAATGTAAGGAGAATGGTACCAAAATAAAACAACAAAGGGCAGAATGTACTAGCACAGCACAATTCCATAGAGGACAGCTAGAAGCAGAAGCAAGGGCTTCTGGCCTTTTAAATTAAGAGTGTAAGAGGGAAGAAAGAGAAGGTGGAAAATACTCAGGAGAATAAGGAGCACTTCAGTCAAGCCACAAGCATCCTTTAACTAGCACGTGAGCTCATAGGATGAGTGTCATGGCAAGACTCACTGGTCCCTACTCACTTCTATTATGAGCCCTTCCTTAGCTAGATGCACTGACACCATCAGGATAGTTTCTTGTTAGCCCTCCCGTTCTCCACGTTACTTCTCTTCCTCTCCCCCTCTTCTCCAATTCCTTTCCCACCCCACCACCCCAAGATCCCTCTCAGGCAGTGCCATCACTCAGAGCAGTCACCAGCCCAAACAAGAGCTCTACACTCACCCAACCACGGGGGCATCCCGCTTGGGTTTAAATACTCCCCTGCTGAGGACAGACAGATTGAAGATTGCACCTGTGCTCCTCCTGGGAATTGCTAGCTGGAAGTTGGGGTTATGTCCCCTCTTGCTGAGGCAACAACAGCCACTAAGATGCTGGATCTAGGCTCCAGTCCAAGGGCATACATGTCAGAGAGCCTCAGGGCCTCGGCTGCATCTCTAACCTTGGAAAGGGACGGCATGCAGGCTTCAAACCATCCAAGGCTCCTTGCAAAATGCCCAGCCAGCCCCATACCCAGGAAAGAAACAAGCATGCAGGGGTTTAAACCAATTATCTCTGTAACAGACAACCCAGTGGTCCCAAAGCAATGGAATTTCAAGCCAGAAGCATCCCCTTCACTGAGGATTGCCGTGTGGGATCCCCAGAGATGCACGCACAGATCACAGCACATGGCACTCGCGATGTACAAGTTTACCTTCCTGCTCATGCTCATGTACACATGTACATACAGGCTTGCATCAAAATGGACTTACATACATGCAGTCAGGCACCTGCATGCCCACACAGCCACTTTGCTCTAACTCACATGCACACGCATTCATGCACAACCACCTTTTTTTCATGCATGATCACGTCCCACATCCATCATGAGCACATCAGTCACAGGCTCACCTCATGCAGGCACACAAAGACGCGAGCAGGCACAGCTCCTCACACAACCCAATGCAGTGCCATGGTGACACACGCACTCATGCACTGGTGAAGGCTCACAGGCAGGACCATAATCTACATATGCTCACATGCACAAACATGATGCATGCCCACGCTGGCTTTGCACACATGCTCAGACACTCTGGTATGACCGTGCACCCAAGACATGCCTTGCACATGGACACACCAATGCAGCAGCTCACTCATCGTGTTCGCGCTCCTGCAGACATGCATAGTCCGGGGACCCACGCACTCGCTCACGCAGGCGTGCTCACACTCCCTTACATTTCACCGTGATCTGAGCAACAGCTTCTATGACTCCCAGACTGGACATGGCCACACACGTGTAGTTGGCGGAGTCCTTGACATCCGTGAGCTCCAGGACATTGCGGCCCACAGGCATGTCATCTTCGGGCGTCAGGTCCTCTGCTCCCTGCATCCACTTGACGTAGGGCATGGGTGAGCCCACTGCCACACAGGTGATGTTGACGTTGCCCCCGGGCATGATTTCGTGGCTGACAGGGAGGATGGAGAAGCGAGGGGCCACGCGCCGAACTGCGGACGAGACGCACAGAGGTAACAAAAAAACAAAACGGAACAAAAGCAAAAGCAAAACAAAGAAAAAAAAGAAAAAAAGAAAGAAAATAAGAAAGAAAAAAGAAGAAAAGGGAGAAAAAGAAAAAAGAGCAAAAGATAATTTAAATATAGATGGTGTTCGTCATTATTTATTTTCTTCCTTCATTAAAAAAAAACAGAAATCAAATAAACTAAAAATCAAAAACCAAAAACCAATAAAATTAAACTTCAAATAAATGTTTACTTCACAAACAATATATAGAATATAGACATAAAAGCGGTATTTCATAGCAACAGGGTTCCATTGATCAAGATTAGACCCATCACAGCACAGATAAATACACAAAAATTTATTAGCAATTTCTCATCTTTACAGGCACAGTGCTGGCATGGCGAGCCTCGGAAATCTCCTCCGCTGGGGGCCCCAGCTCCCCGCCCCCCCAGCCGCGGGGTTGGCTCGGCCCCATTGCAGGAACCCAACTCTTCCACCACCACGGCCCGAGGGTGTCCCCAAGCCATGGGGTGGTGGCGGAGAGGGCGGGCGCGGAGGTGGAAACTTCTCAAGATTTCGCCTCATTCGAAAGGCCAAGTCTTGCAGTGAGCCACAGGATGTAACCCACATCCAGCACAGCCCCAAATGGGTAAAAGTTTAGCTGGTGGTTGAGTGTGAGATCCGTCCCCCTGGGGAGAGAACGAGCGTGGAAAAGATGAGAAACTCTAATGAAATTTTTGTGGTTTTCGGGTATAGAAACCCTAACAAAGCCTCTTTAAGATCTGACACGGTTCCATTGATAGATGCAGCTTTCAGAGTCACAAACATCATGCAAAATAGGTAAAAAAGAGACAGAGAAAAAGAGAGAGAAAGAGATAGAGAGAGAAAAAGAAGAAAATGCAGAGAAATCGAATTTATGGGCGCTAGCAAATGCCCACATGGATACAGGATAGGAAGAGAGCAACAGAGGAAGAAGAAGACGAGGAGAACAGGAGGGGAGGGAGAGAAGAGAGAAAGAGGGAGGGGAGGGGGAAACCCACTTTAATGCTGCATACTTTTCTAGCTGATGTGACCCAATGTGGTGGCTCACATTGTCACATCTCAGCCCTGGCAGAATAATAAATAGAATAGAATTAATAAGAAAAACAAGGTAATGAAAATTTAACGTTGAGAAAACAGTGACATGTTCTGTGCATCTCCTTAGCAGAGAAGTGGATGCAGCTTCCAGACCTGACATGGTAAGAACACGGACGCAGGGGACGGTATGGTTTCCTTGGCTCCATTTTCTGAATTAAGAGCGGCCGAGGTGGGTGCTGCTCCTCCGGGGGAAGCAGGAGAAGGGACAAAAGGGAGGAGGTGGGTCAGAGGGGCCCTAGGAGGGAGCTGAGCACAGAGTCCCATCCCACAAGCAGAGGGAGAAGGACTCAGACCCCGAGAAGCGGCAGCAGCCAGGGAGGAAAGGAGCAGGAATGCTTCCAGCTCAAGAGAGCCATGCAATGAACAGCCCTTGGGAAGGGGCAGTGAGGGGCAGGAGGAGTGATGGGGCCTGCAAAATACCCGCTCTGATGTTCACTTCCTCTGAGCAACCTATCTAAAGTTAGAAACAGCTGCATCCATGCAATAGCAATGCAGAGGACTCAAAGCTAAGCCTGCAATCTCTCCTCCCGAGTCCCAGTGCCTTCAGATGCCCCTGGCTTTTCTAGTGTCTACTTCTCAGCCCGCTCCCCCAGCTGCCGCTCAGCACTGGGACCCTTTCAGGCAGGAAGGGTGCTGCCAGGAGAGACAGTGGCTGTTTTCCATTTAGTGCGGTTTTGTTAAATGAACGCCAAATATGGTTCCACGTCCTCCCACAAAAAAGACAAAGAGATGTCTTCACAGGAAGGTATGCTCTCACCATCATGCTACCAGATCCTTTCTGCAGTTACTGGTACCTGAACACCAGAGAGGGGAGGAAGAGAAGGCTTCCAGCTTCAAGGCATTAGGAGCCTGGATGTGTCAGACGGGAATTCCTGCATGCAGGGATTTGCAAAGGGGATGGACAGCACGCCTTCACCTGCAGTGTGGCGGGGGAAGGGATGTGAGTGCAGAGAGGGTGACTGCAAACTCACCTGGCACTACCACTAGAAGATGGCTTTCTGCTTACAGAAAGGTGTAAGGAGAGCACCATGGCATTGCACAACCTCAGGCACCAGGACGGGGTCACAAGAACAGGCAAAATGCTTCTCGCTCCCTCCTGTCAAACCTACGTGGAAGATTTCTAGCCCTCGACACGAGGGTACATCCCTGCTGCCTACTCCATCCTTCCTTCCACTGTCTGTTAAGGGAGGTACCACATTTCAGAAAATGGAGCCATGTGAAGACCACACCG
The DNA here is from genome assembly GCF_016699485.2 of Gallus gallus. Classification (NCBI taxonomy): domain Eukaryota; kingdom Metazoa; phylum Chordata; class Aves; order Galliformes; family Phasianidae; genus Gallus; species Gallus gallus. The sequence goes on along the minus strand of NC_052559.1, from coordinate 5,135,658 downwards.
GTCACAGTCTGAGACAAGATGGAGGGAACTCAAAGAGAAACAAGTGGGGTCAACATGCAGACAGATCTAGGTGGGGATGGCTCTTCTGAGGAAGGGCTGACATGTAACCTTCTGGAGAGGGGAGGCAGGTAGGGAGAGGTGAGGAGAAATGGGGAGACGTCCGCCGGACAAGATCCAGCCAGCAAACAGCATCAACAGCAACAAACAACGGCAGGTGGGATGCAAACACTGAGTTGTCATGGAAACAGAACAAGACAATTAATTCAAACCGAGGCTAATCACAAAGAAATAAAACCAAACTAAAAGAGGAAAGGGGAAAAAATAAATAAATAAAGGAAGAACAAACAATTTAATAACTGAAAATCGTCATTTGATGTATGGCGGAGTGTTGAGAATCGGAGTCTGAAAGGGGGCACGCTGCTGTCTGTGTGTTTTTGGCAGGGAAAGGAAGAGCCACTCACAAAACACAAGCTCAGGAGCCCAGACATGAGCCCACCTCCTCTGCACAGCCACGTGGGAAGTGATTCTCACCGCCCTCGCAGACCCAGGGCTTTAGGTCAGCTCTGTGGGCTTTGGGGCAGCCTCACTGCTCAGCTGCTTTAACAGCATTTGTCACACTTAAGTAATGGGAAGCAGCCAGGACATCTGGTGCCAGATGAAGACACCGCGCATTCTGTGAAAAGGGAGAATTTGGATTAGGATTATTGGCAGATGAATGCAAGAACAAAAGAGGTAGCAGCATTCCTGTTGTGCATCCTGGTTACAAAAAAGCTACACGCTCCTGCGTGTGCGCAAATGTACAAACATCCACACATCAGCCTGGGATGTGAAAACAATTCCAACGCTAACTGAGGCTGGAGATCTCAGTGAGTCCCTAGGTACATCCCTGCCAGGGCTCAGGGCTGTGGCAACAGCATTTACTGTAACAGGAAATACTTGTAGGGCTCGTCTCTGGACACCAGGAACCATGTTACTGTTTGATTTAATTGCCACACCACTCTGATGTGACTGCTGACATGACACTTCTCAAGCTGAGAATCTCTGGGTCAGAGCTTAGGAGGAGAGTGGTGACGGGCAGAAAGCTTGAAGTGCAGTGAGAGACTGAATCAAGAGCAATTTCAGCTCTGGCTCCAGCTGGGTTTCATGCATAGCAGCTGAAAAAGTGATTTCTTTTTCATCTAAAAATGCAGAGAAATGAATCTTTCTATTTTGTCATCCAACAAACTCAAAGGACTGGAAAGCTAAGAGGAAGAACTGCCCTCTTTGGAATGGAAAAGTAGTGATGGGGCACTCAAGTCTCCACTTTGCAGACCACTCCTCTCACACTCCAGCAATTTATCAACACATCTCATCTCCCTTCCTTCCTAGGCTGAGCTCCCTCTGTATGTCTCAGACAGGAACATCCCATTTCTGGAGCAGGGCAGCTCTTTGCTCTTCCAAACTTCAGCCTGTTTTACCACTAGTACTCATTTACCACCTTACAGGGGTGCAAAGCAGACTTCTAACCTGGAGACAATAGCATTTCTGAAGGCAATCTCTGCTACTGTGCAGAATTCACATTAAAAATATCCCAAGTGCCAACACAATGCAGAGATGGCAGAAAGTCACCAACACCACCATGTGCTTCTCTTCTCTCCCATCAGATGCTGAGCGTGCAGTCAGACCAAGGCCTCCAACTCCTGCTGCTCCCAAGAAGCACCTCAGCCCTGAGTTTCAGGGATGTTTGGTTTCCATGACAGCTTTGTGAAACCTATTTTACAAAGCCAACCTTACATGCAGACATCCGTGCATGCTCCATGTGCATGTGCAACATCTCCTGATAGACACACACAAGCAGGCACTTACAAACACACATGTTCATCGGCCAAAAAACTCTCAGGTGCTTTTTTTAAACAAGGATACAGCTCACTGCTGATAGAACCAGACATAAGAACTGGAGCTGGACGCTTGTGATGCAACTCCAACAGCACAGAGAAGCTATTTATGAGGCACAGAAAGATTTCTTAAGTCTAGTTCGTTTTGAGTTCGTTTTATGCTGTTGGGTGTGTCACAAAAGCAAACATGCCCCCAAATCCTGGTTAGTTTTCAGTAGAAATTCAACAGATCCATTGCTTTTCACAGCCTTTAAAGCCAACTGGTTTTGTTGCTGCTCAACGATACAGAGAGGTTTGTGTTCTGTGAGTGGCATTTTTGATGCATTACTCTTTCCCACAAAAAGGTACCAATCAGCATCACTCCGGTTCTCCCCCACCATTCTGTTAAAAAGAGCTGGGGTCCCCAGGTGAGAGATGTTTTGGAAAGGACAGGTTTACAGACCTGGTTGGAAGAGACACTGGGAGATCCAGGGTTGACTTTTGCAACACCAGAATCCATCCTTACAATGCGTTCCCAGGACGCTGCTAGTGAGAGAAACCTGAGGACCACCAACCAGCCCGTGCTGGGGACACCCACCGGTTCCACTTGTTAAGCCCTTTCCAGATCAGCTCAAGGAGAAAAATGTTGGAGGAGGAGTGAGGTGGGGAAAGGAGAACGTACTACACCAGATCCCACCACTTCAAACCCCGATTCACATTAAAAACCAACCAAAAGATAAACATACTTTATATCTTAAAGAAGAAATTAATTGAAAAAAGGAAAGAAAAGAAAGTGAAGTGAGTGGTTGAAAGCACCAAACAAAACCAAATGGTATTAAACATTTTGACACTCAGCAAGCTGCTGCTCCAAATGAGGTGAGAAGGCGGACATTATTGGCCATTTTGGTGAGACAGGAGTCAATCCGTCTTGCTCCAAAATGAGGAGGGGTAGGGGAAAGGGTGCCAAAATAATGTGCAGCCTCTACATTATTAGTGAAGCTTAGATTACACCTGTCCTCCCCTCCCAAAAGGTGGTGCATCCCTGCCCTGGGCTGTGCTGCAGCCGCCCTTCCTCTCCCTCTCCCGTTCCAATTCCAAAATCACCGCACGGTGAGACGCTGCGTGGGTTTGGATTCCCGACCTCCGTCCCTCCAGAGGAAGAGATACTTCCCTCCGTGCACCCACCTCCTTCCTCATTTCCTTCATGGTAAATAAAAATAAATAAGTAAATAGGTAGATAAATAAAGAATGAGACCAAGGCTTGGAATTGGTCTGGAGGAAATCCATTACCTTCCCAATCGTTGTTACTTTTCCGCTTAAACACACACGATTTGAGTGACAGGCTGGCTGAGTATCTCTGCTCTTTTGCAATTCTTTTTTTTTTTCGTTATATGTTGTTTTTTACAGGATTGAATATAAAACAATTAGAACCCACTTGTTTTTCAAGCAGATCCGTAAAACCAAGCAGAGGCTTTGCTACGTTATTTTTGTTACTTTAATTTGACAAGGTGTAATCTAATTTTTTCCCCTAAAACAAAGAGAACAGCGATGCAAAAGGTGTAAGAGACACAGGCAGGCAGAGATTTCGAGATCAGTACAGCACAGTGTTCCTGCAAAGTGCCCTCTATAGAGATATACATAGATATACACAGATATATACATAGATATATAGTTTGGTTTGCTTTTTTGGGTGGTGGCTTTTTGTATCCGTTTCCTGATACCCTTGAGAAATCCTTCTGCAGAAACACAGCAGATTTGTTGGTTTGGTTTGGTTTGGTTTGGAACTGCAGTTTCAGAGCTGAGGACACCCCAAACACAGACAGGGCGCTCCCCCACCTGTGGAAGTACCAACGTGACCCAAATCATCACCAAACGATCCCTCTCTGAACTCCAGAGCCTGGAAACCGGCACTGCAGGGGCAGCTGTACGAATGGTGGTTCTGCCTCCCTCCTTTCCCATTAAGGAACTGACCAACGCAAAGCTAAAAAGGAATTCCAATTCCTACGTCTTAAGATATCAATGACTGCATTGACCTCGTGGACATTTGTGAGATCTACACTGCAACTGAAATTATTTTCTCCTAATCTCTAAAAGGTACTGAGAGTTGAAGAGCTTAGCAGCTGTTCCACTTGTTTATGGAGGGATGGGCTGAGGAACCGGCAGCTCTGCTTTAATGGTCAAATTATACAAGCTGAACTTAACCCAGGAGCAGGCTAAGGGCTCCATTACTCCTTAAATTAGTCACATTTTAATATATTTTGAAGCCGTATTTCCTGAGGTCCTATGCATGCTATTTCTGCATGTTCTATGGTTTTTATTTTAATTGAATTGAACTAGTTGTGCTCTGATACGTTTACCCCTGGCCTGGTCTCATCTTCAGCCTCCGAATGAGTTGAGGTTTTCCAGAGGGCCCTGAAAAATACTGGAAATGTTCTCAGCAGGAACCTGGCTGCAGAACCACTTCTGGGTGCACGACTGCAGCAGCAGTGGAGGCACAGCCCAAGCACTGTGCTGCTTTAAATGCCTGCTGAACCATTTAAAAACTTCTGTGCTTGAAAAGAACACAGCGACCAGAACCTTGAGCAGAGGAGAAAAGGGATTATCCTTCCAGCACCACAACTGCTGCCTTTTATAACTCCTGACGGGTCGCCGCTGTGTGAAACAGGGCAACGTTTTGAATTCTGATAAATTCAACCACGGCCATTTGCCTGGTTCCGGCTGCAGCTCTGCAGCGGTTGCTGAAGCACAGCCCACAGTGCGGTGCTGTGCTCCTTCCACCTTCCATCTGTAGTAAGGGAGAGCGTGCAGGGATGGTCCTTGCACGCTGAGCCAAGCAGCTGGGTATTGGGATCAAAGCAGCACAAACGTAAGAGCTTAAAGCTCTCAGATGGGAGCTACAAACTGCTCCATTTCAAGGGAGCAAAGCAGCTGTGGCCACAGACCTCGGACAAGCACTATGGGACCTCTCTGGGGCATGGCCTGGGTGATTCACTGATGCCTGCAGAAAAACACTGCTGGGTTCTGAGCCTGGTTCCACTCATCAGAGAGCAGTGAGCATCTCAGCTCTTCTGGACAAGACTCAAAGCCTGTTAAAGTGCCAAAAAGGCTTCCCTGTGCCCCAGCTGAAAGGCCACCGACCTCTGCCAGTCCTATCACTGTGCAGGGAGAGGCAGCAGGCTCCAAACCCCACCAGCAAGAAAGGCACTCCTTGTTACACAGGACTTCCCATCAGTCCTTCCCTGCCATCACTAGGGGCCAAAGTCTGACAGCATTTCTGTCCCTGGGCATACAGAGCAGCACCTCCATCTGAAGGCTAGATGAGCTGCACAGCTCCCCTACAAACTGGCGTCCCATCTTTAGAAGTGCTGATTTCCCACAAGAGCTGAGCCCTCCTTCACACTGCCTGCAGGTGAAATCTGGGCAACTGGCTTACAAAGAACCTTCCCAATGGCCAAGCTGCTGGCAAAACTCCTCTCTCCCACTTCTGATCTGCTTCTGTGGCTCTCCACAAAGATGCTTCTGCATTTTGAGCTTGGAAATTCCCTGTTATTTTGGACTGTGACATGAGCTGATCTGTAATGATGCACAGTGCAAACCGTTGGCCAATACCTTCAAGCCCATGCCCCCAACTCCCAACAGATCAGGTAACCGCTTGGAGCGGGTTTCGAGTCTCTGTCTCCTAGCCCACTGTCATTCCAGCCTACAGTGACTGCATTCAATTTAGCTCTAGTTTATTGTTGCTGATGTTACTATTGCTTTTATTGGCTCTTAAGGAAGAATTTAATCTTAAGACCTTCTCAGACCACAAGTGATTCTAGCAGCAGCAGTGCAGTTAGGGCACATTAGAAATATTTCATAAAAGATAAACAAATACAAAAATAAACGGTGTATAAATCCCTTTTTAATTGCATCTAAATCCTGAAACTCACACTCCTATTCATGAAGGAAAATCCTGTGATTAGTGGTGATTAACACTTTTTAGTCCCAGGCAGGAGGGAGGTGGGATGGGAGCACCTTATTTCAAATACTATTCCTTTTCTCTTGCCCTTTTTAAATAGAGCACATCTTTTCTCCTTTTTCTTTACATAGAATGCTGGGGCTGGGAGGTATCTTTTGGCTGTTGTTGGCATCAGGCAAAGTTAGAAGAACCACAGCTGGCTGCTCTAAAAGACATGATCAACAGTGCAGCATTTCGGAGAGGTACCAAGGTACCTATGGGGAAAGGGGAGAGACTTGAAGGAGGGGGAGGAATACCAGTACTGAGGGTCTGAGCACTGAAATCTCAGTATTTTTAGAAAAAGAGAAAGAAAGACAGAGAGAAAGAGAGAGACAGAGAAAGAGAGAGACAGATACTGTGTCAATACTGCACTGGATTTCTCAAAAATCACACAGCTTTAATACCTGTACACTAGGAAAGCCACTCCTTTGGTAGATTATTGAGTAGTGAGGACTGATGGGTGGAGGGAAACGCATAAACAGGGATGGAAGGGCATTCAATTCTGCACAGGGCAAAAGCACCAAGCACCAGAGGTACAACTAACACACTGCAAAAACCCACCTGTTTACTATCCCATGTGGCTCACCCACTCAGGATGCACACATGGGAGGCAACAGAAGCTTAATGGGGATAAACAGGGAGATGAGAAGAGGGAAAAGAGGCATTTTCAGCTCGAATGTAACTTGTCAGATTTCTTATTGCTGTTTACAATAGGAAGGCAGCTGCCAGATGTGCCCCTGCAGCATCTTTCGTGTCTGCTGCTGCTACATTTCTCTTTCCACGCTCCTCTCCAAAGGAGGGCTCTGCCTTATCTGGAAGTGGCATTTCGGAGCTCGCCGTGCCGGCTGCTTTTCAAGGTGCCCACAGGCGGGCAGCAATGGTCCAATGTCAGGGAATGAGATGGGCCAGCGGGGAGAGGCAGAGCCGTGAGATGCGGGACGGGCTGTCCTGTGAGGGCAGACCCTGTGTACGGTCGGCAGGGAGGGAGCTCTGTCCTTCCATGGCAGAGCAGCTCCTGCACGCGGGGCCTCAGCTCTCAGCGAGCTCTGCAAAGCGGGGCTGGGGGCCGTCCTGCCGTCCTCTGCGTGCAGGGAGTGGGGGGCAGCCACCCCCAATGTAGGCGCAGGTGGCACGCGGCCCAGGCCCTGCCCTTGCTCTGCCCTCCGACCATCTTTTCCACTTCCCAGGTCCCTCCCTCCCCTCACGACAAAGGCTCGTCCCCAACAGCAGTGCTTCCACGGACAGGCGTTAGAGCTGTGTGACCCCTTCCTGCTGAGGACTGGGGGTTCGGTTACCACTGGGGGGGGCAGGAACACTGGCTTCTCACAATGCGTTTGGAATCAACTACAGCACAGCATAACCAACCAGAACTGAAACGGGAAACCAAGAGAAAGCAAAAAACCCAACGGAACGAACGACTCAGAAAGTAATTGTAAATCCACTTCAAATCAATCAGAATCGTAGGAAAGGAAAAAAAAAGACAAACCAAACCAAAAAGACTACACATATTTATATACAGAAAAAAATAATTTGTAATTAATTTGAAAAGTGGCATGCAAAGAAGATTGTTACATTCTCCTATCATGCATCAGGCCCAATGTCCACACGGCAAGGTAACCATGACGACAGAAAGTGCAAGAACTCAGCAACATTACCAAAGGATGCATAGAGGCCCACAATGCAACTCAACTCATCTCCGCAAGACCCGGGAGCGGCGGGTCTCGCTCATCTTAAAGATTTCTTGCTTTTTCTCTTTTTTTTTTTTTAATTTTTTTAAATTTTCATTTTTTATTTTCTCTTAAGAATGTAAAAATGTGGGTAAAGAAAGTAAAAAAGAAAAAAACCACACCAACCTTCTCGTAGCTCTGAGGGATGTTAAGGGGGTTTGATGCGGAACACAATGACATGAGGAGAAGAGAAAAATAGGGGAAACACAGAGAGAGTAAAAAAAGGCCTTCTCAAGGCTGTCAGCTGCAAACTGATTGTTGTTTTTTTTTTTTCTTTTTTTTTTTTTTTCTCTTAACCAAAACAAAAAGAAAGGAAAAAAAATGAAGATAGTAACGACCCTCCTTCCTCGCCTTCCTGCCTTCCCCCTCCCATCCAGCCAGGCCGCAGCAGGCGAGCTCTGCAGGCCGGCCCGTCAGCAGGCCTGGCCCAGAACCGTCCGGGCCGAGGGACGCCGACCTGCGGAGCTGCCAGCAGGACAGCGGGGGCCGCGGTGGGGCCTGCAGAGTGCCTGGCCCCGCACAGCCCCGCTGCCCCACGCTCCCCCCGCCCCAACCCGGCTCTGAGTAAGAAAAAGGAAATCATTAGAAGGAGAAAAGGAAACCCAAAGCGAAACATTTCCTCAGTGTTCAAACTTACAACTCCTATCCCGGTGTTCTACAGAGACAAGCGTGCTATGGGAGAAACAAGGCAATTGGGAACACGGGAGCGTTGGAGACTCTTTTAGAACAAAAAAACGGGAAGAAAAAGGCGCATGAACGATCCCTCCCACCAAGGTAATCCACTGCAGAAACCTGTTACCTTTCCACGATAATGACAGACAAGAAACAAGGCATTAAACAGCATCAGAAGCACCTGCTGAGCCGCCTGCATCCCACAGGGACAGCCCCGGCTGCGGCCACGACTGCGGGAGGGCTCCGAGTGGCCAGAAAGGTGGGGGAGATTCGGGAGGAAAAGAATAAGGAAAAGTCCCCCCCCCCCCCCCTTTTTTTTTGTTTGGTTACTGTTTGCTTGTTTTAGAAAAGGAACCCCAACGTCCCAGCTACCTGCCCTGGGTGAGCGTCAGAGCTGGACCGCCCCGGATCACTATCAGGAATTGCCCTGAATATCAATCTGGTTTTGCATCCCAAAAAGCAGCATTTCAGGGCGCGAGTGACAGGGCAAATCTCAAAATGCAATTTTCCAGCTGGCCACAAAAGGCTATTCAGAAATGTAGCTTGGAAACGTTAAATTATTAAAAGCCTTCTCTCCATGTGCGTGTGATTTAGTGAGCGTGAGACACAGCGAGAGAGACAGCGAGAGAGAAAGGAGCGCCCGGAGCACGGCTCTGCGCAGGGCTGCAGAGGGATCGTGGGTGGCGGTGGGCAGCACCTCCTCTGCCGATGGGATGGAAATGGGAACAGTTTGCTGGGATGGAATTCTGCTTTTTTTTTCCCCTCCCAATGGTAGTTTTCATTTCTTTTCTTTTTTTTTTTTTTTTTAAGTGAGAAGGACCAGCCCTGCTCTCTCATTATCAAAAGAGTTTTGCTCTGGGAAGATATTAAACCAAAGCCACACACAAAATGTTACAGATGAGAGAGACTAAAATGGGATAACGAAGAAAGCAGAAAGGCAACTGCCCCCTGGGTGGGAGCACATCGAGGGGGCACTTGGCAGGAGCCAGTCCCATCATCTGTTCATCAACGTGATATGGGCAAAGGGATCTGTCACTGATGGCAGAGATGTCTGCTGGCCACCTCCACCCTCTGCACAGCTCTGCCTGTGGCAGCACTCACACCCAAGGAATCGGTGACAAAGTGTTGCTGGCAAAGGGAAAACTGGCTGGAACATAGGCAGGGAGTGGGGATGGCCCTTCCTGCTGCAACCTGAGAAGGTCCTTGGGAGAAAGGGTCTGGCGGGGGGGTTTGAAGGGGTCCTCCCCTCCTCTCACACCCACATCAGCAGGACCACAACCTTCCCACTTCCAGCCAGTGGGGATTCTTACTGAGGAAAGGGGATTATGGCCCCTACAGCCAAAGCTGGGTGCTCCCCTCTGGGCTGATGCTGGCAGATTCTTGGATCCACTTGTCTGGACTGCACTCGGCTTCACGTGAGTGACACAGCCTTGTACCGCTGCTCTGCAGCTCTGGGGTGCTGGCCGCAGCCCCCAGCAGCAGGGAAGAACTCAGGGTACACCAGGACTGCCCTGCGAGCTCAGCAGTGCACTGCAGGGATCCGAGCAGCAGCAACAGAGCTTTCCCCGTGCTCGGCACAGGAGCAAATCAGAGCGCTGGGGACAAAGGATGGCCATGGGGAGGGCGGTATCTGCCAGTGCTGCGGGCCGACGCGCTCCCTACCTCTCACGTAAAGGTTTGCAGGTGAGGAGTAGCGCACTCCCGCGCTGTTGCTGGCGACGCATTCGTACTTCCCCTGGTCCGTCTCCTCACTGCTTTCGATCTGCAGGCCACCTGGCAGGAGAGAGGGAGACCGCAGCACAGACAGTCATCACCACTGTGTTTTTAGAGGGAGCAGGAGTGTCAGTGTTGCTTTCTCCTCCCCCTGGGTAACGCGCGCCGGAACGCTGCCACGGGTCTTGGGATGGGAAAGGAAGAGCCCTGCCAGGACCAGCTCCTGCCTGAGCTCTCCGTTACAGCTGGACATAACCAGCGGGAAGGGGAAACCTCTCACGCGCCTCTGGATAAAGTGTCGCCCTGCACTGAACTAATCAGCAGAAATACCAACTGTTGTGACTTCTGCAATGCAGACATTCTGCACCAGAATGCATGAAATCAGCTTCAGTAATCCGTATTACTGCAATCCCCAGAAATCTGTCGGAAGAGTCAGCTTCCACTGCTCTGTCTGAAGCAGCGACCGCAGGGAGGACGGATTGTCACCCCATGTCCAGCATCCCTGAAGCACTCTTACCAATGTTCTGTGCCTCAATTCGTGATTCTGAGGAACCTCACAGGAGATCACGTGTGAAAATCACATTATTGCTAATGAATATTTTCAAATTGCGTGTCAGGCCTATGTCGACTGGACCAAAAGGATTACATTATTTTCTTAAACCTGTAAATTACTGGAGTTGACAAGAATATACTGGGGGCCCAAGCCAAGCACCCCCGTAAGCAGACATGCATGTGTATACAGCATGTAACTACATGGAAGAAAACTGCCTCATTTACCTCAAAGGGCTTCACTCCTGCAAAACTTCAGTTAGAATACATACAACATCAATAATTAATCAGGCTATCAAATGTTTTATGTATTAGGAGTACATGATTATACTACAGAAATGGGCAGCGCTCACATGAGCTGAGACTCTTAACTCCCATCCCTGGAAAAAGCAATAACAGAAAAAACAATTCCAGATCTAATATTAATGATAACATCTTAAGTTGGGTGCAGATGCAGCCCCTTCAGAGCGATGCGTTCGCACGTGGAGGACACGGAGCTCATGCTGTGTGTGTGCAGGGTGCAGCAGGATGCTGCGTGGGGAGCTGTGAGGCTGCGACTGCTTCTGACAGCAATGGGGTGTGAAAGTGCAGCTCCCACCCGGACCCACCGTGTCTGGTATCTCCCAAAGGCAGGACAGAGAATTAAAAAAAAACAGCCCAACAACACAGAAAAACCCAAAGTGCTAAGCTGAACTGAAGCCATTTCAAAAGAACCTGAGGGTATTCCAGTATCAGAGGAGTGAGAAAGCAAACGCTGAAGCTTCACACTGAAACATCAGCTGAGCATTTCTCACACTGAACTGACGCTTCAGCATCATCTGCCATATGAAATTTCCAGAGAGGTGGAGAGCTGTTCAGGGAACCTTCCCAGGAACTTCTGTTTGTTTGGACAAATCTGTGATAACTTCAGCTGGTCCCAGGCAAACCTTCTGCGTGCCCATGAGTGCTGTTGGTCTGAGCGTACGATGGGGTCAAAGCACAGTGCAGAGCAGGAGCAGCACCGAACTACAGCACACGGCTGTACTGCAGGGATGAGGACCCAACCCCTCATCCTGACCACCACAGCTCTGCTGGTGAAAGCAATGTAGAAGTTACACTGCAGTCAGCTGCCAGGAGCCAACAGAGATGACGTGTGAAGAAATAATTATCCCACCTACAGCACCTGATACTCCTTTTACCAACAGAGAATTACGGACTTTTACATTTGCTGGTGCTAAAGCAAGGTTCCAGAGGTGTGTGCACGCTCTTCCTGCTGACTTCCATTGACAGCTTGAGCTCTCTTGGGCTCCATTTACAACACAGTGCAGAAACTACTTACCATGGGTATCTCTCCCAGAAAAACCAAAGGGTGAGAGATTGGAGAGGAGAGGGGAAGATGGCCCTGAAGCCAAGGAGACGGGAAGTGCTGAAGATCTGCCTGAGCAAAGGACTGGAAAACTACTAAAATCAACGGCTCAGGAGCACTGTGCACCAATTAAGAGAGGCGCTAACTATTTACCAAGCTTTGATAGCATTTACTGCCCACAACAATCTTCAGTCCTTTGCAGTCCTAGAGAGATCAGCTCTTAAAACTCCGCCATAAATCTGAGGCAGTACGCTTGAGACATTATTAGAATAACAGTACCAGTATTACTGAGTGCACCCAGCAAACAGAAACAGACATCATAACCATATATAAAATAAAGACAGGTATAAAAAAGAAATAAATATCCAGAGGTGAAGCAGGACAACAGAACGTAACACAACAAGAAGAATCTGGATTGAGTACAGGTCAATGAAACAGGAACTGAGTGGAGAGAAGTGTTTGGAGAGTGGGTGAGTGAGTGGTGGGGGGTGTCTTACCTCGGATCGGTGTACCTTCTGCAAAGAAAACAAAGAAAAGAAGTGAAAAGACTGCAAAAGCCCCGACACCTGGATTGCCTGTGGGAAAAGGACCTGAGTCAAGGAAGACAGTTCCCAGTAGGAAACTTCCTGTACTATCTCAAATTAGAGGGACAGACTGAAGAGGGTTCAGGTACTCAAGGTGGGGATGCCCTTTATAAAGCAGTCCAATTCAGCTGGCTGTTTACAGAGCCTCCAGGGCACTTATCTTAGAACCTCTCTGAGACTGGCTCCATTTTGCAGGTAAGAATGGAAAGAAAGTCTTCAAGCTCTCAGTTAACATTACTGTTTGCTATTTGCAGAACGTGTGATGAACCTGCACATCCTCATCACCCTGGGGGAAAGGGAACAGCATTATGTTGGTGTCAGCCAAGTCAGGGAAAGGACATCCAGGTACCCTGCATCACATTTAGAGTTGCAGGTCTGATCCCAGCTCTGCCAGCGAATTCCCAGTTCCAAACTTAAGCTTTTGGCACGGATGAGTGAGGAATTCAATGCATGTCCTTATCAGGACCTTCAGTTATCCTTCAGTGGCTCAGCACAGAGACTGAAGCCAGATGCTCCACATTAAATAAAGTCGTGCTATTGCACAAGTGCAAGGGGTACTCACGCCACTATTCTAGAAGCATCCCTAACACCAGTGTGGGAGAGGGTATTTTTGGAGAGGAGAGCCCTGCTCTGCTTGCCTGCTGACTGCATCCCACGGGCTATTTTTATTCAAACCCCCTCCAGTTGTCTCCAGTGCCTGACATGAGCGTTCTGCCTGGGCAGGTCCCGCAGATGGGAGGAGGTGACTTCGTGGCTGTGAACCACATCACAGCGAAATCACTGTGCCCCCGTTTGACCTCTGGAGGTTGAAACCATCTTCCTTTGAAAACACGGCAGGTCCTTTTGCTCACAGTGACATTCAGACTCTTCACACAGCTTATTAAAAAAGGGAGGTGGATTGCTTTGGCTTTTTACCCCAATCCTGAAAACAGAGCAGATTCCGCAATTCCAAATATTGCCTCTTGCTTGGGAAAAGCACAAGAGTTTCTCCGTAACAGTAACACTGCTGTCACTATGCAGCCAGGGCTCATTCTGTGCATTATTGGGCAAAGAGCAGCCTGCACACCCTCCTCTCCCCCGGCGAGAATTACGTTCCCCTCTCTACAGATGGGGAAACCGAGGTTGAGGTGGAGCGATGTGCCTGCGGTGACGGGGAGGTCTGTGGCAGAGGCAGGCAGAGGAGCACAGGCCTCCCACGTGTCAGTCTGCCTGAGCCACAGCCCTCCCCGCAGCGCTCAGCCCTGCTCGTCCTTCTTGTGCTGCGGCTCAGTCCTCCATTTTCAGGATAGAAGGTAAAAATATACAGACACCAATTACAGTTCATCTTTATTTTTCAAAGGAGATGAGGGAAGAGAGACATTATAGTGTTAGGATATTAGATTCTAGGTATACTCAGCTTCTAGTTAAGAGGTTAGGTTATTTGCTAGAGAAAAGTTAGCATCCCGTTAGGGTTAGGAACTAGCTAAGGTTAATAAAGCAGGCTGGTTAGCCATCAGGACAAAGGTTGGAGAGACAGCGCTTAGAGAAAGAGGTGGGGGAGCGTGAATTTGGGCAGATCCCCACACAGGAGACGGCAGGAAGGTTTGGAAAAGCGAGAGACAAAGCAGCAAAGGGTTATAGATCAACTGAGTGGAAATAAAAACAGCCTCCAATCCTTCTGTCTCAGAACTGGAGTGAAAATCTGCCATCTGTGGCACGAATCTGGAACACGGCTTATGGGAAGCGAGTTGAGAGGGGAAGAGACCCCGGCAGCACCCACTGCTACAACGTTTTGTTGGCCTTGCCAGGCCTGGCAGCTTCCTGCAAAGGCACACTGTGATGGACAGGAGAAATGTGCTGGAAGTTTGGGCTGTGCACTATAGAAGAGACAGCGGCAGTACCACCCCGTGTTACTGTAGGCTGGTTATTCCCTGTTCCATCTAAACATCAGTGCTGTCCCTGGAAACAGGCTGCTGGCAGCTCTTGTAGAGCCAAGCAATGCCGCTGCGATGCTTCCAGTTCTGACTGCCATTTGGGACACAGAGCTGAGGAGCAAAACATGGTTTATAAGATGGCCCACACCTGGGACAGAGGCAACAGAATTTGAACCAAAACGAGATCAGGTAACTCTCAAGGGAAGAACGGTAGTTTGAATGGTGGCAGGGACACAGATGGTAGATTTTCACTACTGGAGTTTCACATCTAACCAGCTTTGTGTTCAATTTAGGGGAGCAGGATGAGGCTGGAAGGGGATCTGGGCAGAATAAGAGCACCAGCTGTGCAGGAAAACAAAAGGAGGAGGAGTTCCCATGGATGCTGACCTCCCAGGTGGAAAGTTGGTTATGTGAAATATTCACATTGCCTTCTGCAGCCCCCTAGGAACAGGATTAAGCAGCAGAGGCAAAAGGCACCCGGCCCTGGGACCGAGATGGTGCTGGGAGAACTCCACGCACCGGCATCTCCCTGGGCCAGAGAGGACGGGATCTGCTCTTCCACCACCCCTTTCTCTAACTCTTCCCACGCAGCAAGCTGCCCACGATTCTCTAAGCCTTCAAAACAGGGAGCGGAGGAAAGTCACCATTGCCATGGTAATGACAGAAAACACGTCCCCACCTTCTGTCAGACCACGTGTGAGAACATGTGTGTGCTGGGCTCCTCTCCCGAGGGCTGGAGAGAGCCTTCTATTCTAAACAAGCAAGCAATCATCAAGGGTCTTCTGCAATTTTAAGATGCCGGATCCTGGGTGACAGCTGCAATTGCTACACCTCTAACAACAAAAGGGGACGTGGCACAGGAGCTCCGCAGAAGGCTGTGGGCTTCTCAGGGGACAGAGCTGACGTGGATGGGATGCTTTTCCAACCGCCGGTGAGCAAAAGCTGCAATTTGGAAATACTGCACCCTCATCTCTCCCTTCCAAAAAAGCCAATAACTCTGTCAGATGTGAAACTCCAGGACCTCCTGCAGGTGTGAACACGATTATCACAGGTCCAGGGTACAAGCTATTGTGTATTTGGGGAATTCCAGGACAACTGTTGCTAAGTTACAAAAAAAATCTATCCAATGTTAGGAGGTTCGTATTTAGCTGTTATCTCTTTATATAGATTTATTAATTAGGATTATTATTGTTCTTTTTGTAGCCTGCAATACCCCTGCAGAAATTATTACGAGGGCAGAAGATCCCTACTGAAGGAGTTAGTACAAGAAATGCATGGCATGCCTCTCAGAAAGCTGTCACAAAGGAATTAGTTTAAAGGTGGGGGTTACAAATCTGGACATGAGCAGGTTTGGGGATTTCGTTTAGCTTTGGTTTTTTGGTTTTGTTTTGTTTTGTTTTTTTTAATTGAACAAACTTACCAAAGGTCTCTGAATGTAAAAATAGTGAAAAAAAGACAAAAAAGAAAAAAATTAAGTTTGTTAGAGCCACTTATTTAGAAAGCAGAAGACAACACACAAGACACAAAAGGTTTTAGGGCTCCTCTGATGTAAGAAGCCAACTGCTGAACGCCTCCCGCTGTCCCCCATAGGTGGCACGGCTGAGCAGAGGACACTGCCTTCTGCTCACATCATGCTGGCGTCGTCAGGCAGAAACATCCATTCGTTGTCCACTACTGAGACCACTCAAACTCACAGTCTGGGTTGGTAAGGTTGAGATGTCGCTGTAACACTGAGGGAAGCAGGCGCCCAGACAGAGCCTTCTCCCATTTTTCTCTGACTGACAATTCAGCTTTTTATTCTATCTAAACGATCAAATGTTAGAAGACTCCCAGTTGCTTGGAAGGAGTGTCTGGAGATGTAGGGAGGACCAACGGGTGGAGGAAAGCTGCATGGCTAACAACATCATTACCTGTTTCTCAGTTCTACTGAAGACTCTTAACACAGACGGGACCAGGGGATGATGTGGATGTAACGGCTGCAGCCTCAGAGGACCATTTGCATTGCCAGTGAAGCATTGGGCTGTTTTAATATAAACGAGAACTGAATCTGGACACGGCTGCCCAATTTTGAGAGCTCTGTGTGTGACATTTCATTTCTACCCTTTAATGAGCTCATTTGCATGTTTGCCGCTAACTCCTGTACCAATACAAATTCAGGCCTTAACACCCTCCCTAGTTCTTAACACCCTCTGTAATAATGTGCCATGGATGCTGTTCTCTGCAAGGCAGAACCTGCGTGGCTGTCCTGCCCTGTCTTGTCCTGCTGCATGTCCCTGTGCCCATCTCCATCAGGGAGCACTGCACAGCCACGTCTTCAGTGACAGCACAGCTGCTGGCTTCTGTGCTAAGCCTGTTAGCACCCAGTGCAGAGACAAAGCTCCCATGTAGTGCAGGGGTCACTCCTTCTCCCTGTGCTCCCATTCACAGAGGGTTTGTCCAACACCCGTTAGTTGGCTGTAATTGCAATTTCCCAGAGGTTGTGTTGGAGTGACACTGCTGACCTGTGTGTGGAAGACACTGAAGCTCATTAGCAATGTCCTGAAGCACCCAGTGCCCTAACGTGTGCTAGTGCTACACTTTGGGCAGCAAAGCTTGTTTTCTGTCAAGGTAAATGTATTCAATTAAGTCCTGACATCAGCAGCACTTGCATCATCAGTGCTCCGACAGGCAGCACCGTGCACATCGCACACAGGTTACAAATACACACTTGAAATCTCCTTTGCCTTGGTGTGGATGACCCTGATGTTAATGTTTTCCACTTTCTCAGGCCTTTGCATCACAGAACATGCAAGTTCTGGAAAGCCCTACAAGTAGATGAGATAGGACAATAAACCAGAACCCTGACTTTCAGTCCTCCAGTGTGAACAGCCACCTGCACTCCTTTCACAGAAGCAACAGGTTTCTGCCCCAAAGGACAGCGGGGATGCTTCACCAGTTTACTAATTCAAAGAAGATGTAAATGAGATTAATTTGCAGCAAGCATCTTCAGATTTATCAGAAAGGTCAAGGGTTCCCTCAGAGGCAAACCAACTCACTGAAATAAAACTGCAGCGTTCAGGTGGCTTTAAGGAAAACATCAGATCAAAACCAGTTAAGGAGTATAAAGGCATTCTAGCAAGATGATAAATGTATTAAAAATAATCTCCCTGTGCATTACTCACACTTCAGCTCATGGTCACAGAGCATGATATAATTCTAGTTTACCTCTCATTATTTATGCTGAGTGATTTTTTTTTATTTGCATTTGACTCAGCTGTTACAATAAAACAGAGGTCAATCTCATCTGTGTTTGTGGGATTCACCAATCCATTCTAATTCTAACAAAGCAGCTTAAATATCTGCTTGTTAGTTTGCTTCACTGAATAAGGAAGCATTGATGCAGGTGCGTAAAAGCTACACCAAACTGGAACTCTATTGAGCCAAACCGGTGGCTGCAGAATTACAAGGCTTTGTAGATCCCTGCTAGGTCCAACGACAGAGGCACGTTTCCTCCAGGTGGGGTCAGAGCAGTCGGTCCAAGCAGTCCCTGAAGAGAACCACCTCCTGGGGGCAGTTCATGTCAGAAAGTAAAACTTCCACAGCTTGTTTCATCATCGCAGTTATCAGCAAGAAAGCAGGGTGGGTTTTGTGTGGATTTTCTTTTAAGTTGAGAAATTACTTTATCAGAAGCATTCAAAACTAAATCCACATGTGCCCTTCTTGCACATGTGCATGTACACACTCACACTGTGCACCAGGACATTTAACAACTACACAAACAGCTTCTGAAACATGGATATTAGGAGATGTCACGTTGACACACAAAAACAACCAACATAAACAAAAGAAGCAGATGGACAAGCAGATGGGGAAAGATGGAGAACTGACAAGAGCCACGGAGCTGGGGTACATCTGTTCACGGAGATCCACTCCACTGCACTGCCACTGAGCACCGAGGGGTCACTCAATGCTCACAACTGCTCTCCAGCAATGACTGCAGGGATGTGATGCCAGAGAGATCCCGCAAGAGCTGCTCTTCATACCAGCTCTGACAGGCTCCATTTACACCAACAGGATCCTGCTTCCACAGCTGTAGACCTCATACCAGGTGTGTGTGGCCTAACATGCTGTCTTGTCGTAGTGGTTCTTTCCCCAGCTCTTGGTCTGAGGAGGAAACCCACAGCCCCTATCCAATTTCCAGTTTCCCCTCACTGCAGTAACAACGTTACTGAGGTGAGCAGACTAGTTACAGCATCTCCTGCAGGAGAACCAGCTTCCCTTTCTGCTTTCCTTTATAACAGGGAAGAGCAGGAAGATGGGGTGCAAGGGAAAACCCCCCAGTCATCTCCTGGGTAAGAATGTAAATCCCAAAAGTGAAGGAAAGAAAATGACCCAATCCACACCAGCAAGGCTGATGTTGATATGCCCCCTCCTGTTTCAGAAACCTCTGAGCATTCCTTTCACAGCTGTATGCATATCTCGATTCTCTGATCTCACACAGAGACCTCACCTGATCTCAGCTGCTTTATTCTCCCATTGCTCGTGCTTGGGTCGACAGGCAGGAAATCTTTAAACCAGGTGATCTCTGGGTCTGGGTTCCCACTGGCTGCACAGAGCATCGTGGCCGTTCGTGTCCGCTCCACCACTTTCAGCTGGGGCCCCATGTCAATGTTTGGGAAGCCAGGAGGTAACTGGTCCTCTGGTGGGAGAGAAAAGACACAGCGGTTACACACCCAGCAGGGCAGATGGAGGGGCTGCTCAATGGAACACACCAAAAGACGCAGTCAGGCAGAACTGCTGCCCAGTTCTCTTTGCAATGAGATTCAAGAAAAGGCTACCGCAGATGATCCATAGATGGCCTGTGAAAACACGTCATGCAGTAAAGTTTACCCTCCTGTCCATTATGTGTGACTATCCTAGTGCCCCACTGGAAAAGTCTTACAGCTAAATACAGCATCTGAGTCTAAAAAGCTTTGGGGCATGGGAACAATCACCTCGAAGACTCTCCAGGTCTTGCAGTGCATCCCTCCCCTGGGTAAGTGCCTTGCACATACTTGCTCCTACGGCAGAAGCTGTGCATACATATGGCACAGATCTCTGTGCTGCAGAGCACAGCACATACAGTCACATCTGAAAGGAATAACTCTTCCTTCCCCTCCAAACCCCACAATGCAAAACAAACTGCGCGAGAGGAATAATGAAAGTGACTACATGAAAAGGAATGTCAAAAACGCAGTGGAAACGAGGAGGGAAAGGAGAGGAAAATATCATCCAGCTGTAGTTACCAGAGGGGATACACACAGCAACAGTAAGCCAAGTGCTGTCAGACAGGGTGTGATGTTCAGCTTTATCAGAGTGCTGCTGCCATAGAAGATGAGGGATGCGGCACCAGAACCACGCAGCCGGGCTAAGCAGAGCTCCCTGCTGCCTCTCAGCCCTGCCTTCACCTTCACCAGTGAGGGTGAGGAGGGCAATCCTAACCAGCATTGACTAATTTGTGATAACTAATATAAAACACCAGAGCTTCCCCCATAATCTTTGTCACGACCTCCTTGCATGTTTAAAAACAGGCACTGTTTCCTTCTCTGATCATTGCTGGAGTGTTATACACCATCCAGTGTGACTCATGGGAGAGTAAAATATCTTCTCAAACATCAAAGGAACCCGAGCACAAACAAAAACACGTACCACCTCACAACTGCCAAAGTAATACAGGTTTCAAAGCATGGACGAACATAGCTGCATAAGGGAGCAGTTATTTCGGTGCATCTGAAATGCCTCAAAACCAGGTACTACCTTCAAAACAGAGACACAAACACCCTTAACCAGGGACTGCTCCAAACCTTTGAGGTCTCACTTCACCGGGCTGCGCTCAGGCTTTCCAGCAGCCTCCAAACAGCATTTGCTTTTGCAGATCATGTGCGCTGCAAAGGCGCAGCCCCTCCCAAGGGGGAGCTCAGGGCTGGAGGGCTCAGGGAATTGCTTTGCCTTCGCACAGCTTTCAGCCAGGCTTTTAACGTCTTCTCTTCCCTTCTCCTATTTAACCAGGCGGTGGTGTGTTGTTAAGGAGCTGCAGAGCTGCTGCCGCATTGGCTGCAGATGACATCATTATTGATTACTGCTTTTATCCTGCTCCCTGGCGATGCTGCTCCACCTGGCTCAGACCTGCGCCCATTAATTTCATGAACCAATTAATCCGCAGTGTGTGCGCCTATGTGCGTGTGCATGTGTGCTGGGGGAGGCCTGGTACAACTACTACTGCCGAGTGTTTCTAATTAAACAAAATGTTAATCTTGCAGCACATTGTGCAGAATTCCTCCGAGTTTAATTAAAACAACTGCGACTGGAGGCGTGATCAGATTTGAGGATCAGATCGACAGAGGAAGCACCACCGAACATCACATATTGCACTGATCCAAGAGCTCACATTTCCTTCCTGCCAGGAAAGTGAAACTGGCTTCATCCCCTAACAATTGGATTCCCTTTAATAATGCAATTACAGTCTCAATTCAATCCCCACAAGACATGCACACGCATGCCCTGCCACCTCCTCCTCAATCCCCAAACACCAGCCCAGACCTGTTACCAAGTAAATAAATAAGGAATGGTTTGGATTGTGAATTCTCTTTCTAAAAGCAGCCCAGACAACTGCAAGAACAAAAGAGGGAAGATGCAAGCTTGGAGGGCACACCTGGCCTGCCGCTGAATCCCAGGCTAGCTCATGCAGGCAAGCGTTGTCACATCCTGCACTTGCCATATTAACAGAGCTCATACCTACCCTTAGACTGAGAAGTGTAAAGGTTTCCCTTGAGAAAAAGCTGATGAATTATCTCAAAGCCACTGAACAAAGTAGGGTGAGCAGTAGAAGGGGAGGAAAGACTGAGGGAGGCAGGGAGAGGAGAGCACTTCAGCATTCATTTGTATTAAATCCTACTGGAGCCATGCTCAGTGTGGGGAGCCATGTGCATGCACTGATGCACACACGGCCCTACAGACAGAGCAAAGGGCACCAACTGCAGCAAAAGGAGTTTGTCTCTCATCCCTCTAGAGGAGTTTGTCTCGCTGTCTCTCGTCCCTCTAGAGGGTGGCAGCTCTGTGTTTTGTGCAAGATATGAGGATGATGAAGGAAGATAAAGCGGGTGCTGATGTTGCTCTTTTTCCCGCAGGGCGTGCAGTTATTTAATAATTTAGAGGAGGATGGTGTGAGCATGTACAGATGAGCTACACATTGAATGCAGAACGCTACAATGAGGATGTTGTTGAATAAAAGAGGAACTGTTTTGCTTTTCTCTGGAGATACACAGCCCAGCTCACGGATACTGGCTGGTCTCTCATCAGTCTGCCATCCTCACTTCAAGGGCGAGAAGCCAAGAGCACAGAGACGAAGCAGCTCAAATGACACTAATTTTTAAGCAGAACCAGGATCAGAATCCAGTACTTGTGAAGCTTAGTCCTGTCCAGATACGTGAGCTGGCCCCACAACAGTGTAGGTAATACACAGCCTTCCGTACCACTAACGTGCTCCTATGCACACTCCACTGAATTAAAATTGGCCTGACGTTATTCATAAACTACAGAACTAATCTGCTTTCTACTTGGCCTGATCTTCAGCTCGTTACAGGAACAGCCAAACAAGACCAGTTAGAAGCACATCTGCCAAGACCTTCTCAAGTGGCCAGGTAACACCCCCGAGGCAGCTCCTCCCCAGCACGCGCTCCCGTGGGGCTCAACGCTTCCTGCAGAGCATCCAGAACTCATTTGTGTTTTGTTGACCTAAAGCCAACGATTGCAAAATCCAACCAAACAGCAGAAGTCTTGCTAGAACATTCTACATGCCCACGCCAGATGTCCTCTTTGAGTAGGAAATGTGTGATGGAAATTTCAGGCCAGGACTGCTAGAGAAACGAACACTTCATAAAAAAACAACAGGGAATCACTAAAAAAAAGTCTGAATGTCCATACCCAGCAGCCTGACCCACACACTGGTAATAAGTGCCACAGACCTTGCGTGTCTAACAGCCACCCTCCTCAATTTGCCAGAGTGCAGTAATCCTCAGGAAAAGACAGCATCAGCCAGCATGCAGCGAGCTGTCAGGGCGCAGCAGACCTTGCTCCATTACATTTAACTGGACTGAGCACTGTTTTTTATGGGATCAATGTACAATTCATGTTGCATTTACTAACGACTCGCAAAGGGGAGCCCCCATGGAACTCTATCAGCTTCAATAAAGCAAAGAACCAATCTCTGCCTGCCCCTCCTCCAAATGCAGCTCGCTGCCCCCGCACAGCACAGGCAATGCAGGCAGAAGGCTGCAGCCCGGTCACCTGCAGGCAGGGTGAGGACAGTCCTCCATGGCATGAGAATTGCTGCCCTAGGCTGCTGCAGAAGTGGAGGGAAGATAAAACCTGTGTATAGGAAGCAGTAATAGTAATAATAAAAATTAAATTATGTACATCTTTCCTGGAGTGTGGAGCTCAGAGAAACAATACCAACCGAGAGCCGGGGTGCCTGTGTCAACTAGCTTCCCTTCTGCCCGAGTTATTATGAAAAATGACAGCAGCTGGAGTCAACAATAACTGGAAAATGCTTCCCAAAACCACTTTCTTTCCTCTTCTCTGGGCTCTGCAGGAATCAGGTTTGCAGGCACTACTTCCAGCCTGCTCTGGAAAGAACAGCAAGCCTCTGCAGACCAATGGAAACTCAGATCCGGGAAACAGGACAGGAAGGGCAAACGAGTGAAGATATTCTGTGAGCTGAGTGGTGTCCATCACAAGCTTTGCTCCTCAGAGCTCCCGGAGGTTTCCTCTCCTGCAGCTTCCTGCTATTAAGCGAATGCATACGGACTTCTATCATGGTCTGATCCAAGAATAGTCATGTGGATAACCAAAGAAGGGTTTCCTCCCCATCCCTTCAGCAGCCCCATCTAGGAGGGAAGAACGTATTTCTTCTCTGTTTCTGTTCTCTGTGAGACTGTCTGCTCTGGCGCTAAGGAAATCCCCTAACTCTTCATACACGTGTATTCCACGAAGTTACACAAACGTATTTCAAACTCATTACAACAGCACAGCCAACAGGCTGCAGAATGAGTCCAAACCCCATCCTGCGGAGTTTGTAACAGCTGGGGCCCAGGTTTCCATACTGCACAGCATGCCAAGATAACAGCTTCTGCAAATGACAGCTCACATTCATCTCCAAGCTGTGGAGCTGCCCCCATCTTTATGCCAAGCATTCGTTCTGAAAGTGAGAGAAGAGAGACAGAAAGGAGGAGGAGGCACTGCAAGGAAAGACAGAGAAAAGACAAACAGGAGAGTGGGTGAACGTAGAAGGAGATTGAGAAAAGAGAGGAACAGATGCCAGCATGCTGACTTTGTCATTGTGGAGATCAGTGGATTCGTGCTTGGTCCTTTTAACCTTCCCATCACTTATAAATGAAGACAAAGACAAGACAGTCTGTGCTACGTGAAAGGTAAGGAAAGATGAAGGATGGAATAACTCCAGCAGTGCGGGGAGGGGAAGGGTGTGCTGCAAAAACTGTCTCCCCGCTGCTCTTCAGCGCCCTGTTGGACAAGGCCTGCAGGTCGTTACTGCTCCCCCCACTTTTCTGGACTGGTACTCTACCTGCTTTCGTAGTCGGTTAGCTAAGCTAATGAACAAAGTCCTGTCAGGCAAACAGAACAGCAGCTCTTGTGAAAGCACCACAGCACCGGAGCAAAGCACACAGTAATAACGTTCTGGTGGGATCAGCAAAGTGCATAATTAGTCAGGCAGGGAGATACAGCTCCTGTTGTGTCATCTGCCTCTCTAGCTGACATGTGTATGATGCTGATACCGGAAGGAAGAGCGGCAAAAAGACATGTACAAAGCAGTGCTGTCCCTAAGGGCCATCACTGAGCTCAAGGCATCATTTCCCATACACTGCAGCTTTCTTGTGAGTGCCTGAAAAAAGCAGTGAGAATTCAGAGGATTTGTGAGAGCAGGAGTTGGAAGACAACGTTCTCTCTTGCCACTGATCACATTACAATCAAAGGGTAGAAATTTTGGTTATGATCACAGGGGCACCTCTCCCAAACCGTCACAACTCCTGAGGAATAAATGAGAGGAAGTGTGAAGAAAAAGGCTCCCAGCTCCCAGCCAGACCGCAGCTAAACACTCTCTGCCATAAAGCACTGTTGCAGCCTCCCGACAGAGACATCCCACCACATACTGCCAGCAGAAGGTTAAATGCCACGCCAGGCAGAGGAGTAACACAAAGATTTCAGTGCACCTACACAAATCTGTCAGGCATGCCTGGACCATGGGCTCACATCCTCAAAGGAAGCCAGCAGCTTGCAAATGCAGAGCCTGCCAGGTGAGCAGCAGAAGGGATATTCCTGCTACAAAAGGCTTTGCCATGTGCCCTTTATGTCTGATCTTTGTTTATTGCTCTGTGCTAGGGATCTGCACACAGATTTAGCTCCACACTGCCAGGGACGTGCCCACTCTCTGTTCTAACAAAAGGACATCAGATGCTGTTGAAAATACTGGAGTTGCTGAAGAAAAGGCAATATCTGGTGCTACTCATAAACCCAGGGAGGGAATATTTGTTGGAGGGAAGATCATGGGGACCTAGGATAATTCATGTTGGAAGGACCCTCAGCACATCTTCCTAACAAGACTCCTGCATGGTCTGGTAATAGCAAGCACTCTGCCTTTGTTTCTTACATAGCCACTTTATGACACTGAAGTAATCAAAGCAAACAGATCTGACAGGTCAGAACAAACCAAAGAAGGACACTGTGCTCTGGCCATGCATTTTGTGACAGTCCTCCCACCCATGAGAAGGAAGAGAGAATCTGATGGGTGCCTTCTCCCGTGACACTGACACATGGCAGGCAGAAATGTTCTTTACCTCGGAGGACGGTCAGCTTGGCATGGACGGTGACTTCCCCATGAGGGTTTTGAGCAACACACTCATAAATGTTCTCATCCCGGGGAGTCCGGAGCGGCTGGATCCTCAAAACAGCACCTGCACTTTCATCAAATTCAATTGTCTGGGGAATAAAAGGAAAGAAACACATACACATAGTAAGCATCCTTGGCTTGCAACTAGGTTAATTTCTGCTTCCAAAGGAGGCATCAGCACATATACAAACACATACGCTTGGAAACACACATCAGCTGTCCCACAGTGCCCAGCACACAGCCAGCATGGCCAGCTTCTCTCTGCTGACCTGAAGGAGCCAGGAAACTGTCACACCAAACCCCATCCCTGACTTCTGGCACACCAAAACTGCTATGTGTATCTCAGATCTCTCACATGATGAGTCATGGTGATGGTGTGTGTGGAGTGGGTTCAGAATACAGCTGATGAAGCAGGGGGAAATGGACTGAGCGAAACAGAAAAGGAACAAAGAATCTTTGCCTCATTCTTTCATCTGCGTAGGCAAATAACCCCACAAAGCTCTGCTGAGCACACAGCTGCCTGGCAGGACAGACTCCCACTGCAAATTCCACCGGATGACCTCCAAGTTCTCGTCACTCCGGTCATTTCCATCCAAATTATGTCTATCTAAGCAGTGCCAGCAACTGTATTGTTTACTTCAGGCTGTTCCAGAGTTAAAATAGTGAGTTGGGGATGAGTATGAAAGATGCATTTGTGGAGCCCAAGAAGTACCAGCTTATAGCTGGAGTTTCTTAGGGCAGGGAGAAGGCAGCTTCATGTTATATCTGAGGAGGGAAAAACTAAACAACCAACCAACAAAACAAAAGAAAAATCACCATTAACATAAAAAAAACCCATGAACACTGTTGCTTTGGAACAATCTCAGCTGTGAACGTGGCCAAGAGCTTGTACTTCACTCTTTCTGCTGTTATAACTCCTTTTCTTCCCAATCTCCTATTATCGGGCCTTAGAACGGCCACAAAGGAGCAGTAACCGCTTTCTGTCAGTCCCTTTCTGCATACACAATGACTGGACGGACGTCTTACCTCAAACCTCTGAGAGTTCACTTTCTTCCCTTTCTTGTTCCAGGTGACTCGTGGCTTCGGGTCTCCAGTTGCTTGGCATACAAAAGACGCCACCCCTCCCGACACACCAATTTGGTCCACAGGCTTTTTAATGAACACAGGGGGACCTTTTAAAATAAACAAAAACAAGAAACAAATCACAATTGGCACAAGGACAGACAAACTCTAATAAACACTGTCTGTAATTAATAGCAGTGTTATCGCCGCTGTTCTCTTATGATCCCAGATGAAATCCATCCTCTGGGCCTCCTGGGAACGAGCAGTCCTTCCTTCCATTTTGCATATGAAGAACCTACATCACAAACTGATTAATGGCCTGATCCTACAATGAGATTTCAGTGGGATGAGTTGCAAAGCCTCTCTTACTTCTGAAGAGTGGACTTGTAAGCCATGTTGCACAAGGGAAGCTGATGTGTGAAGTCCATCTAAGGATCATCAGAAGAAGCTGAGCTGAAGAGTTTCTAAAAACACTGGATTGCACCCCCTAAGCCAAAAGCTCCTCAATGACCTCTCATAACCAGCTTCCCTAAAGGTGCAACAAGGCCTGAGCCAACACACTCTGTGCCTGGGGCTGCATTTTAGCCAGCCTGGGCCGAGGGAACAGCACTTGTGCTTGCAGCAGCTCTCCCTAACAGAACTTCTGCAAGGATGGGGGAGGATGCTGGGACAGGCCTTCCGATCCAGGAAGGTGTCAGGGAGCTTCTGATGGGAGGAACACGAGGCCAGAAATGTCTGTGCAGAGCCCATATTGCCTTTGTCTATGGGAAATCTCCCTCCCATACTCTAACCTGTTTCCTGGCACAGCTTTCTCTCATCTAGTTAGCTTAAAATTTATTGAAATATTTCAATCCCAAGGCCACAGCTGCGTTCAGATAAAATCACTCAGATCATAAAGTTGCCTTCTGTTGTTCTTGAGAAAAGCAGACCACGTGACTGTGAAATCTGTGTATTTATACGTACATACTCAGTCTATAAAACAAGATGCAAACAGCCTACCGAAGAGCTAAGAAGCTAAGAGCCCTACTGAAGGGCAAAGAGAGCAGTCTGCAGGATCTTTCAGGGCTTGAAAGATAGAAGGAAGCATTCCCCCTTCCCTGCCTGGTGTGGCCAGGAGTATATAAATAAAAGCCACTGAGCAAGCTCATGTGATGCAATCAAGCATTTGTTTCCATGCTGGAGATAAATGCAGTTTGCTGGAGCTGTTTATGTCCCATTGAATGCTGTGTACAAAGCATGGGATGTATAAATATCCAGATCTGTATGTAGAGGTCAGAATATTCTTTGCAGTGTTACTGATAAAGGTTATCAAGCAAGTCCCACTGGAGGCATCGGTACTTGGGAATTTGTCTTCCACCCAAGAATGACAAAACCAAGCCCTGCTGCAGGCTCAACCTGCCTGAACCCAACTTCCTCCCTCTGCTCCACGTTCAGAATCTGACCAGTTTGTAGAGGTCAGATCTGAAGGTACAGCCAAAGTCATCCAGGGCTTAAGAGCACTTTATTGACGTAAGCTCACTTCCTAAAATGAAAGCCCCTAACAGTCTTTAATGTTATGTATACATTGATACGGGTGCAAGCAGCACAATAAGAGCACAAATAAAGACAAATAAAGCTCTATTTTTGTCCTGAAGAAAGTGGAAGTGCTCCAAATGGAGAACAAGGAGGAGTCTCAGCATTCCTTGTTAGGAGCTCTGCTGACTCCTGGGGTGCTGACAGGTAAGCTGATCTGCTCTTCTGAGACCGCTGCACTGCTGCGCTGCCTACAGTCAGCTTGCTCAGAGAGTGAGAAACAAAGGAAAAGAAACCAAACATGAATCCCTACCAAACCACCCATTTGATTTTGCTACTCAGTTGGAAAAATCAGTGAAAAGCAAGGCTGAATTATTGTTTTTAGAACTGCCCAAGTCTCCGAGCTCCAGACTTTGATTCTCGCCGCTCCCCCTGACAGATCACCCACAGTGCTCTCCACCTATGCATCCTCGTCACTGCACCACTTGTCACTCCAGCCCACGCCAACCGCAGAACAGCCCTCTCCTCTCTGGGAAAGAGAAAGCCGGCGCTACCACAGCAAGGTGGTGATGATAGAAAGCTGAAACAGATTCCTATGTGCTGCGTAGGACTGCTACAGCTCTGCCATTCCAGGCCCAGCCTGCAGCAAAACATGCAGTTAGAATTCCTGCTTCTGCTCTGCAAGCAGCTCGGAAAGCCTCCAGAAGCAAGAAATGGGTGTCCCCGTGACCCTGAGTGCTGCCAACAGCAATGCCATGTAGGCAGGTGATGAGACCATCAGTCCACCCTCATGGCAATCCCTATACAGACGACCTCCAGTTGGCTTCCCTTTCCAAAGCGCAGCCCTGCAGACATTTGGGGATGGGATTTCGTGAACTCTCACACGGACTTTGAGGAGAAGCTATGAGATGATAGAGGTGTGGTCTCATGCCCATCCCTGAGGAGCACACACACAGGAACGTGTCAAAGCATCAAGCCATGTGCCCCACAGGACTGCTTTCCTCACAGGAGAGGAACCTGCTGCTGCCTCACCTCTCCTTCCTTCACTCCTTCACGTGACACCACCACTGAAGGTGTTCTTCAAATGCAGTCATATAAAAAGAAAACATCTCCTGCCAATGATACACAGATGCCAAAACAGTCTGAGGAACTTTACAGCAAGGAGGGTACATTTCACCCTTTAAACCTACATGTCCCTTGGGAACTGCCGCCACGGTGGATTTCAGGTGGTGGATGAGGACTGAGGGGGACAGCCCGGCCGCCAAACGCCCTCCTGCAACACCAAGATGGCAAAGGCAGAGAAAGGGATGGGGAACGTGGGGGTGCTCTGAGCACAGGGAGAGAGGCAAAAGCACAAAGAGGTTGAACATAACTGAGCCAACTGCTGAAGGTGGAGATAAAAAGGCAGTCTGAACCTGCTGACTCTTCTCTCTGCTGGCCTCCAGGCAGGCCTGTCTGCTCCTCCTGCATTGGGCTATGGAGGGACAGGGAGGCTGGGGATGCCTTCAGCCCCAAGGACTACACCACGGGGTAGGAGCAGCTTCCTCCATGGTCCTCCAACTGGGAGACACTGCCTGGAGGGCTGAAGGGAGAACTCACACCAGCCTGGCTAATGGAACAAAGCATCGGCAGCAGAGAGGGCTGAGTAAAACCAACATGGCCACCGCCAGCCCTGCAGGAAGGCCAGCCCTCATCCAGCCCCAGCAGCAGGACAGCAGGAGGCAGGGCACAGCGGGGAAATATCGACTTCCCTGGGTTTTTCTGTGACAAAATTGATTCTCAAAGCACTTCACATCAGCGTGCCAGATCAATGCTCAAACATCCTCCCAACCAGCCCGAGCTCGAACGCCCCTGGTGCTGGCTTAGGGAATCTGGGGCTGATGTGAGACAGCAAAACTCACCTCAGTGCTCATCACCCCACTGCCAAATCCCCCGCACTGCCTCTGGGAAAGCACCTCAACAATGGATGGCAAATGAAGACAAGCCGCTCATTCTTTCGTCTGGCCCCAGCACACAGAACAGCAGGAGCCTGGCTGAAAGGGTCCCTCGCCCACAGCAGCAGCAATCCACAGAGACAAAACCAAGCCAGTTACAAAACACATATTTTAAAAGGTTTTGCTTCCTTTTTCAGTGCCCCTGGTCCAGCACTGGTGGATGCCCCACACCAGTCCCAGCAACCCAAGGCTGCACCCGAGACTGCCAAGGAAAGATGGCAAAACCAAAAGCAAAGCAAGTAGGCCATTTTCTTTTCACTAGCTGGCTTAGCACAGCCCTTCCCAGGGCACAAGGCCGTGCCATTCTGCCCACCATTCCCAGTCAATCTGCAACAACGTGGTGCCGAGCTGCCCACCATGAGAGCATGCCTGCACCACCAAAGGACCCGGGGCACATTAGGCAGTGTCATCCTTCACCCTAGCTCAAAAATACTCGACAGATCAGAAAACATCATTTCTTTGTGCACATACATACACAACATTACATACACAGAGAAACATCCGTACTTCTGCCTTTCACAAGGGCCAAAGATGAGGCTGTTAGGCCCTTTGCAGTTAATGCCACGTAGTTGTTGGTGTCAGCACACCCTGATCTGCTCTCCCAGGCTCCAGATGATTCCCACAGTCGGGATCCAGATCTCTTGCTCTGACGCACATTCGGCTGACCTTGGGCTCTCACCCCTCCAGCACCTCCGTCTGCCACCCGCCGTGCAGTGACAGCCCTCATCCCTCACACCTGCCTGCCTGCTTCCAGACACTGTGAGCAATGTGGAGTGAAGGAGGGTCTCGGCATGGGTCTGCTCAGCACTCAACACCATAGATGGGCTTGCACACAGCTACAGCCTCCATATACCATAACACAAACAAAATAGCCAGGAAAACAGAACCTGGAGACCCTCTCCCATGTGCATTTCCTGGTGGGATAAGATAAAAAGCAAAAGCCAGACAAAAGCCTTGCAATCTCCCAACAACCAGGTCATGTCAGCTGGCAGGAGGACATCTCACCCTTCGGACTTCCAGAGCAGCCAAACCAGCCTCTGGTTCTCAGAAGGAACTCCACGGGGCTCTCTCTGGCATGCAAAGAGTTAAGCCCTCTTCTCCCCCCATCCCTCCTCTGGTTTTGGGGCTGAAACTTTCTGCTGATCCAGTGAAACTCCATCTCCATTCTCCAGAACTGCTGACAGGCTGACAATCCGAGGAGGAGGAGGACAAGGCGCTCCCTCAGCCGCAGCGCCGGACGGCACCGCTTTCATCTCCCCTTACCAACCTCTCTGGCCACGTGTGATGTGGGCACGGCTCAGCACCGAGCGGCTGTTCGCTGGTTTAGGAAATGTTGACACACGCGTGCCGCTGCCGTCTGCCTGCATGCAGCAGATGCATGCCCTGCGCTCCAGGGATCGAGGCGGGAGCGCCGAGCAGCTGCGGACAGCCTGGGGGGGACGGCTGAGGAGCAGAGGAACAGCTTTGTCACACTGATGGAGCAAACAAGGGGAGCAGGAGGGAGAACGAACAGCAAAGCCACAGACACGTTTGCGGGGGAAAGGAGAGGAGATCAACAGGGAGAACGCAAGAGGAATGGAGCAAGATGGAGAGAAGGGAGGCGCTCAGAGCAAGGAAGTGGGGATTAGACAGAGGAGACGAACCATGGAGCAGATGAAAACAGGAGAGAGCAGCCAAATTTCAGACAGATGGAGAGTGGGGAGCAAGAATGCGATGTTTGGAATGGGTACACATTTCACAGCAACGGCATTAGAGAGCGGGGGAGCTTGTGAGAGGGGCAGGGAGGAGAAAGATGGCTCCAGGATTTACATTTGCCATCGTGAGAAGAGCGAGAGCTGCAAATGGGAGCAGGACAGATGCAGGCCGTGGTGAGGGTCTCTATGGAGAGACTCAGGGAGACCGAAAGCAGCTCCTGGGAAGGTCCTGCAGGGACACCGGTCCCCCTGAAGCCCGAGGTTTTACTGACAGGTTCTGCTCCTTTTTTCTTTCTTCCCTCAGGGCTGTTTCTCAGTGCCTCACAAATAAAATTAAAATTAGGGTTTTCTGACAGAACAAACAAACAGGGAGTGAATTATATTCCATTTCCCTGTCAATAACTTCTCCCCAACCCAGTCGCCTTATCATCATAAAAAGTCCATTAAGCAGTAATTGGGAAGGCAGCAGAATGCGGGGCTGGTCCATGACACAGAAGCACGCTCGCTCCTCAACTGGCCTTTTCTGGGAAGGCAGACAGGATAATTATAGGCTTCAGACAGAGACTTCCTCTTACTGTCAGCAGCTCCTGGCTCCCTTCAGGGAGATGGGACTGGCAAGGTTGGGGAATGGAGGGTAAAAAAAGACTGAGGATGTTTTTTTAGAAGTGAAATACTTCCACCTTGCTACTCCCTTGGTGCTGATCCATCAAAGTCCTTCCTTAACTCAGAAGGTCTGGGCTGCACGCAAGGCTTTCCCCCTGTGAGAAATGTGGGAATGTCACCTGAAAGGTTTCCCCTTCCCCTACCCTGTATATCCCCAGAGCAAGAAAGACAGCAGAGAAGGATGGGACCCTGGATGGGATTTAAGACAAGCAGAAAAGAGGTGAAAAGGAGCAAGAACTCATTTCACACACAGCTACGTGGGCTGGCCAACACCCAATGCCCTCCTCTGCATTCCTGCCTGTGCTGTCAGCTCCCTTCTCTCCCTGCAGCCAGGATGAGGCTGCAGACCCCTCACAGCTCTCACCACTGAGCTGCTCCTGCCAGGAGCCTTACCATTTTGGGGGTTTGGCACATCCATACGGCCTTCAGGCTCCTATTTGCAATGCATTCAGATACAGACCTTTCAGAAGAGGAGGTACAAGCCTGCAGCAGAGGAGGCAGGATGAGTCTGAGCCTACCAAAATCTATTCCTAGTTCTGACACCCAAGGTGAGAAAAAACACATTATCTTGCTGGCTAGAGGGAAGGCAGAATCCTTCCTTCTGGTCTACTTAAAATGCTAGTTTTAAGGAATGGGACTGTGCCTTATCGTCCAGGAGCAGCAGCGAGAACCAAGTCACCCCATTTCAGCACGACTTCTTCACACTGAATCCACGTGCATGGAAAGGATTCTCTACCTGCTTCCTGCCTGCACTCAGTACAGGTCTGTTTCACTCTCCCTCCCTGGGAGGGCCAAAGGAGCAAGTGGGAGGCAGTGCAGATGGATCTTTGTAGCATCTCTATCCAAGACTCTTACTCACCCACTGGCACTACAACGCAATGCCAGGAAGAAAGAAGCTCCTTGCAATCAGCAAGAGCTGGAGCAGACATGCAGTGCTGTCATAGAGGATGGCAGCCCTGCGATCACTGCTGAGGGACCAGCAAGCGCAGGGGCACACGCAGCCTCAGCAACGTGGCAGGCCACGGCCCTGGAGGTATGCAAGTGCTTTCAATCATGCATAACAACATCACATCCCATATTTGTCCACAAGTTCTATAACAAGGCATAACAACCCAGAGCTGAGCAAGAAACCCAAGAAACTACCCTGGCAACTTAATGAGGGTCCCCTGTCCATCAACATCATGACAGCAATCCCAGATTGTTTGCAATCAGAAGCTTAAGGTGGAGAGCGGTCCCTTGCCCTGCAGTAGTGCTAGGACAGCTTCTCCAGCTGTGTCATTGGCATCGGCATCTTGGAGAAGCTCGACTCACCTCCAGGAGGCAGCCAGGAAGGCCTTGGCAGTCACACAACTGCTGCTGCTCTGCTAGAACTACCAGAAGAGCCAGAGTCTATGGGGGATACCAGAACATGACAAAGCACCTCCCATGGCATATGCCTGAAAGAAGAGAAAGCTAACTACACAAGGATCCCAAGTCCCTGGGGATCGTGCCAGCTTAATATAGCCCAGCAGAGGTCCTGATCTGCTGAAAAGTGACAGCAGAATCAGCGGCAATGGGGAAAACACACTGCTGCAAGCTGCTGCATCTCAGGGCCTTTCAGAGGAAGCGCAGTGCCAGAAGCCCCAAGGATATGAGCAGGGAGGTCAATTCTGATCCCTGATTTAGTGATACGACAAAGACTTTTGCAAAATGTAAGCACAAGGAGAGGCCCCTGGCCTTGCATGGCCAGCCCAGAAGGGCTGACAAATGGTGCCCATCACGATCTGCTGGCTAATACAAGCACTGGAGGATGAAGGTACACCAGATAAATACAACACTGTCTGATAAAACTCTTTTCCTCATGTAAATAAAAGCTATCTTACTTCCATTTTCTTTCCACACACAGTTTACAGTTCCAATGTATTAGCTGTGGTTTTGGTACTGTTTTGAAGCATGTACTTCCCAGAAATGCAAGCAGTGTTTCTTTCAGGGGGAAGTCTCCTCACCTGCAGAAAAAGGACAAGGCACAATTCCTAGAGCACAGGATTTGGGATATTTCCAAAAGCTTGTTATATCATTTTATATCATTCCCATCCAATTTGAAACACCCTATTCCATGTCTTAACAGCACACTGTGAGCTTGAATCGCTCATCAGTAACGAGACTGGGATGTGAAAGGGAGCTCAAGAATGGGAGATTCTGAAAACAAAACCCAATAAAGCCATGACTAACGGGTAAAACATTTAAGAATCACCAACTTTGGCTCCTACCGTGAGTTATTACAATTTGTGTCTCTCAACCACAAAACTCATCCTTCAGATTTGTACACATCAACACGTGGGAAGAAAAAAGGGAAACTCCAACAACAGCACTGAGAACCAACAAGAGCATGGAGCTCATGGACTCAGGGCTGGGACAAGCGAGCCAGAAAAACGTGAGAGATGTGGAAAAACTGCGACAAGGAACCCTTAAAGTCTTCTGTCAGTGACAGTGATTGAGGAAGGGGAGCTTCCTCAGGACACCTCCCTGTTCACATCTGATTCCTGCCGAGAGACGCAAGGAATGGCACCAGGGCAGAAAATGCCTCTTCCACTCAGGGGAAGGCGGTCCCTCACGTGGCAGTGATTGGAATTACCCGCTGGTAGCAGCTCAGCCACGGCTAGAGGAGCAGCGCAGTCTTCATCACGAAGGAAGCATGCAGAAGGCCCTCAAAAGCAAACAGGTCGCACTCTGCAGGCAGTGCGGAAGGATGGCGATGTGAGGGCATCTCCAGCAGCAGAACAAAATCCCATATGGAGTCTTTTAGAAACTCAGTGCACAAAACCAAAGCGGGGGCAAAGATCCCAAAGTGCCACCACTCTTCTCAGGACACCCCCAAGTTTATGAATAAACCCCCAAGTCCTGTTGGAGGTGAGGGAGGAAGAGGACACAGTCAAACTAATTTGACTTCATTAATTAAAAAAACCACCAAGTTTCATCACCCCGACACTCTTTAGAGGTTGTGTGAGTGCGGAGGGGAGTTATGCTCATTAATTATGCAGAAAATGCAAAACTATCATCCTCTGAATGAGTTTAAAATAAGGAGAAACCCTTTCAGGATGGGGAGAAATTACTCCCCAAGGCAGCTGAAATTTCTCTTGCAACTTCAAAGGCCAATAAATTATTCAAATTGCTCGCGCCACTCCACACTCTGCCTCTCTCCCCTTCTCAATTTTATGCTCTGACTCAATTAAGGGTTTGGAGGACTTTGGAGAAACTTTGTGGAATGCTGAACCAGATGCAGCTCCTATTTATTTATTTCTTTTTTAAAGCTTTACTTTTCCTCCTGGCCTCAAAAGGAAACAGAAATTATTTCATGCATTCCAGATGAAACAAGCGTGGCGTTGGTTTAAACCCAACCCGAAATGCTTTGTGCCTGCAGTGAGCACGATGGGACATGCTGGAAATCCTCTGCACAACGGCACTATGAAAACCAGGAGGTCAGCCCATATTCCTTCATGTCAACTGCTTAAATCACTCACTGCGATATCCCCTTTCAAAGTCTTAGCAGTGCATGTTCCAGCATATATTCACAGTGCTCTCTCCTGGCAACCTGCAGGTCTGGGTTAGCAGAGATCTCCTCCCCAGCCCCTCCACTCTGCTCTGCCCTCGGATGGGGCAGGAGGTGGCTCTGCCACATCACAAGGCAACCATTCAGCACTGCTGAACCCCAAACCAACACTGAAACCGAGGACACCGGACAAAACCATGGCAATGGAAGCCCCTGCTTAAGAAGGAACACCCAGACATGCAAAAGGAGGGAAGGGGGTTTGAGGAGGTGCAGCCACAGACAGGACGCTTCTAACTCCTTCAGTTCCTCCATGTGCAGCAGATGGCATAAAATCCAACTGCTTTCATGAACTTCCTCCAGAATTCAAGGCAGCTGCACTGCAGGAGCATCGTAGCTGCCTAAGGTGGGCACTGGGACCAATTATGCTGCAAGAGAACATCTTTGACTGGAGGGGGGGGAGTGGCACGAAGTAAATAGAACTGTTCTTTGGAGACTGTCTTGCAGGTCAATTTGAGCCCAGATTCCATCCCACGCACACCAAAGAATGATATTCCTCTCATTGGGTGTCCTTGAAAAGTGCTCTGCTTTGCCTTCTAAGAATAATACTGGGCTTGCCAGGCCACAAAAAGCTGGGAATACCCTCACAGATTCCCTTCAGTGACCCAGAAGACTCGCGTCTAGTTGGCCTTGAACAGACATGAGCACACGGACCTCTCCAAACAGCCAAGGTGACCCAGGAACTCAGCAAGACAGCAAAGTTGCCATCCTTCCTGGCAGCACGTATGAGAAGCGCCTGGGTGAAAAGCACACCCAGAGGGGAAGGTCACAGAGAAACAGGCACTACCTTTCTGGTGAGGTCCGGTGCAGATGAAAAGCCCTGGCTCTGGCACACAGGTGTGGTGAAGGCAGACATTTCCTCCATCACCAATACCACGCAGACGACTTTTTCGAGCAAGCCGCTTGCTTACACAACAAACAGATGCTCCTTTCCCCTGCCTGAGCCATACAATGAAGCTGAGCAGCAAGAACCTCTGGCTGGGAAAGATCCTTCACCAGGAGACACCCATGGCTGCATCCCAAATACCCGTGGCTGCTCTGTCCCCAGGTGCACCTCGGCTGAGATTAATGTAATCAGTGTCTGCAGTGTGGGGCACAGCTGGGACCCGGGAGGTGACACCCCCTGCCCCCATGGAAGCTCTTTCAGAAGATGATTTATTTCCTCTCCTGGTCCTATAGGAACAAAAACTTCCCAATTTAAGTTACCTAAAAAAAAAAAGAATAAAAAAATGACATCACTCGATCCAAGCAGGCAAGGTTTAATTTAATCAGGCACTTAAACAAGGTGACACAGAAGCTTAATTCAGCGTCCTTGAGTGGGATGACAACTAGTCCAGAACCCTGAGCAACCGCAGGCTGGATCACAGCTGGCAGACGGAGAAGGCAGTAAAGGAAAGGACACAAGGAGTCCCCTCACCTACAAAGGAACACAAGCAGCGCACGGGTCCAGGAGAGGGAAGTGGGGTCACTGCATCCCAGGAGGGCGCAACTCAGACCCCACTTCCACAGGAACAACGCTTGGTGTCCTGCGTGCACCACCAGGGTGAAAGGGCCATTCTGCAGCAACTGCCCAGCTCCACAGCGGGGTTACACCACCATGAATGCAAACACTGCCACAAGTGCTTGTGGGGCCAGCTCAGCTTCACCACATTGTGCTACCTTCCATCCCCATGGGCAGCACTGCTGCTTCGTCAATCAGTCAGGCTTACTCTGAGAGACGGAGCAGCTCTCACACAAAGCAGAGCAACATTATCTTCCTGCTGTCGTCATCTCAACATGTCCATCAAGCCCTACAACAGAACCTCCTCGATGTTTACAGCCATCTGACATTGACAGCTGCTATCCCAGACAACAACAGACAAAGCCAGGACTTCCAGAACCCAGAAGAGACAACATAGAGGAGAGGAATCACTCCTGTGAGGAAGGGGAGCTGAACACTGAGCACAGCTCTGCACCTCTCCTTGTTGCTCCCAACACACGGCACAGCCCAAACCGGGCTGTGTGGGCTCCTCTCCATCCCCCTGCACGTGTTCTCTGTCCTCGTGTTCTCTGTCCCCACTACAGCCCCACGTGCAGAGCAGCCCCTGCTGCCATCTGCTGCCAGCTGCACACTGCAGCCCCCACGCACACGCCCGGCGTGAATTACTGCGCTCTCCAAATTAACGATGGAACAAGGGCAATTAAAAGGGAAGAAAGTCAGGGGAATGCACCATAAAAGAGGCTTTATTCTTTTATTTTGTCAATTGCAATTTAGCTTTAATTATTTATGGTAATACTAGCGTGCTAGTAAGTGTTCTATAACATGATTTATAAAAGGAAGGAAACCTAAGTAATAAGTAACATTCGCTGCTGCATCTGCTATTAAATCTTTGCTGGGGCGGAGAGCACACACACCAGCCCTGTGTATGCAAAGTACCAATTAGCAAAGCACTACTGTAAAACGCAAAGCTTTAATCAATGGGAAAAATCCACTTGAAAACAGCGAGCATGCTGATTTCAGTTATAAAAATTACCACGTTTCTATACAGTAAGTGGCTTTTTATCTGCACTGGAGGAGCACTTATAGGGAGCGTTTGTTCCTGCGGGTGGCACGGGGGTACCTGACTGCCGCCCGGCCGAAGCAGGGGAGCAGCCTGTCCTGCTGCAGCCAGCAAGGCTGGGCTGGCTCTGCCTCCACACCAAGTGAGATGCTGTACGGTGCTCAGTGCTCACTGCAGAGAGCTGAGGATCGGGCAGGGTGCGTGGCCAGGACACGGACACACTTTGGTTCTGTGCGTCTGTGTGTGAGCCAGGAACTGCTCTGCTGCCTGGACCCACAGCCTGACCTCGGCTGTTTGGTTTTCTCTGAGCCCTCCAATGCACAGCCACACGAATCTGAAACAAAATGGTGACATGCTCCGTCCAGAGAAGGCCCCCGGAGACAGCAATTCCCAGCTCTGTGGCTGCCCTTGGCTGTATGGGAGAGACAATGCAAGCTTCTCAAGAAAGAACAGCATGCAAAAAGCAGTGCGGTGCTTTGGATTTGTAATTTAAATAGCAGTCTCCTTTAAATAGAACGTTCCAGCCGTAGAAAGGTTTAAATCACTGACTGAGATCAATTAGCCCAGGAAGCAAGGGAAATATTTTAATGGCCCTTTGATTGCAGAGGCCACAGCTTCTCCAATGATATGCTGAAGAGCAGGCAAGTTCAAGCTCTCAGCTTTGCAGCAGGATGCTGTGGGGTGCTGTAGGAAGCTACGGGGTGTTGCAGAGTGCTTTGGGGTGCTGCAGGATGCTGCAGAGTGATATAGGGTGCTGTGGGGTGCAGCAAGCTACTGGGGTGATGGGAACTGCTACTGCAAAGGAGACACAGCCTGGCACCTCCTAGCACTACCCCGTGGGCTGTGTGACCCCAGCAGCCCCTCAGGATGAACTGGAGCAGGAAATGGGGTCAGCACCGTGGCAAGCGCAATCGAATGGATGCTGGCCAAGGGATTAAGCAAGAAGCAGCGTGACAGAGCCCAGGGCCATCTGATGGGAGAAGCCACTGTCAGAACAGTGACAGCTCCTCATGCAGTCTCTGCAGTTGTGACAGACAAAGCTGTTTGCTGTTTATATGCCTCAGCAGGGAGCAGGGCAGACGAACTGGGATGCTGCTGCCCGGCCTGGCACAGAACTCAACAGCCCCTCTAAATCTCATTGCTCAGAATCCAGCAACACCACAGAACTACAGAGAGAAGCCTGGCTGCTAGCAGCAAGGTGACAGAAAGCAGCAGGGCCACGCAACCGGTGCTGGACCTGCATCAGCCCTTCCTGAGGGTGCATTTCCACCAAAGACACCCACAGCAGTCTGGCAACACACGGCATCAGCAAAACTCACCCTGCAGAGGACGGGGGCAGAAGATGTTTGTTCCTTCCTGGGAAAACCCAGACTCTGAGGACACACAGCAATGGTTTGGACAAGCCCTGACTTTGCAGAGTGCCCACTTCCAGCAGTGGGAACATAGGGCTTGGAGCACATTTAGGAAGGAAATGACCCCAGTTCTCACAGGAGTTCAGACAGCACAGCACATGAATCAGGGCTGTGCTCATATCAAGAGGCACTTACACACACACGAACTCTCCATCTGCGCCCGCATAGCTGCACTGCTTGCTTTGAAAACAAAGGACAAAGCCATTTGCCCAGGAATGTCACAGCAAACAGCAGCAGGACTGAGACCCACAGCCCTGACACGGGGGGTTCACACAGAACCCCAACACCCAGCTGGGGCCCCGGACAAATGCTGTCACTCTCAGCAGGTCCCGGTGCTGAGGACAGGCAGCTCCAGATAAAGTCTTGTGGGCAGACGTAAGAACGGCAGCAGCACTGTCTCAGGTGCAGAATGACGCAAAGCTACACACCAGCAAAGCGGCCTCGTATCAAACTTACCTGAGTCTGGCTCACCTCCCAGGCATATAAAACAATCAGACCAAAAGGAATTATTATCTTTTTGCACATGTACATTTCTCTCCAAACAAAATTCCTGACTAAAGTAATGGCGAGCACATCCCCACTCACCTCCTGCAAGGAAGAGGGAAAGCACTGCTCACAGAAATTTCCCAGCAACAAAAGGTCGAGGATCCCACTCAATCCCCAGTGACCGCGTCGTCTTAATAAACCCTGATAACCAAGTGATTACGTTAAAAGCTGTCAAGGGCTCTGCTGACCAGAGCAGCCCTCTCACCAGCTTCAAGCAGCTTTGCTGGGGAGGAAAAAAAAGTCATAATTCAATCAGCTTGGAAGAGTCTATTCCCCACTGATCCCCAGCGATCAGCCTTCATGTCGACATTACATTCGAGTTGCTGAAGATTTTCTTTTTTTTTTCCTTCCCTTTTCGTTTTATCAAGCAAGAATTGAAAGGCAGCAAAGCTAAAAACTGTGTTAGAAGGGAACTGGTTCACCCGGGAGAAGGAGAAACGTAATGCTCTTTCTATGGATGCATTTTTGAATCCAGCCCTGGTGAGTAATGTGACAACGGTCATTGGTGTCTGAAGGATACCTGGGAGGGAAGAGCCAGAGAGGACCATGGGGCGCACTGGGTGGGGTTGGAGGAAGGCTCCAGGCAGAGCTGCAGGCCGTTCCCTCCCCTTCTCCCTGGCTGCTGGGCAGTCCCAGGATCAGCCCCATACTCAAAGCAGGTGCCAGGGCCTGGCTGCCCTATGAGTTCCCAGGAACAACAAAGAAGCAGCAGTGCAAAGCTAAAGATGCTGGAAAATTCGCAGACATTGTCAAGTCCTACCTAAGCACCTCCATAATGCTAAAACGTTGGGACGATGTTTGCTGGCTCCAAGCTCTACAGCCAGCTCTGCTGCCACCCACTGAGGGAGGTGAACTATGGGTGAAGGAAAGGGGTGAGGTCACGGCAGCCACTTACTTTCAGCTACGCAACCCATCAGCAGCACGGAGAGAAGGCTCACGAGGGAGAGCAGCGCAGGCATCCCAGGGCTGGGAAGGATCCTCATCCTCTGTGTTGGCCTTCAGCCCCCGCCCACAGCTCCGCTCACAGCACTCACAGCGCCCGCCCAGCGGCGTCAGCACCTGCAGGGGAGGAAGAGGAGAGCGTTCAGGGAGAGGAGCAGGGAGGAGAGCAGGGAGGCTGCGGGGCCTGCGAGGAGGCCAGGCCTCGAGGGAAGCGCTGTCACCATCACTGTGCAGGCATGCCCTGCTCCGGTCTTCCTGCCTCAGAGACAATGGCCAAGTTGTGAGAAAAAGGTGGAAAACCTCTCCGATCCGCAGCCCACCCCCATGCCCACTGACCACATCCCTCAGTGCCTCATCTCCGTGGCTCTGAACACCCCAGGGACGGTGACCTCACCAGTCCCCGGGCCGCTGTGCAGCGCATTACACTCTTTGGGAGAAGAAATTCTTTCCAACGCCCAACCTGACCCCACAGCCTCCTTTCAGGAGCTGTAGGAAGCCACGAGGTCTCCCTGAGAAGATTCTGTGCAGGGTGAGCACATGCTGAGGCTCCGCGGAGCTCCCAGCAGAGCCGCTGCCCCGCTCCGTGCCTCGCTCCTCCAGCAGCACGCAGAGCAGCGACGCTCCGGGGCCGGGGGGTCCCACTGATGCTGATGGAGCAAAAGGCACAGAAGCGAACGGCCTCTGCAGGCACACGGGAGATTCTGCGCTGCCCAATTCTGCCCCGGACGGGGCGCAGCCCGGCTGCAGCGGCGCTGGCACAGCGGCCCCACTGCGACAGAAGGCTCATTGCCATGGAAACAGCTCCGACTCCTAACGAAGCCGCCCGCTTACGGCCTTATCCTGATCCCTTCACAAAGCTGGAATGGCATGAAGGAGGCGGCTCTTCGCGGTGCTCCCCGTCCGGTGTGCTTTGCCCCAGAAGGGCTGAAAATCCGAGGTGAGAGCCAATGGAAGCTGCAGCCACAGCCTCACAGCGCTGAGCAGCCGCAGTCAGTACAGAGCCCAGCAATGGGCCGCCCTCCCACATCTGTACCAAACCCTGCCGGCTCCCCATTACCCCAATTAAAAATCAAACCCGGGGTTTGTCACCTTTTGGAGAAAAGCCAGGTGGGAGAGACTGAACAGTGATCAAATGCTTTGAAAGGCCTAAGGGGACAGCAAGGCTGCTGAAGCTTTCTGATGCACATCAGGGCATGAAACCATCGGGACAGGCAGTGTGAAGGGGCATGTTAATCTTTTTCAGTCCCATTAACTCTTCAAGGCTGAACTGTAATGAACTAAAAGAAAAGCGAGGACAAACCACAAGTCCCCATATGCACCCAGCCCTAAAGAGCAACTTTGCAGAGAGCAGCTTTGGGTTTGCCCTTTGAGGATTACAAAGCCTCTGCTGTGTGCTCTGTGCTGCTCTGGAGCCACTGTGCTTCAGTGCTGCCTTGTGAAAACAGAGCAGAAATGTTCACACCCTACAAAAAGAGGAACCTCTTCACGTGTTCGTGCCAGAGATGATCTGAGAAATAAGCAGAGGCTGCAGCCAGAACTAAGGAGGGTTCACAGGGTCCCAGGGTGCAGAATGACGTGCCGGGGTTCCTTTTGTGGTTGTCAGAGACAAGCACAGACCAAGAACATTACCAATAGGTGTGACAGCAACTGTTAATTACATTGGGGATGCGGACTCAGTGCCAGCACAACAACCAGAGAGAACTGCTGTCTGCCCGTGGGCTCTCCCTGTTCCCTGCTCAGTCACACGGCGCCCGGCTCCCATCAGCGGGGCTGCAGAGGGCAACAATGGGAGCAGACGCCTCCTCCCAGCCCTCGGAGTTCCCCGTTTCAAAAACACGAGGCCAGCCCAGGCAGCACTGCAGAAATTGTGTTCTTCATCAAACCAAAGCCCAGTCCATCCCTCCCCGCCCATCACATCCCACCAAACATCTCCCTGATCCCCATCCACTCTCTGCATGTGACAGCAGCGATGTTCACAGCTCGGAGCAGACGCAGAGCTGCACTGCCTCAAGCAGAGCGCCCCAAAGCCCCAGCGACGGAGCTGAACGTCAGCACATCATGGAGATGTTCCCTGAGCCCAGCAGCTCCCCTTCCTGCATTCTGCATGGCTTTTCATGCCACATAATGGGCTCCGATAGAAAAGGTCTGGTTAAAGGGACATGGCAACAGCTCCAAGATTAGAGAAAGAGATGCCAGAGGGTGACACTTCCGCTCCGGTGCTAATGTGCTTCCCGAGCCCTTGATGGAGACAGAAAGTGCTGGCAGAGATATTAGGACACGTCAACCTCAATCCAGCAACTCATCC
Organism: Gallus gallus; assembly: GCF_016699485.2. Lineage (NCBI taxonomy): Eukaryota > Metazoa > Chordata > Aves > Galliformes > Phasianidae > Gallus > Gallus gallus. Next base: position 5,092,128 of record NC_052559.1, on the reverse strand, counting down.
TTCAGAGCAGGTACAGCACCGGCTGTCCCCTCAGCCGGGGGACAGCAGGATGAGTGCCCACCCAGCTGCCCTGCAGGGGCTGAGGGGCTGGAATGGGAATTTGCTCTTGCTTTCTTCACAGCACCCACTGACAATAGGGAGGATGGAAACAGACTCATTCACTGCACGATTCCCCTACAACGCAGAACACGCAACGTTTGGAAACCCAGCCGCCATGCAACAGGCCTCTTCTGCCCTCCAGGAGGTGCTGAATGTGAGCAGGAATTACTCTGATGAATGCTCACATCACCACTGCTCCATGAACCATCCTCTCCCCTCCTCAGCCTGCGCTCAGCTCACCTCATCCGCGCTCTCTGAAGGTCAGACTGCTGCCCCGGCCATTCGGTGCTCCACACAATGAAGCACAGCTGCACTCTCCTGCCCATTCCTGCCCACGGACTGCGGCCTCGCTCCGAATTCTCTGGCGCAGATCTCCCACAACAGGAGCAAGTCACCTAACAGACCTCCATCCTTGCTAAAGAATGCAACTAAGTGAAGCCATGGCCCCAGTGGGGTCAGATTCATGTTAGATATGGTCACATTTCAGGAGTAAGATTAATTCTTACAGTAAAGAGCTCCTGTAAGACATCCCTTCTCATGCACTGCCTGAGCTCCAGCTTTAAGCATGCTAACGTGTGCATCCTGTGAGTGCTGTGAAAGGGGCATGAAGAATACTGCTAAATAACCACATCAAGACGTGTTTGCAGGAAGCATCCTCCCCTGAGGCTCCTCCAGCCGGTCCAGAGCAGGAGGTTCCCAGGGACCCAGGGGTGCAAGGTACAAAGGGGAAAATGCTCAGAAGCACCTATGGCTCTTAAGAGCTTAAGTTCCATTGAGAGTCAAAGGGACTTAACCTAAGCTGCTAAGATGCTTTTGAAGATTTTCCTCCCAGCAACTCCCATCTCAGGGGTGCTGGACAGCGGGCGTCCTTAAGCTACTTGGGGGATCCAAGGGGATGGAGGAGGCTTTACTTCTGGAGCAGAGCTGCCTGGGACAGAGCCTGGGAAACACTGCTTCAGCTGTGGGCACGGCTTGCAGCTACGCAGCACCTCCCCACATTGCTTCCCCTCACCCCACATCCAAGCAGCGACTGAAACGTTTGCTGTGCATTTGAACACAGTCCAGCAGGGAGGGAGGGCTGTGCCCTCATTGCAGACTCACAGAATAAAGCAACTTGAAAAAACAAGAATGCATTTGGGATTCTTTTGCTTCTGTTTGGCCTGCATGCAAAAAGGAGAAGGGCCATTTTAAACACATTCTCTGCAAAAACTTCCACACGGGTCTAGCAGATGATGAAACATCTTCATTTGCAGTGGCTGCTGTGGGAGAATTACTCCCATTAACCAGATCAATCGAGCAAACACCTCGCAGGCAGAGGGCTGCGCTCAGGTCTCTGCCTTCCAGCAGCACCGCTTCGTTTGTGCTGAGCATTAACACAGGTCAGTGGGTCACTCCATTTCCTCCTAGCAACCTCTTGAAAGAAAGAAGGAAAGAAAGAGTGAGGAACGCTGAGCCCAGCTGCTGGCTCACTGTCACCTCCCTCGAGGAGAGCAGAGGAACCCCCACCCCTCTCCTGCTCCCCAGGCGAGCCCAGCCCAGCAGGGACAGGATGGTGGAGGCTGGAGCAGCTGGGACCGGCCCGGGACACGCTGCGCTCCGAGTGCTGGCAGCAAGGAGCTGCCACTGGGCACCGTGTCCCCACGTCCCCACAGCTCTGGGCAGCGCCAGCCTCGCCTCCTGGGGAAATAGAGCATGAGGGCTTGGCTCCCTCATAGCACTTCTGCCACACATCTCCCCTGCGGCCAGCAGTGCTGGACAGCACAATCCTATCAGAGAGAGAGACTGCGGCCCTTGTAGCTCCCCACCAGCCGTGCAGGACGGAGGTGCTGCAGCTCTGCACCTTGCTCAGCTCCACGAGACACAGGGAAGCTGATGCAGGGACGGACCTCAATAGGGAAATCCTAATGCTCTGCAGCCCCAGCAGCCTGCTGAACCACGCTCCTCAGTCCCAAAACAGGCTCTGCTCCCAGGGCTCCCTCTGTGTGCTCAGAACAAATCCCAGCCTGCTTCAAAACAAAGGCCACAGCCTTGGCACATGCAATTAGAGCAGCCAGAGCAGACCCTTCATGGCTAAGCATGACTGTTTATCATCGTGGAGCTGCTTAGATCTTAAAAACAATATTTACAAGAAAGAAGCAGAGTATTATCTTCCATGGGGAAACAAACACCGATGGAGAAAAAAGAGCTTTGATCAGGACTGTCTCAGTCCTCTGCACTGCTTTTCATCCACAGATCTCCCAGTGCTTTAATATGACAGCATTATCCCTTTTTACGACGTGGGAAACCAGAAGAAACTGCACAGTAAGACAGCGCTGGGAGCGTGAAGCTGCGGTGCCACTCAGTGCTCGGTGCACACACACACACACTGACACACACACACAGACACACTCACACGCACTCGTCCTCCCTCCTGGCAGCACTCCTGGTCTGTCTGTGCATGCACAAGCCCAGCGCTGCCCCAAGCAATGGGCATGAGGAGTTCCGAGGGGGCAGCAATGTGGGTGCTGCAGAGCTGCTGCTCCCTGCCCGCAGGCACAGCCAGAGCAGAGCTGTGGGCACTGCAGGAGGAACAGGAAAACAGACAAGAACTCAACAAAGAGCCCAACAGCAGCCTGCCAACGGCAGAAATGCAACAGCTGCTCTCATGTCTGAGACCAAGTGGGCAAGAAGCACTTTTCCACCCCAGATCAGGCAGGTCGAGGCTCCACCTCCCTGGGAAAGGGATAGAAAAGAGGTGAAATCACAAAAGCAAAGAAAAAATGAAAGCAGATTAATGAGGGACGTGGGGTACTTTATCAGTGCCAGCTCAGGGTGCTGGACCAGTGCAGGCTGTCAGCCACACTCACAAGAGCTCCATCTCCCCATCAGAGCCAGCTGATCCATCGCCTCCATTTGTGCTCCCTGCCCCGGAGACACACAGGGGAAGTGTGAGGACCCACAGTGCTGCCCCCGGGGCTGCCCTCGCCAGCCCGTCTCTCCAGCACTGCTCCTGCACCACTGCGATGCCGAGTGCTCCAGCCCTGCACCAGCCTACACAGGGGGCTCAACTCCATAAAGAGGATTTGCTTTTGAGCTTGCAAGACAGAGGATGAGCAAATCCCTTCCCTTGCTTGAATAGGAAGCCTACGACTCAGATCCACCAGCCAGGGGAGATTAAGGAAGGAGAAGAGAAAGAAAAAAGCCATCCATCGCTCGCTGCCGTGAGCTCACCTCTCATCTGAATGTAGGAGCTGAGCCCCGCAGCCCGGCCACAGCCTCAAGGTCAGCAGTGGAGCTTCCACACCTGTGCCTGATTTCCCCCTGATGTAATTCTGGCTGTTGTCACATCCCTGCAGAGGGCCCGGCTCCAGTGGGTGCCTGCGGGAGTCCCCTCAGTGCACTGCAGAGCACCGCTCGGGCAGGCAGAGCTCCGCTGCAATCCTCATCCTGCACGAGATGCAAAATTAAGAGGCTGCTAAACAAGCAGAAATTGGGAGCAGCAGCAGCAGCATCCTCGGCGTTCTCCAGCTCCCACCGACCAGCCCGGTCTCACCGCGCTGGGTTACCTCTATTAAATGGGATTTTCCTCCCTTTCTGCTCCGAGCAGCGTGGTGCTTTCCGCCCGCAGCCATCCCACCCGCGGCAGCTGCGTGTCATTGGCCAGGATAAAGCATCCCATCCGCAGCCCGTCTGCACCAGGGATGCATCAGAGGCTGCTTAAAACATTTATAAGCATTCACAGCCTGGTAGCATCCCTCCTGCAGCAAGCAGTGGGAGCGGAGTGCGCGAGAGGATGCTGGGAATCCCACCGCCACAGCTCAGAACCTCCACCCGGCAGCACAGAGCTCTGCGTTCCCCTCTCAGCCACCGCAGGGTCTTGGAGGAGCTGTGAGAGCTCCTCAGGCTCTTTGTTATCAGTCCATCACCACAGAGATAGCACCAAGGGGATCCGGGGGCTGCACATCCACACAGACAGCTTCGTAGTGCTGAGCCCAGGAGAAGCGGGCATGAATTAAACATGCAATAACATTTGTAGACAGAAGGATGGCCGGCCAGCCGAGCTTTATAGCAGGCTGGGCACCATTCTGCCCCCAGCGGCTTCCAAACACACGGCTCCAAACCCCCCCCCACCTTCACTTTCTGTGAGCTCAGCCTCCCCGCACGGCTCATTGATGCTGAGCAAATCTCCGCATCCATGGGGCAGCGGGGCAGCGCTGTGCCATGAGCACAGGGAGGAACACATGGGGCGGAGGGGCTGCAAGGAGCACCGCAGCATCCCCTGCAGCTGTGAGCACTGCAGTGAGGTGAGCCCGGGGTGCCTGCAGGGTTTGGTGTCCCCAGCGATGCGGGCACCAATTAAAGCTTTTAACGACACAGCCCTCGGACCCCGCTAAGCTTCTCCCTGGGCTCTGCCTGCCAACACGGCCCGGCCGCAGCCCGCTGCTCAGCCTCCCCCACCCCTCCCCACTGCAGTCTCAGCTCGGGCTCTCTCGTTAATCTAATTGTTCTCCTAATGAAGATCTGCAATTCCTCAAACATTAATTACCAACGGCAGCGGCAGCAGCAGCAGCAGCTGTGGAACAAGAGCTCCCTGTTCCTAATAATACACCTCACACTTTTGCCTGCCACAGCTCAATTTAGCCGTACGTGATTTGGCCGAGGGCAGACAAAGAAGGGCCCGGCGATGGGCTGCACGCTGCCCGGTGAGCACAGGGCTGAGCACTGCCCCACCGTGCTGCAAACAGGTGAAGGAACCACGGGGAACCCAGCACAGAGCTCTGCCCCCCGTGCAGAAGGGCTTTGGGGCTGCAGGAAGCAGCCAGAGCCAACACTCCGCAAAGCCAAAAATACACACAGGGAACAAAACGGAGAGAACAAAACCACCACCACCATGAGAGTTTTCAGTGACAAAAGCAAACAAATAGATTTTGTGAATAAATATTGATTTGACAGGAAGGCAGACAATCGCTCCCAAAGCTCACGCTGGCACTGGGCTCCCTCTGCCCGCAGCCGCCCGTCTGAGCGGCGCTGCGTGGGGTTGGGGGGGCTGCACCCCAACCACCCCCTCCAAATCACTGCACGTTGGGGACACAGAGATGAGATGGGAGCTCTGAGGCTCTGTGCACCCTGACGGAGCTGCGGGTGTCCCCGGGCATCGCTGGGGCAGCTCCGACGGCCACACACAGCTCTATCAGGAGCTCAGAGCCTGACCAGGGACGAGGCACCCACCGACCCGTGCCACTGCTTCACCACCTCTGAAGCAGAGAACTTCTTCCCTCTCTCCTTACGCCCAGTCCAAGGCTGCGTTGGGCCCCACGCTCCCCCGGCGGCTCCCTGTGCGGTTCCCTCCCAGCCCACGCGCACTGGGAGGGCCGCTGACGCCGATCGCAGCTTTCCTGCTCATTTCTTTTTCAATGAGTGAATTAGCAGGCAGCCAGCCGACTTGAACATCCCCTTATCTCTGCACCAAGCTCGCTGCTGAGGATTTGCATAATTTTAATCTTTCCCACCAATGAGCATGAAAAAATTAGTTTTCCACTATTTTATCTTCTATTTGTGTTCAATAAACAGAGCGGCTTTGCTCCATGTATTTATACTGGGAGCTGGGAGGCAGAAGGGGAAAAAGAAATCCCACACGTCCAGCCCTTGGCCAGGCAGAGAGGGTTAAAAGCCAGGGCACGGGCTGGGATGGCTCCAGGACTGCACACAGGTTGGAGACTGAAGCCCAAATTTCCTCCTCCACCCGCAGCCGCGCTCCCAGGAGTCCCTTCCCATCTCCCAGCACAATTAACCAGGCCTCCTCCCCTGATCCAGACCTCTCATGCTCCTCTCCCAGCAGAATCTGCCGGACTCCCCACCCACGTGGGCTCTGTGTCCCAGCAGCACTGGCACTGCAATGGGGCTGGCGGTGCACAGACAGTGAGGTCCCACCTGGTGGAAGGCCGTCCTGCTCAGAGCCGCAGCACCCAGCAAAGGCTTTGGCTGCGGGCTGCTGCGGGGCTCCCAGCACACGGCCTCGGCCCCACTGCTTGGTTGCACCGAAGGCAAGAGAGCGAACATGCAGAAAACCACTGCCGTCAATGTGGAGCTTTGGGCACTTTTTAATGGGATGTATCAACATCTAGCTTGTGTGCATTTAAAAACAAGCACTTAGAAGTGAGAGCTGCTGCTCCTGCCCTCTCTCCTGTAGAACCAGAGCAGCTCCTACAGCAATGTGTGGTGACGGATGGCGGCACACGGAGCCCCAGCTGTGCCCCGCTGGGTTACCCACCTGAAATCAGGGCTGCTCTGGAGAGGCAATGCAAAGGAAACTCGAGGCTCTCGTGCCCCACGTTCCCCCCTGAGCAGGGCGGGGGCACGGCCACAAAGCCACGTTTCGCATTTCCCTATGGAGCCAAACACAGCTCGGTCTCCAGGGGCGCACAAGGAAACCCAGCGATGCAATTACCTTCCCTCCTGTCCTCTACTTATGCTTCAGGAGCCATATAATTTTCCAGACCAGAAACATAATTAAAGAGCCGGAGCTGCCTGCAATGAGGCCCTCTCTCCTGCCACCTCTCTTATCTTCTCCAAAAATACCCGGGAGCAGCAGCCCTGTGGCAAGGGCCGGCCCTGCGGGACGGAGCGCACCCCGAGGTGTCAGTAACCCCGCTCAGTGCAGCTGGGGCTGTTGGTGCGAGGGAAGGTTAATTCAGATCTAACTTCTAATGCAGCTCATCTAAGCAATTTTAAAAGCCTTGGGCAAGCTGACTGATGGAGAATTAGAGGGACTTTGATGATCACCGCCCTCCCAGCAGAACCGTTGTGAGGCAGGATCCAGCTTATTCCAGAGTAAATCCAGCTTTCCGGGAGATGCAAAGACATCTACAGAGAGGAGCATCACAGCCCCAAGCTGCCTTTCCCCCAGGCAAAAAAAGGGGACACCGGGGTGCAAAGCTCAGCTCTTGGGGCAAAGGAAACCGGGGAGCAGCAAAGGGACTGACAGCGCCTGCCCACACCTCTGCTGTCCATCTAAGGAAAGGTTTCTTCTCCATCCCACAAAAGCGAGCAGCGTCACAGAGGGAGCCAAGATGTGGGTACTGCCCTACCCACAGCTCCGGCCTACCCACAGCTCCTGCCCATGGCACTGTGCAGGGAGCAGTGCAGCACAGGGAGAAAGGAGAGGGAGCAGCAGCTCAGAAGCAGCCCCAGGGGCAGCCACCGGCCCCAACCGGCTGCAGTTACACCTCCCAGTACAAAGCTCCTGGCACGGCCCTCTTGAAGAACTGGGAGAAGGAAGGTGAAAAACATTTTGTTTTTTAAATATCCTGAAAGTTCAAAACAGCCTTTTAACTCATCAACTGACAAGTTCAAACAGGACGGCACGCACTGCTTTCCATAGCTTCCAGGGACAGACATTGAGAACAATCATCCCAACAGCCCGAAAAACAGAGGTAAAGGTGCTGGCACTGCGCCCCAAACCACAGCCCGGCAGCAGCACGGCCCGGGCACTGTGCTCCAGCACAGCCCACGCTGCAGGGCCCTGGGGGGTATTTCACAGAATCACAGCACGGTTCAGTTGGAAGGGACCTCACAGCCCCCCGACCCACCCCTGCCGTGGGCTGCGTTTACAGCTCAGGCTGCCCAGGGCCCCTCCATGGGCACCCACAGCTCTGGGCAGCAGTGCCAGGACGAGTGTGAGTGTGTCAGCACTGCCTGGAGCCAGAGCACACACAGCGCTCCTAGGAGCTGCCTGGGGAACGAGAAGCCCAGGGACCCCACAAGTTTTGCCCTCACTTGTTAACTGTATGAAAATTTGTCTGCTTGCATACAGACTTCCCTGGCTGGGAGACGGATTACACACAGCCAGAGAGCAAACGGAGAATGGGGAATGGCTTTAAACTCAAAGGGAGACTCAGACCAGAGGAGGCGGAAATCCTTCACTCAGAGGGCACTGAGATCCCGGCACTGCCCTGTGCTGCGGGTGCCCCATCCTTGGAGGTGCCCATGGAGGGGCCCTGGGCAGCCTGAGCTGTAGGGCATGCAGCCTGTGGCAGCTGTGGGGCTGTGAGGTCTCTTCCAACCCAACCATTCTATGACTTTATCATCACTCAGCCCAAGCACAGTCCCCACGTAACCAGGAAGCCACGTAGAGATCAACCACAGCATCCACAGAGCCTTCGGCAATAACTTCACCAAACACGGCGCTCCCTCAGCTTGGCAAGGCAGCTCTGCACCTCTTCCCAGTGCTGTTACTGAAACCAGCAGCTGAAAAGCTCCTGGAAGCCCCCTGTTGCTGCTCGACGTGCAGGAGCAATGCTCACTGCAGAGATGCCCTGATGGTGGGAAGCTCCCGTGCAGGCTGGAGGATGCTCCTCTTCCTTCTTCTTGGACCGGATGACCTTGAAAGGTCCCTTCCAACTCAAACGATTCTATGATTCAGCCTCAAGACTGCTTCAGATGGCCTTCAACACTCCTGGTCAGGATGGATGGGTCCCCTCGAGGGCTCACACCTCATTCCAGCAGCACAGAGCCGTGCAGCAGTCACCAGAGGGGCTTCATCACAGATCTGGGCACGGATGGCTCCCACAGGGCTGCCCCGGGCACGGCGTGGTGTGGGGACACAGCAGGGCACATCCAGGCAATCTGACCGTCGGCGTCTGAGCGAAGAGAGGAGGGCTCTGATTTCCGTGTTTGTATTTCTGAGTTTGGCCTCAAACAATACTGACGAAGGAAAAAAGGTGTCTGAAGGAGCAGCTTGAAAACGCGTGCGTTTTTGTAAATCCTCCCACTTCCAAGATTGTATCAACAAACCAAAGAGGGAGGAGGAATGAAAAACATGAATAGGAGCTTCACATCGACAAGGTCCCTTTGAACAGCTTTCAAAGAGCTCCACCACCGCTTCTCCTATTTGATTTTGCTGGGTTTTTTTAGAACATCTCCAGCGTGCTGCTCCACGCGCCACACGGCCCCGCAGCTCAGCTCCCTCCCGTGCTCTGCAAGGAAGAGCCCTGGGACAGCGTGCAGGGCTGGGATCTGAGCCGCGTTTGTTCCAGGGGGCCGCAGGGATACGGGGCTGTGGGACTGCATGCAGATACCGACACCAAGAGCAGCTCCGGGCTGCTCCCCTTCAAGGCACAAGTTGTCTGCCACCAAGGATACCCAGCACGGAGAGGAGCTGAGCCTTTATTTTGGGAGGGACCACCATAAAACACAAAGAAAGAGAAATCCTGAGCGTACACCAAACTCTGGCAGCCCTTTGCTGGATGCCATTATGCCTTTCAATCCACATTTGCAGGTACTGACCTACTCCACACACACTGCTGCTACATGTAGCTGAAGCGAGAGCCCCAAATCCCCCTGCAGACGCAGCACTGCTCCCTGCAATCTGCCGCCCTCCTGAACCAAACAATGTGTGTATCACCAAAGCCAGGGAATTCTGCATTTATGGACCCCAAACTAAAGCCAAGAGTTTAATACGACTCCTGCAGCACTGAGGAACCCTCCTGCGTGAGGAGGACCTGAGCTTGGTGCAACAACACGCATCTTCCTCTCCATGCTCAGAACTAAAGCCAACTGGGGACCCACACCCACTGCTGGCAATGGTGACAGCAGTGCCCAAAGGACAGCCGAGTTTCGGATTATGACGGGCAAGAAGAAGTGCTTATACATGCGCATAAACTGTAAATAAAGGGGAAATAAATCCCATGGAAATGGTGACAGCAGCCCCCAGACAGATCTTTACAAATTGCCTTTTACAAGTAAATAACATCATATCAGGGTTTATGGGCTTCCCTCAGACGGGTACGGGCAGAGCTGTAAACAGCGCAGCGGCTCAGCAGAAGGCAGAGCATTGAGGACTGCAGGGCAGCAGCACGGGGGGAGGAGGGCAGCAAGGCCCCCCCAGAGACTGCAGGGCTGCAATGGGCTCACATCAATCCCTGCACCCAATGGTTGGACTGGCAAAGCGCTCTGCCCGGCCCAGTGCTGCGTGACAGCAAGGAGTGGAGTACCAACACCAGCGGTGTCTGATTCACTGGGGATGGTTAGGAGCCTTGAGACTTCTGAGGGAGCCGCTATAGGAAAAGCATTAATTTAAATATCTCATGGCAGAGAACATAATGCCAGGCAGATTTTCTTCCATTATTCTATAATAGCTTAATAATCCTCAAAACAGTTCCATTGTTAATGCACTCGTTGCGTATTTTTATGAGGGCTTTTCAGACTGCAAAGAGAGGTAAAGGCCGCACGCGTCCCTCACGACCACCAAAGCGCTTCTCAGGAACCATCACTGCTCCATCAGATCCCCCCGAGCCGCCCAGCAACACGTCCTGCTGGGACGACACAGAGACAGCAGCCGGGTCTCCTATGTCTCACTATAAAACTTCAGCAGCTCCCAAAGGCTGTGCAGCCCAAAGTTGCTCTCTGCCCGTCCCCCTGCCCTGCAGCTCGCCCATGGCCACGGCATCCCTGCGGCACTGGAGGAGGAGGAGGCTCAGGCGAAGGCTCCACAACACACCACCATCTGATCCTCCTCCTGGGAGGAGTTTCGGCTGTTTGTGTTCGCAGTTCGCCGATGGGATCTCCCAGCTCCCAGCCAGCACTGAGAAGCTGCAGGAATGCAGAGCATCCGTGAGCACGGCAGTACGACGCTGTGCTGGGGATGCTGCACTTACAGGTAAATCCCTGCCTGGGATGAGAGGAGGAGATAAAAGAAGGAAACGGCTTTGCTGGGCATTAATGAGGTAGAGAGGGGAAAAGAAAAGCCAGATCTTGTTTGGGTTACACTGAAAAGCAGCCTCACCCCAGGAAAACATCAGGAAAAACAAAACCAACCCAGGTTACTGACAGAGAGGCTCCAAGGCACTGCCAGTCACTGAAGTTTTTAACACACACCTCCATTTATTTGTTTTTCCAGAGGAGAGGAGCGGTGCACCTCCTGCCCCACCGGCTCACAACCACACCACGTCCCCCCGTTGTCTCCTGCTTCATCACCAGGCAGATCCCACCCCAGGCGCACACGCAACACAGGGCCACGTTTCTAATTACACCATCTATTCTCAGGGAAACGGGTTATTTATTAGCTCCCTGAGCTTCCCTTTCATTCACTCTGCTCTGGTCCCAGCAGTGAGGGGTTCTCGACAAGAGGAAATTTATGGGGCTTCCTCTGGCTCCCCCTCCCCATCTCCGCGCTCCCACCGCCTCTCCCTCCTCCCGTCGGCATTGCAGGCAATCTCATCACTTTTAATTCAATAACTCGCGGTATAATTACTCCGTAATAACACTATTATCTTAACATTTGCTCAGCAGCTGTGATCCCCTTCCAGCGAGGCAAGGAGGGAGAGGGGGATTCTCCAGGGAGTGTGATGGGAGCAGCCGCAGTGCGGGAGAGGGATCCCCACCACCCACCCCAAACAGAGCCCATCTGGGGCCGCGCTGCCCTTCCACCTCCCTGCCTTCCTCAGGGCTCCGTCCTGCAGGGCAGCAGGGGATGCTGCGTTGACAGCTCTGGGGACCACTGAACAGAGCCCCCTCCATTGGGGACACAAAGAGAACGGAGGGCAGCAGTGCAAGATCTGAAATCCACTGAGATGCGTTCTGATACAGCAAGTGGGAGCGCCGGCTGCAAGAGCCATCCATCACAAGGAGAGCAGGAACCAGGCGATGCAATGCTCGCACATTACCCCAGCTGCTGCTCACCGCAAGGAGCGGTGTGAATTTTTAATCCAGAAACCCATCAGAAAAAGGGCACCCACGGTTCCCAGCAGCCCACTCAGTGACCAGGGAGGAAACTCCTCCAGCCCAACCCTGAAACAACCCCCGCATCACACGAGGCCGGAGCAGCCCATCCCTGAGCACAGCCATTTCAGGACCCAACACCTCCCAGCTCGGTGCTTTCTGTGCCATTTCAGCCCGCTGCACACGCGGGCAGAAGCGCTCTCACACGCAGCGCACAGCAGTGAGCCCTACAGCTCCAGGCTGACGCCTGCGAGGGCAGCGTGGGCTCACCGGGCGCTGCAGCACCACTGAGCCGGGATCTCCCACCCCGCGTGCCCCCCCCCAAACCGAGGGGGAGACATTTCTTTGCATTGATTCCCCATGGTGTAACGGGAGCTGTAATTCCATCACAGAGACTCAGCAGTGACATCAATCACAGGAGGAACGTGACGGAGGTCCGTCGTTCGGAGCACAAAACAGAATTTCCTCCCATTGTATCGCTGCACATCGGTTTGTTTTTTAGTACTGCACGGGGAGATCACTTCAGCTCCAAACCTGTTGACGCGCCTCCCCCCGCCCCGTTACCACACCCTGCCATGACAGATTGCTCCCACACCAATGGGCTTTATGCTGCTCTTCCACCCCATGGGAGATCTGCACATGTAGACAGACCTGCAGGCACCGGGACTGCACAGCACACGGCTGCCATCCCTGCCGAGCACCGCCGACACCGGCACACAGACCCTCCGAGCTGCACAGATCTCTGCGTGGACAGCATTATGTGCACATGTGCTATCGTAACTACATCCACAATAAAGAAAATAAGACAGTTTACGATGCTTCATCCAGCCTCTGTTAACAACTTTTTACACTCATTTAGTTGAGATTAAGCAGGAATGACAAACCCACACCCTGAGATGCTCCCACCTGCGGTGCCGGGCAGGAGCAGAGCCACAGGTCCTGGCAGAGGGCACTGAGCCCAGCGCCTAACAGGGGGCTACAGGAAAAAGGGGGCAGAATCTCTAGCGGAGTCCATGTGTCAGGACAAGGGGAAATGGTTCCAGACAGAAGAGGAGAGGTTAAGACTGGATATATAGAAGACGTTCTGGACGATGAGGGCACCGGCACAGCTTGCCCAGAGATGCGGTGGGTGCCCCATCCCCGGAGATGCTCAGCGTCAGCGGATGGGGCTCCGAGCACCTGATGGAGCTCAGATCCAACCGCTTTGCTTCAATTGGGCACCCTAAACCCATTTATCACCTGTCCTTCAGAGGTCTTTGGAGGAAGAAAAGGGAACCGCACATGAAGGAAGTTTGTTAAATGCTCCATAAACTTTAACGCATTACAGAAACACTTTGAACCAGGAATTTTATTTGGCAATCCACAAAACTACTTCTTGACAGGTAAGGAGCAGCGCCTGGGCAGCTCTCTCTAGAAATAACAGGCATGCTTTAATTCCTATAGCCCAAAATGGTGAAATTAGTAAAGGTGGAGTAAAGAGCTCCTCAAAGTGAGAGTACCCACGTCATGATCCACGCTGGGAGAAGCTGAGACCCAGCAGCAATGGGGCCTTTGGGCTTCAGCCCCCACTTTGCGTCCTGGAGTGGCTGAGCCTGGATATCATACTGCCTTTGCTCCCCGGTTTTGCTGATTTCCCCCCAAAGAAGAAGGGGAAGGATCAGCTCCCCAGGGGACTGGTATGAGATCTGAGCCACCCACAGCCCCCACTGCCCCCATCTGCGCTCTGACAGAGCTGCACTCCAGATCTGTGACTCTTTCCAAAGCAATCTTTTGTCCAACGAAACTTGCTGAGAAACCTAAAATCTACCAGCTGGCTTAAGCATCATTGGCTTTGCATAAAACCTAAAGCCACTTTTAGCATGTCACTCATCTTCCCTATTAAGTGCACTGGAAGCTGTGCGCTGTGTGCTCAGGGCCAGGCAGGACCTGATCGGCAAGCCCTGATCCTGCACCAGGGATGGGGAATGGGGACAGGGATGGGGACAGCCCCACGCACTGCTGCTGCAATTTCCTCCTGTTTTATAGCACACAGTTACTCCAGCGCCGGCGCAAGGGAGAAGCAGGGATAGAAATTCATTTTGAATCACAGCTCTACCTGGGGCTAAATCATTTGGATGGTGCGATTTACACATTCCCACCTCTCAGGGCAGTGCATAAAGCACAGCGCGGGCCCATCACTCATTGCAGGATATTGCTCCGGAACGCGCTGTCGAGCAGTTTGATGGCACACAAGCGAGGCTCGCTGCGAGGAACCGGCTGCACTCAGCAAGCAGTGCTCGCGTCTGTGTGACGCCCACCTCCAGTAAGAGAAATGGACTCCTGGTAATGGACTGCAATCCCATCCCTTCCAGGAAGGCAGCACTGCAGCCATCCAACGCGGCAGCCATTCATCTCAGCAGCACCCCAACGCCACTGCCCAGCTCTGAGTCCCCCGCACCGCTCACAGCGATGGCACCGGGGCTGCCCTGCAGCACCACAGCACCAAACCCACTGATGCCAGAGAAACACAGTCCATGATTTGGTTTCAGAATCTTCTGAAACCCAAACTCCAAAGGCAGATGCATGGCTTGGCACTACGGCTATAGGAACACGCCGCATGACAACGGATCTCCCTAGGCAAACCTTTCCCCTTTGCAGCCCCAAAGGAGGGAATTTCCCCTCTATGCTAAAATAACTGCCCTTGGGAGCCTTTCAGAATCCGGGCTTTTCCCTCCTGCTCAGGGAGCACAGGGCCAGAGCTCTGCATCCCCACCTCCAGCAGCCCATCTGGTGATGGGGCAAGGACAGACGGACGGAGACACACGGCTTCTGCCACCGAGCGCAGGGAGAGGCCTCTGCTTCCTTAAGTAAGGGATAATGTTTCAATTTAAGCTGATCTCTGGGGAGACGAGAAGGTCGCTGAATCCATAGGAAGCAGCAGGGAGCAAACCCACCGACCCCAGCCAGGCAGAGAGGATTCCCAGGGGTCACGACGTCGGGTGCAGATCAGAGCAGATTTGCTGTGGATTTTTCTCATCGCCTGCCCTAAACACGTCCCTGTGCCTCCCGACAGAGCAAACCAGGGACATTTCCGAGGGGAAAACGGGAAAACCGCTTTCTTCCAACCCCTCCCCCTCTATCAACCTTCTCCTCTTTGCAGCTTCCACCCCTCATCCCCTCAGCTCTCCCTCTACCTGCAGCAAGCGCTGAAATCCTACCCCTGCCCTCCCCCAGCCCTAATCCCCCCAGCCCCGCAGCCATCCTGGCACCAGATGGCCACCACAAAGGCAGCACCGGCCATCAAAAAGCCATCAAAAGCCCGACGGCCGCGGGCCCAGCGGCGTCCCCGTGGGCAAAGAGCGCGTTCTGGCCCCGCAACCTCCCGAGAGGGGCACGGGGACAAACCCCGAGCTGCACCCCATCCTGCTGGAGGGCTCCAGGCCCCCTCTATGAGCAGGGATTTAAACCAGGGGTCACGGCGGAAAAAATGAAAGGCATTTGGTGTTAAACAAATAAATAAATAAACCGGAACCCGGGTGAGACATCTGCCCCCCCGCGCCGCGGCTGGAGCGGCATTAGCGGCGACTTTGTCTAAACACAACTGCCGCACAGCGCTTCCCGGCCCCCCCCACGGACCCTCGGCGCTCCGACCCTCCCCGCCGCCCCCAGCAGATCCTGCTCGCCCCGCCGGATTATCGGCACTGCTAAACCCGAGCGCCGGGCCGCCCTCAGACAGCACCCTCCCCCCCCCACACCGGGGATGCGTTCATAGCAAGGAGCACAGCGGGGGCAGCCCCCACTGCGGGCCCTCCGCGCCGTCTCCAGCACACCGACTCCTTCCTTTTCTCTCCCGCCTGGCATTTGGGATCAGCCTGCTGCTGACACCGCTCCTACGTCGGGTCCCGCTGCGCACTTAACAGTTCCGAGCTCCATCCTCCCATCGTGATGCAGTTCCGAGCCTCCCACCTTTCCTGAGGTCCCCCCCGTTGCTGTCAATGGAACACCCAGGCTTAGTGCTGCTGTTACTGCATCACTTTATTTACGGTTTTACTTCTGTCATCATAATGATCCCACATAAATTCCACATACCGATTCTGCAACAATACCGGCTGCTATTATGATAATGATCCCATCTGAATGCCACAGGTACCATTATCAGAAAATCTGTTTGTAACTGAGAATCAACGGCAGAAAGGGGCATTACGCCCAAATGAACTATTTAAGAATTACCGTAAATGGGGGGAGGGGCGGCCTCCGTTCCCAGAGCCGCGATGGGCCGATGGCTGCTCGCTGCAAACAGGGACTGAAATGAAATCGGGGGGTGCCGTCCTGCAGCCGTGAGCTGATGCTGAAGCTGTGCATGGGGCCACCACCTCTATGTGGGCCTCAGTACGGCTTCCCCACACACGGACAGCAAAGGGCATCGTTCAGCACACGGAGACCGAAGCACCCCGTGCTGTGACAGAAGGTGTGTGGAACAATGGAGGGGCTGCAGGGGCAGCCGGCATACATCTGTCCCTGCACACCCACAGCCACGACACCCCCAGGTGCCTCTGACTCTGAGGCTCCGCACAGCTGACAGCTGATTGCTCCCAGGGAACGGTGCTGGAAGGGCCCTCCTTCCAGGAGAGCTTCCAACAGCTCTCCCACCATCAGCGTTTGAACAAACGATGCCCCACACTTCCTGCAGTCCCTGCTTTTACCAGTCCACTCCTCACACCGTTAACGCAGCACAAAATACACTCAAACACAACAAGCTGCCGCTTCCCGGTGCCACGGGACGCGCTGTGGTCTCTGCAGGCCCCGAAAGCAAAGCCCTGCTGAGAATCCTGCTGAGCACCGCCGGGTGCCCCATCCCTGTAAGAGGGCAGAACGCAGCCGGGGCAGTGATGGGGGATGCAGCACCGCCCACCTGCGGGCGGCTGCTTAAATCCAACCCAGGTGAGCAGCACCACGCGGTCGTTACTGCCGCACAGCAGTCGGCACCAAACGAGTCGCGGTGGGGGCTCTGCTCGGACCCCACTGCTGCCAACTCAGCCCTCCTTGGCTGAGCGCTCCCAACCAGCGCCGCTTCAGCGCCTTTGGCTGCCCTGAGACACTTCACAGACAGGAGCTGCGCGTCGCTATCCCCGTTTCACAGACAAGGAAGCTCTCAGACTGCCGTTTCCCCAAGGCTGTTTTCCTGGCACGCTCCTTAGAGATTAAATCTAGTGAAATAGCTGCGCCGGGGAAGAATTTGTACCTACAGGCCAGGCTCAGCACTGAGGGCAAGGAGGGTGTTTGAAGGCTGCGATCAAGGCGACGAAACATAATGAAGTGCCAGGCCCTACTGCAGCTCTCGGGGCAATGAGGGATCTCCTCCGACCCGCGCTGTGCCGCTCGCTCTGCCGGCACTCAGTGCCCCATGTAATGCACTGCCTGCACTCCCAGCCCAGCTCCCTGCGGTGCCTCCGCCTGCCCAGGTGCAGCTCATCCCTCCCAGCCAAAGGCATAACTGGGCCTTCTCTGCTTCCAAGGCCTTTGCACCAACGCCACCTGTTTGGCTGCGGGGCTCCGTGGGTTTTACTCTGAGGGCAGAAGTAAAAGCGGGCGGTGCTGCGGAGCCATCCCAGCCCCACACTGCTGCTGCTCTGCACCAGAGAGGGCAAACAAATGGTTGGAGCAGCACACGTTTCTCACCTCCTCCTTTTTTGGGTGGAAAAATAAACCAGCCACCCAACCCAACAGCATCTGTCTGTCAGTAAATGTCAGCACTGTATGGCACCGAGGCAATGCGGCCCCAAATGCAGAGGGACCCAAACACAGAGGGACCCCAACGCACACCCTTCTGTGCTGAGCTGAGCCCAGAAGCCCCCTATGTGGGCGGATGGCTGCTGCCTCCTCCCAGCACAGCAGCCCTGAGCCGGGCCGCTCAGCAGAGCGCTGCTTTTGGGGGCAGGGAGGGAAGGAGCACAGAGACGAGGAGCCGCAACATTAATGTCTGAAACCACTCTCCATCCTGAGCAGCCATCAGCTTCGTCTTTACATTTTGTTCCTTAACTGCGGGAGGTTTTTCTGCCAACGAATAACGTACATTTCTATTTCATTTACTGCGTCCCTTTAACGGCTCTGAGTCAGCGCAGCTGCTGCGAGCTCCGAGCCGGAGCCCCGACGTCAGCGTTACCTGCGGCACGGAGCCGCTCCGCCTGCCCACGGCGCGGGGTGAAACACGGCCATTTCTCACCGCGCTCCACGCGCGCCGCTCCGGCACAAAATGGAGCGGTTTCCCCGTCTCACGTTGCTGCGATCGCACACGCGAGCCCGAAGCCGTGCGAAAGGGGCGCTCCGGGCAGAGCCGCTGCGCGTCACGAAATAACGGCGTCTGCAGCGTGGGAAACAGATACGCACACACACACATATACACGCATACACACACACAAAGGGGTCCCTGTGGGCGGCGGGACGGCCGCACGCTGCGAGGCCTCGGAGCTGCGCGCCCCGCCACGCTTCGCCTCTCGCTTTGCCGAGGAGGGGAGCCGAGAACGGCGCGGCACCGCGCGGGGAGCACCGGAGGGACGGAGCGCCTTCCGAAGACGAAAGAGTAAACCAAAGAGTCCCTCCGGGACTGAACGGGCGCACTTACCGGCAGCGAACGCCGTCCCCGGAGCCTTCGGGGCCATCGGGCGCCGCGACCCCGCGAGGAGCGCGGGCGGAGGGACGGGGAGGAGCCGGGGCGGGGCCGGGGGAGCGGAGCGGGGCGGGAGGCCCCGGGCAGGGGGGACCGCGGGCACGGGGGGCCTTCGGGGGCGGCGATGCCGGGGGGACCTCGCGGTGCTCCGTCCCGCACGGCGGTTCCGACCCGCGGCCGTTCTGCAGAGCCCGCGGGGCTCGGGCGGTGCGCGGAGGGCGGCTGTGACCTCCCGGCGCTTTGAAAGAAACAAAAATTAAAACGGAGCCGCCGTGAGCGCCTGCGTTTGTTCTGCGCTGGGCTCGGCCATCTGCAAGCAGAACGGATTCCCGGCCCGGGACAATGCGGTTCCAATCGGAGGTCGCGCAGCAGCGCTGAGTCCGACCCGCCCGCACAGCGCTGCGGTCCCATCGCGGAGCGCCGCTCTGTGCGCACGAACAAAACGCTGCTTGTCCTCCCCGATCGTCCCGAGGAGTTGGAACCGAACAAAACCCCCAAACGCGAAACTCACAACAACAACAACAGCATTCCTTCCCTCCCTCTTTCTTTTTTTTTCCTCCCCAACTCCAAACGCTTTTTTTTTTTTTTTTTTTTTTTTTTTTTTTGTAACGCTGGGATATTTTGCTGTTTTTCGACCGCTCGGAGCTGGAAAGCAGCGGCCGTCGGGATTTCGCTGAGCAGGGATGGGGCACCGCCTGGAGGAGGGGCCGGGGGGCAAAGGAGGCCACGTGCATTTGTAGGAGAAAAAGAGGAAAAAAAGCGTCAGCGGGGCCTCAGCCGGGCGCGCACAGCGCGGGGAGCGGGGCGGGGGAACGCGCAGTGCATGGGAGCGAGGATCCAGATTGAAAACAGATGGGATTTCTCTCGCCAACCCGACATCCGAGGCCGCGGGAGGAGGGGTGAAACTTCCCCTTCGGGGCCGGCAGCCAAACGATACGGCCGGGAAGGGCCGAAAAATCCCCGCTCGGTTCAGAATCCCTCCTCGCTGCGTCTGCTGGGGCTCCCTGCGCGGCAGCGGGCAGCTCGCAGAGCCGGGTTGTTTTTAATGCTTTGCGAGGTTTGGTTTTACCGTTCCGTGTCTGATTCATCTGCTCCCGCTCGCTGGAGCCCAGCCCAGCCTGGCGCTCATTCCTTGCCCCAGGAGACGTTTGAGGGGCGTTCTGCGCCCACGCAGGTCCCTCCGTATATGCACATGAGGGCAATCTGCGTACGTGCACATGCCCGGAACCAACCCCACGTGCCACACCGGGCACGCAGCGTGCACCAAAACCCTCCGCACAGCTGCTCAGCACCCCGAGCCGCCCGGCTGTGAAGGAGCTGCAAGCAAATGATGCAGCGGCCCCGCAGCGGCTGGGCGGTGGTGCACTCTGCCTTCGTTTGTGGTCGGTTCGTGCAGCCCCTCCGAGCCGCGGAGCTGACAGTGCGACCCTGCTGACCCCGGGCCGAGAGAGTGCCCGCATCCGTGAGCACATCGTGGGACGAAGACTGCAGCGGGACAGCGAAAGCCAAAGAGCGTGCGGGCACTGAGCAGAGCGGGCAGGGACGTGGGGTACATTTCCCCCCCTCCCCCCCCCCCCCCCCCCCGGCAGATTTCACAGCTACTTTACAAACCAGAAACAAAAAGTTAATGGCACGGGCTTGACCACATATTTTCCAGCGGCTCTGGGAGACCAGCTCTCCGCAAGCCGGCTAACACACACTCTTTTCATTCAGAGCTTTAAATACCCAATTGTGTCTGTTTTCAGCACGCTCATTTTTAGCATTTTAATGATACGGTCTCCAGCTCTAGCCCTCCTTGGATTGGCCACAGAGAGAGGGGTTTTTTTTTTCATTCCCCCCCCCCCTTCTTTTTAACATCTTGCAGAGCGAGAGGAGAAGTGGGAGGGGGTTAGCAAGAGGTCACACATTTCTCCTAACTCGAGTGTTTCTGCAGCAGGCGGGGGGGGTCCCGCCGGGGACGAAGCCCGAGCAGCCCCAGCTGCTCTCACTGCAGGCTCTGGGCGAGCTGCACAGCCGGGCACAGCACCCACAGCACCCACAGACAGCACAGCGAAGCCTCCCTCACCGCCTTGCCCTGGACGGAGGGTTTGCGGTTTCCCACCGCTTTCTCCCTTTCCCTGTAATCCCAGCCCTGGACACCCGGCTGCCGGCCCGTGCTGGCGTTCCATCCCCCATCCATGCCCTTGGCTTGCTGCAGCAGTTCAGCTTTTTCCGCTGGAAAGCTGCTAATGGGCTGCGACTGCGTCAGAAGCGCAAAGACTCCACTGGGAACTACGGGGAGCCCCGAGACACAAAGGCACCGTGGGACCCCAAACCCCCACACCGCACACATCACCACGAACCACCCTCCATTGGGTGCTCCAACCGCAGCAGCTCAGCAGATCTTTTGGTCTCCTTTCCACCGAGTAATATCAAAATGATATTTATTAAATTTGCTCTCTAAGTCCCTCAATCTGCTCCGTAATACAGTGAATCTGCGAGGTGGTTTCACTGATCCCGCCTCAATGAGACCAGATTAACGCAGATGATCCCGGCTTTGCAGCTCCTCGTCCCGGGGAGGGTCAGAGGTGGTGCAGGAAGGCAGAACCCGCTGGCAGCTGAGCCGGAGGAAACCACGTGGGCTCCGACAGCGATTTCCGAGGTGAATTCCAGGTGGGAAGGAGGCGGCACTCAGCGCAGCTTCCAAACCTCCAACAACCCTTCTGGCCGTGCAGGTCCGCTCCTCGCTCCGCTCTCCCTCCCTACGCGCTCTGACTGCGCCGTCCCCCACCCCGCTCCCCAGCAAGGAGCCCATTAAATCTAAACTTAGCTCCATAAAGGTTCATCAGATCCATTATCTCTGCATTCAGCCAGATTATGAAAATCATTAGGATGAGGAGGCACGGAGCCTATTAGCTTCCTGGAGAGGATGCTTTACAATTTTTTTCCTTCTGCTTTCACATTTAATTACCTTAAGTTTCACAGTGTTTAATTCCATTTATGAAACCTTTAATATGGAAAAACAAAACAACAACAGAATGGGCACGGCTCGCCGTTATGCTGGGCACAGAGCGGGGGAACAGAGCAGCCCCACCTCCCCCTGCATGGCGCTCACGGGATGCTCCACGGGTACCACCCCAGGCTCAAGCAAAGTCAATGTGAAGCATTAGCGTCTATCCGGCTGCATTTGGCCTTCCCAGAGATGCTATTTAGCAATCTTGGCTCCTAATAGAGCAGCACCTGAACCTCCTTATCCTGCAGTGCCAAAGAAGCGGAGCGCTCACACCGCCTGAATCCGGCCATGTACGAAAGAAGAGAGCAAAGAGCAGAGGCACAGAGCCAAGGGCTCACTGTGGGTGCGCAGTGTGCGCCCATGGAAGGGATGGCATCCCCAAACCTACAGCGTGAGGGCTGCAGAGCTGTGTTCCCACACAGAGCAGCTCCAAACCTTCCCACAGGAGGCTGTGAGGTTTCTGCACTTTGCAGACCCGGGTGAGCAGCGTGCAGAACTTTTCCTGCAGCGCCCGTGGGGCACAGCATGCGGGTACTGCTGCCTTCGAGGTGTCACCGTGCATCCAAACGGGCCCCACAGCTCAGCGTCCCACCGCCATCCCCAGAGGAACGAGGCTCAGACTTGGCCTGCGTTTGGCGTTTGGTTTTTAAATCAGGAATCGCTCTGGAAAAGTGGCACCAGGAAGAAAAAAACAACTTGCTGAAGAGCTCCCCAGCAGCCTATCCGCATCCCTTAATATAAAAAAGCTGCTGCTCATTTAAAAAACAAATGTTTAAGCATTTGAGCATGTTTATTTAATTTGTCCTTTCTGTGCCAGGAAAGGCCCCGATCCGCCCGCACTCCCCATCAGCACAGGACCAGCACAGAGCCGCCATACAGCCATCCATGGGGGAAGGGTGGGGGGGGACAGCTTCTCCTGCACCCCAAATGAGTGAGGGCTCCTGGGGGCAGCTCAGCCCTGAAGCTGACGCCCTTAAGATGGACATCTGGAGCCAAAGACACAGCATGGGATCCAACCTGCTGCTTGCGTGTGGCACAAACCAGCTCTCTCTGCTCCTCCATGAGCAGAGAGGTTTCAGCTCAGCAGGTGCTCTTTCCCAGCTCTGCTCACAAAGGTGGTGCACGACGCACAGGGATGGGGACAGGGGAACCCTGAGCTCCCCACAAACCCATCTGCAAGGGGCTGCAGCTGCCTCATCACAGTGAGACGCCTGTGGCCACCCTTCCACTCCAACACAATTTAACACCAGTGGCTTAAAAATACAGCCGTCGCTCAATTTAAATGCTCAGAATGCCCATCAGCTCTTGGTTTAAGTATCTCAACATCGGCCCCACAGCCTCTCCCAGCACTGCACGGCCGCCTCCTGCCGGACCCCTCACATCCACCCCATCCCCACTCACACCGCCCGCACTCCTCCCCCAGCACTGAGCTCCGGAGGGACTTTCCCCGCGTTCCTCCCCAAGCCCTGCCAGCAGCAACCTAAATGCAGATCTGCTTTCACACCCACCCACGAGCTGGGCACCCGGCAAAGGTTTGTCAGCAGGAGGAGCTGATCTCCCCACGTGGGCACCCAGGCAGCCCCATGCACTGTATTATGCTGGGGAGGAGAAAATTCACCACCACCAAAAAAAACCAAACTAATCCAAAACGCAGCACAGCAGACACCACCTCTGTCCTCCCTGCTGCTGAACGAGCTCAAGGATGAAGCCAAACATCTCCTCATTAACCTCTGGAGGGCAAACCCACAGCAGCCCACAGCCCAGCAGCCCCAGGTGGCCGCTCTCACCCAGGGACAGTGTGGTCTTCTCAGGTTCTGACGCCTTCTGAGAAGCTCTTGGACTCAACACGGGTTTAGTGCTGAGCTCCTAAGGAAGGACGGCTCTGCGTGTTCCCATTTTGTAGATGAGAAAATCCAAGATGTGCTGAAAAACCATCACTCCTATGGCGGGCAGCCATGCAGGACCCCATCCTGCTCCCAGCAACACTCTCTCCGACAGCCACCACCACGCAGGGCAGCTCCACCAGGAGCACTTCTGCAAAGCCCTGGAAAGCTGCCAAAGGAGCGGTGACTCGGGACGGCCGTCCCACAGACAGTGCAGATTTTGGGTGGCTCCCCGAACACCTACGGGGCCCCAACTCGTGGAGCACAGAGAGGTGCCGTGGAGGCTGCAGGCACAGCCCAGCTCACTGCCCGCTTCCCCTGAGGCCGGCAGGAACGGCGCTGCCTTGCAGAGGGAGCACAGCATTGTGAGCAAATCCGGCATGAGCAAGAACTCAATTCTGCCCATCGTTATCGTTGGCTTTAACAAATAGCTTCTGGGGACGGCAGGTACTTTATTAATTTTCCCCCTGTGCAGCATGCAGGATGATTGAAGAAATCACCAGCCTGTTGATTTGTTTGCCTCCCCAGCCCAAAATAACTAGCTATTTATTTTTAAATAGCAGGATGCATCAAATCCTTAAATCAAGGCGACGGATCCAGGAGGACGTGCCACACACCATGGCACCAGAGCTTGGGCAGAGGGTTCAGCCCTTTCCTCTGAGCTGGCTTAGAGCCGTGCCCAAGGCTCCCACATACATTCAGACATAGGAAGAACAAATAAAGGCATTTTCCCCTTTGCCATTGGGTTCCTTCTGGCAGCTGTGCTCCTGGTGGCCCTGCTGGGCTTGCTGTTGCTGTGCCTGAGCTTTGCTCTGCTTCCAGCCCAGAGAGGGACTGCACACTGACTCAGAGAAAACGTCCACCTTTGGGCTTTGCAGCACATCCCCAATGTTTGGGGATCCGCTCCTGTCCACAACCAGTCTGATATGCAGGAATATTCAGGATCCACATTCTGCCTTCCCACAGGGCTGTGGAACAACAACAGTGAAGAACAGCTCAGAGCAGCAGATGCACAACCCAGAGCTCATCGGCTGGAACGCTGCTGGGGCTTTCTGCTGCTGTGAGGACTGTGCCGGCCGCATCCCCTGGGGATGGCTAGGGACGGCTGGGGACATCCAGCCCAGTGACACACAGAATGTCCTCCCTGCAGCTCTGCTGAGCGACGACATCCTGGGGGTTCAGGGAAGGAGCTTCTCAAGTCACACAACCAGAAAGAACTGCACAAAGAGCTCTGGTGTCCCCATCTGTAGGCCCTACAGATGACCCTCCCCCCCCCCCCTTTTTTTTTAATTAAACACCATCTCCATTTGTTGTGGTTACAGTGAGTGTCCCACATGAGCAGCACCACAGCCTTCCCGAGCCCGCAGTCACACTGGCAGCCTGCACAGAACACACTGCCCTGCAGGGCCCTGGCTTCCATTTCATAGAATCACAGCATGGTTGCGTTGGAAGGCATCTCAAAGCCCCCCACCCCACCGTGGGCTGGCTGCCCCCCCAGCTCAGGCTGCCCAGGGTCCATCCGTGGCCATGGGCACCTCCAGGGATGGGACACCCTCAGCTCTGGGCAGTGCTGGGGCCTCACTGCCCTCTGAGTGCAGAATTCTGACCTCAGCCTCCCCAC
The DNA here is from genome assembly GCF_016699485.2 of Gallus gallus. Taxonomy (NCBI): domain Eukaryota; kingdom Metazoa; phylum Chordata; class Aves; order Galliformes; family Phasianidae; genus Gallus; species Gallus gallus. Next base: position 5,067,190 of record NC_052559.1, on the reverse strand, counting down.
CAGCCCAGCATTACCCTCACAGGGACCCCAGGAAAGCAGGGAGCAGGCTCTCCCCACGCTTGCTCAGAGAGCCCCTTTGTTTGTTTTCTTCCTTTTCTCTTAATTTAGAAATAAAGGAAAAAGGCGGGGAAAGCAGCTTTGCCGTTCCCCAGGGCTCTCCATGCCAATCCCCAGAGCGGGGTTAAACAGCATTAAGTCAAACCAGAGCCCTGCAGCAGAAGCACGAAAGCAGAGGAAATAACCTCCTCCTGCACACACAGTTCTTCCCACTCCCCAGGGATGGGAGGAAGGGGCTGGCGGTGCACATCTCCTACCTGTCACATGCAGTGTGGACATTTCTGGGTGATACAGAAGTGGGCACTGTGCAGCCACACACCGTGGGCAGCCCCACTCCCACCCGCATCCCCTCACCTTCCAGCCCCATCCATCGGCTGCCTGCATGGAAGGGCTGCCCAAGCTGAAAGCTGAAGCTCCAGGTTAATAAATCCAGTTTGTCGGACACAAAAGTCAGTGTGTTTCATTTGTGATGGCTCTACCTTTATGAAATTCTCGGGACATTCAAGATGTGAAATGTCACCGTGTCACTCGGTGGCAGCTGAGGGCACAGAGCTGGAAAGGTCAGGAGCAGCTCTCCAGGAGCCACCCCAGCTCCACACAAAGGGACCCGCTGGGAACAAGGAGGCTGTCAGCCCACGCCCCAGCAGCTTCAAGCCCAACTTCAAAGAAACCCTTCAGATCATCCCCACCTCTTTGCTTTTCCATGCAGCCCACTGCTCCGTTCAGGCCAGCGCACCGTTGCGCTGCCAGAGGGTGCTGCAGCCCACGGGACGTGCCACGGTCACCCACCGGTGTCACCTCCTACAGGAGGAGCTGCAGAGGGACACCGGTGGCCCCACACCGCCTGGTCACACCGCAGAGCTCAGGGCGGCCCTGCGGGGCGCAGAAGGCAGAATGGAACACAGCCATGGTTGTGCCACACCCAGCTCCGCTCCGTCCCACCTGGGAGCACAGCAGCAGGGCCTGAGGGTGCCAAGCCGTGCTTTGGGCTTCCGGAAGAAATCAGTCTTCTTGTCAGCGTCATACAACAAACCCTTCAGTTGCACGGAGGAAGGAGGCAGCAGGAAACCCCTCTGCTGCTCAGCTGCCCTCAGCCTGGCTTTGCGCAGAGGTCCCAGAACGCGGTCAGGGCGCAGAGCTGCCAGGTGCTGCGGGTGAGCGGCGTCCCAACGGCACGCAGATCCCAGGTTCCAAAGTCACGGAGTCATTCCTCCCACTGACACGTTTTGCAGCAGGACAGAAACACACTGCATGTATGAGAACATGGACAACAGAGAGCAAGAGGTGACAGGAAATCCCGAAGCAGAGGAAGATCCAGCTTGTTCTGGGTCAAATGCAGATGAGGCAGCAGAGATGTGGGGAGAGGAAAAGCCCTTTTTGCAGAAAAGGCAGCACAAGGAGTAAAGTTTGTAGCGAGGGCTGCTGGGGACACGCAGGGTGCCGGTTCTGATGCTGCAGGTCAGGAAGGCAGAGCTGCCAGAACCGCTCCAGAGCCTCCGGGCTCCTTCCCAGCCAATGGCTCTCCCTGTGGAAGCGGAGCAGTGCATGCAGGACCACCGCTGCACTGATGAACGAAATCCATCTCTGGCACTGCAGGGTTCCCCTTGCTTCGGGGAGCAGGCGTGGGGATGGCAGACATTGAGCTCCTCTGCCGAACAGCAGCCCTTCCTCAGCATACAGCCAGTGGGAAGGAAGGAGGCGAGCAGCACTTCGAACGACACTCCACGGCAGCTGGTGACGCAGCGGCCATCACGCTGTGAGTGGTGCTGGGAGGAGGAGAAGAGCCCCGGCCTCTCCTGGGCACCACACAGCACTGTCGGGTCCGGCTCCTGCCTGCTGCCTCCTTTGCTCTGCACTTCACGGGAAGGAGGGTAAAAGGCTCCATGTTAGCAGCACGAGCCTCACTGTGCACGTGGACATTGCTGCACCTTTTGCTGCAGATGAGACCAGGAGCAAACCTATGAGTGGAAGCAGCCCAGCAGGGCACAGCCCCATCTGCGCTATGCCCAAATACAGCACAAAGGGCTCAGTTTGAGGGGAACCTCCAGAAACCCCACGGCAGAAAACCCTGCCACATACCAAGAGGGACACCAGGTTACAGCCCAGCCACCGCCGTGTCACAGCCCTGCACAGAAACAGCTCCGTGCAACCACCACTGACAGCCCTGGGAAAAGCACATTTGCTTCTTGCCTCATTTATCAGCCAGGCGAGCGATTCCCCATGCACAGACAGGGCGGGAGAGCAGAAACACAGCCCCGAGACACCTTCTCCTAGCTCTAAAAATGTATTCATTATCCTCAGGCGGCTTCTGGCAGGGCGGGGAGATCACTCTCAGATTAGAGATGTTTATCAGTTAGCTATAATGAAGGTGGGACACTGACACCGTGATGAATATTATATTTCAGTGAAATTTAAATGAAAAGATCCATCACTCCGAGCAGATCAGCACTGAGCGGAGCAGCTCCACGACCAAAGCTGTTCTGCAGATCTGCATCACCTCAATTTCTGCTCTGGAAGAAGAGCGGCGGGTAAAGAGGAACACTTTGCATGTCCGATGCGCACAGCAAAGCAGTGCTGAGGGCGACGCGCGGGCGCTGTGAGCAGCAGCACTGCTGTGCGGCACCGGAGCGAGGTTGGATGCTGACAGCCGACGCTCAGCACCGAACGCCCTCGGAAACAGGACGCCGTCCAGGCTCTTGTGCACGCCGCAGGATGTGGAGGGGAAGGGTTACGGAGCGGCTTTTCCCTTAAGTGAAATATTGCTGCTGGCTCAATGGAAGCAGGAGGTTCCTCTCTCCTGGGAGGAAGCTATCAGAAACCACTCTCCCTCCCAGAGCGGCAAGCCCGCCTTGCGCTACCTGTTGCGCTTCGCAATCAGGCAAAAGAGCGCAAGAAGACACTAAAAAGCGAGGGAGGATGGAGCAGCACACGGAACAGCAGAAACACCGCGAGCTGCTGCAATCCAGGCACGAAGGCATTACACATTCTCCTGAATTTTAAATACAGAGCATTATGACTGGCATCCTCACAACTGCCACAGCAGCCTCAGCACTACAGCTTTTATGGTAATTCGCAGGGAGTTACCCACAAGGCACTGCAGAGATTTTCTTGGCAGCCATCCTAAACTAATTTTTATAGGTTAGTGTACGGTTATACATAAACGTTTAAGAAAAATAAAATGGCGACTCGCAGGGAAGGGGGCGGCCGGGGGCTGCGGCACCGGGACGGCAGTGCGGACATCGGGGGGACAGAGCTGTGCCACCCCAGGAAGGGGACCGGGGGACACAAACCCGAACCGAACACGGCCGTACCGCCAGGATGCCCTCCGCAGCGCCCCGTGCCTTTGTCTCTGGGCCCTCCGCAGCTCACTGCTGGGCAGCACCAGCACCGCCCCGCACAACGCTCTCGGGGCTGGGTTGAGGCGTCTGGTCCCCACCTTCCCCTGTTCCCAGGCTGACATCCCACTGAGCTGCATGGAGGGGAGAGGAGTCCTCCCAGGGGACGATGGTTCGTTGACGGAACCCACAGCCCACCCAGCAGGCTGCCAGGAAACACCTCTTGTGTGCGTCCGCACCAAACCTCCCCACTGCCCTCCATGGGAAACGCTCCCGCACCGCCGGCCCACAAATGGCCACCGCTCTGCCCGGGCAGCCCCCGTGGTGTGGACAAAGGACAGCACGGCCCCACCTGTGTGCCCAGCGGGGAGCGACCCGCCTCGCCTGCACGGGGCTCAGAACCACATGTGGTGGCTGCAAAGCCCCGCTCAGCCCCCACAAAGCCCCGCTCAGCCCCCACAAAGCCCCGCTCAGCCCCCACAAAGCCCCGCTCAGCCCCCACAAAGCCCCGCTCAGCCCCCGCTGCTGTGCGGGTGGAGGCAGAGCCCGGCGGCCGGCGGTGCAGCAAACAAAGGAAAGCAGCCGGGGGGACGCCGTGGTCCGGGTCAGGCAGAGGCAGCACCCATCCATGCTTCATGGAACCGGAGCAAACGCTCGATAACATCAGAGCTGAAGATCAGCTGGAAATACGGCCGTTTCCCGCAGGTTTTGCAGTGATGCACACACACGTGTTTGCAGGTAGTCCGTCTCTGCTCTCTTCACAAAAGCAAAATGGAGGGAAGCAGAATCTCCAGGGAGCAATAATTCAAGACTCTGGAGAAAAGAACCTTTTGGGCTCAGAGCATCCGTGGAATTATTAACAACACTGATTTCAATACAGGGATGCCATGAAGATGAAAACAATTGTCAGCTCAAAGGCAGAGATGCTAAGATACGACCAGAGGAGCACAAAGAGACGACGAGCTGAATTTTACACAAGGCTGCTGTTTTTCCTGAGACAGATTATTGCGTTCTGAAAGGCATGCACACACCAGCACATTGTTCTCTCCCAGCTACGTGCAGTCCACGATGGCTGTTTGCAGTCAGCACAGCAGTGGAAGCAGCGCTGCGCTCCCCCGCAGATGGGAGCACTTTGCCTCCAGCTCTGCGCCTTCTGCCCCCCCCCAGCACGTGGCTGCCCCACGTCACCGCAGCGCGGTGCGCCCACTGCCCACAGACAGCAGTGGAGCATCTCCAGAGTTGGGACCCAGCATACCTCAACCCATTCCTCAGCCAGGATGTGAAAAGCATCACCCTGCGGGAATAAGGCAGCAAGCACTTCAGGGAGTGAATTATTCCCAGAGTCTGAGCAGACCAGCTTGCCTGCTGGGCCTTAAACTCTTAAACTGATACATTGGATAAAACTCGCAGCCCAGAACTGGGGCACCAGCCACGTTCCTGCACCGGAGCCCAGCAGGCTGCACCACGGCTGTCCCAAATGCACAGCAGACGGATGGCAGCACCGCGGGACCACCGCCAGGCTCTGTGCTCCATGCAAACACCGATGGGCTCTGAGAGCGACACAGAGACAGAGCAGCAGAGCCTCAATGCCCACAGCCACCCACCGCCCACAGCCACCCACGGCCAGGAGTCACTCAGCAGCCACATCCCCGCCTGTGGGCACCGCTATCCGGGCTGCTCACACTGCAGCCCACCGGTCTGATGTAAGCCAGCACCACGTAAAGCAATAACCTAAAAAACAAGGCTGTAAACAAGTGATTCAGCTGCTGCTTCGCAGAGCCAGCCCTGCCGGAGCCCCCAGGAGCTGGGCAGGAATGGCCACAGGCTTCCAAACCCAAACCATCCCGCCTGACCACAGCCCGACCTCCCATGATTTACGCAGCCGTTAAAGCAATTGAGGTGTTCACATCATATTGGTCGCCTGGCCCACTTTAATTTGATCGGTTTGCAAACCTGTTTAGACAAACAACAATCTGCTTTCTGACCTAGAGCAGCTCTTAACAGTGCAAGTGTTGCCAGGGAACTGGAGTGGGAACATGGACGCTTCTTTCTGCGAGGATGTTCCAAGTGCCACAGCCTGAGGGGTAACGATGTTAGGAAGAGGGCAATGCTAAAAACCACATCTCAGGGCAGGGGCTGCAGACGCTCACGATGCTCACACAGCTCCAAAACCTCACAATGCTGCACACAGCCCACCTCCAAAGCAGCCCTAAGCCCAGTGCAGGAGCACAGCGAGTCCCAGATAGCCCAGGGCAGCAGTGGGGGGTCCACATGGGGAGATTGGAGCCAAGAGGCCTCCTGGATTAGAAGTAGTTTAAAAGAAAACCGTTATGTCAGAAGGGCAATGCTCCTTTTCCAGGCGCTGGGGCTGCACTGGATGTGGCTGTCCGCAAAGAGCTCCGTGTGCGGGGCATGCAGCTCCACGAGGGTTTGTGCAGATGGGCAGCAAATAATCTGACAGCGCAGGCTGCAAGTGCAAAGCACCAAGCTCAATTAATTACAAAGCCAGGCCAATGGCAGCCATGCTGGGAAAGAAAAGTTTGAGAGAATTATGCTAGAGCAGACCCAGAAGTCACGGGTTTATGAGGTGAAGGACAGGAGAAAAGAAAGAAAAGAAAGAAAAATACCATTTCACCACAGCTGTGCTGTGGTGTCCAAAGGAAAAAGCCAAATCAGTCAAGTTACAAAGCAAACCCTCAGAAAGAGAGGACAAGAGCAGAAAGGGTCTAACAAAGACAGCCCTGAAATGGTCCCAGCTCACTGCACAACGAGCTCTGCGGGAAGGGAGCTGGGCGGAGAGCTGCGGCCCCGGGGCTCCCAGCTTTAAACCAGGAGCTGTGAGCAGTGACGCTATCGCCAGGAGCACCGCAGCCACGGCACAGCCGCTCCACGGAACCACCGCTGGGCTGTGCGGCGCAGCAATGAGCCTCAGCCCCATCCCACACTGCCAGGCACTGCAGAACCCTCAGCTCAGCATCCCCCACAGCACAGAGTTGGGAACATCTGCTCTGTTTGGGCAGCGATAGCCAACTTCAGTCATTTACAGACTGTCCTTTTTTGGGGCAAGAGTCATGAATAATATGCACGTTCTTAACAACTCGCATAAGAAGAATTTAAAGCTCAAAGTTGAGCAGCTGTGGATTAAACTTCTTAGCAGCACTCCGTAATGCAGCCGAGCATCTCCTCTCATTACCATAAGCTCAGATCTGCCCGCAGTTCATCCCCGCATCCCACACTCAGAACTTTGTCATCTCTGCAACGCAACAGGAAAAACTTCCACCGGGGAGCAGAGAAAGGAGCACCTCCATCTGGGAGCAGAGAAGGTTCCAAGGAGTCCCAGCAGTGCAGACGTGGCCACGTGTGAAAAAGGGGTCAAACACTGCCTGCCCACTGCCTCGCGCTGCAGCTCTTAATGGCCACCATGGCAGCATGGAAAGCTTCCTTCATCATCACCTGCTTAATTGGGAACGCCTCTCAGGATGGTGCTGCGCTGAGCCCCCCAGCCCAGCACGGTGCCCTCAGCCCCGCCGTGAGCCCCAGCACTGCAGCAGCACTGAGGGCCTTGTGGAAAAGAGGCCCATCTCCCTGCTGCGGGATTTGCCCGGCCCAGGCTCCTCTCGAGCTTTTGGGCAGCGGGCAGAGCCTTCCTCCAGGCAGGGTGTGAGGGAGGACAGCCACTGGGGACACCCACAGCAGTCTGTGTAACACCACAGGGAAAGCGAGCACAGGGCCCAGGCACGGCGGACCCACACACATCTCCTGGTGGCAACGCCAACACCAGATGATGAGGCAGGGAGGACTGCAGGCCGTACTGCCCCCGGCCACGGCCCATCACCTCCCAGCGTCCCCTCTCAGTGTCCCCTCCCCACCCCCAGGCACACAGAGCTCCCCGCTGCCCCCCACCACACAGCACCACTTCAGCTGGAAGCTTCTCCTGCGTTCCTCAAAGCATTTATGACTTTTCCCATTTGAAATATGGGCCCTTACCACCACGCACAGGAAGGAGGAGGAGAGTGCCAGCAAACTCATTAATGGAGAAGTCAGTCTGGCAGGGAGCAATTAACGGCTTCCAATCGCCAGCTCTGCAGCAGGAGGGTGTTCCACAGCTCAGCACGCGGCTCCACGCACACAGGGATGAGTGGTGAGGAGGGGAGCGGACGCCCATCGCCCCAAAAAGCACCGGCCAGCCCCACTGCCACGGGGGACCACATTCGGGCAACGCAACAACGGGAGCGCACTTCATAGGGAGCAAATCCCAGCGGTTGTGCCGCCAGGGACACACAGCGCCCAGAGCAGGAAACAAACGCCAGCGGTTGTGCCGCTGTGGACACAACGCCCAGAGCAGGACTGAGCTCCGCGCTGCTGGGGACGCGCGATGTCCCGAGTGGAGCTGGGCGGCACCGCGGCGCTCACAGCCGGCACGGAGCGCGCACCGAAGCCCTGCAGATGGTGCAGAAGTTTTCATCCCGGAGGGCCCCTGGAGGCTCCCGTCGTGCTCCCCACCGCCCCCGCGGGGTTCTCCAGCTGGCAAAACCCCAACGGAAAAAACGCTTTTCCTCCCCCCTCTCAGCAAACGCTTCTGCAAACGCTGCCCGGGGGGCGGCCGAGTCCCCGCACCTCCCACACATCGCCCCTTAACGGACGTCGCTCCCCCGTTATCCCACAGTCGCTCCCTCAGCGCCACAGCGGATCCTCCCCGCCAGGCGCCCGCCCCGCACCGGCCGTTCCCGGCGCCCTCCGCCCGCGGATTTCAGCACAACGGGTGGGAAACGGCCCCGGGCACCGCGCCCGGACCCCCCCCCGAGCCGCACCCGCGAGGTCCGCCCGCAGCGATCGCACTTCGCGGAAGGGGAAAAGCGGCGGATAACGGCAAAAATAACCGAACGCAACGGCACAGCCGCCCCCACCGCAGGGGAAGGGACCCCCCCGAGCCGCGGCATCGCCCCGCCGGCACCGCCAGCCCCGAACTGCGGGCGGTGGGACGCGGCACGGAGGGGACGCGAGGACAATGGACACCATCGGGGGCGGCGGAGGGAGCGCAGCGAGGGGGCGGAGAAGCGGCACACCGCGGAGAGCGGAGCGCAGCGCGGAACGCAGCGCCGGGATCGGCGACGGAGCCCCGCCGGGGAACGGACGCGCCCCAGGAACCCCCCGCGGTGCCGCTGACCGCCCCCTTCGGCTCCCCGCCGGCGGAGCTCCCACCCCTACCCGCGGTCCCGGGGCTCCGGCGCGCCCCCTCCCAACCGAGGCCCCCCGCTGCAGCCCCCCCGCCGCGCCACCTCCCTCCCCCCCCATCCCCACAAGGAGCCCCCGGGGAGCCGCCCGCCCCCCGTCCCCCGTTACGGCACCGCAACGCCCTCCCTCCCCGCACCGCGCCCCGTACCGCACCGCACGCCGCTCCCCGTACCTGGCGGCGCGGCCGCCCGCTGCCATGCCGGCCGGCGGAGGGGCGCCCAGGGCCGCGGCCGCGCTCCTCCCGCTCGTTCGCCTCCGCCCTCCGCCCGGCGGCTGCGCTGGGGCCGCGGCGCGGGGACACTGCGGCGCGAGCTCCCGCCCGCCGCCGGCCACTCGCACAGGTGATGTCATTCCCCGAGCCGCCGCCGCCTGACGTCACCGCGGGGCGGGGCCCCTCCGGGGGCGCGGGGGGCGACGTCACCGCGGGGGCGAGGCGCGCTGCCGGGGGCGGGGCCGCGCCTTTAAGGGGCCCGCGCGCGCGCGCCGAGCACGTGGCGGTGCGGCCGCGAGGACCGCGCGCGGCGGGGGCGGGGATTGGGGCGGCTCCGCGCACGTGGCGGCCCCGCGGTGACGTCACGGGGCGCCGGGTGGGTCCCGGCCGGGAAAAGGGCGTCGTGGCGGCGGACCGCGGGTCCCGTCTGCAGCGTTCCTCCTTTTAACGTATCTCCTTTGTTCAAGAAGGGATTGGCATTCGCTGTATTTCCCGCGTTCAACGCGTCGTTGCTATAACACACCGCGGTCCCCTTATTCCATGCATTTCTCCCATTCGATGTATTCCCCACATTAAATATATTTTATTCAATATATTTCTCCTGTTTTATATGTTTGCCATATTTAACGTATTTCCAATATTCAATATTACCTATTTCTGACATTTGCTATTTTCAATACATTCTCCCCTATAATGCAATCTCGTGTTTTGTTTCCCCTGCTGAATACAGCTCTCGTTCTGTATGTTTCTCATTTTCCAATGCAAAAAAAAGGGGGGAAAAAAAAGGGGGGGGGGGGCAAAAATGGGGCGTGTGAGAGCAGCACAGAGGGCAGAGCGGGGGAGCACCGAGCGGGGGGTGCTGGGGGAGGTGGAGGGGTGCTCTGAGGGTGGCAGAATGGACGTAAAGGCGGGGGGGGATAAATACATAAATAAAGGATGTCTGGAAAAAAAAGAGGGGGGGAATTCTATAGGAATGGAAAAAGAGGGGAAGGAAAGGAAGGGCCTCTTCTCCCCCCCTGCCCCTCCCAGCCCCTATCAGCTCCATCTGCGCTCCTAATGGGTGTTACACGTTTCACACTGATTCCCCATTTGTCATGCGATCACATCCTTTGATCAGACATGGGGAGAAATGTGAATATCAGTTACGAACCATCCCGTTCTGCTCCTGCTTGGCGGGATGTTGTTAATTTTTATTTAATTATTTTTTTAGGAAGGAATTGATTCATTTGCAATTCAGCTCTCAAACATACTTTTAATTAGGATGCTCACATTTCTGGGCAGGCTGTGTGTTGGAAATGGGAGATATTTGATCACAATCGATGCCTTCATGTATATTTTATGACTGAGAGATAGCTGGGAGGGGATCCAAAGCTGAGAGCAGTGCCTGACCCACCTGAAGGCTGTGCTGCCATTCAGTGACACCTGGACAGGCTGAGAGTTGGGTGGAGAGGAACCTGATGAGGTTAACAAGAGTGAGCGCAGAGCCCTGCGCCTGGGGAGGGATAACGGCACACGTCAGCACAGGCTGAGGGCTGATCTATGGAAAGAAGCTCTGCAGAGGACCTGGGGATCCTGGTGGCCAGCAGGGTGACCACGAACCAGCAGTGTGTGCTGGTGACCAAGAAAGCCAACGTTGTCTCAGTTGACCAACAGCTGTCCAATGGCTGACCAGCAGTTGACTGTGAGCCAGCAGTGTGCCCTATGGCCACGAGGGTCGATGGTTCCTTGGAGTACACTGCACAGTGGGCCAGCGGGCAAGGAAGGTGCTTGTCCCTGGGGAGGCCCAGCTGGAGCACTGCACCCAGTGCTGGGCTGCCCAGTTCCAGGCAGACAGGGAACGGCTGGAGAGACCCTGCAGAGGGCTGCAGAGATGGTGGGGGCCTGCAGCACCTCCTGATGGGGACAGGCTGAGAGCCCCGGGGCTGTTCACCTGGGGAAGGGAAGGCTGGGAGGGATCTGATCAGTGCTGATCCATATCTGAAGGGCGGGGGTCAGGAGGATGGGGCCGGGTTCTGTTCCGTGGTGCTCAGCACCAGGACGAGGGGCTTTCCCCCTGATGGTGTTTGAATTCAGTTCTTAAACTGACTCTGGTAAAACAAAACATTAAAGAACAGTGTGACTGTGGCCAGGAGAGGCAGCTGCCACACATTGCTGCCAACAGATGCCAACACGGGGGGAGAATGAGTCTGCAGTCCTGTGGGGATGGGCAGGGATGGGCAGAGATCAGCAGTTATAAACAAGGATGTGCAGGGATGTGGGATAGACAGGGATGTGCAAGGATGGAAGAGATGGGCAGGGACACACAAGGATGTGCAGGGATGTGACAGCCCTCCAGAAAAACCTCTCCTGCTCGCAGGTGTGTGGGGCTGCAGGCTGGGACCCCCAGATCCACGTGTCCTACAGAGAGCTACCAGGGCAGTGGGGGCACTCTGGGGGAACAGTGGGGGTCGGTGCCCTGCAGGTCAGACCCATCAGCCCTGGGGCCGTGCAGGACACACCAGACATCGGTCCTGATGGAGGCTGGTGGTGCCTGGGGACCTCGGTTTGGGCACACGCTGAACGCATGAGACGCGCTTTGCACCGTCTGCTCCTGCAGAGCAATGCTTACCTTCGTGTTAGTTCAGTTACAGATCAAATAATCTGAAAAATTCACAAGTGGCTGCGGATACAAATTAACTTAACAAAACATTCTGAAAACGTCGCGGTTCGGGGGAGAATACCAATGTGGTGCACACTGGTGGGAGAGGAGAGCTGTGTCTGCACGGCGCCCTCACATCAACATTTTCCCCGCGTCGGATAACACAGAAACAGCGAAAGCTGGATGAAATACAACGGCAGTGCGGTCCAAGATGGAGCGATGCCATATGGAAGCCCAGGGAAGCTTTCACTGCTCTTTGCTCCTCTGATGTTTTTCAGCTGTGTCATTGGTACTTTGTTATCAAGAACATTACGGGCTGAATTCTGTCTTTGCAATGAAAAATTACGGGCTGGAACTGGCTTTCGATTGCACCAAAGTCATTGGTGTTGCAGGAAGGTGAAGGACAGAAGTGTTTGGCTTGTGGTCGCCATTTCTGCAGAGCAAAAGCTATAAAATGTTGATGAATCCCATTCACTTCCAAGCTTAAAAATGGCTCTGAGTGCTTCAGCCCGGCTCCAGCGCACACTGTGTGTGAATGCACTGCTGTGGTTGGGCAGTGCATCCTGCTGCCTGGTGCAGGAGCAGCTGTGGCACTCAGCATGCCAGGGGGAAGGCTGCAGCCCTCTTCCTCGCTTTGTGTCCAGGAGAGGTTCTTTTTTGCTCAGCTGCTCATCGGTGCTGGAGTTCACCTTCTGCTGGGTTCACCTTGGCTTCTGGGGCCAAACCTGAGTGTTTTGGTGTTGCTGTCCCCTGTGCTCCTCCTGGTGTGGCGGAGCCCATCCCTGTGTTTTCCCACCCACACTGGAGCCGGGGCCTCCTTATGGAAAAGTCCTTCTGAAGGAAACTGAAAGTGATGGCAATTCTGCAACCCAAGATATGTGAATGTTGCTGTGTGTCCCATAGGACCTACCAAGGAAGTGAACCCTCCAGCACTGGGTGTGTGACCAGGAGCCGCTGTGCTTGGGGCAGGGAGAGCAGCTTTTGTTTGGACTGCATTAAATCATCCAGGCTATAAAGTGGGAAACAGTCTACTAAGGCTGAATGAAATGTGCCGTATGGGACTCCAGTGCTCTCAGTGCTGAACAAATGAGGTTTTAATGCTCTGCCTGCCCTCAAGGTGGGAGATCAAAATTCCTCCCCTTCCCTTCCCTTCCCTTCCCTTCCCTTCCCTTCCCTTCCCTTCCCTTCCCTTCCCTTCCCTTCCCTTCCCTTCCCTTCCCTTCCCTTCCCTTCCCTTCCCTTCCCTTCCCTTCCCTTCCCTTCCCTTCCCTTCCCTTCCCTTCCCTTCCCTTCCCTTCCCTTCCCTTCCCTTCCCTTCCCTTCCCTTCCCTTCCCTTCCCTTCCCTTCCCTTCCCTTCCCTTCCCTGCAGGGAAGCAGGAGCTCAGCTCCCAGACCCCACATCCCCGCAGGCACAGAAGAGGTGAGAGCCCCTTTGCCCACATCTTCTTGCTGAATTTCTCACTTGCAGCACCACAGATCCCCCCTAAGCTCCACTCCTGCATGGGGAAGCGGTGTTTAAATGGGAATTTCTGCCTTTCCTTTCCCTGACAGAGTGGGTGGGTGGGTGTGTGAGGCAATGGAAGGGTGTTTTCCTTTTGCTTTGCAGTCTCATTGGGCAGCTATATTTAGCCCACTTTCTAATTTTCTGAGCTTAATTAATGAGCTGAAATTTTCACTCCAGCAGCTCAGGAAGCTCAGCCTGGCTGCTGAGCAGGCAGAAGCGGTCTCTGACCTGCACACAACCTGCAGCAGAGGTGCATGGCACCCACATCCCAGCGCCGCAGGGACTGCAGCCAGCGCGCGTCATCCCCGGCTGACGTTGGCAGCGCCCCGCGATGCGGTGCCATTGGGGTGTGTGACATCAGAGCCCATTGAACGCACCCGTTCAGATTTCACTCTGCTTTATCTCTCCCCAGCCCTCTCCTGTTGCATGTGCCCTGCACTGGGTACACGTAGTCCCAGTTCATCCCAACACACAGCCCACAGTCCTCCATCCAATCACATAAAAAGGTTTCAGAGGCTGTAAATCCTTCAGGTTTTAAGCCCTTTTTCAGCCCTGGTTGCCACCTGGCCGCTGGCCAAATGGCTTGGCTGGTTTTCCTTTGGATGTGCCAGACGCACTTGGAGCAGCTCAGAATGCACTCTGGCCACTCCTCTGCAGTACATGGGTGACTCTTTAATGTCTAATGAGATGCTCCCCAACTCACTGCCTGTTGTATGGCATGCTCAGGGGTATAAGTGCAGATCCCAGCTCATCCCTGGGGTCACTGGGCTGCAGTGGGGCTGGGGCTGGGGCTGGGACATGGAGCAGCTGCTGCAGCTGAAGGCAGAGCCCCCCTTTTTCCCCCGTGATGTTGCCCCGGGATTCATTGCTTCTCTTCCAGCTGCGCTTTCCCGTGCCACCTCCGGTACCCACAGGGCTGGTGCTGTGCAGCCCAGACCTGCCTGATGAGCTCTGGCAGATGTGTGCCTGGCTGTCCAGATGTGTTAGTGCCAAGTGGGTGCACGTCTGCCAGATGTGTCTCCACACCCCCCAGCTCTTACACTGCATTTTGAGCTTGGTCTCCTCCAGGCCCCCACCAGGATTTAATTCCTCCCCAGTGCTACATGGTCATTTACACCAGTGTAAAATAAGGGCAGAGGGCTGCTGGGGGCTGAGGGCGGTGGCACAGGACCTGGTGCAGCAGATGCTTTGGGCTGATGAGCAGCCCCACAGCTGCTGGTGGCAGATTGGCACAGGATGGGGGAGGGGGATTGGGATGGAGTGGGAGAGGAGCAGTGGGGCTGCGTGGGGAGCGGCGGATAATGGCGCAGATCTCCCCAGGTCTCTGTGTGAACACTCTACTCCTCTTACAGACTGCCACCATCTGACAACAGACCCAGCTTCAGATAACACCTCGCCTAAAGCCAGGCAGATGTGTGGGTTGTCTTCAACACCGAAGAGGTTTTTTGTTTCCGGTGAGAACCTGTTCAACTCGAAACGAGGAGAGGGAGGAGACGGCACCGGAGCAACAACACCACATTGCAGGGATGCTCCCGGCTCCCACAGCCCCATTTCCAACCTGTCTGGGAAGCGATGCCTGCACTGTGCTGGGATGAATGGCAGTGGGGGACACCGCACCCCGAACCCCAGAGCTGGGCGGTCCCACTGCCCCACTTGTGGGATTTGGGCAGCGGCTGTGGCTGCCCAGCTCTGCCATCACATGGGTTCGGTGGGCACAGAGGGCACTGCAGGTGCTATAGCAACGGGTGATGGAGCTGGGAAGAGGGAGAATAAATAAAATAACAGCATCGGTGGAAAGCAGAGAGATGGTATGAGAGCACTGCTGCAGCCCCAGGAGGCTTTTGTGTGTGTGTGTGTGTGTCAAATTTTAAGTCTAATTCCCAAGGGGCAGCAATGGGAGAAGCAGCGGCACTCAGCCCAGTGCTGTGCACCCCGGGGCCACCCCCTGCCCGACCCCCCCGCAGTGCTGGGACACGCAGGGCGTGGGTTTGGTGCCCTTCATCCCAATGTTTGATTTGGAAACGAAGCTGAGGTCGCTTCTCGCTGCTGCTCTGGGATTTGCGGTGCTGTGGGCACGAGGAGAGGGGATCCCAGGGACATGCGCTGAGGATGAGAATGGGATCCCAAAGCAGAGCTGTGGCCCCGAGCCGTGGGATGGACCTTTGCTGGAGGAACGACCTTTGTACTGAAGCTGCCTCTGATTCTCTGCCTCCCTCCCCGCTCCGCAGCCCTTTCCTCACTGCCACGTTTTGGCAGGATTAATTTGAGATAAAGCTACCCTGAGTGACGGCCTTTGCTTTTGTGTTCTCCTTGTCTATTTTCCGCCTCGCTAAACCTAGAAAAACTCCAGAGAAATTCTGAGCTCGCGGCTCTGCTGGGGGCCCGGCTCAGCCGACACTCATCTGCCGGCTCCGCGCTCGGCCGCGGGAGGAAAACCTTCTGACAACGGTTATTCTCATTTCTAATGAAAAGCGAAGCCCATTGCGTGCAGGTGGAGGGGGACGGATGGTGTCAGAATGACTGAGGGCTGCGGCTCCCAAAGGGAGGTTTGGTTTTTTTAAGGGGGGGTTGAGACCCCCGAGCCCTCGGCAGGAGATGTTCACTATTCAGCAGCTTTGCAGGTGATACAGAAGCAGGAAACCATAGAATGGATTGGGATGGATTGGGTGGGAAGGAAGGTTTAGTGATCATCTGGTTCCAAAATTCTGTGCATTGCTCCAGTTCAGCCTTTAGGCTTTGTTGACCCCCCTGCAATGGGCATGAAGAGGGAAGAGGGGAGCAACACGGAGCCAGGGAGTGTCCTTAGAATCAAAGAATCTTAGGGTGGTTGGATAGGAAGGGGTCTCAAAGATCATCTAGTTCATAGAATCTTAGAATCATCGTAGTCATGGGATTATAGAATGGTTTGGGTTGGAAGGGACCTCCAGGATGCTCCAGTTCCAACCCCCACGCAGGCTGCAGCTCAGGCTGCCCAGAGCCCCATCCATGGCCTGGAGTACCTCCAGGGATGGAGCACCCGCAGCTCCCTGGTGGCACTGAGCTGGGCGCAGTGCTGACAGCACAGTGTCACCTTGCCATCACC
The DNA here is from genome assembly GCF_016699485.2 of Gallus gallus. Classification (NCBI taxonomy): domain Eukaryota; kingdom Metazoa; phylum Chordata; class Aves; order Galliformes; family Phasianidae; genus Gallus; species Gallus gallus. The sequence goes on along the minus strand of NC_052559.1, from coordinate 5,051,127 downwards.
GTGACCAGCTTCCTACGGAATTCCTTATTACCTTCTGAACTCACAGTCATTACTCCTCCAGCAGAGCGGAGGTCATTAGGATAAGCGCTCAGGTTGTTCACTGAGATCAGCGCGCGGTGGGAATGGCAGTCGAGGCGGTTCCACGGAGCTCTCATCGCAGTGCTGGTGTGTTTTGCAGCTCTGGGCTCCCAGCACTGTGCCGGGGCAGCACTGTGCATCCGGCGCTCCCCACCCCGCGCCGTGCAGCTCCAGCAGTGCCCTTTCCATCTTGCTCTGATCATCAGCCGAGAGCATTCCGCTCCAGAGCTCCGCTATAATGAAAGGCACCGAATGTGGGGATCTCAATTAAGTATAGCAAACGCTCTAGATCCTAGGAAAATACTTTGCTCAAATTATATTGCAATAATAATATGTACGTCCATTTACTCCTTCGGAGCGGAGCGGGCATGCGCCATGTATCTCAATTTTGCTCCTCTCTCATGTCATTAGCTTGATACGTACATCTCTTTCCTGCCCAATGCACAGAGTCATTCCTAATTCCTGGGCTCCTCGCAGAACAAAATTGAACCCTAATGCCGCATGGCACTCCACTCTGCCTGATAAATAAATTCCAGCTCTTAATGAATGATACCACGTCATTATAATTAATAAACAGACACGGGCACCCAGTCCTTTGGCTGCTATCTCCGTATTGCAAAGCCGTCACCCCCCAGCCCCCCCAGCGCACAGCCAGGGGCTCACAGGGGCACCCCGGCTCAGTTTTGCCCATTCCCAACGCATGACATGGGAGTGTGCCCACGTGGGACGCGCGCAGTTCCGTCCCCCAGCTGAGCACCGCTGCCTTCCCAATCTCTCTCAGCCTGCAGGAGCCTAATAAAACAAGTCCACACGTTACAAAATCAATTTCCTCTCTATTAATTTTGGTCTCTTAAGATTTATCATTGTCTTTCATCACCAGATCAAAAGCAATTGGCAAAGTCTCAAATAACCTTTTAATTCTGAGCTGGGAGCCAAGAGCCAGGATGGGGAGCGACGTCCTATGGGGCAGCGTTGGGGCAGGGTGGGGGAACCCGAGACCCCCATCCCCTCCTGCCCGCCCCGCAGCCCCGCGCTCCGCGCTGGAGTTAATTACACTTCTTCCTCTGCCTTCAATCGGAGCCCACACTTTGATATTTATGCTCCCAGTTGTGGGCTGCGGCCTTGATTCATTAAGATTTGCATAGTAATTGTTTTCTTCTAATGATCTAGGAGGATGGAACCGTGGGGAGGAGGTGTCCGCATGGTGAGAGGGAGCCCAGCGCTGAGCAACACTGCCATGCTGCAGCATCAGGGCTGAAGTGGGCTGAAATGGGGCAAAATGGGCTGAGATGGGCGGAAGTGGAGCTGATGTGGGCCGCAATGAGACGGAAATAGGGCTGAAATGGGGCCAAAATGGAGCTGTGTCCATCCAGGACAGGTGGGCAGATCCATCCATCCGTGTCTGCTGAGGGAGCTCAGAGCGGTGTCTTCCTGCTGCTTTTCCACTTGTAGGTATTTTTCATGTTTAAACTGAAATTTTCCACTGGACACACCTGGTTGCAACATATTTCCTGAATTGCACACAAAACTGCCTGCACACAAAAAGCCTGAAATAATCAAAACTTCCTTTCTGGTGTTTAGGAAGCAAAGTTCCCTGGTTCCCGTGCCTCGAGTTGAGGAAAAAGTGACTGCAAAGCAACATAAAAAGCAGGAACCATTGCAAAACCACATCAATGGCTGATAGACTGCAACCCTCACCCGGCACTGCCCTTTCCCACCTCCTTGGCTGCGCTGTGCCGTCTCGCCCTGCCCACAACCTCCTGCTCTTGGTCCTGTCCCATTCCCACCGCAGCACTAATTGGCTTTCCCCCATTAGGAAATCACCGAGCACATCTCCACCGAGCACATCTCCATCACTGATGTGGGAGAGAGAACATCATCTGCAAAGCAAGCTGGAAACATGGAGACAAAAGGAAACCCACCTTTACTATTACCGTTGCCATCACCATGGCTCTCTCTCCTCTGCAGCCCCCAACCCGAAGCAGAGCTGCACCCCAACCCTTCCCGCGTCCCTTCTGGCAGTCGGAGCACAAACCCTTCCAGCCGCTGCCATCCGCCCGCACAATTACTTCCCTTCAATCGTAAAAGTGCACAAATAAACATCTGTCATCCCCACGTAACCTTTTGGGCTGTCAGCCGAAGCACTGCTGCTGTCCCTGCTCTATTTTACAGCCGGCCCAGCCCTGTCCCCACTATCTGCAGCTCTCGGGGCTGTCACTCAGCCTCAATTTCCCACTCCGGATCTGCAAGAAGGAGATGCTGCACACTGTCAGGATATCATTAACCTTTGCTTTGGATTTCAGTGCTCTGTTCTTGTCAGCTCAGAGCTGTGCAGCCATCTGCTCCCAGGCTGCTCCAGGCTCACTGCTCACACACCCCACAGACCCCATTGCTGAGAGCTCCCGGCTCCCTGCGGCCGTGGGAAGGTGGGTGCAGTCCCAGCTGAGGATGCTCCCCTTGCAGGCAGCACCAGGGCCTCCCTTCAGTCGCAGATGAATTGTGATCCAGGCTGGATTCAGCATCACAGGGATCCACACCCGCTCAGTGGGCACCAGCCCTTCCCATCCCCCTCCTGCTGTCCCCAGGCAGCCCCCACTCTGCTCCCACCCTCATTAAAGCCATGCACGGCACGCTTTGCAGCATCTGAAGCAGTTCCCAGCCAATGTCCTGTGGGACCAAGCAGGGCTGCCTCTGCTTTGAAGGACCCACACCAAAGCCCATCTCCAAGCTTTGAACCTAAGTGCATCATCGCCTGGAATAATCCACGTTAAACATTTGCTTGGGGCAGTGCACAGCCCCGTGGGATGGGGCCGGGTTCAGGATGGGGTGCTCAGTGGGGGTACATTGTGGCAGGACAGCCTACATAGGGCCAGGAGCCGCTGCTGGAACCAATGTGAGCTTCATTTTGTGGGTGCATGGATTGATGATCACAGAAACTGATGCTTAACAACTTCAGTGCAAATTTAGAGGGAAAACAACACTATGACTTTAAGCAAACACCTCACCCATGCTTTGTGCTCCCAGGGAGCGAAGGAGCATGTCGTTTCTCCTCCTTCTGTGTCTTCAGAAAGAAAAGCAAACAGGCAGCGGAGTAGTGGGAGTTGTGCACGATTTAGGGACACAGTGCTCCCACCTCACAAGGAAAAAGCAGAGGGGTGGAGATGGGAAAGCAGAGGTGCAGGACGGACATTTATTGATGCAGAAATCCCATCCTACATCAGCATTTCCAAACTGCTCAGCTGAGAGCCCGAAGCGATGCAGGGTGGAGAGAACTGCCCGGGCCCCATAGGGCCCCCCCAGCACCCCAACAGCCCCAGCACCCCCAGCAGGGTCTGTCCCCAAAGGCTCCAGGTGAGGACACAGAAGGAGCTCAGAGCCCAACTGAGGGATGAGGTGAACTCACCACGTGGTCAAACCATCGCTTTGGCGGATAAAAGCACAGCCCCAAAGCTGCACTGAGTGCCTTCTGCCCGCCGTTGGGGCCGGGGGAAGAAATAAAAGAGCAACAGAAGCAGAGGAAGAAGAATTCAATATTTCTATTTGTTCTTATCCAAATAAATTGAGATGTATTTGTGGAAGTGTCAGAGAAGCCCGCAGGAATGAAACTATAAAATAACACAGCTGCTTCATGAGTCTATGACAGACAGCATAGATTAATGTACCGGCGTTTTTATGGTCTGTTAACAACTGATATGGGTTTTAAATATATTATCTCCCACTGTATTGTCTGTCATTTTAAAAACTGCTCATGTCTATTGTGTTTGCTTTTAAGAGGTGCTTATGGAACAATCAGGCAGCCGCTTCCCGGCCTCTCCTCTCTTTTCCTTCCCAGATATATCATTGTCTCTGTTTCTCTCCTTTCCTGAGATGGGTTTTCCCCAACACATTCATGGGCCATTTATCCCAAACCCACCGGAGCCGCCCCCCCCCCCCCCCCCCCCCCCCCCCCCCCCCCCATTCCTTCCTCCCAGGAGATCCTACAGCTCTGCTCATTCACACCTGCAGGGCCGGGATGGGGGCACAGCAATGGGGCTGTACTGAAGGCGTTGGGGCGCAGGGAGGGTCTGAGGTGCAGCGGCAGCCCCACATGTGATGGCTGAACGATACCCGGGGCTTCTGGCTGAGGGAAGGCAGCAGCGTCCCAGCAAGGGGACGTGGAGCCGAACCGGAGGGGTGCGGGGTGGTAATGGCTGTGTGTCTGCGTACATAATTTTCTCAAAAGGCTCGAATTGCTATATTCAAAATCACATTAGATTGCAAGAACAAAGATGCCCCTTTGATGCTCTGTAGCAGCACTGAAGATAATGAAAGGAGAGGAATCTTGATAAGGATGAAATATCGCTTCCTCCAGCTCACCCATGCTGGTGAGTGCTTAAAGATGAAGAGAACACGGAAAAAATAGCACCACAAAAGTAAAACAAAGTAAACACGGACCGGCAGTGCTCCAAAAAGTAAAACAAAGTAAACACAGACCGGCAGTGCTCCAAGATCAAATGACACTGCAGTGAGGAGACCAACAGGAGAAGCACTCGGGGTAATGGGGAGAGGGGCAGTGCGGGGACGAGGTGGGACCGGAGATACTGGGAGCACCACAAGGGCAGAAAACGTGGGGAAGGGGCACAGCCTGCAGCCTCCCAGCCCCTCTGATCCCAGGGGAGCTGAGGGACAGAGTGGTGCTGGGATGAAGCCTTGGGGGGTGCCCAGCCCAGGTGGGAAGGGCAAGGTGCTCGTTATCTGCAGCTGCCACCACTGATTGGGTTTAAATGTGGTACAGCTGATGGGGGGGGATCAGGGGCAGCTGGGTTCTGTGGAGCCTTGTCTGGGAGCTCTGCAGGGGGTGATGTGTGCCCACTGCTGGTCTTTGAGCCCCACGTCTGCGGGCTGCAGCGCTGCACAGGGTCGGGGTGTGCTCAGTATCACCTCTTTCCCCTGAAGTGTGAGGCCTCGTGCTCACTGCATGCTGAGCTCTGGGCCCCCTCTTTGGGCCCAGCTGCACTCAGCCCCCCCCCCAGCACTGAGCTCCCATGGCTCCAAAGGATGCAGCGTGCAGTCCGCTCTGTGGCTGCCATGGCAACGGTGGGATGCAAAACCTCTGCTTAAAACCCCAAACAAACAAACCCTCCCCTCCACCAGACCCAAAGCACCCTTCTCGCCCTGCTTTCCCCATTTTTTTTCTTCTGGGGCCAGGTGATGAAGACATATTAGGATGTATTTTCCACTAGGGGAGATGACAGAATCCCAGAACGGCTTGGGTTGCAAGGGACCTCAAAGATCAGCCAGTTCAGGCCCCAGTTCTGCAGGGTCAGGGGTGAAAGAGACAAAATTTCCCCCTCTTGGGAACCACCTGCAAGGGGTGACAGAAACCCTAAGAGACGCTCATAGAGATTCATAGGGATGAAAAGCACGGAGTGTCCATAGAATGACACAGAAGGGCACCTCAGCCCATTTTCTATAGGAAATGCATCGGCAGAAATGCCGGAGGATCTGTAAGATTTAATTAAGTATATCTGAGTACCTTGAAACCTCAGTCAGTGAAGTGAATGCAGAGAGCTTGCATTTAATGTGGCGCAGTTGGGAAGTGAAAGCAACGTGGCACCAAAGACAGCACCGGGACCACACACCACAGTGAGAGGCAGCCTCACCCACAAGGGATCGCTGTAAAGGACCATCCCAGGCATGGGATGGAATCACAGAACCTCCGAAACTGGAAAAGACCACTGAGGTCATGAAGTCAACCCATTCCCACCATGCCCATGAAACAACGTGGTCCAAACCCTTCTGCAGCGATGCTCGAGACCGGTCTGCTCTGAAGCCCCCATGTGCTGGAGAGTACAGAGCTTGGGAGGGAATCGGCAGCAGAAAGTGCCTAAACAAGCCCAAACAGATTGGGAACTCAAATCTTGAAAACTGTATGCAGCTTCACGCTTCAAATCACCTCAAGTATTTGCAGCGCGCGCTCGGATCGCCTTTCTATCATAATTAAATATGTCTGTCCCCGAGCAAAGGGAGGAGAGCTTCGGGGAGTTGTCACCATCCTTAATCTCGGCTGCCATTCCTCAGCAGCGCTGTCAGAGCAGCGGCAAAATGGCTTTTTGGGGAAAAAAGCGCCCGGCGGTGCGGTGCGGTGCGGCGCGGCGCTTAAAGCACAGCGGATGGGGCGGGGGGGGGCAGAGGGAGGGGCGTTTTGTGAGATGGGGGTCCAATGGGCTGAGTGAGCTCATGGGGCGTGAAGGAGGAGGGGAGGGGGCAGGGATGGGGGAAGGAGCGCCTTTCACCGCCCGGGGCTCTGCGGGGCAATGGGGCGTTCGGCGCTGCCCGGAGCAGAATGCTGCGTCTCACTGATAAAAGCGGGGCCGGCGTTGTGCCGCGCGATCCACAACGGGAAATCGATGGGAGAGCGACGTTAATTAACAGCGCCTGCCGCGGAGGCACCGCCGCCGTAGCGCGGAGCGGAGCTCCGCAGCGCACAGCCCGGACGGGGCGGATCTCCGCGTCGGACACCCCCGGCCCTTTCCCCCCTCCCGTCCCTCCCTCCGCAGCTCCCATCCCCCCCCCCGCCCCGCACTGCGGCTCCGCCCCGCGCTGCTGAAGGTCAGAGCGGCTGCTGCCTTCCGACGGGGCGGCCTCCGGAGAGTAAACAATAATTAACCTTAAATTAAAACTGGTTGTAATCTTTGATTACCCGCCTGGCTGTGCGATGTGCCAAAGCCCATTTTGTTTCTGGTTTCCTTGGAGATACCTCCTGGGCTCCCCACCCCCTCCCAGCTCCGGCCTTTTTAAAGCAGGTTTAAAAACAGCTATTAGGAGAGTTTGTTAATCACCATACCAGGCTGCTAATAGCACTCCGGCCAGCGTTAATCACGGAGAGCTGCGGAGATGCTGCAAATGCTTTCAGTGGATGTCATTCCCCGCTCCATCCCCCTCTCCTTTTTAGCAGCAGCTCCTCCTGCACCCGAGGTGGGAGATCTGGGCCTGCGGTGCTGCTTTGCTGTTTGCTTTCCGGGTGCTCCTCTGGTGGTGACACCTCCATGGGGACGGGTGGCACTGCAGCAGTGTCCCACGTTGGGGTGGGGGGCATTGAGGACCCGGGATGAGGCACCCCCGGGGCTGTTGGCAACAGGTGATGGCTGCAGCATCCCACCTCAGTGCTTGCCATATCCAGGGGTGCTGCCAGCTGCACCCACAGCAGCCTTCTCCCCCCCAAAAATAAGCAGATAAAGGTGAGGATTGGGATAATGCATTCCAGGGCCGGCTTCATCCCTGGGGCATCCTCCTCCTCCCTGCTGCTGCAGGCAGGGGCAGGTTTGGCCTCTGAGGCTCCAGGCTGTAAATCAGCTCAGCATCTCCAAGTGAAGCCACTGCTCTGCGCTTTGCTGTGCAGGGCTGGAGGGTCCGGGTGCTGCCGTAGTGCAGAGCTCTGCGGGTCGGGGGGTGTGAGCCAGCATTGGGGTGGGGGGTTCCGCTCCAGAGCCTCTGGCGCTGCCCTGTGCCGACCCCACTGAGTGGCACTGGCACAGGGTGGCTGTGTGCTGCTCCTGCTGAAATGACGGATAGGGGACAATTCCACTGGTTGGCAATAATTGTTGTCCTAATTACAGCAATGACATTTACTGGAAAGCCACTGCAATCCCATTACCTTCTTATGCTAAATTCTGCGACTTTAAAACTGCCTTCCCTGCCTCGCTCCCTTGGCAGGAGCCCTCTGGATACAGCCTTCTCTACATCCATGTCCACACGGCAAAACAGATCACCCCGCAGTGCCCTGCGAGAGCTCTTCTGTTGGCCATGGAGTTTTCCTGGGGGTGTTCTGCCGGGTTTTGCAGTTCTCATCCCCTCGCCCAACTGGTGATGCTGGTGCTGGGACAACCACCAACACCCAGAGGGACCCCTACAGTCACATTCCTCTTCTTGCACTGCAAGGAGCCCATTTGGGCACACGCGTCCTCGTCCTCCCCCATAAACAAGGTTCCCATGAATAATTAATTTTTAAGACCCTTAATATTTTATAAATCATTGTAATGAGGTGACGTTCTGTCTTGCTTCGCTCTGTGTATGCTGTTAAAGTCAGGAGGCTGTGAACAAGATACTTTAATTTAATACGTTGTCCTCTGAAATCTCTTTTAATAAATAAAGCACTGTAATTCCTCCCTGGAGAGCCCTTAGCAAAGATGCTGGGATCGGTGCAGCCCCATTGCCCTCCGCCTGGGTGGAGTTATCCCATTCCATCATCCCCATACTCCCATCCAGCGCCCACTGAGGGCTGAAGTTCCATCGGGAAACCACTGCAGAGCACTCCGTCCCTCCCCTGCCATGTGGAGAAGCCGAGGATGTTGGCCAAGCTCCAAGGGCGAGGAGCAGAAGTGCTGCCTTGAATTATAGTTCTCCCTTAGAAAAAAAAGTCAAAGAAATCATCTTTCTCTCTCCAGGACAACTGCTGGGAGGTGATCATTTTTCTTTGAGAAACTGAGGCTCCCTTGTAAAACTTGCAGCGAAATAAGGTCGTTTGTCAGTTCAGATCATCCTCTTCCATACATAAAAACATGGCGAGTGCAGCTTTTGTAAAATCTAAATGGAAAGTAAATAGCAAGCAGGAAGTTCTTGGTGATAAAACCTCCCATTCTGTAGATTTCTGGTACAATATTTATTTTATCCTCTTTATAACTACAAGGGCTGTCTCCGTGTGTTATTAAAGTAATGCATTTGCTTAACCTGCACTTAAATTCCCTCCCAACCTTCCCTGATTGTACATCTCACTGCTACATGTTCCCAGCCTGCTGGTCTCAGCTGGACAATTATATTAACTGCTTCTATTTGCAATTACTATGAATCATAAAGCAAGTCTGAATGGATTGTTTTTCCTTATTGAAAATGTTTAAACTTAATGCATCACAAATGTCACAGCCGTGGGGCGGCTGCTCCGCGCGTTCCATGATGGCAACGGAGCGATGCAATGGAGGTGGGCACTTCCTCCCCTCTGCCCATCTCCTCCCCCTCAAGAGAGAATGGAGTTAAGCTTAAAGAGGGGAGAGTTGGGTCAGATTCCTCACCCAGAGGGCACTGAGGTCCCCGCACTGCCCGGAGCTGCGGGTGCCCCATCCCTGGAGATGCCCACGGCCATGGATGGGACCCGGGCAGCCTGAGCTGGGGAGGGACCCAGCCCACAGCAGGGGTTGGAACGGGGTGGTCTTTATGTCCCTTCCAACCCAACTGTGGTGGGATTCTATGGTGCTGTCCCCCGGCTCTCCCTGCGCCGGTAGGGCACAGCCTTGGAGGTCTCTGAAGCTTTTGGCTGCCATTGCCCTCTCTTGGCGCAGAGGTGCGCACTGAGGGGATGATGGATTCTGTTCAGCAGGAGTTGGATTATGTCCCACAAAGCACTCTCATTCCCGCAACTCATCTTGCAGCCTTCAGCTGTACTACTTTATTTTCAGCCCTGCCAGGACAAAGTCTCCTTGCGCTGTGGGTCTGGTTTGGCCGATGCCCCTGCACTGCTCCGCTCTGACTGATGGCAAAACCACCTGAAACCACTGGAAACTGGGAGGAAAAGGGCATTCCTGGTTGTGGTGGGGCAGCCCTGGTGAGGGCCGTGCCTGCAGCCAGGTGGGGTGTGCCATTGCCTGTGAATGGCAAGGACCGTGCTGGCAGAAGAGGTTCAATTAGAGGAATGCATTTTGATTTGTTAATAAGTGGGTTTAAAATGTTACTGGGGGGTGGTTTGTGCCACTCAGCTGAGAGAGCCGACGGAACGCGTGTGGATGGGGCTGACCCCGTCCAGATGGACTTCGGTCCTTCTGGGTTTGGCTTTGCCCAGAGCCTGCTGTCACCTCTGTTTGATTTGCTGAGCCCAAAGCACAAGGCTGACAATCCATCCATGGAAAAGCACTGTGCTGGATTGAGGGACTTGGGGTGGGACACGGCCTCAGGTGCCCCCATCTCATGGAGCAGCGCGTGGGGAGCCCTGGCTTTGGGTGTGGATCTTCGCAAACCCTCTGCAGCCCGGGGGTGGCTCCAAGGTTTGCTTTTCTGCATCAAGGATCTGCATTTGTGACACTGTGAGCCCGAGGTGGACCCACGCCAGCACTGAGCATTGGTGGGCAGAGCGCGGGCTGATCTCACTCTTGCTTATGCCACAAACTGGGAGGAACTCCAAGGACGTGGGAGAGGTTGGGCAGTGGCTCAGGATGAAGCGGGGCTGAATGAAAGCCAAAGCAAATCCAATTTTCCTTCCACCCCTGAGACAGAAACTTGCAGATTTGGCTCTGTGCTGGGGTTCAGCTCACACTGCTCCATCCCTGCCAGTGTCGGGATCTCAAAGTCTCCTTAATAAGATTTGTATCTCCGACACATTCATTTTCAGCGTGTTGTTAATGCATCCAAAATGGCAACGTTCTACATCCCATAATAGTTGCATTTTTGAAGAATTATATGCTTTTTTTTGTTGTTTTTAAATGACTTTTCAGGTTCAGGCAGAGCCACATAACAGCATAGATGGAATCAATAGCATGCAGAACTGATAGAAAATTACCCAGGCTTAATAAACTTCACGCATGGCTTCCTATTGCAGCTGTATATCAAAAAGGAAAACAAATAGAGATGCTGTTCTGGAGAGGCAGTGAGGAGTCAGTGCTGTTTGAAAGAAGGTGGTTATTAAAAGGGTTACGGATGATGCAGCTTTTATCTTTTCCAGGTGACTTCGTTTTCCTCACACTCTTTCATGACGCTCCCAATGGTTGCATTTTGGATCTGCGGCTCTTCTTTCCCCAGAAAGCCCCAAAAGGAGACAGAACTGTGCCCACACGGCCGGGCTGCGGCCCCCAGCCCTTCCCTGGGATCTGCGGAGGCACCAACGCAGCGCAGTAATTAACAACTAATAATCACAGACCACTGGCAAAGGAAGAGGCATAAAAAGTGGGACTAATTTTATGACAAGAAACGAGGCTGTAAAACAGGAGCAATTAGACCACAAAGGCAATTAGAGCATTTTTGAAAGGCTCCATGAAATTTATTTACTTCTTTTCTTTTTTTTTCCATGGGAGTTTTTGGAGCAAAGGGATTTTCCCTCGGCAGATGTGGGTCGTTCCCTTCCTTGGGGGAACTGCAGCGATGGTGTCATGGCAAAATGGAGCTGCATGGGGGAGCACCCAATGACATCAGGTCATTACATGGCCTGATTTTCGGGTGCTCCTGTGTGCAGTTGGACTCAGTGATCCCAACTCGGGATATTCTCTGATCCAAAACCCTTCGGTGCTGCCTGGGGAGGGGAGCAGCCCGGCTGTGGGTGCAGAGATGGCAGCAAAGGCTGCAGCAGTCCAATTCAGGAGCTGCAGCGCTGATGTGGCAGCAGCTGAGGGGCACACAGGGCTCACCCGATGCCCTGGGAGACTCAGGAGATGCTCACGTGTGGCAGTGCTGAGCTGCACTCCTCCCTCACTAAATACATGTCTATATATATCTCCATATTCACTTAAAGGATGAAGCTGAAGCCAGCTGATGTGAATATTTATGTCTGCATTACATGTGCTGTGTGCTAACAGAGCCCTGGCGTGCAGCAGCGTGGTGTCACAGCCCTGTGGGGGCCATGAGCCCCTCCCCCGGCCTTGGCTGCCCTCTGGGGGGTTCAGTCATTTTGTTTGGCCCCGCTTTCCCTCCTCAGCTGCAGCCCATTGCGGTGCCTCATTCAGCAGTGCCCGTTCTGCCCGCAGCCTTCAGGCCGGATGGACTCCGAGCTCCCTTCCATCCCGACCCATTCATGGCTCTCCTATCCCACATTCCTCCTTGGAAAATAGCACAATACCCATAAATATCATGTTGTCCATACAGATGAAGTGGTACACTGAGTACCCAAGGTGATACGTGGAAATATATGCTATTACTTATATATTTATATATGCTTATATTTGAAGCATCCAAAGTGATGTATGAAAATATATGTTATTACTTCTGTATTTATATATATATATATATATATATATATATATATATGAAGTAATATACCAGGTCTGCAAAGTAGCATTACAGGAAATAAATCCTGATGTACTTATTTAAAAGAAGGAGGAGCAGCGGTGGCATTCGCTCCATGCTGAGCAGTTCCCTCCTGCTCTGCAGGTGAGGCTCAGCGCTGCGGCACAGCCCGGCTGCACCGGGCACCTTTGGGCACCACTTCCCCTTCCTTTGTTTTCCCCCCTCTCTGTTCCTCCAGAAGAAGGGGGAGATGGAAGGGGGGTGGGGAGTGGGGAGCAGAGGGGTGCAGGGTGGCTGTGACCCATTTCTGCGCTCACAAAGGCGATGCGCAGCGCTGGGTGCGCTGATTGCCTCCTGGATTTAAGGAGAGCTGAGCAGGACCCAGATTGCTGACCTGCTTTCCAGCGCCGCGCGGATCTTAACACAAAAAGGATCCCTCTGGATTTGAGAAACTTCAGCTGAAGTTTTACCACTTGCAGCAAATGTGAGCCTCACCAGGTAGCTTCATTTGGTTCCCTTAATGAAGGCTGCGCAGCGGGGTTAATTCTGCTTTCTGTGTAAAAAGATTAAGTAGTAGTTGGGTAAAACACTTCATCACTGGAGTGATTTTCAGGATGTACTCACTCCGAAGGCACAGATGTAATACCTGCTTTTAAATTCAATTAGCTCTGACTCAGTTGTGTTGCCTGAATACATTACCACAGCTTGAGACAGTCGCTGTTATTCTCCAAAGCTGGAAAAAAAGAAAGAAAAAAACACAATTTGGAGATTTCCCTCAATGTGCCCCCGTTCCCCCAATGTATCCCCATTCCCCCAATGTGTCCCCATTCCCCCAATGTGCACCCAGTGTTCCACTCACCAACCACAGCCGGGGTTTCCCTGCAGCCATTGGGGGGGCAGCAGTTGGGTGCAGCCCCCACATTTTATCGCCTTTCTCCTCTTTTTGGTCCCCTCTTTCTTTGACACCTCAACTTTTCAGGGTTTCCCTCCGCTCCATCCACCTCTTTATTGAATTTTTATATGGCATCAGAGGGAAAGGCTATTTGAAAGCTAAATTAATTAACACTTGTAAAACACTTTGAGATCCAACGATGAAAGGCACAATAGAAATGCAATTTATTTTATAATTATGGAGACAGCCCTGCAAGACAACGAGGCTCCGTCCGGCGCAGGATAGTTTATTTTAATTAAACCTGGGGCACGGCTGCACATTTCCAGGCTGCTCTGACGGGGACCTCCTGGAAGGGATTTGATGGGGCTCTTCCCAGCGCCCAGCATTGGGGCTTGGGGCTGCTGAACTGGCAGAACTCGGCCATGGCCACCGGGGGGTTTGCGTTGGAGGGCTCAGCCCCTTTTCCCCACTTGATGAGGAGGGGACAGCAGAGGACCCTCCTCCTCTACTTGGAGTGGGAATGGGCAGAGCCATCACAACCTCCCACATTGCAAAGAGTGGAGAAAGGGATCGATTCAGAGCAGCCTATGAACTGGGAAGGGAAAAAAGAGCATATTTTGAGGTTATTCCGACAATCCTGAATGCTGGCCTTTTGTCGGATGGTTTTCGCTGCACCCATTCATTGTTTGCGTGTTTCTCTCAGCTGCAGACATCAGTCTGAGTTTTGATGCGCCACGGAGAGACGCCAATGGAAGTGCTGTGGTTGCAGCATTGGCTCAGCCAGGGCAGGAGGGAAGAGAACAGAGAATATACTTGATTGCTGGAAACGTGTAGCACGGAGAAATGACGTGAGCAACCCAAGATCAGAGAGAAAACCCTTAGCAGAGGCAGGAGCTGCCGTCAGATCTCCCCTCTTCATCTCAGTTGGTTCCTGGCTGGTTTGCTCCTCCTGGCTCCAAACCCCATGAAAAGCTCCGCTCGGTCCCCGTGGGCAGAGATGCTGCCGCACTCTGCAGTCTCCTCCACCGCCGTGCGATCCCTGCGCACCCCGTTCTGCCCGAGGCGGTGGATCTCTGCCTGTTGCGCCTTGGCCGGAGGAATTCTGATTAAAACTATTTTAATAGCGTGTTATTTTTGAAAGCTGTACGGGCTCTGCACGCTGCATAACAGATCAGAGCGGGGCAGGGCTCCCCACGGTGCGACGGGGGGCTGCAGGAGGTGGGTAAATCCAGCCAGAAGTGCTGCAGCTCCTAATGAGTCTCCCCGGGTTCTCTGGCTCTGAGAATCCTCCTGCACTAATGACAGAGCGAGAGGCCCTGGTCGCCTTGCTTATCTTAGCAGCAGGCACATCGGCTCATTGACTTAATGCAGCTTTGCTCCAGAGATTCTTTATTTGTAGCGGGGAAGGGTCAATTGGGGCTGCAAAGCCGCCCCTGTGGGAGTGGGGCACAGCCACGCGCAGTGCTGTGGGGCTGCGAGGGGCTGCGGGGCGCAGGAGGAGCTGGGGGTGGTTCTGCTCACAACCCCCCATGTCATTTCCTGGGGCACAGCTTTGGCTCAGGGTTTCATCCCCATCATCTCTGGCTGTCCCGTGCTCTCCTGTCCCCCCATCACTGCCCCCACCATTGCGTTTCCCCGGGGCTGAGCGCTCACAGATTGCCTTCCCAGCGCAACCCCCCAACGTGGATTTGGGGACATGAGGCCAAACTCCCCTGCGGTCACCCAGGGACAGCCCCATCCGCAGCACTGGTGTAACTGGGGGGAGGCGCGGGCTCGCTGGCTGCTGCTGGGGGCATGTGCTGGGAAGCAGCAGCTTTCTCCACTGTGGAGAATCCAATTAAGCTCTTATTAAATTCATTTGTGTTTTTCTTCCCATCCCTAACATGCTTTTAGAGCCTTAGGCTGAAATTTTCCTACAGGAGCCTCTAATGGGGGTCACTTTGAACCTGGCAGGATGCCCCTTGAAGCAGTCTTTGGGACAGGAGATGTGTCCCTCCGGCACCCGTGTCCCTGTGGGGATCTGTGTCCCTATGGGCATCCATGTGTGAGTGCCAAAGCTGGGGGTCTGTGAGCCCCCCAACACACAGACTGCTCCATTCCCAGCTCACCCCACTGGGGGCTGCACTGAGCCCCCCTGTCCTCCTGCAGCTGAGAGGGGCATTGGGTGCAGGCCCAGCCCCAGGGACAGGGTGTCCCCAGCATCACTAATGGCAGCGTTTGAAGCGTGGCTGGAGTTTTGTGGGGAGAAATGTTTGATTTATGGTAGGAATCAATTATGCATAAAAGGTCTGAGCTGGTGGGGCCAAGGCTGCTCCCATAATGGGTTCGCTACCTGGGGGGACAGACAGGGATGGGTCTATTGACCTCCATGGACCACGTGGGTATGGGACAGTGCCCACGGGGAAGGTCTGGCAGAGAGATTCTGTATACATTTATGTACATATATATATATATACATAAAATACATCATTTGCAGTGACAGTGCAGAACCGCAGCTCTGTGGCAGCAGCACAAGCCGTGGATTTTCGCACTCAGTCCTCCGTGTGGACGTCCGCACCCCATCGCTGCTGACGTGCAGTGTGGGAGCCCAGGCCACGTACCACGGGGTGCCATTTAATCTCCATTTTAAGAATCGAAGGGTTTTGCACCAGTCTCATGATTCCTGAGCCCTGTGTCATGATTTGTGTTCTGCTGGGGATCTGCAGCGCTGTTCTGGACCTGTCAGCTTTCTGTTGTGCAAAGGTTTCTCCCTTAAATGACAGGGAACGCATTTCCCTCAATATTTATATTAATTCCATGCCACTATTTCTGTATTTCTGGGCTCCAGAAGCGTGAAGATTTGTGTTTTGCAATCCACGCAGGAAGGCTGAGTTGATCTATTGGGTGCAATCGAAGAGAAGCACGCGTGGCTGCTCCCCGGGAGGTTCAATTTCGCCCCCCCGGCTCCACCACGGCAGCGGATCAAGGCAGACATTTCAGCGGAGTCACGTTGACGAAATCCGACCTTTAGTCCCTTTCTTTTTACTTTTCCCCTTAATTACTGATATTCTCCCAGGTGTGGGGCCTTTCGTTCTGTGTTTTTGTGCCTTTTCTGTTTTCTGCAGACCTGTGGGCCCAGCTGGGCACCATCCGCAGCTGAACTCATAGATTTGCTTCAGACCAAACCCTGCACCAAAATTAAGCTTTGAATCCAAACCCTCCAATCTGCACACCTGGCACTCACTCCAGCACCGTCCCAGGGGAGAAGCAGCTCTGCTCCTGCCCGCAGCACCAGGGGTCAGACACAGCCCTGCAGCAGTTTCTTTCCTTGCTGGGGGGGGCACCAATTCCACCTTCCTTTCCTCTCTTGTTTTTTGCTGAAAGCACAAAAGCTCACCATGATTTACCTCCTGGCGCATCGGGGCGATGCCTGCAGGCAGCCGCACATCAGCAGTGGGATGAGGGACTGCCTGGAGTGCAGCCACAGAGTGGGGGCTGTGGTGGGGCTGAGTCCTCATGGCCGGGAGGGAGGAGATGGTGGGGTGATGGGACAGCAGGGTAACGGGTGGTGGGATGATGGGGTGACAGTGTAATGAGGTGATGGGGTAATGGGGTGATGTAGTGATGGTGCAGAGGCACAGTGGGGTGGTGGGGTTGGGGTCACTCAGCTCTGGGAGCCCCTCCAGCACCCAGCCAGCACATCTCTAACCAGGTGAAATCCCTCCCCTGGAGACAGTGTGAGGCATTTCCACACGTCAGGAGCCCCAGGTGGGACCAGATCCACAGCTGCCAGCACCCAATTAACCTTATAATTAACCTTAGAGAGCAGTGCTGGAGTCGTTAACGTCCGTCCACCCCCTGGGACATGAACCAGACCTGCAGAGAGGGACAGAGCTGGATCTGCTGTTACCTCCTCAGCCCTGTCCGAGTCCAATGGGCTTCCTTTGCTCATAGAATCACAGCGTGTTTGGGGTGGATCATTTGGGGATCATTTTGGGATCATTTTGGTGCTCGGGGCCACGTTTTCCTCCCCTCCCTCTGCTGTGTGATCAGCGCAGTGCTGGGAGCCGCCCGAGCCTCCAGCCTCCATTTAATGTGCATTACGAAATGTTTGTTGTAATTAATTATGATAACTCTGAAAACTCTTCACATAAATAGACAGGCCATTTTCTTCCTAATCTCATTCAATTTAGCTGTCGTTCCATAAATTTCACAGTCATTTTTGCAGAATGCTGCAGAGTTTCCAGGAGGCTTTTTATTCTTGTTATTTATTTATTTATTAATGACAGGATTTTCTCTTTTTTTTTTCTCTTTAAAAACAAAGCAGGGAACTGAACGGATCCATGGAACAAAAAGGAAACCTTCCGAGTGACGCTGCGGGACGTGGGCAGTGTGCACGGCCGGGGATGGGCTGGCGGTGCTGATCTGAGCGCTCTCCTCCAACCTTCGTGTCTCTGTGATGACAAAAAGCAGCTGAACTCTCACAGCCGACCCGGGCACATCCCTGTGCTCTGCCCTCTTGCACAGAACTGCTGCTCTGTGCTGAGTGCTGCTGCACTTCCGAGCAGCCCGAGTCGGAATGGAGACATTTTTCCTCTTTAAGAACCAAGACATAAAATAAAGACAACCCAACGTCCTCTGCTTTTTCACCCGGTAAGTGCTGCCCTCCTTCACAAGGCCGTATGAAGCAGCCCTGGGCCGGGCCGGAGCGCTGATGCTCCTCATTCCTCGCCCCGCTGTCCTCATGCCTCACTGCTCACCATGAATCACCGGCAGCGCAGGAAAGTGGGGGTTAACAACGCGTGACTCTGCCCTCCATCTCCCTGTCCCAGGGCCCGGGGAGTGAGGGATGGCTGCAATTTGGCTGCAGAAGGAAGAAAAAGGGGGGAAAGAGGGAGGTGGGCGGCTGGGAGGTCGTGGGATCTCAAACTGGGGCTGGTGCATCTCAGTGCAAGCAGAGGGGAGGGGTGAGGGATGTGGCCGTGGATGGGGTACCCGGACGGGAGGAGCCAACACAGGGCAGAGATGGCAGGAAATGGGGCATCGTCCTCCTCATGTAGTCGCAGTCACTTAGAAAAGTCCTCCTGTCCTCATACGCAAATCTTGTTCTTCTTCCTCGAGCCGCCTATAGCCCCAGAGATCAGATATATGTTCCTACTGCTTTCATTATCAAACGAGCCCGAATTAGTTCACGTTTTACTTGGAATTCAAGAAGAAAATGTTTCCTTCCCGACAATTTTATATATTTATCCCTTTGGCTAAAGCCTTTGATTCTGAAAAGTGCAATTAGCGGCTGTGCAGTTTGACTTCTAACCGCAGAAACTCCCCGTGCAAATGAAAAGCTTCGATGAAACGCAGCATTTCCTTTTGCTGTCTGTAATTCATCCCGACCGGCCGACACCTGAGCCAGCACGCAGGCAACGCGCTCAGGAGCATCTAACAGTAATGGTGTCCTTGTCATCCGCAGCCCTCCAAGCACCAGCATAAAGCAAGAGCAAATAGGGCAGAGCGGAGACTCCTGGAATTGCAGCCCTGTTTAAGGAGATGTTTTTTGCCCTCCAGAGCTGCGGGTGGGCAGGTTGCTACCTGCTCCGTGTTGCTCCATTTACCGGAGTCCTCATCCTGCCCGGTGCTGGGCTGCTCAGCAGTGTTGTGAATGCATGGAGAGGGAAGCACGCGCGTGCTGGGGAGGCGCGCTGGGCAAGGTCAGCCAGCATGATTGAACGCTCCCCCCCTGGCCTTACCTCCAGGAATTTATTGAACAACTTCAGAGCCTGCAGCTGCGGTGGGGTCTCCCTGCAGGCGGTGTCCTCAGGTTGTTCTCTGTCAGTGCTGTCAGCTTTATTTGCAATGTCTACAAATAGGCTGGGGCCGCATCGCAGCCCCTCACGGGGCTCAGTGAGCGCTGACCCCTCACACCTGAGCTGGGGCTCTGCGTGCAGCGCTCCGCCCATGGAGCTCCCTGCGCTGTCACAGCGCGCAGCCCCCAGCAGGAGATGTGGGCGGTGACGCAGCACAGCTGGGGGGCGAAATGTACACCAATCCGCCGTCAGCACCCGCTGTGCCCACAGCCCATCCTTGCCCACCTCCTCCCTGCTGCTAACTCAACTCTGACCTTTACCCAGGCATTGCACATCCATAGGCATATACATGCACGTATGCACATGTGCTCTCACACGTGCACACACGTGCACATGCACAGCTCCAGGTATTGCTGCAGCCTACTGCTCCTCCAGCCCTGCAGCCTGCAGGCAAAGCTGTGCTCCCAGGGGCTGCTTGAGCAGGGAACCCGGATCCTGCTGCTGTATGAATGGAACAGCAGCACGAGAAGGAGCCAGAGATAAAAGGAAGGTGGCAAGGAAGGAAACCTGTTGTTCCTTAATCGCACAGGAGGAGGTGGGGGAAGGCAGCTGACGCTGCCTGCAGCGCGGTGCGGTGATGCTGGGACTGATCTCTGCCTCCCTCTGCTCCAGCAGTGTCTGGGAGCTGCACCTGGTTGGATTTCAGGCAGTGTCCTTTGGCAGGGGACAGGAGCAGAGAAATCAGAGCCCTTCATCGCATGCATGGTGCTCTCCTGTGCACCTTGGAGTAAAGGCCTGTAGGCAGAGAAGTCCCTGTTAAAAACTGTGTATCCCTTTAGGCTGATAAAAGAGCTAAGGCTGGGTCTGCTGCTTGGGCTGGGGTTTTCCTGCTGCCAGGCTGAGAAACAGAGAACAGACAAATATTTTGGGTCGAGTTCATACCAATCCTCAGCCTTGTCATCCCTACTCAGTAAATACGCAAATCGATCCCCTTTGACGTGCACTGGGAACCCCAGGTACTGTTGAGCTATGGGTATTTTGTGCTGCTTTGGAAAAAAAAAAAAGCACTCATAAAGTGTAAGCTAGCAGTGCTGGTGTTGCTTTGTATGATGCTGCTGTAGGTTAGGTGGGAACAAAGGAGATGAATTGTTTGCCTCCAGGATGGGAGAGCAGAGCTTGCAGCAGCAGTGGCTCAGAAAAGGATTTAGGGGTCACGGGTGTGTAACTCCCTCATCATGAGCTCCCAGCACAGAGCAACGGGGAAAAGAGAAGTTGATGTGATTCTTGATTGAGCTCAGAAAAAAAAAAGGGGGGAAAAAAGGAAGGGAAAGAGAAGCTGAGAAGTGCTCTTGAGGCTGCACAGAGCACAGCAGAACACCGTCACACCGACCCAGACCCGCTCCCACAGCAGCCTGAGGGGCAGGAGTTGCTCTGATGGTGGGAGGGGAGCAGGGGGTGCAGGCTTGGGGAGCTCGAGGAGAGGCTGAGGAGGTTGGTGTGGGGGAGCCCAGCTGGAAACGGAGCCTCTCCAGCCACCAGGCAGAGCACCGGGAAGATGCTTGCTGGGAACTGAAGGCAACCTTGGAGGAGGACGCGCTGCAGGGCAGAGGAGAGCGAGAGACCAGGGATTTACTGGTGCTCAGAGTCTCCAAAATGAGATTTGGTATTGCTACAAACCCAGGGCTCTAATTCAGCTGCTGGAGGAGAAAAATAGCCTGAGAGTGAGCGTTTGGGAGGAGCAGGGAGAGAACCGCAGCAGCCCTCACTGACCTTAACCCATAAATCCCCACTCCTGCCCACAGGGAGAGGGCTGTCCTGCTCTGCCCTCGAGATGTCCGTAGCCCTCGGAGCACTGCAGTAAGGCCGTGGCTATAACTTAGCCTCAGCCTCATCCCTCCATCCGCAGTCAAGGAGAAGTGTGTACTTGGAGCACATCTGGCCAGCTGTGCTTGGGGGCTGTGAGGCGGCAGTGGGGGCTGATCCTCCTTCCCCAGCCCTGCTCCCTGCCAACCCTCCCGCAAACACTTGATCTCATCAGCAGATTTGGGACCGGGAAGGAATTTTCCATATGTCAATCTGGCAGGAACTACAGAGATTTTTGCTTTCCTCTGTATCATGGAGTGGAAAACATCTGGGCATATCAATTACCCATGACTGCATGAGGCACGAGCACCAGGAGTGCCTCGGGCTGCCTGGGAGCTCGTGGGGATGCACAGCTCCACATGGCTCAGGGGCTCTCACCTGATCCCAGACTGGGATGTGTGAGGCACAATGCTTGGACAGGGCTGCAGGTGGCTCAGAAGGCCAGAAAGTGGGGAAATAAACCTGAGGACTAATGCCATTAAGGCCATCTGGGGCTACGGAGCTCTTCCTTAAAGCCGTGGTTGACTTTATGTGCCCCACCTGCACTAATCATTTCTGAATGCCTTCACCTTGGACCTCCACCCACACAGCCATCAGTGCTATTTAAAGCCCAGGATGGGCTGTGCTCCCCTCCAGCATTATCTCTTCCCTGGGCCCTTTGTCTCCAGCCCATCCAGACCCCGGAGTTTCTTCTGGAGATGCTGTCACCATGCTCAGGTGAGCCAGGCTGTCTTGTGTGCAAACATGGACGTGTTTGAAAATCTCTGCCAGTCACTGCTGATGTATCTGATGATAAGGCGTTTGCTGTTTCCCCAGTTTGACTCCTAGCCAATGCTTCTGCTGAATTAGTTGTAATGATCTCCATCCCTCAGCCCAGGGGCCCTTCTCCTCCTGCTCGTACTGCTCTGCATCGGTCCCAGCGCCGCTCAGTGGGACCAACAAATACACAAAATGAGAAATGAACTAAAACTTCTAAATCATCTCTCTGAATCAAATGCAACTGGTTGGAAAATGTCAACATGGCTGTTCTGACAGACTGCTTTCTTCTAAGCATAAGACTTGTCAAAACCAGCCGGATCCCCACAAACATGTCTTGCTTTCCACTTTTCCAGCAGCTCCTCGTCCAGCTTTCTCCCCATCCTGCCAAGGTCTGAATGCATCTGCTTGGGTGTCATGCTCAAACTTTTCT
Source organism: Gallus gallus (assembly GCF_016699485.2). Lineage (NCBI taxonomy): Eukaryota > Metazoa > Chordata > Aves > Galliformes > Phasianidae > Gallus > Gallus gallus. The sequence goes on along the minus strand of NC_052559.1, from coordinate 5,029,364 downwards.
CCTTCCGTCATCCAAAACGATCCAAAACTTCAGTCTTAAACTTGGACTCACTGGGAGGAACCTCAAAGGGGATCAAAGCCCAGCGGAGCCCCAGGGTCCTCAGCTGCTCCTGGCTGGCGCCTTTCATCCCACGGCTGTGCCCTCCCCACCGCCTGCCCCTTCCATGCATCCTCCTGCTTTTAATTACGTTGTAGAAAAGTCTCACAACTCAGCGATTCAAGGTGGCATTTGAGAGAAATGATTCCCTTTAGCATAGCTGACAGCTAATTTGTGTAAAGTTTAATTACAGCTAGCATTAATTAACTGGCAGTGTGTTGCGATACTAAAGCACGACCATCTGTTCTTTAAAACGCCTCCCCCGAATTTCAGCCCTAATGGTTTCAGTGCCAGGCAGGTTGCTCCCTTGGACCCGGCGTGACCGCAGCCCTTGCAGGAGGGCTGGGAGAAGGGCTCCAAGCCGCAGTTTGCTGCAGCATGGTGTGGGCGCGTGCAATGATGTTCTGTGCCAGCACAGCCAAAGATGCACCAGCATCCTCCCTTTTCTAAGAGCAAAGCTGGGGACTTTTCCATGAAGGTGTCAGCAAACAAGGGCCCGTGGCTGTATCCCATCGGGTGGGTTTGCAGCTGTCCCTGGTTTCAGTCTGTTCCTCCCCTGTGCAGAGATGTGAATGCCAAAGGGGCAGCCCCAGCATGCAGCCAACAAAAGCCTCTCTGAGTGCACTCTGGGCAGTCCTGAGAGCTCGTTTTGGTGTACTCTGCCAGAGGCTGCTGTCTGGAGACACATTTAGAGCCAGAGCTGAAGGATGCAGAGCTCTGGGCGTGCACAGGTTGTAGTGAGCTCCATTGGATGCTCCTGGCTCCACCAGCCCAGAGCCCCTGGGTGAGATGGGGATGGGGATGGGGTAAAATGGTGCAGCCAAATGCCCCTGGGTAAATCCTGCACAAGCCCTGTGCAGCTGCTTTGATCTCCTCATGTAAATCCAGATGAAAACAAATACAGACCCAGTGAGAGTCAAGCTCGTCCTCCAGGCTTTCAGCCAAGCCTACGGCGTGAGGGCTTTGAACAGAGCTCGGCAGCTGCTGCTGGTGGGAGGAATTCCTTCGGTCACGCTGCAGCTCCCAGCTTGCCTCAGCTGTTGGCTTCAGGGCTGGATGGAGCCTTCCCTCCCAGTGCCCCACAGTGGGAGGTAGCTCAGTCCCTGATCTCAGCACTGTGGCTGGGGTCTGGCCTTCTCTGGACTCAGAGAGCTGTGGGTGCCCCATCCCTGGAGGTACCCGAGCCATGGCTGGGGGTCTGGACAGCCTGAGCTGGTGCGAGCACACAGCCCATAGCAGGGGTTGGGGCTCGTGGGGCCATGAGGTCCCTTACAACCCAACCATGCTGTGGTTATGCTTTGATGCAGGCTCATGGAGCCTCTTCATTGCCCCTCACAGCACGGCTCAGAGCTGAGGGGCTGCAGGAGGGAGGAGGGCTGGGGGTCCAGCAGGAGCCTGGGGTTTGGGTGGTGGGCTCTCACCATGTTCTGATGCACATTGCCTGTCTGAGCCCACTCGAAAGGAGCCCATTGGGATGCTGGGGCCAAGGTTGTGCTGCCAACCCCAGTGCAATTGTAGCTTCTTTGCCTCTGCTGCTTCTACCCGGCTCCTTGTACAGTTTGCTGTTGATGACAGCAGCCATGCGGCACACAGAGTGCTGACAGACGTGGCCAGACACTGCTGCCATCCACGTCACAAGCAGACATGAGGAGGGATGAGCCAACCCTGGTGCTGTGCAAAGCCCCGAATGCTGCAGCTGGGAATCCTCCACGGGCTCCCAGGTGGGTGCAGGAGTGAGAACCCAGCTCCCAGGAGCTGCCTGCAGCTTCCAATGCTCCACACCATCCTTCTGCACCAGGAGCCCAAATCTCAGTCACCAGGGTTGCCTGCATGCTCCCTGCCCACTGGGGGACCAGAGTGACATATTGCCTTCACCTCCCACAGCAGTCACTGCACTCATCCATCTCACTATGGGAGTGCACAGCTGATTCCTGCAGCTGGTGAGAGGCAGCTCAGAGTTCTGCTTTCCCCAAAACATCCCTTTCCCAGCTCTACATCTGAGGCCCAGACCTCGCTTTGCATTTCGCATTGGTGCTGGTCGCAGGTGTCCCCTTGGGTGCTTCTCACTTGCAAGGCAATTGCACCAGCTTATGCTGCTGGGGCTGAGCACGCACCAGAGACATCTCCTGGGGGCTGCCCTGCTTGGATTGAGGCTCTGGGTTGAGGTGGGGAAAGTCTCCCTCCTCTACCTGCAAAGCAATGGAGGTTGTGGGCAGACCTCTGGCAAACAAGGGTGTTAATTAAACAAATGTTTGCTAGTGCATAAGGTGTCTTTATGCAAAACAGCCTGGCAGAAGGTAGTGGTTCTACACAGAGTGCAGCTTGTTATTGCTGTAATGCGCTGCAGGTGGGCAGGCAGCGGCTGGCCAGGTGCAGGGCCAGGCCAGGGAGTTGGCAGCTATGGGTCCTGCACCACAGTGTGTGGCAGCTGGGAGCACCCAGAGCTCGGGCATGTCGGGTTTGTGGTCCGGAGTGTGCCACCATCTGTGTGAGGCTTTGAGCTGCCGTGGGTCTTGGTGAAGTGTGGAGGAGACGCACCCAGCCCAGTGGGCAGCAGTCCTCACCTTGGCCTCTCGCAATTAGTTTAATGAAGCAATTTGTGTGATATTGTTGCCCTCTATTGGACCCAGCCTGAACGGCTCAGTGGGTGCTACCAGGCCCGGGATGCAAAGGGAAGGGCTGGAGGCTTTTCCCGTGCTCTGGGGGGGGGGAGGGGGTGATGCTTCCCTGGGTAATCACACCAGGGCTGCTTGGGGACAGAGCTCCTGCTCAGACCTATCGTGAGCAAAGAGCCAGAGCTAATGCCAGGCGGAGGTAATGAGCCTCACCATGGGCTTCAGTGGAATTTGGATCAGACCATTTGCGTTCTCTGGGGATAAGTCAGCTCTGAGCCGTCGCCACAGTGGGCCAGAAATACACCTGGGTTATTTGCAGAGAGGTTTTGCAGTGCAGGGAGCTTTGTCTTAACCCCCTGCTGCTATTGCTGCCCTCCCCAGAACAGGATTGGAGCTGGGATGGGACCGTTGCTGGGAAGCGAGGGCTGTGCTGATGCGGTGGAAGGGGCCGGGCACAGTGGCTGCTGGGTGCTGTGGGGTCCCTGGGCTGGTCAAGGCTCGGATGCAGGGATTTCTGAAGCCTGAAGCAGACTATTGCAGTGAGGTGCCGGGGGTTGGCCCTGTGGGAATGCCAGCCCAATAGAGGTAAAAGCCCTTTTAGCAGATTGATTTGATATTGTTTTTGAACTCTTTCCCAGTGCGGGGAAGCAATGGCTCACAGCTTGATGACAGAGCACAGCAGGGACAGGCGAGAGGAGGCAGAGCTGGGGCGCAGAGCAGCCCCTCGTCCCAGTCTCTCCCTTCTCTGTCTGCGCTGTGCCATGGGGACATGGCTCTGCCAGGGGACAATGAGGGCTGTGGCACAGCTCGGCAGCCCTGCAGACCTGGGAGAGCTGTGCGAGCCCGAGAGCAAAGGCACCAAAATAAACAGCATCTCCTCAAACACCAAATATACAGAGCTAGAAATGGCTTGCTTTTCTTTCTTTCTGTTAAATGAGAACAAGTAGGGAGAGCTGGAATAGCTGGGAGTGTTATAAATGATGACACGCCTTTGAACTAGCAGCTGGGTGAATGTCTCATCCCACGCTGTCTATGTTCATGCTCCCCTGTCATCTGCTCGCGAGGGCTAATAGAGATAAAACAATCCGAGGATGGATTTCCAGGCGGAACAGTTCTGCCAGGTGGCTCCCGGTGCTGCAGCACGGACTTAGAGAAGGAAAAGAGAGCAGCCTCCATGCAAAACCTGCCCGGTGAAGTCAAGGGAATGAACCGAGGCCTTGGGAAGGAGGAAGTGTTTGGCTCGACCTTGTGACTGCAAAGCCATGGGATCCCATCCCAGAGAGGCATGGAAAACCCAAACACGGGCTCTGACAGATTGCTCTGTGGGGCTGTGGGCTGCAGGCTGCCAGGGCTGGGCCACGGCTGCGGAGAAGCTGTTTGCTTTGTCTGTCACAAAGGCCTTTTTAAAGCCTTGAATAAATGTTTGCACAGTGATGTTCCTTGGGCACCATGCACCTGCTCTAATTAGACATAATTTATTTTGTGGAGCTCTTATTCCTGCAGTGGAAATCCCAACCATGGTGTGAACTTTGGACTCCTCCCAGAGAGTCTGGGCTTGGATCTGCGCTCCCACGACAGTGCCCTCAATCACCCTTTGGGCCATGCAGGGAAGGACTTGGGGAGGCTCAGTGGGAAGCTTTGGCTGTAAACCTCTGACCTGCAGAGTCAGGGCTGAATGAAGAGCTTGCTCCTGTTGCCTCCCCAGCTGAAGAATGACCAGGACAGTGGAGGGCTGGGGCTGGGGCCATGTCCTGGCGTCCCACTCACCAGAGCTGAGGTTTTACCACGTGTTTAAGCTGCTGCTCATCCAAGCTTTGCTGTGGTGACAGTTACACCAGCTCCATGCTGCTCAGGGTGGTCTGGATTGATGCACCTCTCTTCTGCTTATCTGGGTAAATGCTGTGCTGATGAATGAGGCCAGAGCTACTTATCAAAATCAATCAGGACTCCGGTTAATTAGGGCAGTCAGGGCCAGGTCAGTGTTCTCCCTCTTTCCTCCAGCATTGTGGCAGAGGGACACGAGGGTCAGGAGAAAAACCTTGGCTGAGATCCCAATCCTTAGACCGCTACAGTGGTTTACACTTAGTCAATAAGCAGGAGCAATAAGGAGATGCTTTGTGGAATGGGTGAACAGTTCTGGATGTACCCCTTTCTCCCAGCACTTCGGTTCCCTGCCTGGAAAACGAGGGTTTCTTACACACCCTGTCCACTCTGCACTTTTTCTCTCAGATTTCTGAGTTCAGTTCACACACAGCAAGGCTGTACCACCCACACTTTCCCAAGTCCCTGCTCCTTTCCTCCTGCCTGGGTGCGCTCAGTGCTGGCAGCAGGATGGCCCCTCCTGTGGGTGCTCTCCTGTGGATGGGGCATGGGTGGCAGATATGCAGAAGAGCCTTCCAGGAGCTATTGCTGCTGCTTCTCCTCTATGGAGCTGCTTCATGGTCTTCAGCCTCTCTGGCAGTTTTGCAGTTCCTCCCTCCAGACTCTCAGCCTTCTCTAAGAGCCATTCCCACCCCCTGATTTCTGGGAGACAAGGCATTTGTCTGAGTCAGCACAGGCAACTTTTTTCTTCCCTTTCGGATCACTGTAACATTCTGCTTCTGGCACTTCCGTGGGAGATGTCTCTGTGGAGGATGCTTCCCAGCACCTCCAGTGCCGGGCCCCACATGTCCTCTCCTTCCCAGCACTGCTGCGCCTGGTGGGGTCTGGCACTGGGGGGACTTCTTACCCCACTGACCTATCATTGCTCAAATTTCTGGAATCGTGTCTCTGCTGATTTACAGCGAGGGAAGAGATTTGTGGAGAAGTAATGCTTTTTGGGTCAGGGAAGGATTCTTGTGCTACATCACGCCTCATCTCTTTACAGGAGGTGTGGAATCAATCTTTGTGATTAAGCAGGAGCACAGGTAGCTTGAAGCCTCGGAGACTTTGCAGTCTGCTCAGGTCTTGGTGCAGATGCAATGGGAAGTGCTGGATCTCTATTTTCCAAGTATATTTGATAGGGAAAAAGTACCAAAAAGCAGAATTGTTCTACGGCAAAATCAGACACGGAGCAAAGGTGTGATCCATGGTGGGAACAAGAAAGGAATGGAAGCAATGCAGCAGAGCTGCATCTTACTCCTTGTTTGTGCAGCTCGGGGCTGGCACGTGTTTCCCTCAGGAGTGTTCCCTGTATGGGTTTGACCTCTGCCCGTCCAGGCCCAGCAGTGCCAGCTGGAAGCATCCATGCTGCAGCACTGCTGTGTGCAAACAGTGATGCGTGAGCTCAGAGCTGCTATAGCAGAAGCGGATTTAGTGAGTCAAGCTACTTTTTTTCCCAAGCGCTGATCCCATTTCCTTGTATTCTTAAGTAGCTTCAATCCATCTTACTGCATCACAGAAACTGTGTTGATTGTTCTACTGTAGTGACTAATAACCAGCCGTACTCTGCAGATTACTCCCGAGAGCTGGATTCCTGGCTTAGCTGTACCAGGCTGCTGTGTGCAAAGGCACCTCGGGGTAACCTCTTTTGGTATGGCACGTACGAAACCTTCTGCCAGCAGGAGAGGGGAACACCATGGGGTGTGAGAGAGGCAGAAGGGGATAAGATAAGCACAAGAGGAAAGCAGGGGGGTTGGTGAAAGGGAGAAGTGGGCTTTGGAACCTGAGGCTGGAAAAACTTTTGGAAAAGCAAGAGGAGGAGAACTGGAGATTGGATGAAAATAGAAAAGTAAGAACTGAGAGTTTGTCAAAGCTCAGGTCCTCAGGGCTACAGAGAGGCAACAGCACATCCCTGTATGCTCAGGATGTTTGGGGAAGAGCAACAGAGGAACCTCATGGGCTGTTAGAGCAGGATGGAGCACGGCTGCTGGAGCCAGCCCCATCCCTGCTGCAGGGTGCTGGCTTGGGTGTGGGGCTGTGAGATGGCCCTGTGGTGAAAATGTGGCACACAAAGTTGTGTTGACCTCATAGGAAACAGGTTCTGCAATGTGATGATGTGGGAGGTATGGCCCTAGGAGGGAAGCAAGGCTTCATGCTACAGCCTTTGGGTAGCAGAGGCTCCTGGCCTGTGGGCAAGCACGTTCCGTCCTTCATCTCTTCCCCTGCTGGATTATGGAGATCAAAGGTAAGGCTCTCTGGTGCTGTAACACCATTGATGTCAACCGGGTTGTGCTGCGAGGAAGTTGGTACTCTCTCTTTAATTACAGTAGGTATTAAACTTGAGTGCTCAAGGTGGAAATTCCTACCTTTGGCCTGCTCAGGAGCTACGGATCACTCAAATCTCACTTAAACCCTCAAAGCAGTTCTTTAAATGTTGTCAAGGCTTAGTGCTGGCTCTCAGCATGAGGAAAATGTCTACACTGGATGGCTGCACATGGGGGAGTCAGCCCCCCTAATTGCTCCTGGTAATCTATAGCATTGACGTTCTGGTGGTTAAGTCAATAGTTCCCAGCGCCGGGTCATCAGCTGCTTCCCTCTGGGTCACAGTCTGGTGACTCTCCCAGCAATATACTGAACCATGTTTGTGCACGAAAAAGGCCAGCAATAAAACGTGAGAGAAACTGCAAAGACCCCCTTGATAAATGAGATCAGTAAGTCATTCTTTGCGGCTGTGCCGGAACCTGGTTATTGCTTAATAGAGTATGTGCAGTGGAGCTTGGTTTATGGGGCCAGGAGCTTGCTGAGAGGAGGAGGGTGCCTGGCAGCTCCTTTAAGCACAATGTTTGGGTGCTCTCACATCCCCCATAGGTGCTCCTGCAGAGCAGATATCAGTTCCTCTCCTCCTGGGGCTCCCTGCTGGGTCCATCATGCTTTTGGCTGCTGCCAAGCTGCTCCTGGCTGGATCCAGGAGACTGCATTCCCCTTCCCCTCACTCCTCCTCTTTCTGTACTGGGTTTGTCTGAACGCCACGAGGATCCTCCTGTAGGGCGTGCCGGGGCTGCCTCCAGCACGGCCATCTTCAGAGCTCATCCCCTTACGTTTCCCCTCTCCTAACTCACAGCCCATGGGGATGCACAGCCCCATCCACATCTGTACAGTCAACTGCTCAGCCCCAGCAGGACCCAGACCCCTCCTTCTCCTTTTCCTGCTGGTGCTCTCCATTTTAAACACAGGGATAGTGCTACCTCTGGAGAAGTTAATAATCCTCATTGAGGCTCCAAGGGGTGCGTGTCCCACCCCGGCAGTGAGCTAACCCTGCTGTGTTAGCAGTGCCATTAATGCTGATGGAGGGCACTGGATCTGACAGCTGTAGGGCTGGAGGTCACGTTTACTATGGCACACATCTCAGATTTTCAGTGTGATAGGCTTTGATAACATTAAATGGAGTGAAGCACTGCTCTCTTACCCAGATCCTGTTCCTTTTTTTCTCTCCTTTTTAAATTAAGGCAATGCAGCATTGCATTGTGAGAAGGATCTATTTTTCTACTGACCCATTTCAGTAAATTTCAACCCATCTAGAGCATGTGCCACTTTGAAGATGGAAAAAAATTCATAGATATTAAGGGCACTACGATCATCTCATCTCTGCTCATGAATAATCCATCCCAGAGAATTCCCCCTCGAGATTCAATGCAGCCCAGCACGCTGCAGCTGGATGGCACCGCGGCTTTCTGAGATCATCCAGAACCACCTGATTCAGGGCTCTTGTTCAACCTCTCCTCCTTCAACTCTGGGGTGGGTGTTGGGGGACACAGCAGCCTGGTTCGGCCCTTTTGTGGCCCCAGAGGGCTGCAAATAGAGGCTCTTCAGCCAGCTTCCTGCCTGTTTGTAGCATCTGTGCCTCTTCAGACCTCAGCTGAGGGAGAACGAGGGCAGTGAGTGTGCTGAGATGGCAGTGCTGCTGACATCTTTGCTTTTACTCCTTCCCTTTGTGGACCTGGGGTCACCAATCTCAGCAGGGCCTATAGGAGAGCATTCGGGTCAGCTTCAGGTGCTCAGCAGTGGATGAAGGCATTTGTGCAGCTCAGCAAAATCATTTCCATCTCTTTAAGAGCTGCTGACAGGAGAGTTACTTCCAGAAGGCAATTCAAAGCACTTAAACGAACTTCCTGTGATAATCACCCTCTGAAGGAGCATCTCCTTCCTGGATGGACACAGCTGCCTTTGCTTCCCCAGGCACCTCTGGGGCCTCGTTCAGCACTGGCAGTGATGTGGGCTCACAGGAAGATGCACACCTTGCACAAGAGGGGACTTTTCTTATGAACTGACTGAAAAATCATTTTTCCCCATTTGTTCCACAAATGAAATGAAGCAGCTCGGTTGGACGACTTGCAGAAAGACTCGTTTCCATCAAGTCCTTGGAAACGCTGTCATGTTTCATTCCAGGAGAAATTGATTTGAAACTCCTCCATTGAGAAAGGAATTCTGTGTGTGGTTTCCTCTCCTCTCCAACCTGAAGCTGTCCTGGTTTCCCCAGGCAGGAGTGATAGATCCAGCTCCAGCTTATCTGTGGAAGTCACCTGTGTTCATGGGTTTTCCCCAGCCCATATGCCGTGTGTGTGACTTAAAGGAACTCAAGTGATGCAGGCTGTTATTTTCCAAAATCACCATGATTTCCATGCAGACATTGTGCTGCTCGGTTCCACTGCATGATTTTTTCCCAACGGTCTTTTAAAAATCTTTTGACTCTCACTGTGGCCACTGAAAAGGAAAATACTTCAAGGCTGTGGTGTTATTTGTTGACCACAGTGGTCGTCTTGGTCATGGTCGTCATAGAGTGAGCCGATAACAGACCGCTTCCTGGGTACTGCCATGGCTGTTTTATGGTTGGAGGGGAGGCTTTGATTTGTGTGTTTGGTATTTACACAGCTGTGAGGGTTTGATGCCTCGGTCACAGTATCTTAGAGCTGTTCATGTCCTTAATTTTTGGCATTTCATTGAGAGGTTTATTGCTTTCTCTTACATGAGATTAAATGCTAACGGTGGTTGTGTGAGCGTTCCCAGCTCTGCACCCCCCCGTGCAGTCTGTGACTGTCTGTGTGCCCCCCGCAGTGGGTCTCAGAGCCACCCGGAGCGCCCCAGGAGTGAGCGCTGCTTTCTGCCCCCACGTAAAGCAGAGCTGGAAATTCAGAGCCTGTCCAAAAAGTACTGTTGTGCCTGGTGTATCTCCAGAGGAGATGATCACTTTGCATCATGTTCCTACATAAATCCAGCAACCCTTAAGATGCTGGGGCACATTTGGATGATGTCTTGGAACAACCTGGGTAGGTTACCTGTAGTGTCATGTCAGCCTCTGTGCCAACAGGCACAAGTGGCCAATTGCGCTGAGAAACATTTCATCCTTTTTCCACCTCCCCAGCTCCACAAAGCACATCCTGCTGTAAACACCTCAGCCTCCCATTGGCATCGCCCCTGTCTGAGGAGATGATGCTCCAAGTGCCCTCAGTATTTCCCATGTGGTTTCTGTGCTGGCGCAGCTCAAGGCTGCGCTGCCCTTTGCAGGGCTGTGCTCAGCTACACAGAGTGTGGGGGCAGCGTGTGTGTGTGCTGGGTGATGGGGAGGTGCTGGGCTTTGGAAGGGGAAGTCGCTTCATCTTTACATTTTAGCATCCCACATTATTATTTCCTCTCTGTACTGTGGTTTGTCAGGCTGGGAAATGGTTCCTGCTGGCTGCAACGGTCAGATCTCACCCAGGATGTTTGGACAGCACTGAAAAGCAAGATTCAGTGTGTGCTTGTGTATCCATGCACAGATATTTTGAGAAGGGATTGAGGAAATTTCCTAGAAGATGTTAACAAGCTCCCATACCAAAGGTACTTAAATCCCTGTTTCTTCCCTGTTGCCCTGGCTTAAGGAGGTTCTGACATTTCCAGCTGAGATTTCATATCTTTTTTGTTGTGGGGACCAGAGTAGAGGAATCAAAACTGCAGTGTTAGTTGCTTCTCAATAAAAGCCTGGAGCAAGAGCTTAGGGAAAGCACAGGAAAAGCTTCGCTTTGTTTAATGATAACGTGTCCCACTCACAGCTCAGGTGGTGATGTCATCCAGTGAATCAAAGGCTTCTCATTCCATTATGCTTTCATTATCTCCCTCCTCTTCTACACACTCATCTTCATAATCATCTCTGAATGTGTCATCACCATGACCCTGCTCCTCCTCAACCTCCTCTTCAGCCCCAACCTCACTCCTCTGCTGCAGCAGGTCTGCTTGCCTGCGGACGTTCACCTGCTGCTTGCAGAAGGGACAGGTCTTCTTCCTGCTCTGGGTGTCGAACCAGGTGTCAATGCAGAGGTGGTGGTAGGTGTGGGAACAGGGCAGGATCTTCAGGAGATCCCCTTCCTTGTACTCAGACATGCAGATCACGCAGGTCTCGTATTGGTCGCCCTGCCTGTATGTGTACAGCTTGATCTTGCGAGCATTCCTCCACCAACTTATGCCAACCATAGCTGAAATCGTGGCAATAATGATGTAGAGCATGTCCCTGAACTTCAACAAGATGTGAGTGCCCTGCAGCATTTTATCACTGCTTTGGTAGAGACATAGATTGTATTTGGGTGGTATAAGTCTGACGTACGCCCCTTTCTCACACTGCAAAGTCTTTTGCAAGTGAAGGGAGACAGATTCTCCAGTGAAGAGTGATGGTATTTTGATCTGCTGCTGAATTTCTTTGTCATCAGACATCATGGACATCAGCTCCTCTGAATCCACGTTGTACACAACTGCAGCCTGATACCCGGCCTGCTGGGCACGAAGGACCTTCTCAGCATAAGGGCAGTCACACCCCTGGATGAGCGCAATGTATTTCTCAGAGGCCTTCCTTGGTGCTGGGGGATTCAGCATTGTATGGCAGGCGTTGGGTGGGATTGCCCTCATCAAATATCCCATCAGCCCTTCTGCTGGCAGCTGTGGCCCGAAGCACGCAGGCAGGGCCTTATACACAATGCATTCAGAGCTGTCGTTGTAAGCCACGAGCCCAAAGGCTTCTGTAATGGCAACCTCGTAGATGAAGGTGGCAACCACAAGGCAAAGAAGCTGGAGATGAAGACTCATGTTGAATGTAGCCGAGTAGCTCTGAAAGCAGATTTCCAGGCTGGTACTAAAGAAGGAACGTAAGGGACAGTCACAGAGGAATTATCCCACCTGGGTGTTACTGCTGTGCCATGACTCAGAGCCACAGTAGGATGGAGATCAGTTTCTGCCCTGGCGGTTTCTGTAGGTTTTCCTTAGGTTTGGAGGTTCCCAGGACACAGCTTGCCCCTGTTCTGTTGTCTCCAGCTGCTAAGCAACACCCTCACATCATCCCTGCAGGTCTGTGACATCACCTGGTGACTGCTATGGCAGGGTCACGTAACGTTACAGTCACCCCCCTGAAACCACTGTTCCTCTTCTTTTTTTGGTCTGCTTCAATCACGTGGCTTCTTCATCTCCCTCTGGGTACTGATATGATGCTGTTTTCTCTTTTTGTTAACTAATGGGACTTCTCACCAGCAACGTGCCCACTGCAGACAGAAAGGAATGCCTCGTGCTGGTGGCCAAAGCAGTTCCTGGGAAACTCATCAGGAAGGGAAGTGAGCTGTTAGGCTTGGCCTCCATCTGCTCCTGCAGTACACATGGCAGCCCACATTGGTCTGGGCTGGAATTAAATGGCTGGGGCTTCTAGCCATAAACACATTTAAAATTCTGGTTATGGTGAAAAAGCAGAAAAAGGAATGGAAAGCATGAGGAACAAGCGTTGTTCCTCCTGCAAAGCTCTCATCTTACAGGCAATTCCCACCTCAAACAGCGACGGCACAATGCCCAGAGGAGCGCCAGGCAATAGCTCTCCTGGTTGTTGAAGAAAACTAGGTCTGAATATGCAGTGAACCCAGGTCAGTTCTGAATCACAAATTCCTAAAAACCTGTACCTTTTAACAAACAACCCTTTTTGTTTAACGATCCACCTGGGAGTAGCCCCGTGGTTCCCGGTGCAGTTGTGTTGGACCTGCAGTTAAAAAATCACTCCAGCACCAGGCAACTGATTTGTTACTTGCCCCCTTGGGCTCTGCTTGAGACAGATTTCACTGGGAAAAGAGCTACAGAAAATGTCAGCAGACAGTGTGTGTGTGTGCCAGAGACTCCCAGCAGCTGTGATTTTAAATCGATTTTATTTTCCCCTCATCCAAAGAGTTTTACACTCACAGGAAGACATTTTGTTGCATTTAAAAACAAAACAAAGTAAAGGTTTGGGGAGGAGGGTGAAGCCAAGCACTTCCCAGCACAGCGAGATGAAGAAGAAAATGGAGATACGCTAGGAAATCTTTAGAGGGTCCATGAATGGCTTTGTCTTCTGCTGGGACTAGAAAAGGAGGCATATGTTGGTGCTCATGCTCTGACATGTGTGGGACCAGGGAAAGGTCCCCTTTGCATTCTGTGCAGACAACGTGCTGTACGTTCTCCAGCTCTGGCTGTGTACTGCAATCTTCTGGAGGCTCCACCACCATCTCTAGATGCTTCATCTCCTAGAGCCAGCAAGGCATGAGCTGCATCCCTCAGCAAAGCCCTGAGAAACGAGTGTTGGTTTCTCAGTAATTCATAGCAGTACCCCAAAGGGACGTGTGGGTGAAAGGACAGATCCTCCTGAAGAGCCTTGAGAGTGAGGAAAAGGAGAATAAGCAATGAAAGGAAACAAGCTGAAGTCTGGCTGGAGAGCAGGATGCCCATATTCCACCCACAGAGCAAGAAACAAAATCCCAAAGTGCTTTTGCAGAAGGAAGGAGAGGAGGGCCACAGAAGAGCTGCTGTACAGGTGGTCTTCAGTTAAGTGGCCGAGGTGGTGCATGCCTTGTCCTCTCTGGTTCCCCCCGTGCTGCCCATTCACACTGATGCTGCCTGCCTCCATTATCAGGACCCTGAAGGCTTTGGCTTTTGCTGGCTGAGCTGCACTCCCCACCCCTGCGTGGGGCTGTGCCAGACTGTCCTGAAGGCCTCTCCAATCGCATTTGTTACAGCCAGCACAAAACTCTCCACATCCTGCGCTACCCCTATTATATTCGTCTGTTAAATACATTGCAGATGCTCCTGGACATATTCTTGACCCATTTTTCTCTGGAGTTCTAGCAATCTACTTTGTCGGAATAATTGCAATTTATTTAAATGTCAACAAGCCACACATGGGAGACAGCAGTTGTGTGCAAGAGCAGAGCAATTACAGGGAGCAGGGTCCCGTTTTACCACTTGAACAAAGATCCAAGCTAGAAGAAAGGAAAAGCCCATTTGCTTCTATTAACTCATCGTTCACCCCACCACTCCCAGAGTCCCTTTAGATTCCTTTAGATTCCTTCTTTGGGGCTTTCACTCTGTGCAGGAACAGGGATAATAAGCTCAGCTCCTTCCACAGAAAAAAAAAGCCTTCTGACTCCGGAGGACTTTGGTGTTGATTTAGACCCCACATAACTGCTGGCAGAATCTACCCACATTCCTGCCCAAATATCTTATACTGCAGCAGAGATGCCAAAGAGGATGACTGATGTGGATGAACGTAATTACAACTCCTAACAAAACATGTAGAGCAGGCACTTGGACTAGCATTGGTTTAACTTGGGGAATAAGTCTAAATGATCTTTATCCTCTGAGGTTTTTGCAGCATGAAAAGAGCAGCCTGGCAGTGTTATGATGTGAATTTGGACATAATCAGACTTCTCATACTTTATCTGTATTAGGCTGGCGTCTGAGGTCCACAGGCAGTGGCATTATACCGACAAACAGCAGCAGACTCTCCCTGCCCTGACCAGCCAAAGGCCAGGAGCAGAAAAAGCTTTGGTGGGGTTTAATGCTTTGCTCAAGATATCTTGGCAACTATCTCTGGTTCTAGCTCAGTGCCCTTCTTATCAGGGCATGCTGCTTCTTTGGGGTCATGCTATAGGATTAGAGAGGACCAGGCTTCTGAAGTAAAATACCAGTGATTTGCTGTGAAGGAAGATCTGGGGCCATCTAGTGACCTTCCAGTGAAAACCTCTGTGCTCCCAGTGCTCCCAGTTGTTCCTGACAGAAGGAAATGTGGGACACGCTCCCTCCCTCCTGCTGACTGAGCAAGTCCCCAGCTCTGCAGTGAGCTGGCTGGAAGGCAGACCTGTGTCCCGTTGTGAAGGATTTTTTTTTGCTAGGAGCTGATTTAGAAACTGGTGCATGTAACCACCTCCTTTCATCTAGGATCAAAGGAAAGAATGACCCACGTCTTTACAGAATAGGTAGCTGAAGCTGCCAGAGTAACCACCCCAACTGTTGTTAGGTAGATGAGAAATGGAGTAGAGCGTGTGCAGAGGTTTTGTGCCTTGCTGTGTGGGGAATGAGATGGGAGAGGAATGGAGAGCAGGTGTCTGGAGCTCTGCAGGCCTCACTGGTGTGCAGCATTCCCTGCACGTGTCTGGCCACCATATGAACCCGTGCTCTACCAGGTGTCTCTCCTGGATTTCCCGGGGGTCTAGGCAATCTCTCCTGTGTTATTACCTAGTACAAGCATGATAATCTGGGCCTTAATGCGAACAGAAGATTATAAAGCAGTGATTTGTGGACCTGCTACAATAGTACCCATAATCGGCTAATGCACACAATTAAAAAAGGCAGTTGAGCAAATCTAGGCCATTGCAACTTGTACCCATGTCTGAAAATGGATTCCAGTTCCAGCTGTTTGCTTTGCAATGGAGGGAGACATCTCTATTAGATACTGGTGCTGGCAGTAATGTCTTACCTTCCCTGCCTTTGGCAAAATGCCCTGAAAATCTTGGACATAAAGCAAAAACATCCTCTCCATTTAGCAGCTTTTTGTTTTTGTTTTTTTAAAACTATATGCAAAGAAAGAAAGCAAAAAAAAAAAAAAAGAGGAGAACTGTAGAGAAGAATGGTTATTTCATCAACCTAGACTTTCTGCCTAAAGTTACCTGATAACTGCAGTAATCTGACCCCATGTTGGAATAAACTTGTCTATGCAAGCTTTGGAGGGAGAGCTTGAGAAGCAGAGGGGAAAAGGAACCTCCAGTGGAGCAGTCCCGGGCTCTGGCAGGTGCTGCTGCGGCAGTTCTGCAGCTGGGGACCTCACAAATCCTCTAGATCCAAAATGGGCAGAGCCAAGGATATGTACTCAATATTTCACTTCTCCTCTCAGTCTCTATTCCCTTATTCCTCCATTTCCAAATGTTTTTAATCCAGTGCTGTGCTCAGGTTTCCTGAGAGGCATTGGCTGGAGCTTGAGTTGTGGGGAGGGCGGGAAACGGATCTGATAGGAGGGTGAGTGGATGGCTTGGTGTTCCAGGAGGGGGGCTGGGCAAGCCTTCTTGGGCTAATTCTGCTCACTGTTGTGTGCGTGGAGGGAGATGAGTGCTACAGCAGTCACTCTGCACCGGCAGAGCGGGCAGGTCTTACTCCCAGGCTGGGTGCAGTGCCACAGATCAATGCACTTGCTGTGGTATGCGTGGGAGCAGGAGAGCAACTTCAGTGCCTCGTGGGGCTTGTAGGCCTGCAGGCAGATGGCACACTGGGGGTGCCACACCCTGCCAGGGGGAGACACCAGCTGCTCTTCCTTGCTCTGCACTTTGCTCCACATCCAGCTCCGGTACCACTCCATGCATCCTGCAAGCAGCTGGGTGCCTGCTAAGATGGCAACCAGGAAGCTGGTGGCCTTGCAGGCCGGCAGGATCAGGCTGTAGTAAAGGAGTTCTAGAGAGCAGGTGAGGCACCTGTGGGTACAGCAGCCGGGGCTGCCCTCAGCGTGGCTCCAGAAGCAGCACTCAGCCTGCAGCATGGCAGCCCTCTGCTCAGTCTGCCCGTCCTTCCTCCAAAACCCAGCGCCAGCCTCCACAATGAAGGGCACCACAGGTCCTCCCTCACCCTTCTCATCACCTCGTGCCGCATCCCTGCAGCCCTGTGAGTCTGTGCTGGCTGTGCACCTGCCTTGTGCAGCGTGAGGAGAGGCCTCAGCCCTGTGGCACTGAGGGCTGTGTGCTGAGGAAGCTGCGCGGGCACGGCCGGCAGTGGGGCTGTCCGCCATGTTGGCCTCAGCCAGGGGCAGGCCCGGGCATGTGGTGGGAGCCGGTCCTCCTGGCCCAGAGCTGTTGGCACAGCTGTCCCCAGCCTGCTGGAGGCACAGGAGCACAGCAGCCACACAGAGAGGGGGCAGGAATGGGTGCTGCATGCCGTGGGAGGCGCTCAGTGGGCACCTGAGGCAGCGCAGGCCCCACGCTGGCTTCTGGAAAGTTCTCCTTCTGCCCGGGCTGTGCCTGAGGAGCCTCCGTCGTCCCCTCACAGCTCTCCCGTTGCATTGCCCTCTCTCCATGCTGCACTAATGCAGCAGCTCACAGCAGCTCTCTCTCCATCCTGCTCTCCTTGCAAAGCTACACCATATTGGTGAGCATGCACACACTTCCAGCTATTCCTAATCTCGCTTTTCACTTTTGTCCCAGTTTTCTTCACTCGCCCCCTCAAAACCTTTTTCCCACCCATGATGGGGGCCGCCATTCCCACAGAACCCACTGCCTGGAACTCCCTGTGCCCATCTGCCCCATTTCTGTGTTCACTCCTGTAGCCCCATCCCTCCTTCTCTCTCGGGGTGCTGCAGGTTGTGTGCCCTCCCCATGGAGCCGGCGGCGCGGCGGAGCCGGGAGCTCCCAGGGGTAATCTGCAAAGTACAAGTTGTTATTACTCACTACAGCAGAACAATCAGCGCGGGCTCTGTAATGCAGTAAGATGGATTGGGGCTGCTTAAGACCAGAGGAAAATGGAATCGCTGTCTTACAAAAAGAAGTTTAGCTCCCGCAATCCACCGCTGATGAGTGATGAGACCTGAGCAAAAGCCCAGATTTGAAAATGCCTGGATTTGGGGAGTGAGGCAGAACTGTGTGCAGCAAGAGCCAGAATCAGCCCTGGATCACAGCAAGCCACAGCCACACGCCAGATCCATCATGTAAAGGTAACTCTCTTCAAGTACAGCTCTTTTCTTAGTAGCTGTGGTACTGTGCTGCACATGGAGACCTTCACCACCTCTATAGCTTGTGTGCCAGACTGCAGCCAGCACATCCCCACGTCAGGATTTAGCAGCTGAGTTACACAGAGCTCCTTCTGCAAGATCTGTGTGGGTCTGTGCTGCTCGAGTTGCTTTGCTCATCCTTACTGCTGGTTTGTTACAGAAGAGGAATTGGAAAACCGACATCAGTTGTAAAAGCAGTAAAACAGCTCATTCAGGCTCCAAGAGCCAGCAGAAATGCTGTAGGTATCACAGCTTTTTGTATCACAAAATGGGCTGGGATTTCCTCTCCTGCTGAGATGAGAATGGCCTAAAGAGATCTCTTACTGCAGCAGAGAACTAACTGCTTCAGAAAAGAGATGGGATTTGAAATGAGAAGGTTGGAAAGGAGGTAACAGAGCTGGGGTACAAAGAAAGAGGGTGCTAAGAGGGGGGAGGAGCACAGCTGTGCTTGGCAGCAGTACTCAGGGAGGGATCTGCACTGATTTTGCCTCCTAGAAGCAGTCAGCAAGGAAGAATTTCCCCACATTCCTCCTGGCACTGCCAGTGCTGGTGTCAGTGTGCTCTGCTGACACGGGGAGCTGGGAGCCCGTCGGGAGCAGCACAGGTGCTCGGCTGAAGGGGCTCTTCTGTCAGTTCTGATTCAGTGTTTGCTGAGCCTGGTGTGTTGACAGAGATAAGTTGCTCAGAAATAGAGAACTGTAGCTTTCCTTGTTACTGGGGAGAACAAGAGGATTAGACCTGTGTTGCCTTTATTTCAAATGGAGGAGCTGATCCTACACGTGGACCCCTTCACGTTTCAGTTCCAAATGTGGCCCTTCCAGCTAGAGACGGAAATTGCGAGGTGGAAAAAGCCACGAACTTCCACCAGTTTTATGGCCGTGAAGACCCTGATTTCTTCTCATGTGCTTCTGGGGAATTTCAGCTGTGCAGTAATAAGACCTGGGTTATTACATGTTTCTTATTTCTTCCAATCTCAGTGCGACTCTAGCTTTCCCTCTGCTTTGCCTAAGATGAATAGCAGATCCTCTACTGTTACATTAAGGTGGCTTTAAAAATGTAATATACAAGCAATACAAACCTTTGTAGTCTAAGGCATAAAACAAACTCTAACTGCTTCGGATTAAGGAGACAGTTGACTTAAATCAGCCAGTTACTTTAAATACTTTTCTCTGTTAGCTGTCAGGACTGTATGCCTAGGAACATCTGGCAGGGAGGGAGCGAAGCATCTTGGGGCAGTGATCTCTTCCACTGGCGCATCTGTATGTGGAAGGAAACATCTGTTTGACCTGGAGGTGTGATGATAAACCGTGGCAGTTCTGTCTATTGGCATGCACCTGTCAAAGGAAACTTCTCCGCTATCCATTTAGCCTGGGCTCATGAGCAAGTACGCACACCATCATGAAGCAGCTTATACCTCTCAGCCTTTGACTAGGTGCAAGTTCTTTTTCACCCTTTTTAAATTTGAGCAGCTCCTCGTTTATTCTCAGGCTTGCATAGGACTGTGTATGATGGGTGCTCTTCCCTAGCTGGGTTTCTTGCAGGTTGCTTGGGACCTGCACCAAGCTGTGAGCATGTGAATACTTTGACTCCTCACAGGTCACACTGTCCTCGTTTTGATTTTGTATCTGTGAGCAGCTCTTGAGGTAAGGTAGCTCTGACCCAGTGATAGCACACGTGATTTCAGATGCCCCAACTGCCTGTTACCACACCAGGGGATTTGTGTTAGGCTTCAGCACCAGACTGTGCTCTCAGTCTGCAGCTGGAGGTGAGGAGGAGCTGCAGCCTGAGAGGCTCTGTGGTATCTCAGATGGTCTCTAGATTTGCTAAGAGAACATATGCTGACTGCTTTGCTCTTCAGGGTGAGAGGAAAACAAGTAAGATTTAGCAAGCTTAGAGAGGAGCAAACAGCCAGGTGTATGTATGAGGGTGTTGGTTTCTTGTTTTAAAGATTTTCTTCAATGCTAAAGTATCAAACTTTGCAGTAAGTTTTGCTATGGTTTAATTTTGCTGGTCATAAGCTCCCAACAGGACACGCTGGGAGCAACTGCACTCCACATGGGCCTGTAGGGTCAAGGCAGAGGTTTTTAGGAGGAAAGGCTACCCAGCTCTGCAGAGACATTGCCAGGGTGAGGCTGGAGGGGGATCTGCCTGCAGCTGGGAAGCAAAGGGGGAGGCTTCTGCTATTTTAGTTTCCCATGTCGGCACTCTCTCATTTAAAGATCCAAGGTGAAGCAAGAGGCAGGCAGGCTTAAACTGACGCCAAAGCATCTGCACAGAGGTGTGCAGAGATTTAACTGTCTTGGTATTCAACTGATTTAGCTGCTGCAGCTTCAGACCGTTAATGAGCCCCTGGGGAAGGAGACAGGGAGGCCTGGAGAGGCCATGGTTGCAGCCCTAATGCGGCCAGGACAGTTGAGCTCTCACCTGCTATAACAGGCAGGGGCAAAGCTGAAGCTGTGCCCCACTCAGCTCCGTGTTTCTCTCTGTGCTTGTGCTTAAAGTGACAGCTTTATGCTGGGAAGAGCAGGGCTTCCTAGGAGCCAGCATGGTTGCAGGCACTGCGTGCTCCTCCTGTCTCTGGTGCTGACCCCGCCGTTCCCTCCTCGCGTGCTGCGAGCCAGCATTTGCAATCTGAAAGCATCGCCTTCATTAGCAGAGGTCCATCTCCTCCCCTTTACCATTTCACCCGCTGCTGTTGATTAAGTTTCTCTTTGCAGCTCTTCCAGGAAGCCAGGGGCCTGTTGTTTTGGAGATAGCCTTAATTTGTTTACTTGTGCATATGTTCCATCTTGTACAATGATGCTTCGCAGCTGGTCTCCAGCAGCCTACGGCACTGGAGAAGCAGCAGGTTAAGTTTAAACCAAAGGAAGTCTCTGAATACCAGTCTGACATGTTAATCCAAGTGCAGGCATTCTGAGATTGATGTGGTAAAGCATGTTGCCATATTGCTTTAGATAGCATCTTTACCTTTATTGCTGGTTTCCAGCACAATATGGGCACAATAACAGTTGGCTTATGCAGAATATCAGTTAAACACAAAGATTTAAAGATTGAAAAATCCCTGCCCTTGGTTTTACAATGCAAATGCTCTCAGGCAGTGAGTCAGGTGTTAGGCTAGAGAAGTTCCTGCTGGATGGGTTTTTCAGTTGTGCTCTCCAGAGCCAGACACCTGCAAAAATGCCTTGTTTCCAACATGCTGTCTGTCCAAGGTGCTCAGGAGCTCACAGTCCCATGAAGCTTGCACCCTATGAAAGCATCCCTGGGGTACCTCTTCCCTGTAAGGCTCCTGTCCTGTTCCTGTTAGAATCACAGGTGTGTTCCTGGCTTAACAGGGAGACATCAGAATAGTGGTACAACAAAGGGATTCAGCCCCTACATTGGGTTTCAGGAGAATGGCAGATCCTTCCTGGCCTACAATGTGCTATTTTTCCTATCAGAGGAAAAAAATCATTTGGATATTTTACTGCTACTGTAAAGCTGTTGCTTCTCCCCCCTACCCGCCTTCTAGAAAAAAATATGGAAACCTTGTTTAATTTGCCAGCTTGCAAATGGCTTCTGAATAACACAGTTGTCTTTGGCTCAGTCGATCAAAGGGCTCTGCCCATGAGAACAACGACACTTTGCAGCCTCAGATTAGTTTTGTTTTGGAAGAATATGATGTGTTTCTGTTGGTTTAAAATCAATCTCTTTCCAGATTGAGGCTGAGCCAGACAAGTGAATGCATACAATCAATATTTTGCAGAACTGATAGAAAATTAGCCAGGTTTAATAAACATCATGCATGGCTTCCTATTGTAGCTGTATATCAAAGGAAAATAAATATATTGACTGGATCTGCTTACAATAGCATCTATAAGTCACTGTGTAAAATAAGCCAATTGCTTGAGTGGTTATGTGAGGCCATGTTGATTAGGATAGAAGGGGATCATGTTCAGGACGCATGGATCCTGTTCTTGGTAATTTGCTACATGACCTTGAAACTGGGGCCAAATTTCCAGGTGTGCCACTGCAGTTCTTTCGCCTCCTGTCTTCTGCAGCTTTATTTGAAGCGCCGAGGGTTTATTCCTTAACAGCTCCATGTTGTGCTCACCTCCACTCATACCAAGTGAAGCTGATGAGACCTGTTGGTACTCCATTCCACTTGTAATGGTCTTCTTATGTTTATTGTTTCATGGTGGCTTTATTTCTTGGTGGGTTCCCTTGCAGTCTGGGGATGCTGCTGCTCATCTCCCAGCGAGGGCTGTTAGACATTATGGCTGATAAGTGCTCTGAGACCCACTGCAGCAGTGCAACAGAGAGGTAGGAGTAGGCAAGACTCAAATCCCAGGTGAACTGTTTTCATCTGGAGCTGACCATTATTTTCTGGGATTCAGGTAGAAATTGCAACTGTTTGCCCCTTGCAAATTTTCTCTTGTGATATTTCCTGTAATTTGTGCCTCCCTGCAGTAAATGAACTGAAGGCATATGGAGCATCCAAACTCATTTTCATCCATCTTCATTTGCCTTGGCTATAATGGACAGTGGCCACACAAATGTCCTTTGGAAATTACTAATGTGAGACCGTGACCGCTGCTCCCTTGCTGCACCACCTATTGGCAGCAGAGAAACAGCCGTGCATAACTGTACACAGTTTGAACACGTTGCACTTGATCCTGCATACAGCTGCCTCTAAGGGTATCTGGAACACCAGGGGCTGATGGCAGAGCATGCCGGGCAGTGCTGCTGGCAGAGCCAGACGGCATTGTGGCACTGATGGGTGCAGCAGCCCACACGGGCATTGCTCTGTAACAGTTCACTCCCTGGCTGCTCTGCCACTGTCCCTTTGGTTCTGTGCCTTTTGCCTGAAAACACTACAGATTGTCCTAATGGTTTGCATGGTGCACTGCTGAGAGCAGATCCGTGGCTGGTGCGAGTCAGCACAGTTTCAAAGCTCTGGTAGAGCAAAAAGAGGTGGTGCTGGTGGAGGATCTTGCCCCTGCTATTTCATGTATTGAGCTGTAGCTGTTTCTGTAGCTTGTTGAATGGAAACGGCCCTTCCTTCCTGGTAATGAGGTGAAAGCTGGAACAGTTTTCTAGCCTTGCATCTGCAAAGGGAAAATAAATGGGGAGGATGAGCAAGTCGTGAGTGGGTGTTACTGGTGGGGATGTTAAGTGTCTAACATAATTTATTGCTTAAGTAACCTTGAAACAGCATTCATGGCAATGGAGCTGCTACAGTGGCACTGTGGTGGGCAGAGAAGGAAAGGAGTTCTGCTAGCGGGCTGCAGCTAAGCATGCACCTGCCATCATTCATCATCCGGTTAACCCTGCAGCCAGACTTCACTTCACAATCCATATTTCCTTCTTCCTTCCCTCCCACTCCACACCTGCGTGCCACCACCAGCCATCAGTGTCCCCGCTCCGCAGGGAAGGAGCTGCTGAGTGCCTGCGAGGTTCTCGCGAGTGGCTGCTGCTGGTGATGTGTGCACAGAACACGTGGTCAGGCAGATGAGTGCATGGAGCAGAAAGGTTCCTGTGCTGACAGATACGAGGGGAGAGCACTGTAGCTGGCATCAGAAATACGTGAACCACAGATGTGTACATATGTGTGAGTGATGACAGGGAGAGCATGATCCAGAGCCGGAGGGTGCAGGGGTCCATATGTGTGCATCAGGGACAGTGCACCCATCAAAATGTGCGTGTTGAGACTCAGGCAGAGCTAACAGGGTGATGAGAGTAGTGCCTGGATGAGTAGAGCCTGCCTGCAGGTATAGCATTGAAGAGGTGGGAGCGTGGGTGCATCAGACCCCTGGGAGCCATGGACAGGTGAGCAGTGAGGGCAGGGGACACAGCTGCTGCAGCAAACGTGACTCCTACCACCCTGCTGCAAAAAGAGCTGCTTGCAGATCCATGTCTTACTCTGCAGGAATGAATGTGGGTTTTGATTTTTCTTCTTCCTTTTCCGTTGTTTTTTTTTTTTTTTTCGTTTCTTCTCTGACTCTGCAATTCCCAGCTGCAGGAATGCTGATGGGCAGATGAAAGGTTTGCTGCTGGGGATTCTCCAGCTCAGCTTCACAGACCCAACACGTGTCTGAGCTGCTGTGCCCTGTCTGCAAAACCCATCCCCTGTCTTGTCTTGCTAGATGTTTTCTCTAGTTGCTGCTGTAGTATTCAAGATCATAACAAAGCCTCTGATACACTGGAATTTCCCTTCTCTCTTTAATGAAGATCAAGGGGAAAGTTATGTCCCTGCATGTAGGATAATAAGCATCAAAAATGTACTCTATGTCTGAACAGGGTGTGAAAGTCAGCCATTGTCTTTGTTTTTCTGCAAGAAATGTGCAAACCGATTGTGTCGAGAGAAGAGCATTTATCTGGGAGGAAAAAGGGGTGATGCAGCCTGCAGGAGCTCTGCTTGGCAGTTCCTCATTTGGGCTCCAGCCGAAAATGCCAGATTTAACTCTGCTGAGAAGACAGAGTTTCCTTATTGTTTTCTGCAGTTTTCCCTTGAAATCCGCTTCATCTGGGAGAATAGTTTTGTTACCACCTGGACAATAGAGAGTGTCCTTTTTGGTCTGGCACTGTGTTTTATTTTAGCTAATTAGATAGCAAACCCTTTTGTTTTACACATTACAAAACATTAAGATCTGTTTCAACACCATTGGTGCTTTTATTACTTTCTGAAATCCTCATGGAAGAGGAAAAAAGGTTCCATCCAGCTCTGCTGCGTCGCTTAACGTGTGAGCAGTCACAGTGTGCCACGTTCGCCAGGAAGCATGTACAAATTGAATCTCTACGTGTGGTTGTCAGGAAACAAAACATGCTCAATATCTATTTCAAACACAATTTTGACTTTTAGCAGAGCTTTGCAGAAAACTTAGCAACGAGGAAATAAAAATGACTCCTGCAATTTAGCAACAGGTAAACAAAATGTATAAAAACCCATGGAAATACCCTAGAGGCATCTCGAGGGACCATCGCACGGAACCACGGAATCGTGGGGGTTGGAGGGACCTCTGGGGCTCCTCCAGTCCAACTGCCCCTAAAGCAGATCCCCAGGTTTCACAGGAAAGCGTCCAGGAAGATTTCTCTGATGCAAGTTTGTCTTTAGTGAAGGGAGGAGTGGGACCTGATCCCACAGCCTGAGATCTCAAGCGCTGCTGATGTCATCTGCAAGCAGATCAGTATGGGGCTCAGCGTGGTGTCTGCTGTGGGCACAGCCGGAGCTGCAGGCAGCAGCTCAAGTGAGCAGCTTTCATCTCCTGGGTGGTCCTCGCCCAGAGCCCTCCGCTCCTCCTTTTCACCCTTTCTCAAACTCGTCTTTTGCTGATGCCACTGTTTCATCCAGCCAGGGATCTGCTCCATTTTCCATGCTCCAAGGTAATTTTGGCAAGGCTGCTCTGTTCTCACATGCCAGTTAAAAACACTCGCAGGCAGGTTTTCTTCCATGGGGCATTTGCAATCCTCTGAGGTTTGTGTGCAGTAAATCTCCATGCCTATCTGTTGTTCTTTTTTTCTGGATGAGACCAGCGGTGTAAAATCTCTGCCCTTCCTCCGTGTGGAAGCAGCTGACAAACAGCTCCAGTGCTAATTCCTTCCAGATGGGTCCAAGACAGCTCTTTCCTCATGCAAAACTGCAAATGCAATGGGCCCACCCGTGGCTCTCTGGCCCCAGCAGAGATTCTATCACTGGGATATTTCTGGCTGCACAGAAGCTCCCAGCCTCAGCAGCCCACAGCACACACTGCTGCCATGAAGATATGTCCACATCACATCACTGTGCTGCAGCAAAGCAATCCTGGACGTATCCAGAGCAACAAACCTTATATCTTCTCATGGTCTCCATTTCTCCTCTTACTTGGTAGAGCCCATCATCAGAGTCACATCTGCCCACCTTGCTCCTTGCTGACTCTCTGCATTTGGCTGGAGACAGAAATTGCCATGGGTAGAGCCCAACTCCCCAAGCTGGAGTGAGGAGCACCCCCAGGCCAGCCCCGTCCTCTGCAGCAGTGAAGGAGAGCTCTGCACAACGCAGAGGAGCTGACAGCGGGATGCTGTAATGGGAACGTCACACCAGCTTAGGACAGAATTAATACCCTGCCCTGTGGCTGTGACTGAACTGGCATGTAAGGCAGGACATGGCTGTGCTAATATATAGAAAAGGGAATTATTTACTGAGGCTTCAGGGCACAAACAGATGCTGCTGTTTGATGATGCGGGACAGAAGGGACTGAGTCACCGAACACAGCCCCTGCAGTCATGAGGTTTCGGCCTTACAATCCTCTTTCAAAAACCATGCTCTGTCCTACAGTACTTAGGCTTTTGGTCCCATTTATTGCCATGGGGATCCTGGTGCAGAGCCGTAAGCACTTGGACTGCTCTCTGAGGCAGGGATGTGCCCTGTTTATTCCCATCCAGCAGCTTTCACTACCCTCAGCTCTCTCACTGATAAAAGTGAACAGGGGTAGCTGCTCTGGTCCCCACTTTCACATCCCTGGGCTGCATGGGCTTTTCAGGATATCCTTTTCAGGATCCCTCAGCATCCTGAGCTGGGGCTGTTCAGCCTGGGGAAGAGAAGGCTCCAGGAAGACCTGAGAGTGGCCTTTCAGTACCTGAAAGGGCTGTAAGAAAGAAGGGGACAGACTTTAGCAGGTTGTGTGTGATAGGACAAGGGGAAATGGTTTCAAACTAAAAGAGGGGAGATTGAAGACTGGATGTGAGGAAGAAGTTTTTTACGATAAGGAAGGCAAGGCGCTGGCACGTGTTGCCCAGCAATGTGGTGGATGCCCTGTCCTTGGAGATATTCCAGGTCAGGCCAGACGGGGCTCTGAGCAGTCTAATCTAGCTGAATGTTTCTCTGTTCACTGCAAGGGGGTGGAACTAAATGACCTTTAAGGGTCCCATCCAACTCAAATGTTTCCATGATTCTGTGACCCTGCGTCTGAAAATCCCTGCCCTGCATCACAGGTGCCCGAAGCACCAAGTGCCACCTGGCCTCAGAGCCTTTCAGGCTGTCCCTGAGCATCTGGTCTCCTTGCTCTCACTTCTGTGCCATGGAAAACCTCTCCTTCAAAGAGAGGAGAACAAGGATGCAGCCAGCAGCTGGCAAACCCCCAAAATATGCTGGTACATTAAACCTGCCCGGCTGCGCGTGTTCCCCAGCTGTTTTGTTTGCCCGAAGACATCACAGTGCAGGGTCGAGCTGCCTGCTGTGGGTGGACTGGGAGGAGGATCCAGCGTGTGAGAAAAACAGCATCAGAATCAGAGCCTGAAGAAGCCTTTTTTTCTCCCCCACCTCCTGGGCACCGCAGGCTGCTGCCCTCATCTCTGCACAGATGAGTTGTGCCAGCTGAATTCAGCCGGCGGTGCGTACCCGGCACGCTGCTGCGGGGACCGGCACCATGTGTTGGGTTTCTGCTCGTGTGGGTCTTTTCAGGTTGTGAGAAAAGCAGGTCAGCATGTGAGCCTTTCAGGCAAGCTGTTCTGCACAGTTCTCCAGCAAAGAGATTCCCTTTTATTAGAGGAAGTTACTAGAGTGTCCAGAGCTACAAAGCGTGGATTTAAAAGCATCTATGAGTTTTGGAATTGAGATTAAGTCCTCCTGCTTTAGGGCACAAGCTAAACTCTAAAGGATAGGACAAGATAGAAATTTTACTTTGAGTGGATTAGACTGTAACTTCCAGAAAGGCTTTTGATTTGATAGGTGGGTCTTTGCATCTTTGCCTGCAGCAGCAGTTACTGCAGACTAAATGAGACGGACTGACAAAGGACGTCTCCAATATCCACTATTTGCTGCTCACATGAGAAGTGTGTTGGGAGGAAAAGGCTTGCGTTGGTTTGTTTATCGGTTACAGTGTGTAGGATCCAGTTATGGATGCAGTACACAGTGGGGATCCTTTTGAGGTCCGTTTTCATGAGGTGTGGATCCACTCTCCCTCCTACTACTGCATCTCCCCTGCTCCTTGGCTGCAGGTACCCAGCACAGCTCCAGGGCAGATCCCAGAGCAGCCTGCCTGCCTCTGCCAGAGTGATGAAGAAAACGTGTTGCACTGCCACAGTGCCAGGTGCCCGGGCATCAAGGGAGGACAAATCTGCAGTGTTGTAGTCAGTTTGGGAGACTCTCCCTGCTCTGAGTCTGGCTGTTCCTGCAGCACTGTGCCACAGAAGGACAGAACATGGCATGATCTCAAGGCACTTCAGTAATTCTCATTATCCTGGTGCGAGGCCCATGGGCCAGCTTTCAGAGCACTTGGCTCACTTTCAGGCCAAAAATTCAGTCTTCTGTTGATGCTTTCTTTCAGCTGAAGGAAGAAGGAGGTTGAGTTTTGCTTGGTTTGTCCCTGGCAAAAAGAGAAAGCACCCACGCGCTCCATGTGCTTTGCAGGCTGATCCAAAGCCCAGCGGATACATTCCCTTTGACTTGAATGCAGCTTGAATTTCAGCCTACAGTACTAAATGATATCACCATTAAACCGGATAGCTTGTGCTGCCGGCTCAGAATTGCCATGACCTCATGGTACTGGTAGTTTCTGTGATCTAACTGCTTCCGTCCCCAGGAGATGGTGTGCTTGGTGAGCTGTGCCTACCGCCCAGACATGGGAGAAGAGGCACACACAGACACAGCCTGCAGGGTCCTCCTGGACTGCTGAAATGCATCCTGAAATGCATCCTGATGCAAAGCAACAGAGGCAACCGCACAACCTCTTGCCCTTTACACTATGCAGTTATCCCCAGGCAGTGCAGAAGGTGAATTTTTTTCCACCAACAATTGTTGGAGTTGTTTTCTCCTCCCTTCAAACCTGAGTTGCAAGTTGGTCACACCAGTGAATGACAAAACGAAGCAGATCAGTTGTGGCCAGGGAACCCACTTCTTACAGCGATGCTCCAGGTGAGCCGATGGCGTTAGATAACATAGGAAGGATTTTCAGCGGGGCAGCAGGAAGCACAGCAGCTGCTTTGGTGTTCCTGGCTTTGCAGCTCGGTTCTCTGCAGGTTTGTTGTTGCGGTTTGTCCCAGCAGTTCCCCAGGCACGCTGAATTCCTGCAGGCTGGATCTGCACGAGCAGTGTTGTTTTGGCAGCACCATTTCCCCGGGAGCTGAGCTGGAGCTGGCAGACGGGATGATGTGTGCCACCCATGCAGTGCTTTCAGCAGCGCCGAGCTGGGATCGGAGGGGCACCGTGCTGGTTTCCATTCATGGCACCATGCGTATGCTGCCAGGCTGATTCCTGCCTCCAGCCAGTCTGTGTGCTCACTTTCAGCAGAGAAGTTCTGGGTCCATGCTGCTTATACCTGACGTGCTCACCATGGCATCGCTGCCTGCATGGGCTGCAAAGACGGGCCTTCTTTAACGAGCTTTCTTTAACGAGGCCTTCCTGGCTTGTGCTGTCCCATAACTGTCCAAGTGGCTGTAATGCCTCATCAGTCTCCTCCTGCCTCAGTTTCCCCTCCCTTGGGCTAATTAGATAAAAGCTACTCACATAAAGCCCTCCTATTGACTTTGCCAGGGTGCTTTGAGAATTAATTAACAGTCAGTGGAATGTACTGAGATCATCGGATGAAAGCGGCTATAGATATGCAAACCAGAGTCATTATGCAAAGATAAAATTTAGAACCTTTGCAAAAATAAGTGTTGAAATGAATGTATGGTGGTGTGTGTCTGGCTCTGCTCAGCTGCCAGGCCCAAGCGTTCCTTCACCTGATGATCCCCAGAGAAAGGGGGAAATGAGATTCATGGGAGAAGTGTGAAAACACAGAGGAGAGGTCTTAAAATCAGATTAAGAATGAAAAAAATAAAGAGAAGCTCTGAAAGCAAGAACTTTTCCCTCTTATCTCTTGGAGGTCTACAAAGTCCTGTGTGCACACTGAGCTGCAACGCAAGGAAGAGCCAGAACCCAGTTCCAAATACTGTTTATTTATTTGCTTCATTGCAGGAAAAAAAGAATCACGAAAAAAAAAGTTGATTCCAGGTATAATTTAAAAAAGAAAAATGTCTGAGAAGGGACACACTCCATCAACTAATTAAAGATGTAACAGACGTGCAATATTCCCAATTAACTACAAAAGTGTGCTTCCACTTCTAATTGCTGACAGTTTCTTTTGGTGCCTCTGTGCAGATTAATTGTCTTCAATGGGTAGCTGGTTAGCTTGATAATGTAATGTCTGAAGTGGAGGTGGTAATTACTTTGATTATGGTTTTTTTTTTCCAAATGGCAGCTGGAGGTTAGGCCTGGGGTTTGCAGAATCAAGGGCAGCTGAAAAAGAGCAAGAGAGGAAAGAAGTGAAGTTTCTTTCAGGGTTTGAAACCTTATGTATCAAAACCCTCCGGTAATGTCCCCTCGGGCACCACTGCTGGGGCACGGGCTGGGAACAGCAGGGGCTCAGAAGGTTTGGGCTGCCATCCCCCACATCCCCCACAGCACCAAATGGCACCGTGCGGTCCCAGCAGCGCTCTCCAGCTGCAGTGTTCCGGTGTGTTGAGGAGCAATCGAATGTACGGGCAGCCTGGGGTGGCTGCAGGACCACCCCACAGCAGAAGCGGATGTCCTGGGAACCAAAGGGAAGACCATGCCCAGGGGAGGGTGGCCGGCTGCCAGGCAGAGCTGCAGGAGCCGTGAAGTCGCTACGCTCACTGTTCTGCCACGCAGCCGTGTGTGATGGATGGCACAGCTCAGCGGCTGCAGATGTTCCCCCTTCCTCCTCCCAGAGCCCTGCAGGCCGCTGGCAGCCGGTGAGCAGTGGGGCAGTGGGGCTGTCACAGCTGGTGAGCAGTGGGGAAGTGGGGCTGTCGCAGCCGTTTCCCTGCCAGCGTGGCTCCTGTCGGCTGTGCCACTCTTTGGCTTTTTTCACTGGTGTGGGAAAGACCCAGGGCGGGAGGCTGAGCCTGCAATTCAAACCCCAGCTTCCATCTCCTTCTCCGTTCTTGGCAGCTGAGAGCTCTGCTCACTGGAGCTGAGGGATTCCCAAGCTTTTATCCTCTGCTATCTGTCAGCTCTTTGGAATGAGATGAAGTCACCTCTTTCTTTCTCCTGCCCAGTGCTGCCACTCACAACAGCCCACTGCAGCCACCCTCCCTGGGCTCATCCTGCCAGAGAGCATTCCCTGACCTTCCCTCCCTGCTGTTCTCTGCCCCCTCCTCTTTGCTTTCTCTTTTTTCTTCCCAACATTGTATGTGAGGAGCTGAGCTGTTTCCAGGAGTAGCATGTGTAGGAGCTGGATAAGGAACAGGATCCATTGGCCCGCAACAGAGCTTGGCTCAAGCCTGTGCCAAGGCTATCCTGGTTAGAGAGATGCTCGGGGGGGCAGTGGGACAGAACCTGGGCTGGTCCTCAAGACACCATGGAGCTGCCAGCCCTCCCACTCCATCCCCATGCGCTCCCTCGTTCCTCCTCTACCTCTGCTTCCCCTCTGCCTCTCCTGTCCCTGCTCCCTGCTTCACCCTTGGCCAGACCCACAGGCGCACCAAGGTGCCATCCCTGGCAGGATGGAGGACAATGAGAATATGAAGGTCTCCCAACACAACAGTGGGTGGAGGCAGGGATGGGGAGGTTCATTTGCTGCAGAAAAATGTGGGCAGCAGCAGTGAGGGGGTTGGCTTATCCTGAGGTCTGGAAGCTCGGGAGCTATGGCAGCAGGGCCGGCAGTGATGGAGGCACTGCAGTGCTGAGCCCCTCTGGAAGGGACCTGCAGAGGTTTACACCTACAGCAGAGTGCTGCTCTCTTCTGCTTTTTGATAAAGCAATTGGGGAAACTGAGACATAGCTCTTCTTGCACAGCATTTGGTTTCTCTAGTGCTTGTTTTCCTCTGATTCTCCCTTTCATCCCCCTGTTCTGTGTGTTGGGCAGGAAGAGATCCCGTCAGGGACTTGCAGGGATGCTTCTCCCTGGTGCGCTCAGTGCCACATCCCTGCCCTCCCTCCGGGCCGCTCTCATCTCATGGCACTCCCGAACGCTCCCAGGTGTGGGCTGTGACTTCTGCAGCACTTTGCACCACGGGTCCCAATGTGAGCACACCCTAATAAGAAGGAGAGTGTTTTATGAAGCGAACACTAATGAAATCCTCTATTTCAGCTATGCATCATCACACGGCTCTTTTAATGTCACACTTAGGGGAGATGATTAGATTCTGTGTTTGTTGGTGGTGCTCCCTTATTTTTCGACTCCCTCTGCCTGTGAAGTGAGTTTCCGTGGTTACCGTGTCCGGGTCTCTGAGCAGTAGAAAAATTAGAATCATTAAAAAAGAAAAAAGAAGAAAAAGCCTATTCAAAATGGTCTGAAATAGCTCATTTTGTGAATCAGGCGCTCACAACTTTAGGGTCCAGGTCTTCAGAGAACGCCTTGCCGAGGTGATATCCCTGCTCACCTCGGGGTTGTTTCACCCGGCGCCACAGCTGTGATGATGCTGCCAGCCCGGGGCGAGCGTTTGTGATGCAGGGCCCTGAACAAAGGTGCTTTTCAATCTCTTTTTTCTTCTCCCTTTTTGCTTAATTGAGCTACTTCTTAAGGGAAAGCTATCTCAGAGGAAATTTTGCAAAACTGAAACAAAAATGCAGGAAAACGTGTTTGGAGCACTTCCAGCCTGTCCAGCTGAGCGGGGAGGGCACAGCTCTGCTCCCCTGGCACTGTGGGCACATCCAGCCCACTCGCTCCCAGCTGCTTCCCTTCCTGCTGCCTCTTGTGTTGCTTTAACCCTTCCAAACTCAGCTGTTGTGCGAAGCGCTGCACAAAATCCGCCGGGGGCATTCTGGGGTGAAGTTTGGATCCTGCAGAATGGCTGAAGCCGTCACTGGGGTGAGAAGCTGGCGGGGCGCAGGGGAAGCTGCCGTTCTGTTTGCTTCCACATATCGTCCCCCCTCCTGGCAGCCCCGGAAGAAGCCGGGAGCAGCTGTGGACAGTGGGTGCCCCTAACCTGGCCCTGCTCAGCCATGCGGAGGGATGGGGTGGGATGGGGTGGGACGCAGCCCCGGGCAGCACGGAGCTGTGGGAGGGGAGGAACGGGAGCTCCTCCCTGCAGGAGCCCCTCGGGGTATTTCCCCCCATTCTGTTATGTAGCAGAAAAATTTTAAACAGGCTTTTCTTAAATTATTTTCCACGACATCTGCAGTCGTGAATTGGGCCTATAAAACATTGTGTAGGAGAGTGCTCCTCCTTCACTTGATCTCCTTTCATTCCCAAGAACATTTTTCTCATCAAAGCTTGCAGATTTCAGACACGCCATAAGATATTTTTAATCATCTTCTGTCACGAAGTTTCCACGTTAAAGGAGCCTGTGCCATGCAGAGAAAAATCTATTTATTCTCCCTTGTTTAAAATACCCTGGCAGTCATTTTAATTACAATACCTTTTCCCTACCCCTCCTGGGATGTGCAAATGTATTTACACAATTTACAGTAGAAGTGGTTTCCTTCCCCCGTTCCCTCACGCCTTCCCGTCACCTCCCTCCTTCCCCAGTCTGCGTAGCGTGCACAATTTCAAATATCACAACTTGGCAAATAAATATTACAAGATTCAATAAGGCAGAGCTGCATTTACAAGTCTGAGGCTAATTTAATAAATGATGGCAGGAGCTTTAAAACATGTCTCCTATTTAAAGAGCACAACACCGATCTCTGGAAGGAACTGCAAAGTGGGCTAAATCTTTTAAAGGCTTTAAATGAATCCTTTTCGTCTAAAGCTCGGGAAATTAAAATCCTCCGGAGCTCATTTTTGTTCGGCTCCGTCAGAGCCGACGTCAGCCAGGCCTGTGTGCACCGCCAGCGCCGGGGCAGCGTGGGACCCAGCGTGACGTGGGCAGCTGCCTCCTCTGCAGGAGACGAGGAAGGGGAGAAGGAAGGAAAATGGGGGTGGAAGAAAACGTAAAGCCTGCTTGGACTTGGAGCAGGAGAGAGGCTGAAGTCGCCTTGCTGCTCACCTGGAGCCTGGTTTGGAGACGCTGCCCTATGTGGTCTGGCCACCGTGGCTTTGGTCCCAGTTTGTGCAGTGAACTGGGCCCAGTCTGGGGGAAGCAGAATGATATGTGGTAGGTCTGCATCTTCCTATCTCCTCAATGGCATTTCCAAACCCCACAGATCTCCATTCCCACCACCCCTCCTTTCCATCCCTGCAAACTCCCCTGCATCCCTCCCAGCCCAGAGGACTCACAGTCCCCCCCTCCTTCCACCCCGCCGTGCAGAAACACAGCTTGAGAAGATTATACCGGGCCTTCCTGGCTTTAAACTCCATTAAGTCTATGCGTCTGGGAGATGGCTTTGGCAGATTGGATTGGATTGGATTATGTCTCTTTGGATCCTTTGCTTGTGGGATATTTCAAAGATCACCTTTAACCACAGCTTGCTTCTCTAGAAGTCTGAATTGGTCTGGTTAGGGTCTCAATTTTGGTTGAATCAGAGGCAGCTAGATGTCAGCAGCAGAGAAATAAGCACAGACATCTAACAGACTCCGTGTTTTTCCATTTCTATTTGCTTTACAGTGACAACTTGTACTGCAGATGGGGAAATGGAGGCACAAAGTGGCATGACAACCTGGGAGGAGTCCCTTGGGGTTGGTGGCAGAGCAAGGGGGCAGTGCAGGGTCTGCCAGTGCATGGTGTGGGTGCTTGTGCTTGAGATGTAGCCATGGGAGCTGCTTCTGCTGGGTGTCTCCAGATGCTGCAGCACGGGGCTGGGGAAGATCAGTCTGTCCCTGTAGATATCCCTGCTGGGGAGCTGCTGGCTGCAGGCTGGAGGCGGTTTGTCCGATTATTGCTCACTGCTGTGCAGGCAGGACCTTCCCTGGCAGCCTTACACGAGCAGATTCATGCAGAGGAGGAGACAGGAGAAAGGACAGCACCACCAGCAGCTCAGCTTTGACAACGAATCCTTCTGTGCCCGTGGGAGGAACTATCTGTGTGCCTCAGTTCCCCCATTTCAGTCCCACGTGGCCATGAGGCTGTGGAAAACATGGAATGGTTCAGCTGTGTGCCTCGAGCCCTACCCGTGCCTCTGGTGGGAGCTGAGGCACAGCGAGGCCTCATCCCATCGATGGATTGAGTGACCTGAACTGCCACATGGGAAGCTTTAGCTGGAGTTGGGTTTCTCAGGTACATGCATTAGGAGGAAGTGGAGGACTTCAAATACTCAGCCTGAAGCCCAGTGCCCATTATTTGGGTGATTCTTCAAAAAGCCTTGTGGGTTTCTACAGCTCTTGACCACACTAACGTGCCCAATGGAGCATTGACAGCCACAGCTTTGCCCTCTCTTCCTCCTGCAAAGTTGGATTATCTCCTCTTCCCTTACTGCCAGCAGAGCCCCAAACCACGTCCCTCCGTGCCTGATTTCTAAACCAGCCTCTTTACTCGGCAGGGTGTAATTAAGTCGGAGCTCCAGTTTGAGAGGTTGGAGCTTGGAGGAGGTAGCAGAGTGAAGAAGGACAGAAAATACACATAAATCCTTCCTCTGTGCGCCCTTATCCACAGTGACAGCTACAAAAAAGCCCTTTATGGCTTCAGTCACATCACATCTCAGCATGATGTGTGCCACCATGGGGAGACCCACCAGGCAATAGCTGCAAATAGCAGCTCCTAGGAAATCTGCAGGGTAAGGAGCAAAAAGGAAAGGTGGAAAAGGCCCAAAAGACCATGTGTGTGGCAGATGTGATTCCCTCGAAGAGAGAGGGGAGCAGAAATTGCAGCAGCCCCTCCTGGATGCTGTTCAGGACATTGCGGAGCTCAGGAGCAAACCCATGGCTCTGTGCCATCACTGTGAACCGAATTTCAGACCTGGGGGGAAATTCCCACCAAAACCCCCCAGCCTCCCCCTGCAGGGCACGCGCTGTGAGACCCCACAGTGAGACGGGCCCTGCAATGGCACAGAGCCACCCAATTATGGGGCACCTGAGATCCCACTGCTGACCACAGCTGCTGCTCTGGGGCTGCACCTTCTGTAGCAGTGGGGGAAGTTTGCAGGTGCAGGAGAGTGTTTGCTGGGACAGCCCCCGGCCAGAGGTGAGGAATGAGCCGTTCATTTGCTCCCTGCTCCATCTGAGCCCGCGCTGTTATCACATTCTCACTCTGGTCTGTGGCCTCCTCCGCCTGCTGTCCCTGCGGCTGCGGCTCTCTTGCATCTCTAATCTGATTTAGATAACAGCCCCGCTCAGTGAAATCGGTGCAGGCCGCCGCTGTGCCTCGTGTGCTGCTTCGCCTGCAGATCCGCTCAGCGATACAGGCGGTGCACGGAGCGCATGGAAAGGCCGGATTCTCCTCTCCTGTGTGCAGGGAGGCAGGTGAGGGAGGTGGGAGGGAGCAGCCCCTACCAGCACTGGAGCA
Source organism: Gallus gallus (assembly GCF_016699485.2). Classification (NCBI taxonomy): domain Eukaryota; kingdom Metazoa; phylum Chordata; class Aves; order Galliformes; family Phasianidae; genus Gallus; species Gallus gallus. The sequence continues at coordinate 4,993,457 of NC_052559.1, read as the reverse complement.
GAGTGGTGGTCCTGGGGACCCTGAGCAGAGAGATTAAAGCCCAGTCAGCCTCTTCTCATCTCCTCCCCGATAGCCACAGTGACCCAGCCAGGCAGCACCACACCTCCCGACCCCCTCCTCTCCACCTCTCCCATGCTCTGCGTGGGCTGTTGATATGTATTTATTGATCTCACTTATGTAAAGCTCATCCCTGCCATTCACTCCTGAGTAATAACCAGGGCTCTTTGTTCCCCTGCACAACAGACAGTGCCTCGGCAGCCCCAGGGAGCTGGGGAGATGCTTTAAAAGGTTAATGTCTCTGTTAGATTACAAATCGCTCCAATGCGGTCTGCTGTCACACACAAGAGGTCTGAAATAATCACCTGGATCCTCTAACTATTAACTGATCCTGAACAAGGCACTCTTCCAGCAGTGGGAGATGCCATGGCTATGCTGCTACCTCTGGCCATGCAGGGAATGAGCGTCCTCCTCACCTGAGCATCTCGGCTGCCCATTTCCCAGTGCTCTTCCCTTTGTTTTCAGACTGGGCATTGAGACTGAGGGGATGTGAGGGCTCTGCCCCCGTGCTGCCATCACACAGGGATGGGAAGCCATGCGCTGCATGCCGGGAATGCCCACCTCCGTGCTGTGCTGTGCTGTGTTTGCTGCCTGTGTCCCCAATGCTTCTGCGTGCCCTGGCCATGACTGCAGGTGGGGAAGTGGGGAAGGGGCTTCTCCCCTGCCTGCCCACTGACCTACCCAGGGAGCAGGGTGCAGGCTGGGGAATGAAGGCCAAATGTGAGAGGAGGAGATGGAGATCCCAGCTGCAAACCTGAAAAAAAAATATCACTGGAAGAATTTAAAAGAAAAGAACTTCTAACTGGATGCAGCTCGTGATTTTGGCTCGCTTGGGGGGAGCAGCAGGTCTGTGCTGTACCTACACACAGGGGCAGATGCACTGCTTTGCCACCCCACACCTCTCCCCGAGCCCCCAGTCTGCAGTCACAGAGTCATGGGAGTGGGCTCATTAGTGCTCTGTGCGGTCACATCTTGTGCGTTGTGCTCTTGGATGAGTTGAATCCTAATTCAGCTGTCTTTTGGGGACGGCAGACAGCTGCTTTAATGAGTTAACAGTAGGGTTTAAAATAATCGGCATCTGTTCTTTGTGCAAGCAGGGGCTCTCCCACCACAGCCCTGCCTTCCAAAAACAGCCCTGCAGGGGAGGCACAGCTCAGGGCTGCGCGGTGCTGCCTCCGCTCCAGTGCTGCCTCAGCCCTCGTGGGTTGGCTGCTGGGATGGAATGGGTTTCCCTCAGCAGCTCCTTCCACAGCATTACCTGGAGAAATCCCAAGCCGGGGCAGAGCATCGCTGCGGTGAGGGCTCTTGCAAGGAGTGGGAGCCATCCTGGCCTGCAGCGGTGCAGCTTTGATCTCCCTGAAATCACCTTGCTGGAGATGCATACTGTGGCTTGTTTTTCACCCACATTTCTGACCCTGTGGGCCTCCACAAACCCGAAGGAGACCTCTTCTACTTCCCCAGACCTGCTCTGCATGTCGTCCTGTTTGAGGGCACAGCACGGAGCTGCAGTGATCGTCAGAGCGGATTTCTTCCTGCACCACAACCACCTCCGCTGCGTATGGATCCCAATTCGCCCTCAGGTCTGTGTGAGTCCCATGGCCACACCGTGTCCAGGGAACCTTCTCATGAGCCCAGCCCAGCACTGCCCGGCAGCTACTTGTACCCAACTCCTGCTGTCCAACCATTGGTCTTCAGAGCAGTTTTCCCGGCTGGCACCAGCATCCCACGCCCTGGGAATGGATCATGTAACGACACGACATCCTGAGGTGAGAGGAACCCATGGAGATCACCGAGTCCAACTCCTGGCTGCACACAGGAATGCTCAGACCCTCTATCTGAGAGTGATGTCCAAATGCTTCTTGAACTCCGGCAGCTTGGGGCCGCTGCCCTGGGGATCCTGTGCCAGGGCCCATCTCCCTCTGGAGACGAACTTTGTCCTCACACCCAGCAGGAATGCCAGGAGCAGCCTGGAGGTGACCACCACGTGCACCTGGGGTCCATTCACTTAGAGCTGAAAGCAAACGAGAGCCAGAGCTAACCGAGCTGGGTCTGGTGCTGCAGGGTGTGGGCTGAGTCCTGGCATGGAGGTGGTGGGATGGGGTGTCCGGATGCTGATCCTCAGAGCCCGCTACCCACCTGCCTCTCTCTCCCCCTTATTTATGGGGTGTGGGAGGCAGTGGGGTTTTTTTCCCAGATGCACCCGGCACAGCGGTCTCTGCACGACACCAAATTAATTAATGTTGGGCAGGCGGAATGCAATTAACTACCCTGGAACACAGCCAAGGTGTGTGTGTGGGGAGCATTTCTCACTCTTGTGAGAAACAAACGGGCAGCTTTCCTGGGCAGGACCTCACTGTCACTGCGCAGCTCCGGGGCAGGGGGCTCTGACTTGGGCAGTCCCTCACAAAACACGTCCTCCAGCTGCCTCTGCTGCTCTGTGCTGTTGGCATCCCATCCCCACACGTGCCCCCATGGCTCTGCTTCCTGCGTCCCCCCAGCGGGGAGGAGCTGTGGGGGGAGGCAGCGCTGGCAGGAGATTGCGCCGCGGTTGGCAAAATCCTGGGCAGAAGTAATCAAGCGAGAGGCCGCGGGAGCATTTCAAGGACCAACTGGCTGCATTTTATTTATTGCTGCCACTCACTGAGAAAATGGACTCGGGAGGAGATTCCTGGGCCGCGGCTGCTGCGCGAGACGGGCAGCTTCTGTTAAATAGAGCATCGCCTGACAGAGCCGTGATTTAGCGGCGGCTATTTAAAGGGGTTTGGAGGCAGCCAACGCAGAGCATCTGCAGCCGAAATGGGCGGCTTTGGCAGAACAGCTCCTCTGAAAGTCAACTAAAGGAAGGGAAAAAGCCAACACAAAGGCTCATGCAGAAGTGTGTGGGAGTGGGGAGGCGCTGGGGGGAACTGCTGGGATAACAGCTGGGGGTCCAACGCAGGGGCTGAATTCCACACAACCCACGCAGAAACCTGTCCCGTCCCGCTGGCTCTGGCCGTGTCACACACTGCTGGGGCCGCTCCACCTGGGCAGAACCTGCACCCTCCTGCTCCTCCAGGGGGAAGCTCGAAGCCCCAATGGCTTTGAATGATGAACGGGAACATAAATGCGCACAGAGCTGCAGCTCAGCCCTCGTGTTCCCATCGCAGCAGAGAGGGACCCCAGAGCACCCCCGGCCCCCAGGGCACGGCCACATCGTGGCTTTACCCGGGGAGCTGAGCTCGGCCCGCCGCCAGAGTGCTTCCTTATGAGCTGTTCTCTCCCTAACACGACACAAGATTAATTACAGCCATAAAAACATTAGGAGCTTTCTAAATATTTTATGTGAATAAGCACACACAATATGCGGATTTTACTTGTTACATTTTTTGCAAAGGACATTTTGTTTGTAATAACTGGGAAACCTGACGGGTGGATTTATTTTTAGTGCTCCTGTCCGCTCCGAAGGACTCAGAATACAAGGAGGAGACAAGGGCAGGAGAGCTGCATGGAGAACCAGGAGCGGATACAGCACCAGTGAGGAGGAGATGGAGAGACACCCACCAGTGTCGCTGCCCTGCGCTGATCTCCATCCACGTGGAAGCCCCGTGCAGAGCAGAGCTGAGCAGCGCTCCGTGCCCCACATGCAGTGCAGCTCTTGCTGTGTGACCTGTGGATAGCGCAGGCCATGCCGGAGGGCGGCTGTTGGGTCCGTGTTCATCTTGTACGAGTTCAGCAGAGGGTCAGTGCTTTTATTTACTGCGGCACCCAAACACTGCTGGGAACCGGAATCAGAGAATCACCGAATGGCGAGTTGGAAGGGACCTCTAAAAGCCATCAGTTCTCACTCCCTGCACTGAACTGGGGCACCCACAGCTCCATCAGTGCTCAGAGCCCACCTCTGAGTTCGGCTGTCTGCAGGGATGGGCACCACCGCCTCTCTGGGCACTCTGTGCAGTGCCGTAAAAATCTCCTTCCTTACACCCACTCTGTATCTCCCCTCGTTCAGTCTGAAGCCATTTCCCCCTGTCCTATCACACGGGCCCTGCTGAAGTCCATCCCCTTCTTTCTTATAGCCCCTTCAGGCCCTCAGAGCTCTCAGCTCTCCTGGAGCCTTCTCTCCTCCATGCTGCACAGCTCCAGCTCTCAGTCCATCCTCGTACAGAGTTGTTCCATCCCTCAGATCCCTTCTGCTCACTGTTACCCTCAGAGATAAGAGTGTTAATGCTTGTTTGCTGCCCACATCCTCCTCCGTGCCTGGCTGCAATTTGGGCATCCAGCAATCACAGCAGGCAACGCTGCTTCCCTCACCCTTCCTCACTCTCTGCAGCAATCACAGCAAGCCATCCAATTTCCCTGTCTTCCTGTGGCAGTGCAAGGCTAGAAGCCATTAGTGATTGGGTCTCGATGTACCTCATTCTCGGTTTAAATATTGAAAAGGCTTCGAAACACCTTTTCATCCTCGTGGTTGACCTGAAATGGTATCTGTTGCACTGCGCCGCTGTTATTTTTTGGTGAGCTGTCATGGTTTCTGATTGCGGAGCGCGGAGATGCAGCGCTCCCGAGCCCTGACACGCAGCAGGACTTGGAGTTCATGCTGAATATTTCATGCAGACACATGCAGACAGAGGCACCAGTCTGTTTTCAGTTCTGATTTTCTCTGCTCCTCTAGGTGCATAAATGATGCATCTTGTTTAAGCTTCCCAGTTTTGGAGGGGAGAAGAGCGCTGCCGGTCGCGTGAGGTTTGTGTGAAGCAGACCCCGTGTTTGCAGCTCCGTGAGCAGTGGGTGGGGGCAGAGAATGGCAGCGGGCACCCACTGCAGCACAGCACGGCACGGCACGGCACGGCACGGCACAGCAGTGGGGTTCGCTCTGCTCCGGCAGGCTCTGACAAGCATCCGTGACCTCCCGGTAATGAGGTGCCTGTTGCAGCCTCTCGAAGGCTTTATCAGATCGAAGCCAGCGCTGTTTTCATGGTGATTAATCCTCGCTGAGCATCTCCGAGGGGAACTCCAATCTCCGCTGGTGAGCAGGGATGGAGCGGCCGGAGCTCAGCATGCTCCTGCTCGTGGTGGGGCACTCAGACGTCCGTGCAGCACGGAGCTGCCCCGGGCAGAGGCAGACCTGGGGGGCTGTGGGGCTGGGAGCTGCACCAGGACATGGGGGGGGCTGTGGGGCTCCTCGTCCCGACACGACCCTGAGCAGCTGAACACCACAACGAGAGAGGCTGTGCACGTGAATGGGGGCAGACCTGAAACCTTTTTCTTTTCCTTCACACTGAATGTGTTTTCAGTAATTTCAGTGCTAAAAGCCCTCATTAAGCTTTAATCCCTGACACCAAATCTCCTCATACAGCGGCTGTGGGACCGGAGTAACCCTGGCCCAGGCTTTGAACCGCCATCAAGAGTGATTTCCAGATGAAACTTGTGTTCTCAGATGGGGAACGTTCAGTATTGGGATTCTGACTCATGAAATAGCCCTTTAAATATTAAAATGGTTTTGTAAGGAGCCTTGACCCCGGTTCACAACTGTAGGATGTGCACTTTCGGGTCAATTGAATCAGAGATTCAGGCAGGGGTGGCAGAGAATAAACAACAGGTGAGCTGAGGAGGGGAAGGGAAGGGAAAATAACTGGCTGGCTTTATCCAAAATCCCGAGCAATCGATGCGGCGTCTCCACGGGCTGCAGGCCACGGCCTGGTGAGATGGAGGAGATAAATCGGACAGAGGATCAATTGTGGGCAAAAGGAAGGAGGGCAGACGTCACAAATCCAATATTTTTTTAGAAAAGAACAACGCACGGTTAAAAGCTTTGGCTTGATGGATTTGGCATTACAATATCAAAGCTTTTGTCAGCGCTGGGAAATATTTCACCTCGAGTTGATGCTCTTTGGCAAAAAATAGGGAGAAAAAAAATCAGCATTTTCCTCCCTTTTGCAAAGGAAAGGAAGCCTCCCTGGGAAGAGTGCTTCCACCACAAGGCCAGGCAGCACTCGGCCTGATCGTGGGGGAGCACAGCATGGCCAGAGAGCTGAGTAGAGCGGCAGATAAGACACAAAGCGTCGATGGAGCAGGGCACGAGCGATGCCCAGGCATGGAAGGGGGGAGGAGCGACGGCATCGGGCTGCAGAGAGTAAGAAGATGGGGACAGAACGTCGTGCTGCGCCGTGCTTATCAGCCCCACAGCGCCGGGGGTTGGTGCGCAGTGCTGCCGTGGGGGCTCCCGGCTCTCCCGCGGTGTTTTCGGTGTCGCCGCCTGCGGGGATTTCCCTCTCGGTCCTCCCGAGCGGAGCAGCGCCGGTTTCTGCCACGTGAAGGGCTGCTCCGAGCGCAGCACTGCGCTGCTGCCGCCTTCGTTCACACCTCTGTATAGCCCTGATTCGGGCGTTCAGGCGCTGCTCATCGCTGCGTGCAAACAGCGCGCCAACCGGGATCGCTTTTAAACGGGGGGAAAAGCGGATTCTCTTCTGAGAACGCATTTGCCAGCGCCCATCATCCCCTCTCACTGTGCAGGCGGGTGGGGATGGGTCCCATCGTGGATCCCCCCCGGCCATCGCTCCTATGAGATGACGCGCCGGGCGCTGCAGCGGAGCCCGCGGTGCCTTTTTGCCGGCGCGGCGGTGGCTGCGGATCCTCCCGAGCCCGCGGGAAGCGCTCCAACCTCCCGGCTTACGGCAGCTTCCCAGAATGCCTTTAAAAGCACAAAAAGTCAAACGCGGTGTTAGCAGCTCAGCTGCTTCAAATAGCACAGAAGGAGATGGGCGAAGAAAATAAACAGACCCAGATTTTAACAAATATCTTCTGCTCCGAGCCCATCCCGCGTCTGTCGGCAAGGTGAGGGCGCTTAACGAAAAGGCTCTTAATTGGTTGGGTGGTAAATTCCAGCCCTGCGCTGACTCAGAATGTGGGAATGGGGCAATAACCGCCCCCCCACCCCCACCCCTCCCCCGCTCTGTGTGAGCCCCATCATGAGCCCAAAACCAGACATTAAAATTACAATATAGCTCTTGACTTTTGGTAATTAAAAGCATTTTGCGATGACTCGCTTGATTAAAACGAGATCATCCATTTAAAATGAGAATTCAGAATGAAAATTGCTTTTGTTGCACCGATTATTCTATTTTAAAACTCCTCGCTGTTATCACCCTAATAAAAAGCTGTCACTTCTTCTGTCAAGTAATTCACAACATGAGGCATTTGCATTTCTCCCCGACTGGTGTTTATTTTGGTAATTGCAAATGGATTCTTCTCCCACCCCCCCATCCCCCCCTTCCATCCTCCCTCCCCTCTCGGCCCACACAGGGAAGGGCTTTGGAGGGGCCGTGGGTCGCTGCTCAGCGCTGCCTGCAGTGCCACTCTTTGGGTTCAGAGCAGCTCTGAACAGAACGGTGGTTCTCTGCCATCCACTGAAGCTCTGACTGCGTGGATCCACGTGTGACGATAAAAGTCGGTTTTGCTGTGAGATCGCTGGCACAGATGTGGGTGCATTGCAGCAACTGACCCGGGCACGAGGAAGGTGGGGTGTAGTTGGATTTCTGCTGTTTGCCTTTGGCTGCTGGGATCAGCTCTCAACGCAGAGGTGGAGCTGAGCCCTTCCCTTCCCTGTCCCCCCAGAGCACTGCTGCCCTCACCCTCTGCTGAGGGCTGTAAGAGGACTCAGGGACTGTGGGTCTCTAAATGGGAAAGGAGGGAAGCAGAGGTAACTGAACAGGAGGATTAATTAGGTGGCAATTAATGGGGGTCAGTGTGGCCCAACCTCACCTGGTGTGGTGGAAAACTTCTAAGCAGGGGCAGGATGGGGTGCCATGGCAGTGTGTGAGTGAGTGCGTGCGTGTGTGTGTACACCCACGTCACTGCATTTGCTATGTGCAGAGATGTCTGTGTGGGTGCATCAGATATAAATAAATACAAATGCTGTGTAGCTTTGCGTTTCCCCATTCGAAGGCTGTGTCCCGCTCACAGCTCAGGTCGGAGCAGCAGACCCATCTCTGCTGTTTATCTCTTTCTCCATAGGCAGCTGCTCCCTCTCCAAGCTGACAGCGCCGCTGCGCCAGGCTGCATTCCAGGGCTGAGGGCTTTCAATTATCTGCACAAAGCACTTCTGCTCCATCTGGGAGCGCGGGGCTGTGAGCAGTCAGACTCACTGCTCTCCCTGCTCTGCTTTTGTGGTGCTTTGTGTTTTTTTGGTTTGTTGGTTTTTTTTTTTTTTCCCCTTCTTCCTTTTGGGTAAACTGAAGCCAAGAGCTTCAAGGAAATAGAAAAACTGCGTTCTTTTGACAGGCTGTTGGTCATTCATTCCCTCTTTTTTGGGGGGTTGGGAATATTAAAGCCTTCTGCTCACCTTTCCCTGTGTCAGAAGCATCCTACAAAGCTCTGTCTCTGGGAGAAGGCCAACATAACGCAGAGGATGAGGCAGCCATCTGCAGCTCCTGAAAGGAGGATGGGTGAGGGGGGTTCAGCCTCTGCTCCAGGTTACAGCAGTTGGACTGGAAGCGATGGCCTCGCACTGCACCGGCGTACAGCAGACAGCAGCATGCGTTACCTGGTGTGCTTTCTTCCAAAGAACAAAATCAAGACGTAAGGAGCCAGCGATGGGGATGAAGGGGCACTTAGCAGGCTATGATTAATCTGCAACCTGCTTAATCTGCCCCAGGATAACTGAGAGTTGTCTCTGGATAATTGAGATCAATGGAGTTTCATTAGGAACTGCTTTAAAGAGCACCGGGCTTCAAACGCTGAGCGAAGCAGAGGAGGAACCAGGGGGTGAGGGCAGAGCCGGGAGCAGAGGAAGGATGCTGAGCATCCATTTTGGTCTGTGCTCATCAAGAAGGTTTGGGTCCCCTTTATCTGACCCGTGTGAGAAGAGAAAACGCTTCTGGGTTTTGTCCCTCCGTGCCAATGAGGTCAGGGAAAGAAGGTTGTTAATTCCAGAGTTTATAGGAAGAAGCTTTTAGCCGTTGGTTTCTGTCCAAGGCCTGGCACCAGAACCAAATACCCAGAATAAGAGACCCCAGAAAGAGAGAAAAGTGTCATTTCACATCAGGGAAAAGCCGGGTGCTGCTGGGCACCAACAAAGGCCGTTTGGCAGCCGCTCCCCGCGCAGATTCGCTCTTTCTTCTCGTCCCCAGCAGCCATGGGAACCGCCGCAGTCTGCCCGCCCTCCCGCACGGGGAAGCACCGCACTCCAGGCCGTCCCCTTCGTTGGGGGACCACCGTCAGCCCATCTCTCTGCCCGCCCACCTCCCCGTAGTGCTGACCCAGAGGTTCATATCTGGAATTTGGCAGACGGTCGTCAGCCGCCTCTGGGTTGGGGTCGCTCATCCTTGCTAAGCCCAGAAGCCCTCTGCAAGTTGGTTTTCCCAGTCTCATAAAGCAAGAACTTTTTAAATGGAAATTCCCTCACTCCAGAAGCTCCGGATTGAAAAAGGAATAGCAGCTCTTGGAGCACACGAGCTGACGGGCTCAGTGATGGGCATGGGAAGTCCAAGGCTCACAGATTCAATACCAGAGATGCTGTTGTGGCTGCAGGGCGGCTGTGGAGGAGCGCAGTGCTGGCAGCGGGGCTGGGCGGCAGGAATTGCTGCCATCAGCAAACGGGGGACCATCCCTGGTCCTGCCCTGGGCCTCGCGGGGGTGAGAGGCACCTGATAAGCCCTTCTGCAAAGGAAGTCGTTTTTCAGATCTTTGGAGCGGTTTGCAAAGGTTAATGAATAAGGAATCAATTAATGGTTTCCTAGCCTTGCACTTTCTCTTTTCATTTAAAGGGTTCCCTTTTTGAAGATTAGTTTAATGTTAAGAATAATCTGGTTTTGCTGAGAGCTAATTAAATGTAGCACCCTTTCTCCTTGCCCTGCTCTTGCTCCTTCTACCAGCCCATGCTCGCAGCAGGAGCCGTGCAGGCATTTGCCACTGGAGGGTATGGGGGCTGACCCAGCAGACACGGCTCACCTGGGAGTGATTGCACCACAGACTGAATCCCCCCAGCCCTCAGTGTGGGCGCTGCTCTCCCGCTGCCTCTCAGCTTCCAAGGACGTTCTGCTCTCGGGGTCTCCACGCACTGCTGTGTCCCTCCGGTCAGCCCTGGCCCTGCTGGGTGCCCAGGCAGACCCCACTGAGCTCAGTGTGACTGTGATGGGTGCTTCCAGCGACACAGCCCACCTGCAGCACCAACCTCGACATCACACACAGCTCTCATCAGCACTGTGAGCAGCGCCAACCCCGAAAACTCAACCTGGTTCAACCTGGTGGTGGCACTTTATTGAGGAAATGCTTTTCTCTGCCTCGCCGCACCGGGATCCCATTGCACCTGGTCAGTGTGCAACTCCTCATCTGATTCCTCTGAGACATTAAAGCAGCTTCCCCTCATACCACAGCCCTGGAACTGAAACACCCATCAGAGGTTTAAGAGCCTAAATGGGTGTTAATTAGCCCAGCAGGGAAGGCAGAGTTTCAATGAGGTTTATCTTTAAACTACTATTAACTTTGACAATGTAAAGAGATAAATTTGGTACTTAATTCAAGCCTCGCCTAATCAAATAGATTATGGTTGTTACCCGTATCTAACACGTAAATAATCTGTAACTTTGGGGGGGTTGGAACTGCACTGCACTGATCCCGGTGACACAGCCCTGCTGCCCGTGGGGGGGATCAGGAGGGGTGGGAGCGGGGAAGGCAGCGCCCAGCAGTGGGGGGGGCTGTGGGAGGGGTCGGGAGGGGTCCCACCCGGCGCTGGGACGGCTGCTTTGTACCGGTATGAGGCGCGGGGAGCTTTTGCCAGGCGTTGTGTTGATCCTAAGGCTGAAAACGTGGGGACTCAGCTCCGACAGAGCTTCCAGAGAGGTGGGAAGGTATCGTTAGTGGGGAAAATTGCTTCTAAGTAATCTGGGATGGGCTCAAAGGGTTCTGCCAGCAGCAGCTGCCCGTAGGGGTCCAGGGCGACGTCCCCACCAGGCAGCCCCGCCACGGCTGTCCGTGCGCCACCGCGCAGCAACGGGCACAGAGTGCCCAGAAAGGAGGCGGTGCCCATCCCTGCAGGCAGCCGAGCTCAGGGGTGGGCTCTGAGCGCTGATGGAGCTGTGGGTGCCCCTGATTGGTGCAGGGGGTGGGAGCTGAGGGCCTTCAGAGGGCCCTCCAACCCAAACCGTTCTGAGGACACCGCGCACGTGCAGCCCGGTGGGGCAGCAGGCGGGGAGTTTTTGAGGGGGAAAAAAAACAAAAACAAAAAACATTTTAAAGTTCCATAGGAAAGAAAAAGAGAAGGAAAAGCAGCTGCCAGACAAACCTTTTCAAAGCCTCCCTTTCTATCCCAAAACTGCATAAAGGCCACATCCTTGTCTCGCGGCGAGAAAATTCTCAGCTTGAGCTGCGAGGGAGGAAAAGCCACATTGCTGGAGCTTTATTTCTCTTCTTTTCTTTCTTCTTCCCTTTCCCTCCTTGTGTTAATCTCATCGCTTTGCCCAGGAAAGGAGAAAAGTGGGCAGATGGGATTTTACATGCAGCAGGATTTTTTTTCTGGGACTTTCAGATATTTACAATACCTCATGGAATAATGCAAAACCATACAGATTAAGGACTTAGAAAGCAGTCTGAGCGTGCTGTGTGCGCATGGGCACTGAGATAGAGCCGCTCGCACTGAAAAATAGTGCACAACAAATTTATCTTTACAACTCTTAAATTATCTTTCAGTTGACACTTATTAACCTCCTGCCAAACTCATTATCTACGTGAATAAAAGCCGAGCTATCAGACAGCAATGGCTCGGAGGGCTGCTGCCCATGCTCGGGGAAATGGGATTGTGAATGGGCAAGCTGAAACAAGGCTTTTTATTAGTATTATTATTTTATCCCCCTCTAAAAATCCAAATCCGGGGCCTCTCTGAAAGGGGTTCTCAGTACGGTGCACGCAGAATACGACCAGCCACATTCCCATGCAGAGAGCTGTGAAGTGCAGGCAGAGGGATTGTGCTCTGCTGTGGTTCGGGGTTTGTGCAGGGATGAGCAGTGCTTCTCCCCCTTCCTGGCTGCTTTGCTCGCTGCATTTCCCAGGGCTGCTGTGCGACATTCAGAGATCAGAGCGGAGGGGATTTTGCTTGCTAACAAGTGGGGCGCTTTGGGGCTGGGATTTGCAGCTTCGGGGATGAGGGAATATCTGTTACTTTCTAAATATCTGTTCATTTATCAGTGGCAATGAGCACTTCCTTTGGCCAAATCACAGAGCCCCAAGGACTTAACTCCTGGGTCTGGACCAGCGCTTTCCACCCCGTTCTGACGCAGACCTTCCCAGTGACTTTGGGGAAAAAACATTGCAGCCGTTTCTATTCAGTCCCCACTGCAGGCACAGCGAGAATTAATGCCTCTAAAGCCCGAGAGCTGGAGCTGTCTGAAGGCAGAAAGGGGTCTGCACACCTCACCCTCTGCAGAGGAAGCATCCCCCGCCCAGCAGCTGCTTGTTGAGCGCTGGCATTTGATGGCTCCAAATTAATCGAATAAACAAGGCACCTCCATGTGAGGAGCAATTAGAGGCACCGAGCCCTGCTCCTTCCCAGCTGCCTGTGACAGGTTAAAAACCCTTCCCAGCACCAGCGCGTCCCCGGCAGCTTTTGGAGGCTGCTCAACTCGGCTCGGGGCTGACAGCCGGGCCGAGATTTCCCCCCGGTAAGGCAGCGGCCAATTAACGTGATGAAAAGGAGGGAGACAGCTGACAGGGCTCCTGCAGGAGCAGGCAGTGCTCCTCGGTGAGGGAGAGGAATGGGCAGAGAGAAGTGGAGAATCTGAAGATCCTGAAAGCCCTGCTTTGTCTTGACATGTCTGCAGGCTCCTTCTCCCCTGATATCCCCATTCAGAGCAGTAAGTGGCACTGCTGCCCTTGGGGTTCTTATCCTCAGTACCCACGCAGTGTGTATCCAAGCTGTGAATTCCAGCCCAGCAATCCCACGGTTGTTTGATCCACGGGAAAGCATTCCATGGATGGGGTCTGATCTGCACCAGCGCCTGCGCTCACATTTCACCGTGATGGATGTGCCTTCACCAGTGCTGTGGGTGGCACAGTGCAGAGCGGGCTCAGGCTGCCTGCAGGCAGCAGTGGGAGGAGAGGGGCCGGAATGGGTGCGTGGACCAAGGATGGAGGAATGTGCTCTGCTGCATGCAGGGCGGAGAGCTGTGAGCTCCCTGCAGCCGCTCCGCATGTGGGCTGCATTCAGAGCCAACACGCAGGGCTGCCTGTGTCCCCGCGTGCCATCTGGCGTGTGCATGTGTGAGCCGTGCAGCAAATGTGGTTTTAGCTGCAAACTGCAAATGTTGTGCATTTCGCGTGAGGTCATTTAACGAGGTGATGTTAGAGGTGGGAGGAAGGAGCCATCCTGCTGCCTAATCCCTATCTTCTTTCCTTCGTGAGCTAGGGGAACTTGCTGGGAACCTCTGCAAAGCCAGAGGAAAATCAAACCCCTCCTCAAGCAGCTCTCAGCTGAGCAGGGCTTTGTAGATTTCCCCTCATTAGCCTCCAGATTACTTCCTTCCTTTTCCCTATTGCTCCTGGATTTGTCTCAAGCCGTGGGGCTGCAGGCGAGCACAGGGCAAATCCTTCAGAGCTCTGCTGGGCTCCAGAGCCCCGTGCCAGGCTCTGGTGCTGGGCTGGCTGAGGAACCACCATCCATCAGAGCCGCTGGATGCTGCTGATCACCTGCTGCCACCTCTGGGACGGGCTTCGTCCCTCCTCCATGCCAATCAGGAGCTGGGAAGTGCTCGGCCCCATCAGCACTGCTCAGGGAGCCCAGCGCTGCTGGGAGGGTGGAATAGGAGGGGACTCTTTAGGAACCACTTCTGGTCAAACTGCTGCTTCCAGCTCTGCCTTCCTGGGGCAGTGCCGCCGCACTCAAGCAAGCGGAGGAGAGATCTGCCCTGAGCTGAACTCCCCGCTGGAGACAGATGAGAGATTGCCGCGTGTTTAATTCATGGCCTCAGGATTCTATTTCTGGTAGCTCCCAGCCTCGCTGTACCAGGGGGCACCTCTCAGGCACTATTTCCCTTCTCCTTTGCGTGCATCTCCGCCTGCAGCGTGTGCCAAGCTGGGGCTGCTGGGCGGCCTCAGGGGGATGTGTGGGGCGGCAGAGGGGCTGCTGGGCCCCCCAGAGACCTGCTGGAGTGCTCAGCACCTCTGCGTGTTCACCTCACTGCTGCTCACTGCAGGGCTCTGATTCTCATCCTAAAAGCAGGGAGCTGAGACACAGAGGTGTGGAGGTCACGCAGGAGCCTACATTCAGCTCAGTTCCCCTGAGAGTGTGAGATAAGGCTGGGGATGAGCTTTAGGTTAGGTCCAATCCTGTCTTCAGCCTGAGCCTGACCTCATGTGGGGCTCAGTGTCATAAGGAGACACAGCCATCGCTGCAACCACTCCGTCCCCATCCCTTCCTCCCCTGTTCTGCACCCACCAGTTCATTCTCCAGACAGAGCAACCTGCCCATGGGCAGGCGAACCACGGCTCCAGGCGGGCTTCTGCATCACCCACCTCTGACAACACAGTCTCTCCTGCCTTTGGTTTCCAACGGAATTTCCTGGGCCAAGGAAAACTGTAAGATATATATTTATATACTTTCTATTTTTTTCCTCTCTCTCTCCTGCAAGCTGCTTGAGAGCAAAGTCATTGGCATAGCATAAATAGGGAGCATGCTGGGCGTCTGCCGGCTAAGCTGAATCCCCCTCCACCCCCTGCTGTTTCCAATTTGTAGCCCATATTTTAATTCCCTGTCCCACTGTTCCCTTCCTGCTCTCGTAAAAGAGACCGTCCCGCCCGAGCAGTGGCTGGCAAAGCAGCTGCCATTTGCAGCTAGATAATGATGAAGATACTTCGGTTCTCGTTGGGGTTCCAACCGCAGGAGCCCGGTGCTGCTGGCACCAAAGGACAAAGTTGCTTCTCCTGCTTTTATCCTTCTTCTTCTTTTTTTTTTTTTTTTCTTTCCCCTGTCCTTTAACTGCAGGGTTGTTTTTATTTCTTTATTTTTGTGTGAACCTCGAATGCTGACCTCTTGGGGATGGAAGAAGGGAAGGACTTGCAAAGAAGTGGTACGAGAATGGCTCCTACAGCATCCCTGCCACACGATACAGGATTTGTGGCCAGAGGTGAGCTGCACCTCTCTCAGTTCCGCAGTGCTCAGTGCATTGGTTTTTATGGACAGAAAGAAATGAAAAGCAAAGGGATCTGGCCAGGTGGTTGAATACACAGTGGCAGACAACAGACTTTCATAGAATCATAGAATGGCTAAGCTTGGAAGGGACCTTAAAAGATCATTTTAGTTCCAACCCTACTGCTATGGGCAGAGCTGCCAGCCTCCAGATCAGGCTGCCTGCGATCCCATCCCACCTGGTCTCGAGTGCCTCCAGGGATGGGGCATCCACAGCTCTCTGGGCAGCAATGCCAGCACCTCATCACCCTCTGACTAAAGACTTTCTTCCTAACATCCAACTAAATCTCCCTTCTTTTAGCTTACAGCCACTCAACCTTGTCCTATCACAGTCAGTCTCCATCCTGTATGTGACTCCGCCTTCTGGAAGGCCACAATGAGGTCTCTCCAGAGCTTTCTCCATGCTGAGCACCCTCAGCTCCCTCCACCTTTTTTCACAGCAGAGGTTCTTTGGCCCTTTGATCGTCTTTGTGGCTCTTCTCTGGAGCCACTCCAACTGCTCTGCATCCTCCTGTATGGGATCTCAGGCTCAGACACAGGACACACCATTTTCCTGGTTCCATCTCAGCTCTCCAAGGCTGTCCTTGCCATGGACAGACGGACAGGCAGCCATGGATACCCCCTCATTCTCTTTCTTCATCTGTTGGCTCATGAGTTCAAATTCAATAAAACAGTGGGAGATTTGTTAGAATTAAGGTCAAATAAAAAGCGAAAAGGTGATTGGATTTGTGTTATGATTGATTATAGAAAGTGCAGATATTTATAAACAGCCAACAGGATAACTGTCAAAATGATTCTGTATCTACAAAAAAAGGCGAAGATGAGTCAAGTGTTTTCAGCATTGTGGGAACAAGATTAAACCAAATACAGTTGATGCAGCAAATAAAGATGCCAATGTTAACAGCTGCTATATAATTTCAACTGGTCAATCTCATCTGAATTTATTTATATGTATAAAAATGTGTACGTGTATACTTTTTTTAAGGATTCTCTGTCAATTGTAAATGAGGTCAGAGCTGTGGATTAGGTGTGGAGTCATCTTGTCTGCCTGTGCAGATCCGATACATGTCACAGAGATGGAGCAATGAGAGGCCATGGTGCCACGAGGAGGATGCCATGGGGACCAGGGAGACCTCCTGCCCCGGAGGCTGTCATGTCGCACTGACCCTGGGGATTGCCTGCCCCTTGAGCCAGTTCTATCAAAATATCTTTGCTTTTAAAGCAGTACATGGAAGTTGCTGGGTAAAACAGCACTGGAAAAGCCCAGGAAGCACTGAGTCATGTTGCCTCCCGAAGCGAGGGGCTGTCCCCAGCCACTGCCACCCTGGAGGGATTCTTCCTCTGCCAGCCCCAGAAAATCCCACCCGTGGTGGCAGAGGAGTGGCTGCACAGCTTGTGAGCCTGCTGCACCCAGGACCACCCTGCCTCCCTCCTCCTGGCTGCTCTGATTCTCCTCCATCCATCTGCAAGTGGCTTTCCGTTAGTACAGAGCCATTAAAATTCAAGGTCGGATTTGATTCTTTATTGATCATTACCAGGCAAATTAAAGACATCTTTCTTCTCTTCTTGTGTTACCGTGCCAAGAGGCATCCCACTGTTTGCTTTTACAAGCGGCTGCTGCTGCTGCCCCAGAGTCTCCTTGGATGGGAGCTGCTCCAGCCACAGAGGTTTCATGTTTCCTGCTAAAGAGAGATGCTCCAGGTTTTAAAAATCAGAGGTAATTGCAGCTTGGAAGGCTGTTGGTTAAGAGAAGGTCTGAGGCACAGCTGAATTCCAGACTTACTGCATGCATCCCTATCAGAAAGGTTCGGGGCTGGGTCCAGCACATTACCACTCTGCCTGGAAAGAGGGTTTTCTTCTTCCAGAGCACCAGACTTCAGCTGAGGACCTCAGCTCTGAGAGTTCTGCATCCTCTCCGCATGCCCTCAGTGCCTGTCACTGCATCACAGACTCCTGATGCCAAAGTGAGATCAGAATATAAGTCTCTGACAAGTTCTTTTCTAAAGCATCAGGACAGCATCTTCCAAATTGTTTCTGTTTATACTCTGCCAGTGACTCATATGTTGATATTCTGTCCTGTAGGTTACTTTAAAAACAGGAATAATTGCACAGCTAATTATCATTTGAATTATTCATTTTGTCCTCCTCTTCCTTTCTCCTGGAAGAGGGAGATGTATTGTCAGTTGTGGCTGTCTTTGTACGACATGATTAGATGCTCTGTGCGCAGTGATGGGAGAGACCTCATCAAAATCCGCTTCCAAAAACAGAAGCAAGATGAGGAATCTCACAGGTTTCAACAACTTAAAAACCTCTCCCCTTCAGACACATAAATGTGCACCTACATATGCACATGAATGCACACACAGCTGGATGCTCACACGCACGCAAACACCTTCACTGAGCACAACGCCACATCCATCCCCGCCATAAAAATAAACCCTTTTCCCCAGCTGAAGAAAAAAGCAGCCTCTAATGAGATTGTGAGCATGTGGCACATGTGTTTGTGTGTTTTCCTAATTATCTCTTTTCAAATAAGATTAAATATCCTTCAAAGCCGGACATCTTTCCAATAGGTGAATGTTTGAACTCCAGGGCTGGTGGTAATATGAAAAATTCTCCCTGTCAGAGGCAGACAAACAAATTGCAGCGCTGTTGCTGTCCTTTTCTCGGGAAAAACATTGCGGTGAACATCTCCTGATGTTGCCAGAAACCTGGGTGAGGGGAGCCCAGCTCTCTTCTCACTCAAGCTCAGGCAAATTCATGACAAAGTCAAAGATGGACATGACATGAAGGAGAAGTGAAGGAGATTGTTTGAGAGGTGACTTTGGTGTGTGATTCTCCTTGTCTCGATCTCAAGGTCAGGGCTCTGCTTGACGGACTCCATAGCGTGGGCTAAGGGTGCAGCTGGTCAGTGGGATGCTCTGCAGAACCTACAGCTCCAGAGGCTGCTCTGACCTCCTCTGCTTTTATCCTGGAGAAGGCAGTGCTGCTATGAACCACGATGTGTTTGTGCAGGGAACAAAGATCCCCCATTCACTTCACACCTCCTTTCAGAACATTGTCTGATGATATCCATTAACGTGAACAGGCTTGCTCCTTTATCAAGGATTCCTTAAGAAGATCTCAGCAGCCTGGAAAGCTGCGCGTGCGCTTCAGACAAAATGTCTGCACTTCACAGTTGTATTTGTTCAACAGGTCTGATAACAGCTCTGCCTATTGCACCAAGATCCGCCCGCTCAGGCAACAGTTTGTTCCTTTATCAGGCATCAATCTAAACTGATTCCACTGCGGAGACTCAAGGAGGAAGGTGCACAGTCAGGTTATTCTTTCAACCACTTTATGCTGATATCACATTGTCGTTTCACTGTACTTAAATCACACACACACAAAAAGGACAATCTCTCTCTATGCCATTATCCTTTGCTGAGACAAAGTCAGGAATGTGTCAGGGAAAGCATTTATCAAAGCCAACAATCCAACAGTTTTATTTCCTTCTTGTCAGAAGGAAACTGGGCCCTTATTCAGCTCTTCTACAGGAACCCTGGATGTGCCAGCCTGGATCAAACCATCCCGCCTCCAGCAGCAGCCAGCACTGCTGGCTTCCACGGCAGCACACCAACCCCAGCACTGCTGGTACCCATCAGGCAGGGCCCCCCGCCCACCCTGGGAGGTCTCCTGCAGGCCGACCCCCCTCCCTCAGCCTCTGCGTTCAGAGGTGCTGCAGCCTCAGAGCTCTCATGGCCTCCTCCGGTCGCGCTCCCACAGCCCCACATCCCTGTGCTGGGGGCCCAGGCCTGGACACAGCACTGCGGATGGGGCCTCACGGGGCAGAGCAGACGGGCACAGCCCCCTCCCTGCCCTGAGCCCCCCCGTGATGCAGCCCAGGACGCCGTTGGCCTCTCAGACCCCCAGCACTGTACAGCCGTCTGTCCACCAGGATGCACAACTCCCCCGTGGGGGGGGGAGGGATGCGGGAGGCCCCGGGCCGGGCCCGGTCTGTCAGCAGGCATGGGAGCTGCGATCGGGAACGGCTCCGTGTGAGGCGGCTGTGAGGGAAAAGGGGCGCGAGGACAGCGGGGGAGTGGGAGCCGTGAGCAGATGGCTGAGGGCAGAGACGGCCAAAGAGGAGGGAAGCGGCCAGATGGAGGACAGAGGAGCGGGTGCGCAGCATCACGAATTCGCCGCGCTTGTTCGTGTTTAATCAAGAACTTCCTATTGCCTCCATTTGCATTTTGGCATTACTTGCTCAACAGCAGCATCTGAGCGGGCCCGGGCCTCTGGCGGGAGCTGTGCAGATGCTCCGAAGCAGCTCCCGCTCCACGGGCTGCAGCCCCAAGGACCGAAGCGCGAGGCCGGAGCAGCCGCAGCACCGCCCCCAGAGGCTGAGCTCAGCCAGCCGCCCCTCGGGGCAGCACGGCCAATCCCTTGGGGCAGGGCGGGAGCAGTTCCCTCGCTGGCCAATCAGCTGTCGCCACCTATTCACACCTACCAATCCCATCCCGCCCTACCTCACGGCGGGATTATAACTTCCAGTGGCGCGCGCAGTACCTCAGGCCTTGTGGTGCTGCTGCTCTGTGGGGGAGTTGGGGCAGGTAAGGCTTTGAGGGTTGATATGAGCTATCTGTATTTGAAAGTAATCAAAGAGCTATTGCCATCTCCTTTCACGCTGCCTCAGCACCTGCACTTCCCCCCCTCTGCCGGTCGGAGGTGAGGCTGCCGGGCCCGAGGGCTGCACTGAAGGCCGCGCCCCCCCCTTCCCAGGCCTCAGCGGTGCCCAGGCGGTGCTGTCTGTGTGAGGAGACGGAGCAGCGCTCAGCGCCAAGCAGAACTTCCATCCTGCCACCCAGCAGTGCTTACTTATCAGCCCTGTTTATCCTTCAGCACAGGGCTCTTGTTTTCAGATGCACATTCCAGGTTCTTCAGAGTCTTGTACAGTGCGTAATGTCTGGTGACTTTGACATATCTTTAGCTGCTGATGCCTTGGACTGGTTCTAGGAGGAATAATAAGAGTAATCATTAATATTTGTCAGATCTAACCCAGCCTTATATCCTGTGGGATCTTGGAGCTGCTGGCTGTGAGCAGGGCTAATTCTCCTCATCATCACCACCTGCGTCCCTCTCCTGGAGGCAGGGGTTTAAATGTGCTGTGTAAGCCTGTGGATCTTTAGGTAAAAATAGCAAGAAACCTTGAGCTCCTATAGTGTTTTCCACAGCAAGTGGGAAACTGATGTACTAAATAGGTGGCTTGCCTCTAGGTACACCAGTGGTAAGATGCAAGAGTTACTGGTCTCATTCTGCATCCTACTGGAGGGGTGAAGTTACCGTTGTGCAGCACTGTATTGGGGGTGGGGAGCAAAAGAGGAAGCAGTGGTACGGGGAGGGAGGATGGGCATCCCACAGTGAAACTTATGCACAGCTCTGTGTGTTGGTTGGTTTTTCTTTGCCTAACAGAAAGTCAAAACTACCTTATTTAAAAACATATTTTGAAGTAATTATTTCATTTCTGGGTGACTGAAAGACTCTCTAGTTTTCTCTTGCCCTGACTTTTATCGTAATTATGAAACTGTCCCATTATCATATTGTGATGCAGAGCCTTTCAAGTAATGAGGAATTCAAGTGAAGTCTTGATTACCTCCCCTGAGAAGAAAATGTGATGGGGAGGACAGAGGAAGCAGAGGGGGTTAGACACTGACAAGTTTCATAATAATAAAATAGAGAAAAAAATTAATTGTGGATCCATTAGTGTTAATACAAATGCTTTATGACTCACCTCAATCACTTTACATTATTTAATAACAGAAAGTCATTATTTCTCAGGAAAATTAGGATAAAGCCTGTTGAGGAGTTTTCTGTGGTTTGGGTTTTTTTAAATGAAAAGGTAACTCAAGTGAGCTGTGTGGGGGATGTTTTAACCCCTATCAGTCTCGAGTGTGGTGCTCTACAGGTGTGTGGGAGGGATGAACCTGCTGGGCTGTGGAGGTGGTTGCCTGCTTCAGGTGATGGAGGGGAGGGACTGACTGATGGGAATGTGCTTGTGCTTGCTGGAAGGCAGATTTTAAACCAGAAGGTTACAGGCTACCTGCATATAACCCCATGCATTGCAAAGTGAAGGGATTACACGCAGTTTAGTCTGAAACTCTGGCTCTGTGAGCAATTAAACATCAGTGATTCAACAGCTATGAAAGTTCATGCTGAAAGTGTTATGTTCCTGCTCATGTTACCATTCTGCCTTTTGTCAATGAAAAGGAATGTGAATGTAGCAGAAGCCAGCCTCAGTGGGAATGTGCTGCTTGGGAAGATGTCCAGGTCATCTTCTGGAAAGCTCCTGCTTACGAACTGGGTGGGGTCTCTGGGAGAAGAGCTGCTCCAGGGTTCTTGGATAACCCCCTCCTTAGTCTTGGAGGGGGAACTCAGCTGAGTGATGTGCAGCGTTAGGTGCTCAGCTGGTGCGGTTGGCACATGTGATCCAGCACTCCGCTCTTCTGTGCCTCAGTTGTGAGACAAATGTCCTTTTATGTAGTATGCCATAGGATCTGATTGAAAAGCACTGCTTCTTGTAAACATATCCTCATATTTATTTAAACCTGCTTCTCAAATACATTTTATGAAAAAAAAAAAATGCCAGAACAGTATTTGTCTCATACGGAATTATGTGAATGTTGACTTAACAATCCAAACTGACCTTGAATCCGAAGCATTTGTGATGAGTGTCTCTCTGTCCCTTCAGGTGCTGCTGTCATGAGGTCCCGTGCACTTTGTCATCCCAGGACAAAACCCAGAATTTTCCTTGAAGTGCTTATGGACAGCAGGTGAGGGAGGAGCTGTTATTTGCACCTCATTGCGAGGAGCTGAAGGACAGAGGCAAAGGTGGTTTCTGGGGGAGCCCAATTCTGTGCCAGGACCAGGGAAGGCGCTGACTTCTGTGTGACTCAATCCAGTATTTTGAAGGGGGAAAAGATACCTCTAAGAAGAGACCGAGTGCTTAATCCAGCCCTGGGAAACATTGTCTAACTATCAGCAAGGGCTGGGGGAGTGGGGAAAGCTCGTGCCAGATAGAGGGCATCCTGAGGACGCCTTTGCTAGTGTCTGTTTATCTGCTTGCTGTAATTGCTCGAGCTATTTGCTACACGAGGAGTGGAGAAAGTGTCAGAGGCAAACAGGACACCCAATTTTCTGCAGAAAGTTAACTTTTCCAATTGCAATTGAAAGCTTGGTTCTTTTGACCTAATTTCCCATTCCAAGGGTTAACTGCTCTCTGCGGTATGGCGGGCCCTCCAGTGAGTGCAGCCAGACAATGCCATTTAAGTGAATGCTCCTAGCCTACAGAAGTCCTGGAGATAGCTCCATCTTGCTCACAGTAGGTGTTACATTAGCTGCTCAAACCATATTCCAGTAAATTAGAGCTGGGCTGATTTAGACAATCACTGGGTCATTCTTTCCTTCAATTCCCAGTCTCACACAGAGATAACAGCAGCTGGGGGAAAGCAGGGAGGTGGACGAATAGCAGTTTGCTTGCTTATTAGGGGTTAGATGCAGTCTTGAGTCTGTGATTTGCAGAACACAACTGATACTGGCAACAAAAGCCTCAAAGTTAAATGATGCAGTATTTGTTTCAGGTCTAATAAAGACACTTAAACAAACGCCAGGCACTTTCTTCCTCAGAGGCAAGTCACTGCATTAAAATGCCTTTATAAACCAGTATGAAAGCTGTGGTGAGTAGGAATTTTGCAGTGAAAGCTGGTCACCACGCAGCTGGTCTGTAATACACTTGGGAAAGTGTGGCCAGAGCCCTGGGCAGGGTGTCAGGCCACCTAAGCCATGATGTGTGCTGGATGCCTCAAGACATTTGTATGTGTGTTTGTGTCCTCTATTGTAAACCTTTTGGAGCATGTTTGTACATCACCCAATGCGAGAGGAATTTTAGATTAGCCTGTGAATACAGCAATAAAATACCCTTATGGCAGTAAGTGGCCTGACCTGCTTGCTGGTGAGTGAGCCCTTCTGAGGTCCTTTCATGTGGTTTGGTGTTCTCTTCAGCAAGAAGCATGTACTACTTGCACTATTTTTTTTTCAGGCACTGGGTAAATGGATATCAGACATTGTAGCAAGTTCTGTGAGTGTTTGGAGTTGTTCTTTTGGCCTAGTTTAAGCAACCATCCCAGCAAAATGTTAAGCAAGTGCATAAATAAAACTATCTGCCTCAGTGTCTGAGCCAATTGCTTGGAGCTGAGGTACTACAGTACAGAATATGGGAAGGGGCTGGTGCTGCTCCCATGGGCAGCTGGGCTGTGACCTCTTTTTTTCTTCATGTTATACTGTCCTTGGTAGTATAGAATGCAGCACAAATGCTCTGAAAAGCAGTGACTGCAGATGTGCAACAGCTTCAAGGGATTAAGGAGCAGGAGGAAGCAGCAGAAGACAGGAGCCAAGGTGATGTGCAAGTGTCTGTAATTTAAAGGGAAAAAGTGTTCATTTAGCTCCAGAGGATCAGTTACTGCTTACCTTGATGTTTTCAGCTCTGGTGAGAGATACTGTATTTCTGAAGGTGTGTCCAAGGCAAGGAGCTGTTCTAAGCTTCAGCATACAAATAGAAAGGGCACTGCAGAGGAAGAATTATTTATCTATCTATTCCCATTGCTCTCTTTTAAAATTCACTATAATGATGTTGCTATGACCCAGGCCTCTAATATCATGTGCTCCAGGTAAGGCAGATTGATATATAAATACCAGCGTTTATTACAGTTGAAAGACCTTTTGAAAACTCAGGGGGAGAGAGAAACTGTGGGATCTAATCTACTGTCCCTGGGGGAGAAAATTAGCCCATGGGGAGTGCTAAATGATACGGTGGGTATTTGGATGTGAAAGGAGGAGTGCATCATTTATGAAGTGGGTCAGCTCCATCATGGAGAGAGGACTGAGGCTAAGTGGGATTGGGCACTGAAGCCCCAGTTCTCAGCATGCCGCCCTCTCAGGATGGTGGAGAATCTCCTTAAATCCTGGTTGTATTTGTGTAGTCCTGGGCTGCAGCATGCAGTCCTCTTTGCTCTGATGTCAAATGCTGTGTGAGATTAGACTAACCTGAGCACAAGTCTTTGGGACCAGGTAGGGAAAGAGCAATAGGGAGTGTGTATCAGCAGTCACAGAATCAGATTAGGGATTTGCTGGGAATTATATGAAAACCCTTCATCTCCCCACCAGCCTGTTCCCTGCATGTTTTCAGATCTTCAGCGTGGAGACTGAAGACCTCTCTCACGCTTTTACACTGGAAGTGTTTGATAGAATGAGTGTGACCCTTCTCCTCTGCTGCCTGTTCTGGCAGTTAGGAACAGGTGAATCTCTCACTGTTAGCATGCTACATTTTGTAATTACAGTGGTGAAGATGTTTTGCTACAATGTAGTTGTGAAGTTACAGAGGAGTAACTTTTTGAGTGGTGGTTAAAACTGATGAAGGCTGATGCGTGATTTGCTTTTGTGCACTTTGGTCAGGGATTGGACCTTTTAACAGAAGTTGGAAGCACAGATGTAGCCAGAACTGCATAAACTGATAAAAAGAAAAGTGCTTCTTAAAATAGTGGATAATTACTGTGAAACTGCTTGCTGCAGGAAGCCATTGAGAACAGGCGCTTAATAAAAGTCACCAAAGGAGTGGACACTTCTACAAATGGCAAAAATATGTAAAAATGTGTTAGCTAATGATGACAAAATTTGCTGCAGTCTTATTAAGCCATGCCTCTAAGCCAGTCTTTTTCTGGCACAGTCCGTAATGGTGCTTACTTTCAGGAGGGAGTGGAGCAGGCAGACATTGGGACTGGTGCAGTTGGCAGCCGCTCCAAGGGCAGTGTTTGGTCATCGTGCCATTAGCTGCCTCAGTGTCACAGCTCTGTCACTGAGCCTCTCCCCTCTCTAGCACAGAAATCTGTATAGTTTGTGATCAATAAAAGTGGGAGCACAGACGTGAAACCACAGTTTTCTTCCCCCTTAAGAGGAATACATTTCCCAGATCATTACATTTTTGGTTCATGCACTGAGGATTTCTCTCCCTGGGAAGTTTTTACAGTAGATTGAATCTGATCATTGAAAAACTCATCTGGAAAACAGGTTAGATGTGAGTCTGAAATGCTTTCCTCCCTCCATTCCTGGTTCCCCTCCTTTCTTCTCTGTACCCCTTGGATGCTGAGGCTGATGATAGATTTAGCAGGTTTTAATTATCATTTACTGGCTAGATATAGTCTCAAGCCTGTCTTTCTGGATTAATCTCCTGAAGATCCAAATCAGGATCCTGGGGAGCGAGGAGGTAACAGATAGCTGAAGAGGAGATGGTGGAGGGCTGAAATCCTACTGTGGCCTTGTCAGTGGAATTTAGGACCAGCAGCACTATGGACATCAGCATGTGCTCTGCAGACAGATCCTGGCAGGAGGAAACTTCTTGTTTGGATTGAGCGTGCTGAGCGATGTTCCTAGCAGCCAGTTGTGCTCCTCTGCAGGGGTCTGTGCTGAACTCTCTACAGGCATGGAGGAGACCATCCCTGCCCAAAGGGTGCAGTGGGCTTCCATGGCCAGGCACTGGGGATGAAGTGAAGTCTGTCATGGCAGCAGGCTGCTGAAAGCTGCTTGCACACAGAGGTATGCCAGCCTACACCAGAATGCTCTCTGAGAGTGCTGGAGGTCAGTTAGAGTTAACAAGTGAAAGCTGCCCTGTCAGTGCCTGCTTTTATTCCCTGCACAGCAAACACTTGTTCTGGTTATAAATGGATCTGTGAAGAATTTATTTCTTCTGCTGTTTCTGGGTTCTGTATTCCCCTGTTTAAGTTTTCGAGCACAGAGGGGTATCATTCTTGCTTTGTGTTTTGCTGTCCATCTCCTTCCTGTGCTCTTTTTCTTTCCCTCCTACAGCAGAGCCATTTAGGCATCCATAAAACTCCAATAAAATTTTCTCTCCCACATGCTTTCACAAGAGCAGAAAAATGTCTGCTTCACTTCACAGACATTTTGATGGTGGGGGGGGGGGGGTGGACTTCATATTCCATAAAAAGGGAACAGCAAGTAAAATAAGCACTGGGAGAAAGGGCAGCTTTTGTGGAGTTGATGCACTCCTACTAGCTCACCTTCAGAGCAATTATGCTATGTAAGTCTCCTTTTTGGAGAGAGATCCAATGAGCCAAAAAAGAACTGGGCATTTTGTCCTATGTCCTGAATAGGGAAACAGCCTCAGTGTTAGCACAGCCTGGCTACAGACCAGATGCTTGAGCATGGAAACATATTTAAACCACTGAATAAGCAGGATATAAACAAGAATTTTCAAACTTTGGTGCTTTTAGCAACTCCAGGCAATGAGAATTAGAGTCTACAGTTATTAGGTTCCCATCTGGTGGCTTCTTTATGAAGGAATGATATTTGCATGCTTCCAGCAGAGAAAAGCTGTTTTTAGCTCAGATAAAATGGAACATTTTGTGATGGTATGGGAAATAACAGATGATGCTGATTTTAGCAACTGGGGTTGTAGGTTTCACCAGCTGCCCTTTAAAAAAAAATTAGTTATCTTTAAGTAACGGGAACCAATGTTTTTCCTAGTACTCTTAACACCTATTGGCTTGGAAGACTTCAGTCAGAGGAAATGAAGGTGTCTCATGGACAAAGAAAATAACCCATAGGCAAATTGTCAAGTCCTCTTTTTTGGATATGTTGCACATTTTTTTTCCTTTTAATTTCAGTAAGGTGCAGGGCTGGTGTAGCCATAGGTAACCAAAGTGCAGAAGGACCTCACAATTTTCTTTCTTGTAAGAGCAGTTAGCAGGAAGGATTCGCAGCCACTGCATTGCTGCTGCTGCGGTGTTGTTAATATTCCAAAATACACAAGGCAGGAGCAGTGTGGATTAACCTAGGAGGAAGCCAGTGCCTGGCTTGTTTTGAAACATAATTTCCCAACACTGCAAACTGAATATGATTTGGGAACCAGACACAGCTTTTTAAACCACCCTGTTCTGCTGCTGCCAGCTTAGAGCCTTAAAAACTGTAAATACAGCTTGGGCAACAACTGAACCACACCGCTGCTCAGGCACAAATGCTCTCCTACCCAAACAGCTGCTCTGCTGTTGCAGCCAGAGCAAGAGGAAAGCAACGCCCAGCAGAGCTGCAGCAGGAGGCATTGCCCAGGCTCAGAGAAGCTCTAACATCACACTCCCCACAACAAACTCAGCTCAGCAAATACAGTGTAATTAGGAATGGAAGGTATGGTGTTTTGCTAACAGACAGTGAGGAGCATAGCTGTTTTTTAATTTCAGCAACAGACGCATCTATCTGGAAGTGTGTGCAGACATCCCATCTGAAGCCCAGCAGCCTAGGCTCAACAGCTTTGGTATTGCACTGCACAACTCTGTAAGGGTGGCATTTTTTTATAGAAACATGAGCTATTTGCTGCCCTCTCATACCTGAGTGTTTTAGAAAAAGGTACATCTGTTATTCCCAGAAGTAATAGCTGGTCTGCCTCTGAGTCTCATCAGATAAGATCACTGGGTGTTGCTGGGTTTGAATAGTGATGCTGTAATGGCATGTGGGGGAAGGTTTGCCTTTTGCTGTACTCCTGCTCTACTCCTCTGCGAGAAAGGAATGAGCAGCTCATGGCAGGGTTGAGACTTTTGCTGGTGGCTGTAGTGTCCAAGTGAGCCCATGATTGGGAACTCATATAGTAGAGCTTTTTTTTCTTCCTTGTGTCCTTGCGATAGCACAGTTTTTGCCACAGCAAGTCCAACTCCTTGCTTGTGTCGAAGTAGGACTATGCCTGTAGGCTGCCAAGATGAGACAGCCCTGGGCCTCTTCTCTGCAACACCTCTGACTTGCCACAGTCTGCTGAGGGAGAGCTTGGGACTATGGGGCTACCACTGTCAGGCAGAGGGCCCTCCATTCTCTGTGTGCGTGTAGGAGCAGCAGGCCCTGTCCTCCAGCCTGCTCCTGTCTTCTCATCTCCCTACCCTGGATCTAATCCTTCTGCCAAGCACTCTAGCCTTGGGCTGGCTGATTGTTATAGAATCCACCTTCTTTCAGGACCCTTCTGGGCAGTGAACTGGTGTTAGCTTCACTGGTGGTACCTCGTACTGGAAACAAAGTGAGGCTGCAGCACAGGGCTGCGAAAACCCAACTTCAGGCTGGTAGGGCTTAGTCAGTTCTCTCCAGCATAATATTGAGGGTGGTTTGGTTAAACTTTTCTTCTTGCCTCCTCTAGGATTTTCTGTTTGTGGATAAACACAAGAAGCAACAAGCCTGTGGTTCTGAATGGCCTAGGAACTGTTCTTTCCAGAGATAGGAAAACCTTGACAGTGTTCAGGAGCTCAGACAGGTATGTGTGATTTGGACCCTGCAAGTTGCCTCCTTCCAATTCTTGTCAATGGAGAGTCCTGAGACACTGAACTTATTTCATTTCTAACCACAGCCCAGCAGATCCCACACTTTGCTCGGGGCTGGCTGGGCTGCTCTGCAGATGATCTTGCGATGTTATGACAGTACAGAGAGCGGTTATTCTAAGTGCTTGCCAATCACCAGACTGCTGCCAGTCTGTGTCAAATGAAGCATCCCAGGCCCTGTCACATTAAATCCAGCAGCTCTTTCATTTGGAGCAGAACAGTGTGTTTATTTGTGTTCCCTCCCCTCCTTTTGGGATGCCACACTCAATCATCTCAGGGGTTTGGCCTGCCTGTAACCACAGCAAACCTCAGCACCCCTTAAAGGGCCCCTCATCTTGTGGCAAGCAATGCTGTTGAGTTCTTCTGTTGGTGTTATTTTGGAAAGTGTTGGGTATAAATGAGGTGGAAAGCATAAAATACTGTTATTATAGAGAGCATAGTTTCAGATGAGTCCAGTGGCCGCTGTTGACATTCATGCCAGTTCAAAGGCAAAATGTCTCAGACTGATGAATCACACAGCTGCTGTGCCCTATTCTAAATAGGTACGAGGTAGTGGCACATCTGCTTGCACCAGTCAAGGCTGAGCAGCACCTCCCTTTCCATGCCTTCTAGATGGGAGGGATGAGGAGAAGGGCAGTCTCTGCAAAGGGAAGATGAAGCCAGGTGGCCTGCTGGGACCATATGGAGGGATGGAAATGAGAATGCTGGGTCGTGTGGCTTCAGATGGGGAAACAGAGTCTGCTTGCTTTGTCTGCATGCATGAGGGTACCAAGCTGAAATTTTCTGGTGCAGTATTGTGTGCTCCCACTGTTTCTCTGAAGCAACCAATGCTCCTGTTTCCTGCAATATCTGTGCAACACAGCCAACCACCAACACCTGGAAAGGGTGTGATTGTTTGGATCATGGCTTTTCTGGCTGTGTTCATACTTGGGCAGCAGTGACCTCATGAGTAGAATTGTCTAATTCATACAGAGGCTGCAGGCAGAAGGTGCAGTGAAAGGTTTGACAAGAATGGGGAAAAGAAGGAAAAAAGATGATGAGCTGTCTGGAAACATGAGTGCAGTAAGGAACTAAGATTCTTCTTCCATCAGTTCAGATTCCCCTGTCTCTGCAGGAAAGCTGCATGAATCAAATTTCTGTGTGTAGAGGTTGTGAAGACTGGTCAGCATCTGTTGCCTTCATAGCTTGGGAGAAAAGAGTGTTTATTCATTTGTAACGTAGCTACATAAGAGGTGATTCATTTTTTGTCATTATTTGGTGTTTAATTTGCCTTCTGTAGGATATGAATTCAGATGTTATGATGGTTTTGCTCCTTTACAAGAATTAAAAGCTCTTCCAATCATTTGACAGAATGAAGTCTGTGAGCGAAATTAACTGAGTTTCCTCATTGCTGTTGCCACTTTGCATGCTGGCTGAGAGTTCTTGAATTCAGCCCTGTCCCTTTACAAAAAACATATTCCTAACCTTTCTTACAAGGAGCCCCAAGGCTGATTAAAAGTGAGAGAGGTTTTAGCTGTGATCTTTCTTCCCCTTGAAAAGTGGCTTTTATCTCCGGCTGTTTCACAAGATAGTTTCTGGTTATTTCATGGTTATTCTGCAAATTCTTAGGGATAGTCTTCCAATGGATGAGTGGACGTTTCTTTAAGGAAGAGGGATGC
The DNA here is from genome assembly GCF_016699485.2 of Gallus gallus. Classification (NCBI taxonomy): domain Eukaryota; kingdom Metazoa; phylum Chordata; class Aves; order Galliformes; family Phasianidae; genus Gallus; species Gallus gallus. The sequence continues at coordinate 4,963,194 of NC_052559.1, read as the reverse complement.
CTACTGTTTTTAAGGACAGCCTTTTAACTAAAGCTTACACCAAACCCCATCTGAGGCATCACTTCCATACCGGTGTCTCTTTAAGAATTTCTAGTGATAAATCTAGCTTCATTATCCAACATAACTAACAATCAGCCCAGTGACTTCCTTTCCTTTCATTATATGGAATAGAGATTGACTCATTGAGTGACTCTGCTTTCAGTTGAAACCACATACAGTAACTGGAAACCCAGGGAGACTCTGCAGTCTCCATGGAGACAGCACACTTACAACTTAATGTGATCAACAGATGCTGCAATAATCTTGAGAGATGGAGAAAATGTTTCAAACCGAGTGTTGTTTATGGTGGTACAGTGGATGTTCAAATTTGCTCTGTTATGACTGGGCTCTGTATAAACGCACAGCCTTTTGAAAACACACAGATGTGTATTGAGGGAGAAATCTCCCATGGGGATAAAGCAGCTAGTAACTAGGCCACTGCTTTGCTGTTCCCAGCACCTGCCCCTGTGGGAAGCCACCTTCACTTCTATTCCAGTTTATCTGGAAACTGGGGCAGTGCTAGTCATCCAGATAATAGCCACAGTATCTTTCATGCTTTGGGGTGGATGGCTGTAATGAGATGAAACTAGTAGGATTCTGATGAATTAGCTTATAATCTCAGTGAATGGAATAGGAATCTCCCTCTGTGCTGTATGACCTAATGCGGTAGCTGATGTCAGTATGTCCACAGCTGATTTATATTTGCTTAATTCTCCTACAAAACTTCAAATGAGTGATCATTTCCCACTGGATTTTATAAGCTGTTGTAAAGAAATGACCTGTTTTCCACCTGCCCCTCTCTGAGGTATCAGTGTAGCTCCTGTCAGTGTCACACCTGGATCCCTTGCAGCTCCTCCATGGCAGGAGGAATGGCAAACATGCTGGTCCCATATCAGAGAAACATTTGAAGCGTAGCTGTTGGAAAGGATGGTCTATTCCATTCACCCATGCAGTCCAAGTCAATGGATTCTCCATCCAGCAGTTGGTTTTCAGGTCACTGTACATGGAAAGAATCAAAACTACGTGGCACAGCTGTAAGTATCAGCAAGGATTTATTGATCGGGGTCTGTCTCCAAATAATGACAGATACCTTCCTTCAAAAAGGGCAGGATATCTAATTCAATGAAAGGAATTCCTCGATGAAGCCTTGCATGGGCCTGGGAGATCAGCCTGATTATTTTTTGAAGCCTTGGTTGCTCTGAGTAAGACTGAAAATTGAATTAACTCTGAGAGAGGCAGCCCTGGCCAATCACTCAGGGAAGCTGAAGGACAGCTTATTGATTTTCATGTTTCAAAAAAAAATTAAATGATATCCCTTTTTGTTATTTAAAATGCTGCTTAAGCAATTTAGTAATGTGATGTTTGAGGCCTGGTTCCAGGCTCTGAATCGGAAGAAGGAGGGGGAGGTATTTCCCTTGACAAGAGAGGTAGGTGGAAGGAAGATTTAGTGTAATTGCCTTCCCTTCCAAATAATTGATGATGCCAAAAGAATGGCTATATTTTGCCAGCTTCCTCTCCTGCATACCATTTATTAAAGATATAATAATTAATTATGTAAATAGCTAATTTATAATCAACAACACTGGTAGCTAATTGATTTTTTTGGTGTGTGAATTTATGATGGAAAAATATCGATACGGTGATCACACTGTCCTGCAAGGCTGTAGTAGCCCTGGGGAGAGGGAGAAGTCTGGGCAGTTTCAGCAGCTGGATTTTTGGTCATTTAATTGGGAAATATAGCCATGCTCCAACCCTGAAGTTAAACCAGTGTTTGAGGGATCCCATCTTTCCAGAACAATGGCTCCTGACTTCAGAAGGTGTGTGAAAATAAAGCATCTTCTGGACACTGCTGTGTCTTCTGGTTGGAAACGAGCTCTGCTCAACTACTGCAGCAGGGGCTGGGGGAGAGTGCCAGGCAGTTCCCAGCCCTCTGCAGTGCTCCGTGGATTAATCTGTGCTGCATGATTTCTGTCCCTTGCTGCCCCACCCCTTCCCTTTGTATTGTTTCAGGCAAATCTTTCAGAAACGGCTCTTAATCAAGTGAATATGCAGTTATAAATAAAATACTTTCTCCTCCCTCTTCTCCCCTCCAACTTCAAATCTTGAACCTTTGCCCAAACAGGAGAATGGAAAATGCTGCAATGCAAATGGTGGGTGGTTTGTGTTGCACCCCTATTTCCCAGGACCCCATCCCATGTGGGGAATGTTTTAAGGGCATCTAGGTGATCTTAGACCTACATCATGGAGAGAGGTTTGGTGCGAGCTGAGTTTCCTTAAGCTTGTCTAAATGCCCCTGTGGCTCTTTTCACCTTCAGTGCTGGTAGCGTATGCTTTTGCTTGTGGAGTGTGAAAATGCCCTTCCATCCCAGTATGGTATGGGGAAAGAGTGCTTTGTCCCTGCAGCACTGGTGGACTTTAGATGTGGGATCTGTCACACTGAGTTCTTCTGAAGCTGCCACTCCCCTTGCTGGGCAGGAGGCTCACAGATCGGGCCTGGCTTCTCTCTTGTGTGCTGCAGGTGATTTGGGAACCTCAGTGGGGTGTAAATCTCTCCTGTGCTGCCTGAATTTCCCTGACCTTCAACTAAGACCTGATCTGCCTCTTTCTCTGTGATGAGTCGACGCTATTAATTGGAAATCCAATTTTGGAGGGTTGCCAGCCTAATGCTGAGCCAGCATTGCTTGGCTCTGCAGGCAGGATATAGGACATGTCTTGGTCTATCTATAGCTGGGGAAAGTCAGCTTATTCTATCTCATTGCAGGGGAATAGTGGGGTAAATGTGTCGCAGATCTACCTCATCTATTATGTACCTCACTCAGTTTTACTTTTTCCTATTACTAGTTTTTTTGCAAGATGAACTGTGTAACTGAACTGCCAAGCAAATACCATTTTTCACCTGATCCCTGTCAGTACATGGGGCAGAGTGGCATCAGTCTTGTGCAAGCAAAGCATCTCATCTAGGTCCCTTCAGAGGCAGTGGAGGGCAATCAGTGAGTGTCCTTCCACCCTAAACATTGGTCTTGGAGTAAGTTTGTTTGCCCCCAGAGGGCAGGCCCCCAGTCATTGGTCCTGGGCTGAGGCGCAGTGCAGCTGATCAGCACTGAGATGTGAGAGTGGCTGACAAGGGCTGTGCTAAACCAGAGCTGATCAATTCCAATATGATTAATACTAACTGTTTATGAACTGTGTCAGACCCAAACGTGTATCTAATATTAATTAATCCTCCAAACTGCCCTGGGAAGTAGGGAGGAACGGAAATATTGTGTCTATTCCGAAAGAAAGGAAGCAGTTGGGAGTAATTAGGCAGTGCTTGGAGCTTGTAGGTTATTTCTGTTTCTCTGTTTGTCTTGGATGTCTGTAGGGAGCTTTGGCAGGCAGGGCACAGCTTCCAAGGCTGTGCAGTACTCAACCCTGGGGAGAGGGCTGCAGGGTTGGGCTGAGCTCTGAGCAGTGACTTGGTTCACAGTGAGTCCCTGTTGAATTTTTAAGGAATTCTCTGCTGCTGGGTCTGTGCTCAGAGTGGGGAGATGTCCCTGGTGGGATGTTAGCTGACCCCAGCAGGTGCCTTGTGCCAGCCAGCAGCTACAGCAGGACACTGGGTGCATTCAGGGCCATGCAGGAGCAAGAAGGCTGCTGGTATAGGACCAAGCTCTCTGCAAGGCATGGAGAGCTAAGGACAGGAACTGGGGCTATAGCTTCAGACAGTGAAGGTGAATGCAACAGCTGTATGATGAGGGAATCCAACTCAGTCTGCTCTGTGCCCTGGAGAGCCCGATGTGCTATGAACACAGCCCCAATAGACCCTCTGTCTCTAAATGCTGTTGCCTTGTGCGCAGCCTTTCTGCTTCTTTCCAGGTATTGTGTTCTCTGCCATTTGCATCGCATCACTGGAAAAGCAGATGAAATTGCAAAATCTGAGCCTTCATTTTAATTTTAGTTAGGCTTTTGATTGCTGCAGTAAAGCCAGTGGAAACCTCTGGTGCAGACATAGCTCTGCACCCCGCATGCAGGAAGGACATCACATTGTGCACCCTGCCAGCTCCAAGAGTTCCTGGCAAAGACCTTCTGGTCCCTGCAGCTGGGAGCAATAAACTTTTGAGCTGCTTTGGCTAAATACGAATAAGTTCCAGCCCTCCCCATTTGTCACCATGTGTAGCCACAGTACATTGATGTGGATGGAAATTGATGTCAAAACAGCAGCACCTTAAACAGCCCAGCTGAATCCGCAGGAATCCCTCCAGGGTCTGGCCCACGCTCTGGGCTTAGGGCAGACCCTGTGCTGACTGCAGCAGTGCTGTGAATAAACAGAGTGCTTTCCTCTCCATGCCTGGAAATCCAGGGCCTTTCACGAGCACTAAATTTGCATAAAACACTTAAAACTTACATAAATAAGCCTAGGCAGCCAGATCTTGCAGGAGCCGAATGAAATCATAAAGCTCTGGTTTTAATTAGTCTCTCACCCTTGCTATATCAAATGATCATCATTGCTCATGTCAAACCAGCACTTATTATGGGATGTTAAAAAAAAAAATTTAAAAAAATCAAAAAAATTGACTCTCCTGACAGGGCTGGGAAATGTTTCATAGAATCACAGCAGGGCTGGGCTATAAGGATGTTGCAGCCCCAGTCATGGGCTGGGTGTCCCCACCAGCTCAGGCTGCCCAGGACCCTATTCATTGCCTTGGGCATCTCCAGGGATGGGCTACCCACGGCTTCTCAGGGAGTGGTGGCAGGGCCTCACTGCATTGTGAGGAGTAGAGGAGGGAGATGTGGAGCCTTATGGGCCTGAATGGTTCCTGTGCTGTGCTTCCCCTGGCACAGAGCTTCCCTGGGGCTTTCTAGCACAGCTGGACTGGCACCTCTATTCCTGGACATAAGCTGTGCAGCAGATCCCAAGCTGGCCCCAGGCGAGGGGAGCATGAGGAGCTGCCATATCCCTCCAGGTGCTGGCAGCCACTCAGCATCCAGAGGAGGAAGCCCTGGGTTTGTTTCCCTTCGCTCTGCCAGCCGTGCAAGCGCAGGTGCTAGACGCAGAGCTGTTGCTAAGGGTTATTAAAGATAAAATTGTTTTGGTTGTTTTTTGCTCTCCCTTTGATTGATGCCTTAATAGATCCCTCCAGATGTGATACGGTCAAATTTAAATTTAATCAGTTTTTTTCTGTTATTGTTTTTTAATGTGATGCATAACACACCAGTGCTGGGCAGGTGCAGGTGGTGCCTGTGATAAGTTTTGCTCTCTGCTACTGCCCAAATCATTTAAATGATAGGCTGCTGCAGGGTTCTAAAGTTTTCCAGATGAAATCTTGGATGTGGAAACTTTTTAGATCAAGAAACACCTATAAATCAGTAGAAAATTCATAGAAGGTGCTGGAAAATTCCATTTGGGGAAATCCTTTTGAGATTTTAGACCCAGGAATCCCTAGAAAGCACCAGAAAATTTGTACAAATCTCTCATAGCACAACATCAGAACTTGCCCTCAAACAGGTCTGAAAAATATCACCAAGCTTTGTGCACCCTGCTGTCAGCTCTGCAGCTGCACTGTGCTGTTCTCTGCTGGGAGGCAAATGGAGTTGTCTCAAGCAGGACCTATCTGCAGGTGCCTGGTGTCAGTGACCCCTCTTAAAAGGATTAGCCCTGATTTCTGTTTGCCTCAGTTCTTCTGATGGGTAAAGAGAAGTCCTGGCGTGGGAGGATGATGGGTTTCTCTTTTTGAGTGATTTCCAGAGGTGTACTGATAATTCAAACAAACATGTAATTGTTAAAACACTTGTTCCCTGTGCCCTAATGCAAACAGCAGCACGACAGCAACAGCTTATGAACCCTGTTTGTGGCAGGGATGTGGCAGTGGTTAGCTGCCATGTGTCACACTGCTGGAGCGTGCTCGCAGGCTGCCCATGCTGCAGCTGCAATGGCTCTGGAGCTCTGGGAACATGGGGAGCCACCTGCCTGTGCACAGTGTGGGGTGGGCAGTGCCTGGCACAGAGCATTGTGTTGTTAGCACACTCCTTGGCCTCATTTCAGCTCATCCTAATAGAACTTTCACAGGTGGTACATGAGTGGGATATAGGGACTCATCCCAGTGGGGCTCTGGCTGGGGTGAGGGCTTCTGGGGAGAAAGAGGGTGAGTTCTGCTACGTGGAAACTTGGCAAGCTGTGCCGTTTTCCCTCATGGAATGTTCTTTGCCCTGTTTCGTTTAAGTTGCTGCATGAATAGGTGCTGTGGGGAGCAGCTGCCAAGTACAGGCCAACCCTGGGTGGATGGGCTGCTGCGACTCAAGGATGATCCACTGTGGTGAACTTGACTGCTTCTCACCTCCCTGCAGCGCGGTGGTGGTGCTGAGGTGGTATTGAGCAGAGCAGGACTGGATTTGAATACAGACTTGGCTCCTACTTGGCTGTCAGTGTAGACACATCCTTAGTGCTTTCATTGCTGGGGGAAACAAACCCTTTGGCGTGTGCTCGCCTTTGCGGATCCAGCTGTCTCTGCTTTCTCTCCGCTCGCGAGCAGATGGTGGAGTGAGAGAGGAGATGCCTCAGGTGAGTCGGGCTGGGAGACAAAGTGTGAAGAGACACATCGTTGCGTTGTCAAAATATTGGGATGTCTAGTTAAGCCAGAACAGAAGGGATCACAAAAGCCACCAGCTCCCCTGGTAACAGCACACAGGGCCGTGCGTGGGCTGAGAGCTGGGGAGTGCATGAAGGAGGGGTTGGTGAGAGCTGCGGGGGTTCTGCACGTCCCAGAGGCACCCACCCCTGCACCACCACCAATAGCAGGAGGACTAAATGCTGAAAAGCTCATTTTCTCAGGGAGATGGTTTGTTCTGAAAGTGGTTGTTGTGTGCGGTTCCTTTGATGGGTTGCAGCAGATAGCACCAATTATAAAATTATTAACAAACAAATGTACTTCTTTGCTCCAATTAAATGATAAGAGACAAAGCAAAGGGGTAGATTTTTATCACTATCAGATTACAGGCCCACATTGTGCTGGTAATAAAGTACGCACCTCCTAATACCTCCAGTATGACTCCTCATATTGCTTGGCTCTAGAAGAAACAGGGAGACGTTTACAAAAGCAATAGCAATGTTGGAAGTGTCTTTATCACAGGCCGTTCCAGAGAGTGTAACAAAGGGGCACAGAGTGACTCAGGCTGATGACAGTGAGGATAATAAGACCATCAGCAGCAGGGAGGTGCTCCCGCAGCAGAGCGCTGGGCCAGAACATCTTGAGTCTGTTAAAGAGATAAAGCCTTAAGAAGGAGTTTGCTTCCTATAGTCAGAGAGGCGGTTTTCTTCAGCCTCTGGAAAGGTGAAAAGAGCCATGAAAGGAGAAAACAGGTAATAGCGAAAGCTCTCTTGGGGGTGAGAGGCGTGTTTCCATCCTGTTCTTTTCTCCCTTCAAGTTTGACAGAATTTGGGCTGTGGTTACAAACACCCTGTTCCTTTTTCATGGGCTAAAATCTGATGTTTCAGAGATGATCAAATGCAATTAGGTGGCATAGTACTAATTGAGCTGTTGTGTGATACGTTGAAGGAGGATAATAGGAACTGCATGGGAGGGGAGACAGAAAAGTTTCCTCATCCTGACTGAAGTAGTCATAGCACAGTCAGTTTGGAAGGCACCTTACAGCCCCCCAGCCCCACCTCTGCCATGGGCTGCATTTACAGCTCAGGCTGCCCAGGGCCCCTCCATGGGCACCTCCAGGGATGGGGCACCCGCAGCTCAGGCCGCAGTACCAGGGCCTCAGCACCCTCTGAGTGAAGAATTTCCCACTAACATCTAATCTAAAGCCCCCCTCTTTTAGTTTAAAACCATTCCTCCTTGTTCTAGAAGCCTGAGAGCTGATTTTATTTTCTTCTCTGCAGGGGAGAGACAGCAGTTGAAGGAAAAGAGTCCTACTCTGTGTTTGACTCTGTGCCTTGCTATGCGTTACGTTGTTAGGTTGGTAAAATATGTAGAGGATGTGGTTCCATTCCTGTACCAGCATAAATCAGAAGTCACTCTAGCTGTGCTGATTTACACAAGCTGAAGGTTTGGCTTAACAAAATTATAACAGCATAAAGCTGGTGAGGAGAAAAGGTCAAACCCACCATATCTGTCTCAAAGCATGGTGATATCAGCCATGAAATTGTGATCATGACTGATCAGGGAACCTTGTCATTAAGTGATTAATTATTATTTATTACTGTAGCACCAGGGAGCCCTTGTCACATTTATGTTAAGCTCTCTTGAACCTGGATCCACTCCAAATTTTCTGAAGTCCCTGAGCTGCAAAACAGAGCAGCTGATCTCTTGGGAGCGGCTCCCAGGGTTTAATGCTCTCAGGACCTACAGCTCTCAGAGGAAATGCTGTGCTGGGTGTGGTGCTCAGAGTGGGTCCTGAGAGGAGTCCAGCAAAGCAAAGCTAGGAAGTAATAATGCTGTGAAAATGGTGAGCTGAACTTAGACTTCTGCTGAACTCAGGGATTGTTCTGTGAGCGTATGTGTGGCTGCAGGCTTAAGCGCTCCTAATTACCCATCCCTAGTGATCAGATCAAATTATCTCAGAGGGCTAATTTCAATGAATTTTGGTCTCATTTTCACTGATGTAAATCATAACTCCTCTCCTGTCGGTGGAGCTGAACTGGATTTACACCCAGCGTAACAGGGGCTGGAGAGCATCTGCACTGAATTGCTGCCAGTTCTTTTCCAAGTCTGCCTGCGGAGACTCCAGAACCGAGTGACATTGGCTTTCCTAGGCATCAAAGGGCCACTTGAAAGGCTAATTAATGTTATCTCTGTGCCAGATCGGGGAAGTAAATGACTGTTGCCTTGTCCTGATGCAGCACCAACATGTGCAGTTTTTACAGCCCTAGCCTGTTGGCTGCTGATTCGGCTTTCATTTGCTGTTATTTACAACCCTGCACACAAAAAGGTCTATTTTATTTATTTGTATGTTTTGCTTCCCAGGAAGATCTTCAGCTGTGAGCTGAGTCAGCAGGATCTCTAGTCAGACAGTGAACCTCTTTCCCTGCGAGATAGTGAAACCCCATGACGTTTAGCCTGACGGGAGAGAACTTTGCTTTCAGTGTGCCACATCGCTCTGCTTCACCTCCCATCTTTCCCTGCAAGCAGGAAGCAGCCCTCTTGAATGTAATTTCTATTGAAAGCAAATGGTGTCTATGTCTGATTAGTTCTGGCTTGAGGCTGTATCAACAAGCGCACTGTTGGTCCTGCATTTGCAGCCTGGAATATTTTAGGGCACTTGAGTCTGACAGATTCATGTTTATTACATTAAACCATTTTATCATTGACTCGCCAAAGTGTTATTCTCCCAGCTGGAAAGAGGCAGTAAAAAAAAAAGGCATCTCCACCAGTGTCCGAAGTGCTGTTGAAAAGGCCAAATTCTGCAACTTACACCTAGACAGAGCCTCAGAAGACCTAATTTTTCTCTTGGTTAGAGTCTCATTCTGCCTCTGCTGTAGTGAGCGACGGAGCTGTGGCAGGAGAAAGGCCAGGCTGTACTCTGAAATCAGTGGAATTAGATTGAGATGTGACACCGGATAAGTGCAAACCAAACCAGCTGGGCCAGAGGTTCTGAACACGGCCTCAGCCCCCAGCTTGTCCCTGTAGCATGTAATGCAGACCAGACCAGACCTCTTCTCCCCCTCTGGGAGCAACAGCCATTTCACAGCACTATCAGCAAAACCCCTGTCAGCAAATAAGACTCACAAGACAAAGAGAGAGCTGGGAGGCAATGTGCTTTTGCTGTTATTTTTTTCTTTTGCTAAGCCATTGCTCTAACTGTAACTGTACTCAGTAAGTCACCTCTTTCTCCTCCAGAAGTTCAGGGCCTTGAGGATTCTGTTCCCATTTCCTCTCTAGAGACAGGGTTTCCATTACACCCAGGCCTCTCCACTTCACTCTGGCAGCCTACAAAGGTCTTGAAAGGACTGGAAGTGTCCCCTGCCAGCTCCCCTTGCTCATGTTGCTTGCTCATGTTGGGGAGTCCCAAGGGGATGAGCTGTGGTCTCTTTCAAAACAAAGGTATACATTTCAAAACATCCCGTGGAAAGGAACATACCATCGCCAACCAGAAAAAGGTTCTGAAGCAATCAGACTGTTCCATTTAAAACCACCCAGAGTCTGGCGGCCTCCTCCGCTTTTTTTTTTTTTTTTTTTTGCTTAGCATCTGAAAGTCTCCAAGGAAATTCCTGATACATTTGCTCTGCTTCAGTGCAGGTCTCTGTAGAGTGACTGTGTGACATGCAGTGTGTGGCCTGATGCTTGACTTTATTATTCTGCCCATCCTGTCACTCTCACAGAATAATCGGAATAATTCTTTATGTTTCCCAGAAGCAGCTCCTGCCTGGGACTCCTGTGGAGTCTCACCAGTGTAACTGGCAGCTGTGCACCATCCCAGCAGGGTGGGGGGATGGAGGAAGGGCAGGTGCTGAAGGTGATCAGAAGTGAACTTCTGTCCAGGCTTTCCTTGTTAGCAAAGGTGAGAGATACAAAGGCCCAGAACAGAGATGTGTTGTGGGGCCGAACAGTGGTGTGGGGACAAGAGAGCAAGTGGTCACCTGGACTTGGGTAGGGTAAACACTGATGCTTCTTACTCAGAGCAGCTCAGTACAGTGTTCCCTGGGAGCCAGGAGGGAGGGGTGTCCTCACTTCACAGTGGGAGAGGTGCAGCCAGCAGGCTGGGGAGTGCTGCAGTCCCAGGCCGGTTCCTTGCACAGCCCTCCTTACTGCCTTCAGATTGACTTTCAGTCCAAGGCTCTGCTCACAGTCCAAGTCATTTCCAAATTTAAAGAAGACACACCGACTGTTAAGATCACTCTCAGTAACCCTTAATTTAGCTAACATGTTCTTTGAAGAAACTAGCTGCACATCCGGAATGTGTTCACTCTGTGAACAGCTAACTCTGAAAGTATAACCTGGTCTCTAAGTGCCACATGACATTAATCTATAAATGTTACACAGATGACTGAGGAAAGAGGCCATTTCTTACAGGAGGGGGAAAAGAGAGGAAGGGACTTTTTTTAGCTGTGCTGTCAGGAGAGCCAATTCCCATCTGTGGGTTTGTTGCATTGTTTCATAAGTAACAGCATTGGTTTTGCATGGGAGCAGCTCTCAGAAACCATAACGTTTAATGCAGAATGAAATGTGTTCTAGGAGAAAGGTTTTCTTTGCAATTTTTGCGGTCAGTGAAGCAGGACGCATCTCAGAAAGACTTTCTCTCTAATGCCCTCTGATTCTCCAGCAAAGCCATGGTCTGCTTTGTGGTCCCTGCGCTGAATTGAGGTCTCTGCACCGTAGACCATTTCTGGGGTATTTTTGACTTCAAAAACCTTTGCTGTTGTGGAATGTAAGCCAGAAAACATACATTACGTTGTTCTGGGTAAGAGATGTTATTTTTGTTCTTTCTTCTTTGGCATGTCTTCTTTTGAAAACAAAAGTCATTTGTGCTAATGGAACGTACTGTTTGTGCGTGGAAACCAGCTCGTGGCACTATAGGTATTAGAAACTGGAGGTGTTGTTAGGATCCTCTACTTATGCTGATGTGGTGCAACATGTTCTGAGCACAGAGCAGTTTCCCGAGGCAGCAAAGTCTGGGAGCTCCCTGGGTGGGCACTTCTGCCACCAGGAGTCCAGAAAGCACTTTGCTTTCCATCGATGCTCTGTGCTCTGCCTCCAGCCATGTCAGGTATTGTGGGCTCCACTTGCTGGGAGGAGGAAAGCTGATGTTGAAGTCAAGAAAGCTCAAGGCAGTTTTCTTTATGTGGCTTTACAAAAAGCCTGGCTTGTAGAGCAGAGGAGAAGCCCAGCAGCCTGAAACAGCAGCTCTGAAGCTTTTGTATTTAAGCACAGATATGAAGCTTGTTCCCTGTCTTGAGCCATGTGTGTGCTCAACTGTCCTTATTGCTCCTTCTCTGTTCTGTTGAGGAGCAGCAAGTGAAAACTTTCAGTGTGGTTTTTCCCAACCTCAGGTAAGAGCCTGACCTTCCCATTAGAGATGGCTCTGTATTGCATGCAAGAAATACTGCCACAATGCTGCTCTTACCCTGTGGCACGCTTACCTCTCTGCAGGCATTATCAAAGTACTGCCTATCGTTGCTATACTGCTCCAGCACAGCTCCTCCTAATGATATTTTTCCTTATTAAAACAACTTCAACAACCATGACTAAGTACCCTGCGGGTCAGCTGGGAATAATCAGGTTTTTGCCTGCATCTTTCCAGCAGAGTGAGGCAACTTTGGGTCTCTGTGTCACGTACCAGGCTTTGGGAGAATCACCATGAATGGCTGTGGACATGTCTTGGCTTTTCTCTTAATCTCTTATCGCAAGATTACCTAATGTCTGCAAAGCCCAGGAGGATTGGGTAATGATAAGGAATCATCAGACGAGATGAGAAGATCAGCATTGTTCTCTCAGAAACCCAGTGGGTTGCTTCCAAGGAGATAATGATCTCGCTCTGCTCACACGGTGCATCCCAGGGGCCCTCCTGCTGCCACTGGCTCAGGTTTCAGTGGAGCACTGGGTGCCCCTTGAGCCCTGCAGGGAGCTGTGAAGGCCCAGGCTCAGTGTGCACGTGGCAGCTGGTGCTGCTTGGGGCTCCGCATAGCCCCACAGCTCCAGCTCCAGGATCCCAAGCACTGCATGGGCTTGGAGACCACCTGACATGTACAAAGGATATTTGGCATCACCAGCCCCCTGGTAAAAAGGGAGATGGAAAAGCCACCTCTATTTTCCTCTGCTCTACAAGGTGCTGGGAGACATTCTGCTGGCCCCTGCAGGGTCACTTCAAGCCATGGGCTTCTTTGAGGCTCCCTCCCATGGGCTGCTGGCACCCCTTCTCACTGAGTTGCAGCACAAGGGAGGTTTTGGAGAGGTGCTGGCTACCAGACCACACTGCTGGATTGGGCTCTTCTTGGAGCAGGGATTTATGTCTTGTGAGGCACTGTCTGTGCTACTGACTCTCCATTTCATTATCGGCTTGTAATTGTTTTGTCTTCCCTGATCTTTTGTTCACCTGTGATGAGTGTACAATCAGTTTTGCTCTCCTCTGACATGAGTTACATGCCTTTTGAGCCCTGACTGATTAAACTCTCTTCCTTCTTCAAGTAAATTGGTTCCCATAGAGCTGTCCACTGGTGTGACTCCATTCAGTGTCTGAATTACATCTTCCCAGCTGACAGACGGATTGCTCAAGGGTGTTGTGGTCATTGTGCTGCCCTCAGAAGTTTGTGGATGACTGTATACCCAACCTAGTCAGCTAGATTTTCTTGTTTTCTGGGACTTCTCTTTTTCTGCTGTAAATATCAGTGACTGATGCCTGGTCTGACTGATCTCCCTGCACTGTAAGGGAATATGGCTGCCTTATCTTAGAGTGGTGAGTGGCACATTTGGGCCCCTTCCATCTGACACTGCTTAGTGCCATCATCTACCTCACTGCACTGCAGTGCTCCCAAACAGGAGGTGAAACCAGCTGGACCCTGCTGCACTGCATGGTAGTTTTATTTTGTACATAGATGTACATAGATTGGTGCAAAACAGTGCTGTTGAAGAAAGGCTTTGAGAGATGCTGCTGAAAGGAGGAAGACAATGTCTGTAGATGAGATGAGGACAATACAGTCTCTATCCCATGTCCCGTGCAGCCTGGCTTTCCCTGTCTTGTAGGCTTACCTCTGCTTCATTGCCCTTTCCTGATTAGTGAAAATGTTTTGAAAGTTGGCTGGTAAATATATTAATTGGCTGCTGTGATAGTTATTGGATGAGAAATCAATAGAAATAACTATTAATTTGAAACTGAATAATGAAGCAGTGGTACAAGTAGTGACCCATTTTTAGCAGAAAGAAATATTTTTTTCATTACTTAAAACAAGCTTAAATTAACAACTGCAGATAATGATTCCCTAGAGCTCGATAAGGGTTAAGGATCGTTGCTCTCAGCAATGACAGGCTACTCACTAAATTTGGTGAGTTACATTTCCAGGATGAGGTTTATGGCTCAAATATATTGCCTCCAAGAGAGGGAAACTTGGTTGACTGGCAAGGCGAATGCCTCCAAACGGACCTGAGGAGCAGTGTCCCCACTGCAGCCCCCATTGTGTAAGTGATGTTTGGAAACTTGCATTACTAGCTGTAAGATCCATCCTATTTGAAGGACAAGTGGAAAAGATGAGTGTAAGCTGGAGCTGAAGAATCCTACGTCCCCAGATTTCAGCCCAGGAACTGAGCTGCTGATGCCAATTAATGGCTTCTGCCCCTTGTTGCAGCTTTGGGAAGCGATGGGGCCATGCACCTGTGGGACAGCACAGCGAGGGGCGGCACGAGAACAGAAGGGGATGGCCGTGGTGCAGGCAGCTGCAATTGCCCCAGAAAATTTCATGTAGTGAAACCTCAGCTCAGTTCTTGCATTGCCTTGAGCCCGATAGAATGTGCCTCAGATCAGAGCTTTGCTGCCCGCTGTTTTTCAGTAGGTTTGCTGTTAATGGATTAGACATACACTTAGATTTAGAAGTTGGGTTTTGATGGAGTTCTGCCTCACCAGCAGCTTTGCAAGGCCAGATGAGAGTCCATCTGTGACAAAAACGTAAAAATATCAAACAGCTCTGGCAAGGCGACCGCAGCCTGTTGTCACAAACAAAGTCGAGCCCTTCAAGGAGACACTGACTGGAAGAGTGCCGGGGCGCTGCCCCATCCAGGTGCCGGATTCCAGTGCAGGGCACCCGAAAATTAGTCATGTTTTCATCCAGGTGTCACTGAGGGGAAGTCTCTTTCATGTTTCTGTCATATCTAATGGTGTCTGAGCTTAAAATAAACCTACTAACAGCTCAGCTTCACCTTGGATTGCAGTTCCTCTGTAATCATTTACGCTGCTGAAAGTGGTGTAATTCACATTTCATTTATGCCTATGACATGGTACATGCAGCAGCAGGGGAACATGGCCTCTTTTCGCTGGAACCTTTAAGGTTTCCAACTCCAAGTGTAATTGGACACTATTACAGTGTTTTATGAACCTTATTTGCCTGTGCTAAGAACAAAAAGTAGTTGTTAAGAGTATTGAAAACAAAGCAATTTGGGTCATAACTTAAACTCGTAGCACTAATTGAAGCACTGGATGTGTGGGGCACAGACCGGCTGGCTCCCACCATGGGATTGCTGCATTACAGTTTGCTTTGCTTGGGTGTTTCTGTGAGGGAGCCCTTATCCCTGCTAATATTTATTGGGGTCTGTCTCACTGTAAACATATCCACATTGAAGCTGTTAGATATAAACCAAGTCAGGTAAATCCAGTGCAGAGGAGGATATACTGGAGAAACATAGACTAAAGCCTGTCAGATTTATTTTTATTCATGTCTATTTCTACAAACATAAAGCTGTTCTGCCAGACTTTGAAGGAGTCAGAGAAGATTCATGCTGTATTCCCCATACCCGCAGGAGCTGCATGCGAAGCTACACACTGGGTTTTGACAGCAAGGATTGAGCCCACGGCCTCAGGTTAAAACTAAATTATTTGAGCAAGAGAAACAATCCACAGACTGCGGAAAACAGCTTAAAGCCACCCATATCTGAAATATATAAAGCTGGGGCCAAGGCGTACTGAGGCCGGTGGCGTGCCTGCCTGCTACCAGGAGGCGACCAGCTCCATCCCCAAGCTGTGCTGGGATCCAGGAAGAGGAGCTGATCTGGATGCAAGTGTGTAGGAGCTGAGCTCTCCGTTACATCTCAAGGAAACAAACTGTGCTCATCCTCCCTGCTTCAGTACATGAACGAGATGTGAATGTTCCAACAACACACATTTCCACACTGTTCTTCATGTGCACAAGCAGTCCTGTTTCAGTGGAAGACTGCTGAAGTTGTCTGCTGTCCGTCACTCAGATGGTGTGGATTTGTTGGTTAGATATGGAACAACTTCTGCCTTACCAGCATGAAGCAAAACAATCAGGAGGGGCATCTCCTGACAGCCTGGCTTCTCTCTGTGCCTGTGGGACCCGTCTGCAGGCGGTGCTGCTCTGGTTGCAAGCATTTGACATGCTGGAGCAGGAATAATACATTTGCAGCAAAGGTCATCCTGCATTATCTGCATCCCCTCTGGCTCCAGGTGCCCCCCTCAGTCCCTATTCCTTCTCCATGTCAGCTGTTGGTAGGGACAGCCCCGAGGTGGCTGCAGCAGAGGGGGCAAATGTGGTGCTCACCGGCACCTTTGTCACCTCCCCCTTGGATCCTTTGGCTAATGCTTTCTTAATTTGTTCATCTGTAAAGTACTTAACATCCATCCACCGAATTATAGTTTAATTGCACAAGCTTCCCTGATAATGCTGTTCACTGACATGAGGCTTAGTATAAAAAGTTGATCTCTTGTTTGCTGGTAATTGCGGTGCTGCTGCTCTGTAGTGGCAGGACGTTGGCTGTGCTGCTGGGCAGGAGGGTTGCAGCAGGGAGTGGTTGGTGTCCGAAATCAGCAAACCCAGGAGGGTGTGCTGCCACTTTGGAAACGGAGAACCTGAGGCAGGGGACAGCTAAAGCCAGTGGTAGGTACTGAGGACACATTATTTGGGAAGAGGGCTCAATCCCTGGGCCCCCAAATTCAGATGTTTTCTCTCCTGCATTCCTGATGCTGAGGGGAGGCATCGCTCCATGGGGAAAGTACCGCTAAGAAAAGCCTGGGGTAGAGATCTGTAGCAAAAACTTGTAATTCAGAGCATTTGTCTGCACCTCTTTCAGGTCAGGCATCTGCAGACAGCTCAGGAAACCTGTGTCTGTGTCTGTGAGTCTGAACTGGCATTGTCATGTCTGACACTAATGGAGAGGACGTGTTTCTCCATTAGAAGTTTACCGATAGTGATTTCCACTCCGCCGGTAGCTCCAGCTCCCCCGTGGCTGAGGGAGCACTCGGAGGTTGAAGGCTGTCAGGCCTGGATCAAGGTCAGCAAACCTGCATTTGATTCTAAAGATTTTAATTAACTTTGCACCATGTAGAACCTGGGCATGCTTGAAAAGAAATATAGATAAATTTTACATTTAAATATTTGAATAGTGTCTATATCTTATGGTGGCTGTGAAAAGCCCTGTTCAAGTGGGCTGCAGGAAGAGGGGAGATTTGCATAGCAGAATAATTGGTTTTGCAAATAAATCTGGTTCTTGAAATTTGTAGATTAGCAATAATATGTCTCCAGATGAGAAGGAAAGGTCATGGATGAATAAAGCAACAATTAAACTTTCAGGAGATTATTAAACTAAACACAAACCTGGCTAAATGCGTATGAGAGAATGTCAATAAAGGACAGGAGTGGCCTGTCAGGACTTGTGAGCCTCCAGGATATTAATGTTACTTTGAGATCTTTTCTTCCAATGCAGCTGCTCTTCTTGAAGTAACAGCCTTTGCAGATTCCTGCCTAATCTGGACAACCCATTAAATAACCCAGTTAATTTAAGCCATTTAAATCCAATAAGGCTGGTGTGTAATGCTATAAAACTCCAAACAAAATCCTTGGAGTATTACCACGTTAACTGTTGCATCGCAGCCCCCTCCCCCTGTCTCAGCACAGCCCACACTGAGGAGAGGAGCCAGGGAGGGTTTGGAAATGGGGGCTTTGTTTTGAATCTGACGGCAGAAAAAGAAATAGTGTTTTCCAAATGGGCCATGAAATAGATCTTTTATGACAGGGAGAATGAAGGCTGGGAGAAATTCGTAGTTCACAGCGTTGAAAAGTTGGGCCCAGAGCATTCAACTTTTGGGGGCTTTCAAAAAGATCCTAAAATCAAATGTTCTTGAAATGAAAAGCTTCTCCTTCTGTAGTACTTTTTGCAAAAGTGCTTTTGGAAAATAAAAGAAAAAAAATTGACTTTTTCGGAAAATCAATGTAAAAGTCCCAACTGGTTTTTGAGGACGAAGTCCTGTGTCCCCTCATCCCACCCTGTGCCACACAGCACACGAGTCCCCATCCCAGCTCCTCTGCCGGCGCTGTCTCTGCAGGAAGCGCTGCGTGTGGGTCAGGACACGCCCACCTCTCCTGCCTCGACCCCTTGGCAGCTCCTGCTGCTCTGTGGTGCCCACTTTGTGACCAGGAGGACCCACCTGTGCTCTCTGGTGAAGCCTTCAGTGGAAGGTGGTTTCCCATCTCGTCCCACCTGCCCCTGCCTTGCAGCAGACCAAGGGCAGTGCTGCCACGGCCACTGCCCTTCGGACAGGCAGTGCCTGGGGCTGGCTGCAGGGGCACCTCCCATTGCCAAGGAAGGTGTTAAAACATAAGATGGAAATAAGAGTCAGGGGGATTTCAGGGGAAGGAAGCCCAGCCCTAACCCAGCTTTCCCTAGCTGAGCACCTCTGGGTCATTGAAGCTGCCTCTTCCATGCCCGTTTTGCCTTTAAATGCCAGCTCTGAATGTCCCCCGAAATGGCTGCCTGTTGCCTGGTTTCCAAGCAGCTTATCACCCTCACTTCTCTTGCATAGGTGCAGAGCGCTGTAGCTGGCTAAAAAAAGCAGTGCAGGGAGACCTGGGTCCAGAAGCAGAGCCCAGATATGAAACAACTCTGCCAAAGCACAACATGCTGCCTCGTATCTGATTTTCCCTTTGGGGATCATAGAGGAGTCACATATGACAGACATAAGTCAGATCACTTTGTGCAGGTCTAGAAGATGCTGAGAGATTACCTTGAGGAGGGCAGGGGAAGGAACCAGGTGGAGCAATAACGCTGTGGTGCAGTGCTGCTGTTTCCTGCCTCTGAAGGCATTTTACAAAGGAAGGCAGCCATCAGTATTCTTGTTTTAAAAGGGTCTCTGAGAGGAGGCAGTAATTCTCTAGGGCCGCACTGCCCTGGCTGTGTCCTGACATCAGCCTCACTGCCTGAACCACGGCTGCAGAAAGCCACAGGCTCAACCTGCCAGAAGTGTGATTCCTCTTCTTTAATTATATGCTGCCCATCAGTAGGGAATACCTTCTGCTGCTCCTTAGGACAGGAGTATGGCCACGTACAGGCTTGTTCAGGGCTTTTCATTCCTTGAAATGATTCATTTGTATGTAAAATCATATTAGCTTTTATTGGTTCTCTCCACAGACCCTCCCAGCACAGACAGATCTAAACCCTGAAGTGCCATTAATCTTTGGTGTGCTCTGCCTGTTCTTTCACATGGTACTTTGTGGCTGGTGACCTTCAAGCAGAGGATTTTTGTTGTACTCTTTCCCCAGGAGCCCTGGCAACACCTGCAGCAGCTGGTGCGAGTCTTCCTGGAGTGGGAAGGAAGCGGGGGGGTCAGGGCTCTTACACGTGTATTGACAGCTGAACACCACACTGCTTTTCCCCTTGCAGGAGACAATTGCTGAGAAAAGGCCATGTCCTGGCTTAGTCAGGGGGGTCAGGCAAATTCCAGCCAAGGCTGTTGTCTGAGCTGATGGTGAGCAAGTTGAGGCAGCCCGCTAAGGTTGTGCCCGTACAGCACCCAGCACCTGGGGGGCTGCTTCTGCTGCAACTCAGAGGCACCGCAGAGGGGTGAAGAGGTGATGAGAAGGAGAGGCTGAGGCCTGGCATGGGAGGAGCAGCTGGAAACAGCCCCACCTGTACTGTAGAGCTCTGACCTCAGGCTGGTGGGCTGCGCTCAGATATCAGTGCAAGTCCAGCCAAATTCAGGTATGTCATTTATTGGCGTGTTTGTGTCATGTGCCACTAGCTCTTCCATGGCATGTACCCAGGTCAGGAATACCATTTATGAGGCCAGTAAGGATTTAATGGATTGCCAGCTAGCTCAAAATTACAGGGAGAAAGGAAAAAGGGAAGGGATATAGGTGCACATGTGAGTATGCACATGCACTCATCATGTAAACCTGGTTAGGTAGGAGCCCAAGCTAAAAATAAATCTATTGGGCAATTTGATGGCTGAACTGAAACAGGTGATGAGTTGGAAAGTTACTTTTGGAAGGAGGAAAGTTTTATTCCTGCTGCTCATGTCAAATCACATTGCATCTGTCCCTCCTTATATTGACACAGAGAGCAACACAGGACACTCTGGGCCTGTGCTGTGTGCCAGCCATGTCCTGCCTCCCAATTCCTGCCCCCACTGATTGTGTCTTTGTGGGCTTGACTCAAGTTTACTGCGTCACATTGAACCTTTGCAGATGCCAGAGCCCTGGCACTGTTTGCAGAGAGGAGCAGGCTGTCTGCTTGAATTAAATTCAAGCTATTGCAGCTCTCCATTTTACTCAGGCAGGATTGATCTTTTGTAGGGGGTACCGTGGGAAACAGAAATAGATGCTTCAGTCTCTTATCATTTGCACCCAAGGAAAGCACAAGTCACACTCAGAAACTGATGATGCTACCCAGGCTCATATTACCATTGCCAGGAACTGTAGCTGCCTTCTATATTAAAGACACTTAAGGATTCTCTGCAGTCCTCCAGAGAGGTGAGGTTGCACGGAATTATTCAGCACAAGGGGAAAACCGTTCCCTTAATAATTCACTTCCTGAGCTCTTGCAGTGGGATGCAGAGGCAGAAACCACCATCCTGTGTGAAGAGCTCCTTCCAGGAGCCACCCCATGAATCAAAGCTGTCCATTTTTATTCCCCCTTTTTCGAACTGCAATGGATCTGGGGCTCTTCGTCTTTGATATGACCTGCTGCTGTCCGTCAGGCTTCAGAAGCTAAAGAGAGAAGGGGATTTTTTCCCCTCAGCCTCTGGGTAAGAGCCTTCAGAAGGTGAATGATGACACAGCCTGCTTGGTGCGAGTGTTGGAGCAGCACTCGGGTGGGGAGCAGGCAGTGTGCTCACAGAGGTGTTGTGTCCCTCATCCCCAAAGCCCGTGTGGGGTGATTCAAAAGGTACCCACACGCAGGCCCAGAAATCAGAGTCTGCTTTGGGAAATGTTCTCTGTGTGAATGGCTACATTTGCATCAGCTGGGAAACCATAAGGAGGTTTTCATAACCATCGTTAGGAATTTGCTTTAGGAAAAATATATTGAGAGTTACTGTGCCTTGTTAGATAGCCAGACTGTGAGACAGCTGGGCTGAGGGCAGTGCTGAAATTGCTCTTCTGGCTAAGGACTGAAGCTGAGTGAGAGATGTCTAATTTGTTTCATGGCTTTAACTGGAGGAAACTGGGGAGCAAAGTATTTGAGGGGAGGCCACCTGAAACAAACTTTTTCTGTTATCCTTTGCTGAAGCAGAAGTTTAAGTAATTGATCTCAGGGAGTTGTATTTGTTCCACACCAAAGCAAAACTTTCTATTGCTTTCTTGGATGCATTTACTCTGTTATTGCAGTTCTAAACAAAATACCTTGTTTGGGTTTTTTTTCAAAATGAAACATTGAGAAGATTTTGTTCTGGCTGCCCCAAAAGAGGATTTTTCCCACAGCACCAGTTTGACCCAAACTGCATTTTGCAGCAAATTGTAGGAAAAAAGAATACCCAGTCTATAAGGAATTAAAAGTTTGGCCAAGACAGCAGTTGTTCTATTGCAGCACTGAGTGAGAGATGCTGTCAGAGGTCTTCCCATTCTTTCTTTGGATTGTCTTCCCTTTCCTTGTATTCTGTTTCCTCTTTTCTACCTGGTGTGAAAGCAGTGCTGCTGCAGTGTCAGGGCGTTTCTTGCAGAGGGCACAAAGGCACAGACTGACCATGTCCCCTCTGCCTCTCCCTGTTCTGTGTTTGACTTTCCCTGGAAGCCCCCTGGAGCTCCCAAAAATGCTGCAAGGTCAGACAGCTTTTTACCAAGCTGGAAGGCGTGTGCTGCAACCAGGGAGATGCTTCTGGAGTGGTTTCAGCCAATTGGTTGAGCTCTGGAGCAACATCTCTTTGCCATGGCTGGTGGGAATCCACCACTGCTCATCACTGCCCTCCTCCTTACTTTTCTGCTTTTTCACTTTGGCAAAACCACAGCAGAAGCCCAGCGTTGTGACCCAGCGTGTTCTGCCTGATGTCGGTGATGGCAGATCTGACAGTGGAAGGGCTGGAGGAGCACACATTGCTTCTGCTTGAGCTAGCAGAGTGGGAGCAGGTGACGCTGCCTTGAAGAGCACAGCAACCTGCCAGGGAAATGGGTGCTGGGGGTCCGCATCGCTGCCGCTCACAGGTGCTTCACTCTTCATTGCACACCAGCAGGGATGGGTGATGTGCAGGCAAGCCCAGGAGCCCGGCGTGCTGCACCACGAGGAGAGCTCCAAGTCAAGGATCATCGTCTAATTAGCCTATGCAACACTTAGCAACGTTATTTTTATCTCTTTCAGAACATATATAATCGTTCCACCTTAATTCTTTCAAAACTTGGTCTCTATGGAAACTCTGATATAAACGACTGCTTCTTTCATTTCTGCACATCCGGGCTGCGTTGCAGGCTCCCTCTGTGCATGCGTGTGCCCATTCATACACATGTGTACACACACAGAGTGCCACCAGCCTCATCTGTATTCTCTGCTGCTGATCTTTTTTCTCTACCTTTCAGATCATAGTACTTGGGTTTTATTTCTTCCAAGCTGTGTGTTGAGCTCTGCAAACCTCCAAGGAGTCTTTGTCTGAACTGCAGAGGGGTTGGGCTGGAGGGGAGCCAGAGCACTCTGCAGTGCTCATATGGATGTGCAGTCCGCACCCAAACGGTTTGGGGCAGGTGCCTGCAGGGTGCTGCTTGGCTCCCTGAGCCTTGCCAATGGAGTTTAGGGTATGGAAACACCACTTATCAAATAGCCCTCTTGTATTCAAGAGCATTTGTTACTGGTTTCTCCAGGATTTGTTTATGAACAAAAGAGGGCCACGTTTGGTGGGAAAACAGCCAGAAAGCAGCTCTGTAAAGGGAAGTGGGGAGGCAGGTGTGGGTGGCAGGTGGGTGCCTGCCATTGGGTTGAGTTGTGTGCAGCCCTAAGCCTGGCAGGCTGTGGGGATGCAGTGCCCTACGGGCCATTAGCTGCTCCTCAGCCACAGAATCACCGTAGGGATGGGAGGGGACCTCTGGACATCCCCCAGTCCAGCTCTCCCCAGAGCAGTTCTTTATGGCAGGTTCACAGAAACACATCAAGGTGGGTTTGAATATCTCCATGGAAGGAGACCCCACCTCTCTGGCAGCTTGTGCCAGGGCTCAGCCACTCTCACAGCACAGAAGTTCTTCCTCATGTCCATATGGAACTCCCTGGGCTCCAGTCTATGCGTGGTGCCCCTCGTCCTGGTGCTGAGCACCACAGAACAGAGCCCGGCACCATCCTCCTGACCCCCACCCTTCAGATATTGATCAGCACTGATCGATGCCCTCCCAGCCTTCTTTTCTCCATCACATCAGCATTAGTCCCTGCTTCCCTTCTGCTATTCTGCCTGTTAGCCTCATTGTTCCGTCGTTTTGGGTTTAACATACTTATCTTCCCAGCACTAAGGGCTGTCACTTCCTTTCTCTGCAGTGGGAAACTGAAGCACAGGCAGGTTGCGGATTTGATCCTCTAAAGGATATAGTGCTTCAAAGTTAGCCTCAGCACTTTGCAGTAGGAATGAAGTACCTCAGCTTTCAGGCTAAAGCCATGGCAGGATTTTCATCTCTGTTCCAGGAATATCCCTGCTTCTTGTAGGTAACCAGGTTCTGCCTGGTCCCTGGATTTGGAACAATGAAGACACTGTGGTTGTGGCTGACTCATACTGGGGGTATAAGAAGGTTCACCTTCTGCACCTTCTGCAGGTCTCCATGCACCTCCTTGCCATGTAACGAGGCACCTGCAATGCGTGGGGAGGGCACTGTGCTGGGAGACCAGCCACCCTCTCCTCTGCTCTGTTAGTGTCTGCCTGCTGCTGCCAAAAGGAAGCTCACTGGTGAGCTGCTGCGTTTGTTCATCTGCTCTCCTGTGCTTTCTGGAGCACTCCTTACTTCCCTGTATGTGCTAACATGAAGGGAATGTCACAGGGGAGCAGAGCTTCACCATACACCCACTCACTTGTTAACACTTGTGTTAGCGTAAGACGTGTCACAGTGCTGGGAAGCCAGTGGGGCTGGGTATGGAAGAAAGCCCGCAGAGAATAAAGCAGATCCAAATGCCTTTGAGCAGCAGTGAGGGTTGCTGTCCTCCAAGGATGACTGTCTTTCTTCTAGGCTTTCCTCTTCTAAGCACTTAGCTAATTCCCTGCTACTCCCCTGCCTTTCCACCTGTGTCGAAGGACCTGCTGCCTCCACACGACCCTCTTTGTTGCAGTCTTCACTTTGAAAAGGATTCAGAGTTGCTCCAGCAGTTCCAGCTCAGCCTTCATTTCAGTGTCCCATTTGCTGTCAAGTCCATAAGGACCCGGCTGCCACCACCCCCAGAAGGATGATGGCGAGGAGGACGGCCCACGCCTGCAGTGGGAGGAGGCTCATTCACATGCTCAGTATAAAAGGCAATTTCATTAGTTTGCAGCCCTGGCTGGGAACCAGAGCTGGCACCAGAGATTGTTTTTATGAATAACACCCTGACAGAATAGAACTGGTAGCAGCTTGGGTGGGATTTATACTTAATTCGTCCCCTTTCATTCTCAGATTGGCACGCTGGCAGGCTGTGGAGTGGCTGTGTCTCTCACAGTGTGACTGAGTGCCACCAGCGCTCGGGGCACCCAGCACATTACCGGGGCTGTGGCACTGTGCACCATCACAGGTGACATGGGGACAGGCTCAGGGCCTCTCACACCACAAGTGTTGTGGGCTCCTGGCACACCAGGCACCTCCTGACCAGGGCAGAGTGTGGTGGATAGCAAACAAGAGATTGTCAGGAAACAGCACTGGGTGAGCTGCAGGTTGCCTTTCCTTAGTCCACTGGGCTGAGATGTGTTGGTTCCTCCTGCAAAGCCCTACAGAGCTCATAGCTTTTTGTAGACAGACAGAATTTGCTCATTTACACAATTAACGAGACACTGGAATAATAATGCCTAATGCTCTGTAGAGAGTCAGAATCTCAGCTTAAACTGTTGGGCTGAACTCTTATTTTCCACCTGGTGCATCACTGTCTCAAGGGTATCTGACCAACATCCAGACATTGCTGCTTGTAACTCATTTTCTGCTGTGAGCACTCATTGCTCTCTGCTGTACAGAAGCATGGCAGAGGTTAAACTTCCTTGCTTGTGCAAACAGTCAGTTCCTCAGCTTCTGTTGCTGCTGCAGGTGTCATTTCTCAGGCAGAATCAACTTTTCAAAGCTGCCAAAGTGACTTAGGAGCTCACAGGCTGCAAAAGAGTGCAGAAGGTTGTGTATTATCTCCTTTGTGCTGTAAGATAAGGTAAGTTAGCTGAGGCTCAAAGCTACCCAGGCAGAGCTCCAGAGCTGCTGAACTGGGGCAAAGGCTCATCACTAGCCCACAAAAGGAAGGGAACACAAAGAAAGGGAGACCCAGCATGACTTTGTTCTGGCTACATAAACGTGCTCTAATTCCACAAAAGTCCCATCAGCCACAGCAGGATTTGTCACACTGCTCTGTGGTGAAATGGGGCTCTCACTGAATCTGACTGGAAGGTTTTCCTTTCAAGAATCTTATTCTGGGTGAAAAAAATGCTGTGCATTGTTCTCTGTGGTGGTAAAGGCAAGATTTTTTAATTTAAGCTTAACTAAGAAGAGGAGAAATTAAGACATGCAGTGGGGAGATCTTCCTGCAAATGAAAAGACAAGTGTACTGGCCAGATTCAGCAGTGGGGTTGGATGCAGCTCAGCCCCGGTTCCTGGGAGTCCGTTCCATCCCGGGCTTTATGGAGTGGGACTTTTCCCTGGAAGACTTCGCAAGGTGACTTTATCACCCTGACCTGGAGACAATTTCCCTCGCTGCTCCACTGGAGAAACACATAAAGACCAGTGGCCCTTCCCTCAACTGCTGAGATGGTATCGCTCGCTGGAAACAGCGTCCAATTTCCTGATCCTTTGTTTGAACAACAAACAAATAAGATACGAGCACTGCAGCTACAGGCACATCTTCTTCATAAATATCAAGAGGCACGAGGCTCTAGCTCTAAACACCAAACTCTAAATAATGCCTCGAGCCAGAGTTGTTACCGCTGCCTTGAATACAGCCCCACTCCATCAGCAGGTTAGAATAATAACAAATAAAACACGGAATTATAGCTGTGCAATTCTTGAAAATGAGCCTGTCACTTTGTGTCTGGGTTGGAAATCCATCACCAAGTCTTCGAATCAGGTTCTGCTATTAAGGGCTGGAAGTGGGAAAGATTAAAGACATGTCCATGAAAGTCTCTTTCTGCAGGTATGCTGATCTTCTGGAATTTTAAATGTGTCTTTTTTCTTTCCTTAGCTGTGGTTTCTGTCATTGTCTTCCAAATTGGTGTCCTTTGTGGCAGTTATTAACTATTGCTTATTAGAAGGATCTGCTTTACAGCTGGGCAGGGAGGAGGAGATCAGTTTGGCTATGTGTAGATAATGAGGCCATTGCAGCAGCAAGCTGGAGGAGCTGACAACAAAACCCAAGGTTTGTAACATCCTTACCATGGAGTGCAGCTCTGTTATCTGCATCCTTCTGACTGTCCTCTCTTGGGCTCAGAGTTGGGTCTACAAAAGATCTTCCCAGAGAGTTGGAAGCACAGCCAGAGTCAGGGTACAGCAGTGCTGAAGCCCATGTTCCACAGCATTTTTAGTGCATTCCCTGAGAAAAGATTCCACGGCATGGGAACCATGTCCCATCAGAAAGAGCAAAATATCACTGGCATATGCACTGTGCTCACAGGATCCAGACCTCATTGGCAGCAGTTCATCATGGTCCTGTTTGGCACCATATCTTCTTTCTTCTTCTGGCTGCTTAACAGTGGCTCTGTCTTCATTCTGCAGCAGCTGTGGCAGAGGAAAGGGCATTTTGGAGCAGTGGAGCCACTGGGCAAAGGGCCCCATCCCCTGAGAGCCAGTAGCTCTACTCGCTGCACTGGGAAACCAAGGCAGGGCTGTGCATGCCTGCCTGGATTTCTCCCTTTAACTGTCTTTTATGCTTTGAGAGTAGAGTGCTTCCTGCCTTTACCTATTCCCCCCACTCCTTTTCCCCATCTGGGTGCTTTCAGAGAGTTTTGTTTTAACTAAAGAGAGTTTTGCTTTTCATGCAGAACCATCATGTCTCGCATGTTTGTTTTCCCTCCGCTGTGACAGGCTCTGCCATTATTTTGATGAGAAGATTTCTCAGCATTTAGAAACGATGCTCACTCTTCCCTTGCTTGGGGTTACTTTTTAACCCTTGGAGGTTTGCAGCTGCCTGGGGAATCTGCCAAAATCTGGGGGGCTCCCAGGGAAAAATCCCCTTTTCCTCTTCACTTACAGCCCCACAAACTGCCACTGAGATTTTGCCCACGTGATTACATTGGATGGGTTATTCTGCTGCAGATATGCTGGATTAGCAGCCTGTGGAGTTGAATTTAGTTTGGAATAAGAGTAAATCTTTGCCACACAGGCAAATCCTCCCAGAGACACAGCGCCTGTCTGCAGAAGATAGGAAGACAACTCCTTTGACAAATAAAAGCAAAATGTTTACTCTCTTGGCAAAAGGATCCAATATAAATTGCTTCTTCATGGCAGGGGCAGAGGTGCGTGAGGGGCAGCGGGGCCTCTGGGCCGTGCATGCTGGAGGAGCAGCTCGTGCTCTGATTAATGGAAAGATGCCAGCAACATCAGCTTGAGAGTGTCAGTGCAGGGACTGGGTTTGGAGCAGGTTTGCAGCCTAATTTCACACACAGATGCCTTCTCCCATAACATTCCCTCCGCAGCAGTTTTCCCAATGGCTGAAGTTGCCTGGCAGACGTGGGGCATGAAGGATTCCTGGCACAGCACTGATGCCCTGGGCTTGGTGCTTCTGCCCCTTTCTGCTCACACCACACTTGTGCCACCCCGCAGTCCGGTAGGTCCTGATTTGCACAAGGATGCTGTGAGGGCCTTGAAATCCATACAAATCCCAGTCATGGGCTTTTCAACTCCACTGGACTGTCCTCTGTCCCACAGCCCTGCTTGGGGCATCCTGCTGCCTGCTGCTCTGCCACGAGCTGCTGATGGGCAGCATCCTCCCAGCACATTCTGCTGCTGGAATCCCAGCCCCCAGGCCTTGATTGAGCTCAGTAATTTAATTGTCTTCCTTTGGGGTGGGAAAGAAGTAGGGGAGGAAGACAAGGAAGGTGCTTAGAGATCAGTAGCAGTGTTTTGTGCTGGAAATTGGAAGCTTTTCAAAGCCTTCCAAAGGAGCTTAGAGGAGTCCGCAGGTAGGATGTGCTTTTAAATTTCCTGGCATCACTTAATCATTAGCTGCATCCAGAGGGAATTAAATAACGTCAATCAACATAAATTATTCTTCATGGGAGCATCAGCAGTGTGGGCAGTTTTTATTGTAACTTAAGCAGGAAATTGAAATATCAGCAACAGAGTGTGAAATACGCCATTGCAGTGAACTGCTCTTCATAAAGCAAGAGGAGAAATGTAAAGAAGATTACACACTATTAGTCCCACTAGAATTTTGCTCTTAATCTGTCTTAAATTGAAAAATTGTTTGCAAGTCTTCACAGTTCTCTCGTGCTACAAAACGGGGTGTGAGAGGGACATGGGACCCAAAGGGATCTCAGAGGGTCAGAACCTGGGGGACATCAGCACGGAGCAGGGCTGTGCTCTGGCTGTGTGTAGGGCTGCCCAACCCCGTGCTGTCCCAGCAGAGCAGGGACTCCCTGAGGCTCCTCACTGAGTCAGCGGGGCACTGCATGGCACATGGCACGGCACGGCACTGCTCTGCCACGCACAGCCAAACACAGCAGGAAGGCAATCCTTGAGTCCCACCCGCACCAACCATCCATTGGTTCAATTGGAGACACCTGAATGCTCAACTGAATTCCTAATGTGTTCGAGGTCGGGAGGGGCCTTCCTGTCAGAGCAAGGGAATGACATTTGATAAATACCCGGGGAAAGAAAACTCCACGAAAACATCCTCCTGGCTCTGGGGGATTGCTTTGTTCCGATTGCGCATAATCAGCTCACCTGATAACGTTACAAGATTTCATTTGGGTTTTTGATTGTATTAAAATATTAAACATGGAGTATGAAATTATAATAAAACGTTAGCATTAATATTTCAATACGATCCAAAGGTTGAAACAAAACATTAAAACTGCAGGGGAAACGTAGGGTGGAGAAGACAGCCTATAGACAGGGGGGATTTGTGCTCATCGTCAGCGTCTGTCTCCTCTGCATTGCAATTACTGCACCGTCACCAGGCGGGCGTGCTGCCCGTTTGCTCCTGTTCTGAGGAGATCCCCATTTCTTTACACATAGAAAGAGGCTTCGGCAAGAAGGAGGAAACGTGTCCTCCCTGTTTTTGTAAATGAATGGCTCTTGATCTTTAAGTTCACACCAAAGAGACAGATACACACAGAGGCCGTGTGCTCCAGGGCACCGCGAAGAATGTCACTGAGCTTGGAACTCACAGAAGAAGAAATCTCCTTGCAGGGAGAAAGTTTATGTCGACAGTATGTCAAGAGGAAAACGGAAGAGAAGGAAAAGACTCTGGGGGGTAATTTTTATAACGTGCATTGAGAGAGGAGACAAACCTTGAAAGCTCCCATCACCTGATGATCTGTTACTGCTGCACAATTCCCGTTACCTTTCTGCTTGGCAGAATATGGATGGTTTCAGAGCAAATGCAGGCATTATGTTATTTACCAACCTCAGCCTTATTAGGGACATTCATTCTCTTGCTCATAACCTGCCCTTTTATTTTGAGAGGAGCTGGGACATGGATGTGTGAGGAGATGTGCTGTGCTGCAGGTGTTGTCAGCAGCCCCGCAGGCACTGCAGCTCTGCTTTGGGAGCAGCAGTGGTGGTCCCACAGCAGGACAGGTGTGTGTGGCTCTGTGGGGTGGTGGGGTCAGATCCCCATGGTGCCCCCAGGGAGGTCTCATTTCATAGGAGCCAGGACTGTGGGAGCCAGGATTGCGCAGGGGGTGGAAAAGGAGCTTTTTGTTTTTGATGTGTCCTTTAACCATTAATAACTGCCTTTGTGATGGGCATTACTGTAATAGCACTGAATCTCAAGACTGCTCGGACTACTGGAACCAGTGAGTCTCCAGCCTTCCCTTTATGTGCCCAGTGCTAGCAGCACGAAGTCTTACATCACCAGGTAGATTAGTGGCTGTTACACATTGCAGTTACCCTTAGCAAATCCTGGGATGGCAGCTGGGATCACACAGCTTCTGTGGCTTTGAGACCTCTGTCAGGACTGCACCTCACAGTGCTTCTGGCAGCAGCACTGCATCCCCACCTGACTCATTGCACGTGCATTGAGTCGGTTTGTGCAGCAGTAATGCAGCGCCTTTGTCTCCTTTCAGTGTTTCAGGACCTCGGGAGGATCAGATCAGCCGCAGATAACTGGGATCTCCAGCCCGTTTGTGCCCCAATGCCAGAAATCTGCCAGCTTATAATTAGCTGCCATGAATTATTCATCGGCGGTGCTGCGTCCGTCAGATCTGACAGCTGTAATCGTTCTGCCAGCAAAATATGGGGTTTGTCTTATTTGTGAAAGTGATTCAGGCAGCATTTTTTTAAACAGAACAGGGAGGGCTCTGTGTCTATGCCTGCGTATAAATATATATAGATTCTATATACAAATCTATAAAAACATAAGTATACCCCCACTCACATACAGATATGCTTTGCGTGCTCTCTCTGTAATAAAAGCTATGTTTGCACTGCATGGATCAAGCCTATCAGTGATGTAACTGATTAAACCAATTGGATTACAGCAGGAATGAAGACATATTTATATCTGCTCTCTTTTACAGACTAAAAATACCCCGTAATTCTGAATGGATGTGTTTTTAGGCAGCTGCTTTCAGAAATACCTCCAGATTCCCATTTTGTTATTGGGCTGGGGAAGGAGGCGAGGAGGTCAGAGCCCAGGGCTCCTCCAGGAGCTCTCCTGTCTCTTTAAGGCTCCGTCACGCTCCCCTTCTGCTTTCATTCTTAAATATGGGATGTGTCCAGGCTCTATTAATTTATAACAAAAGCTGATAGTGCTGGGGGATGAATGGGGCTGTGAAGTATCTGACGTGGCAATTAGGGCTGCTATCACAGCAAGGCCTGTTTTTTGCTGGAAGGGAAGTTGCAGTAAACCAAAGCTAATTAATTGCTTTTCAGAAAAAAGAAAACAACAACACACAGTGATCTGTGCCACAACTCACGGTGAGGCAGATCCTCTGATTTTTGCATGGTCACTTTGTGAAGGACAGGGCTGCAGCAGGTGTTCAAGGGTACCGCGGGCAGGGCTGTGTGCTGCAGCCCGGCAGGCCTCAGAAATCAGCCTCTGCTTCTCATTATTGTGTTGGGACAGGCGCTGTGTGCAGGAGGTGCTGAGGGCCACACGCAGCACTGAGAGGCAGCACATGAGCTCCATGGCCCCAGCGTAAAGCGCTGAGCCTTGGGCCCTGCTTGCTTGTCCCCTCTTAGCCAGCACTTAAATGCCAACACAGTAACAAACGCAGTGCATTATTTAAAAGCCACTGTGCTTGACCCTACAAGGAGCTGTTCAATCCCTTGAATGTCAAGGAGAAAGATGTTGCTGTTTGGCTGATGGCTGGTGGCTTAACCTCCTCATTTACAGTTTGACCAAGGTGGAGACAAGGAGCTGCTGAGGCGTGCACCCAAGGTTACAGGTATGAAACCAGAACGGTCACCCACGTAAAGCAACCGCAGAGCTGCTGCTCTGGGCTGAGAAAGCCAGAAGGGAGAGAGACTCAATCCAACCAGGTGCTGGGTCCTGTACTGCAGTCACAACAGTCCCGTGCAATGCTATGGGCCTGGGGCAGAGCGGCTGAAAGCTGCACAGCAGAAAAGGATCTGGGGGTGTTTGTGAACACTCAGCTGACCAGGAGCCAGCAGTGTGCTCAGGTGGCCAAGAAGGCCAACGGCATCCTGGCTGTATCAGCAGCAGTGCAGCCAGCAGGAGCAGGAGCTGGTCCTCCCTCTGTTTTCAGCACTGGTGAGGCCGCACCTTGAGTGCTGTGTTCAGCATTGGGGCCCTCACTGCCAGACAGACATCGTGGCACTGCAGTGTGTCCAGAGAGGTGCAATGGAGCTGTGAGGGCTCTGAGTGTTGTCCTGTGGGGCTGAGGGAATGGGGTGGGTCGATCTGGAGAAGAGGCTCAGAGGAGACCTCATCGCTCTCTGCAGCTCCTGAAAGGAGGTGGTAGTGAGGGGGGGTCGGCCTTTGCTCCAGGTAACAGCAGTATGACAAGAAGTGATGGCCTCATGTTGCACTAGGGAGGGTCAGGTTGGTTCTTTGGAGTCCTGTGCTGGCTGGGGCTGGGCCTGGCTCGGCCATGGGCTTATGACTGCTTTTTCACCAAGCTGCAAACCCTTCTTGCTCACTCACTGCTTTCAGCAACGTGAATGTTTCCAACCTGCTGTCCTATTGTCTGGCTTCAGAAGACACTTTTTCTTCCCAACAGACTTTCAGAGAAATCCCTTGTAAAGCTGTAGTCATTAGCTGTGGGTCACTGTTGGAATGGGGTTGTGGGCAGTAGCAAAAGTCAAAAACCAGAATCTCTCTGTAAGAGAAAATCCTCAATCACTTTATAAATAACCGGTGGTGTATGTCTATATCCAGCAAATGTTGTTTTGGAAATGAGAAAAGGTCATCAGTTGCAGTGGTGGCATCTCACCCCTCGTGACCTCATTAGAGGGTTTTCCCAAGCAAGTCCCTAGTTTTATTTATTTAACCACGTTGTGTACTTTTCTTCCTCTGTCTGCACAAGGAGCCAAGGCGTCCTTTGCAGGGTGAGACATGCCATGTTAGGCAGTGATGCTCAGCGATTAGATGTGTTCCACATTCAGAGCACCTGGAAAGTGGCATGGAGAAAAAGTGGGAACAAAGCTGGTGGGAGATGTAAGAGCACATTGTGGGCAGGGCTGTGACTCCGGCTGCTGCAAGGCTGCTGGGTTCTGCTCATGGACCGTTTGGAAATACTGCAGGCAGCCCTTCGTATTTATTTTTTGGCACCTGCAAAGTCAGACATATTTCTCAGAATCAAAGAATTGTAGGGATTGGAGGGGATTTCTGGAGATGCCCCAGTCCAACTCCCCCAAAGCAGTTCCTCACAGCAGCTGCACAGGAAAGCACCCAGGGGGATCAGAATATCTCCAGGGAAGGAGACCCCACCTCTCTGGCAGCTTGTGCCAGGGCTCTGCCACCCTCACAGCACAGAAGTTCTTCCTCATGTCCATATGGAACTCCCTGGGCTCCAGGCTGTGCGCGGTGCCCCTCGTCCTGGTGCTGAGCACCACGGAACAGAGCCCGGCCCCATCCTCCTGACCCCCCCCTTCAGATATCGATCAGCACTGATCAGATCCCTCCCAGCCTTCCCTTCCCCAGGTGAACAGCCCCGGGGCTCTCAGCCTGTCCCCATCAGGAGGTGCTGCAGGCCCCCACCATCTCTCTGATGTGTGTTGTGGAAGGACCAAAATGCCCCCCTTAAAAAGGCTACCATCTCATGTGTGTAAATGCCACAAATATCATATCTCATCTCTCCTAGTCTGATGGTGATGCTCTGCATCCACAATACAGATTCCAGGCCAGGCTGCGGGATTAGAGGTGGGTGCAGAGCTGCCCGTGGCCAGCTGGAATGTGCTCCATCCCTGGGTGCTGCAGGTTGTGTTTCCCAGGCCCTTTAGGAGTGGCTGTCATGTTTTGTGCTCAGATTTAGGCACTTAACTCACACGGACTGAAATTTATGGCATGGCTTAGTCTCCTCACAAAAGCTTTTTAAAATTTGTTCTCAGAATCCAATGTGGATTATAAATCATTACAACAGATGAGATGGGATCCAGAATGGATGAGACACCAATAAAATAGATTAGTTGGAATACAGAACAGATCTAAAGCATGAGCAGCTAGGGAGATTATTGGTTCGAGAAGATGAGATTAGATAGAGCAGCTCTTCTTCTGCCACCCTGGCTGTCCTGTTCATGCTCCCAGCCAAAACCTAGCAATGCCAAGAGCCAAAACACACCTCCTCAGGGCTTCAGTTCAGAATTCTGCCTCAATTCCTTCGCCCGTATGAGATACAGAAAGAAAGGAGAGGAACAAAAGGTGAGTGCTGGCAGTGAGCAAGGGCTGTGGCCCAACGCCTTTCCTGGTGCTGTGCTGCAGTGGGCACAATGTGCTGCAATTGGCAACTGCTCCCAGACCCCTCAGCTTCAGTTCTATGGAGCTGAGAAAGAGGGGGAGAGCCTATGTGGACAGAGTCCCTCAGAGCGTGGTTTTATCTATTGCTCTGTTCCACACCAGCACTTATTGGGGTTGACCCTTTCAGGTATACTACTTACTGCCGTTGGAGGTTTTGAATGTGTGTTTTTCTGGAAGCAATAATTCCAATGGATGGAAATGCAGTTAAGGCTTCTTAAAACAATTAACTCATTTGCTTTGGTCCACACTGCTGGATATTATTATTGTTAATGGGAAAACGTTGTCTGTTTGTTTATATTTAAGAGGAGAAGCAAGAGGTTTGTGAAGTGGAGGTTGCGATGAGATTGGTCGGTCACAATGGGCCATAAACTGTTCATCCAGAAGGAGTGAGTGGAGCGCATGCAGTCTCCATATGTAAACCCTATAATCCCCTTGTTAACACACTTTCCAGCAGTAACTTCCCTTCCTCCTGCCTGCTCAGGAATATTCATGTGCTCATGCATCATTTTAATGAACTTATCAACGCATACATAAGCTATTAATTAAACATTTATTAGTAATTATGCTTTGGGATCACCTCATGTGTAACTCTTGATGTTATAAACACAACATCTCACGCCGGTGTTGCAGCAGCCCAGTGCTCAGGGTGAGAAGGAACAGCCCGGGCTCACCCTGCCCAGCAGAACCGTGTGCTGTGGGGCAGCAGCAGGCGCAGCTGTGGCAGATCCTTGCTGCAAATGTTACAGGGATTTCCAGATGAGAATTAATGGACTTTCCTTGGCTAGCATTGAAGAAAACATTCTACGTGCGGTTGTTTATTATTTCTGTTACAGTCACTGTGCTTGCTTATTGCTTCCATCTGTTGGCATCACACTATTGGCTCTGGTCTCATCGCTGGGACATGAACCCTTGGCAGCAGGGAGCGTGGTGTGGTGAGAGGCAGAGCAGCAGTGCGGGTGCTCGCAGGCTGGGATGCCTCACAGTCTGTTTCAGAGAGGAACTCCGGTACTTCATTCCCAGAGGTTGAATTCGAGAAGAAATATGTTTGATGGCCTGAAGTATTAAATGCATAAATGGTTACCCTTTAAGTTTTGCAAAGCCATTTGCTCCAGACCTTCCTATCTCCAGTTGTTGCCTCAGAAGATCACTAGCTTTGTTGTATGGGGTTCTGGAGAAGCCAATCAACCCAGACTTTTAAGTATTAAAGAATACTTAAATCCTTATGTGGGCTAAGTTGCTCTACTTACTCTTCCTTGCTTCTTCCCCTCTTCACAGCTGCCAGATCAGATCAGATAGGATCAAGCAGGCCAGCTGGGACATCGTGAACCATCGTTACAGCAAAGCCACTCCGCCCCTGTTCCCCAGGCCACGGCTGTATCCACTCTCGCTGTCAGGCAGAGCAACTCAGGATGGAAGGAGCCACAGGAGCGCTGGTGGCCAACAGCTCTGTAAACAAAGCTGCCCAGTGCCACCAGGGACCTGTGCCATAATCCTGTGCAGGTGGCCCCAGCTGCACTCTGTGCGCGGTGATTCGGATGGATTGGCAGGAGCGGGAGATGCTGCACTGGGTCGTGTGC
Organism: Gallus gallus; assembly: GCF_016699485.2. NCBI lineage: Eukaryota > Metazoa > Chordata > Aves > Galliformes > Phasianidae > Gallus > Gallus gallus. The sequence continues at coordinate 4,927,466 of NC_052559.1, read as the reverse complement.
TGTTTTATAAATTTTAATCCTCGCTTTAAATTTTCCAGCAGAATGGGTTTGCTCTACCTCTGGGCTGGAGGAAACTTCTTTTCGTTGCCCTGGAAACATGGAGATGGCAGATCCGTTGTTCATTGGCAAGTGGGAGAGGATGAGAGAAAAGCAGATGACAGAGAAGCACGTGGAAACAAGAGAGTACAAGTGGTACCCTGGGGTGCCTTGCAGCAGGTGAGGGAGGTGCTCCTCTGCTCTGCTCTGGGGAGGCCCAGCTGGAGCACTGCACCCAGTGCTGGGCTGCCCAGTTCCAAGCAGACAGGGAATGGCTGGAGGGAGCCCTGTAGAGGGCTGCAGAGATGGTGGGGGCCTGCAGCACCTCCTGATGGGGACAGGCTGAGAGCCCCGGGGCTGTTCACCTGGGGAAGGGAAGGCTGGGAGGGATCTGATCAGTACTGATCGATATCTGAAGGGGGGGGTCAGGAGGATGGGGCCGGGCTCTGTTCCGTGGTGCTCAGCACCAGGATGAGGGGCACCGCGCACAGCCTGGAGCCCAGGGAGTTCCATATGGACATGAGGAAGAACTTCTGTGCTGTGAGGGTGGCAGAGCCCTGGCACAAGCTGCCAGAGAGGTGGGGTCTCCTTTCCTGGAGATATTCTGATCCCCCTGGGTGCTTTCCTGTGCAGCTTCTGTAGGGAACTGCTTTGGGGGGGTTGGTTGATCTCCAGAGGTCCCTTATGACCCCTATGTTCTGCGTTTCTGTGAAAATGGCACATCCAGGAGTAGTCTCCACCTGCTGCAGCAGTGCCGGGCATAGGAAGTGCTCCGTGAGGTTTTCCCAGCACTTCTTTGACTCCCACATAGCATCAGACGTACTGCAGTACTCTTACCTTTGGCACTAAAGCCAGGAGCCTGATGTCACTTTGTATCCTGGGAAGCACAGGAATACAGATTGTCACAAATTCCCATTTTTCCCCTGTGAGCTGAGCTCTGGAGAAGACCAACCACACTGTAGCGTCCTGCTGAGCCTCAGTTAAGGGGAAATGAACACAGATGTCTGCCCTGTTCACTGAATTTGCTGTAGTTAGACTCGGGAATTGTTATTTTTTTCTGCTGGAAACGTGAGTGAGGAGCAGGTGAGAAAAGATGACGCAATGTAACACACAGCTGCTTCAAGTCAGGGGGATCCGTAGTTCCCTGCAGTCACCTCCTGTTCCCATGCCTTGATGATTTAAGTCCCTCTCCTGCACTTCATCTCCCTGCTGCCCTCCCAGGCAGCAACTCATATTAATCCTCTCTCTGCTTGCTGAGTTGCAAAGTTCTTAAAGGCCAGGGCTCCATTTTCCTGCCCTTATTAAGTCTCCTGTGCACTCATGGCCCCATGCAAATAAATACACGGAGAGAAGCAGCAGCCTCTCACCTGCACCACCCCGAGGGCTGCAGGGAATCCAATGGGAACCCCAGAGATGAGGCTGTGGCTGCAGCGTTCGACGTGTCACAGCCCTATGCCCCTTCTTGGTGCCTCCCTGCACCTATCAGTGCTGCAGCGCTGTTCGTGGCCTCGGCTCGCCTCCAAAGCAAGCCTGGGGAGGGAGGGAAAGCAGAAAGGAAAGATTTCCCTTTCAGCAAGATAACCAGCTGAGGCCTGGTAAAAGTTGTTGGTTTTGTCAGTCTTCAAGGAGCTCGATCTGCTGAGACATGTGGGCTGCCATCCCAGGCAGGGAGCAGAGCTGGCAGGATTTTAACTTGCCACTGCCATCTGCGGGCTGTTGCTGCTCGCAGTGAAGCCGGGCGGTCTCAGGACACTGAGCTGTGCTGCGTTTTCTCCTCTTCCCCGAGGAAACTTGCAGTCCCTTTCCCCTCCCTCACTCTGCTGCTGCAGCAGTGTCAGCAGAGCTGCCAGTTAGCGAGAGGCGAGTATAGCAAACGCTATTTGACAGTGTGTTTTGAATGCATTTCAGGTGAAAACACACACACATACACACAAAAAAACCGCCACCACGCACGTTTGATCCTAGCTGTATCAGCCTTCCATATTCATGTTTGTGTGCCTCCATGTCATTATGGGATCAAAGCATCATTAAGCACACAACGAAAGCCTTTGATAACCCTCTGCCCCATGTGCCTCCTTGCCTGTGTTTTTTGCATTTCTCCAATCCAATCCTTTGTTTTCCCTTTTCCCTTTTTTTTTTTTCATCCAGACTTCTACGCCCATTCTCTCCCTGATAGCTTCAAAGATGCTCTGGAATAATAATGCACAAATATACGACGTGGTCGTAAGGACTGTGTTCTGACTGTATTCTGACCCTCCTTTACACCCGTGTGCATCAGGAGCAGCACAGCAAACAGGCAGCAGCAACAGGCATTGCAACAAACAGGCGGCAGCGTCAGGCAGCCCTGGCCAGGTCCCCGGTGTTGGTCTGGCACGAACCTGGGAGCTGCTTCAGGTTTACACCAAGGTAAGCAGTGATTGGTATTGGGTGTTCAACAGCCACTTTGCAACCTCGTTACTGAGAGCTGTGGAGCTTCAAGCCACAGCTGTAGAATGCTGGTAGTATTTTTAATAAGGGTGCTGAGACCAATCTACTCCTGTATGGAAAACGTGACAGCAATTTAGATTGAAAGCTTCTGTTTTCCAGACAGACACTCACCCAGTTAGTGCAAACAAAAAGGCACTTGTAACTCCAGTCCTTTAATCTTACTCTTTGCTTCATGATAGATAAGGCGTCTTGACATCAAATTGCATTAATGTGGTCCTCTGCAGATTAGTGCTGTGGACAATGCGTGCCGCCTGGCGCTCCCCGATATGTTTTCTGAGCGGAGCAAGGTCTGGTGGTCAAAGCAGGAATGCTGGAATGGAAAACGGGCTGCTCTCCTGCAATCTCTGCTGCTGCCTTCCTGTCCGCTGGTGGCTGACCTTGCCTCTTGGTTTTTGCAGTTGTAAAATGGGCATAATAGAAACTAATTGCCTTGAGGGGAGCTCGTTGGGGGATGGCTAATGATTATTGGCTTGAAAATTACAGAGGAGAGATGGGAAGAAACAGAAGGAAGGTTTTGCAATGTGTGTGAGAAGCAGGAGGTGCTTCTCTAGAGAACTCAAAGCCTTTTCCTACAGATGGTCTCATTCCTCTCTTTTGAACAAAGGGGCAGAAAAGGCAAGGGCAAGTGATTTGCCCAAGGTTATAGGAGAGGTCTGGGAATGCTGCAAGTGCTGCATGCGGTGTTGTGTGGTGCTGTACGGTGCTGCCTGCTCACAGCTATCCTGAGAGGCTGCCAAACCCTACAGGGCAGATCACTGGCACCTTCTCACCAAAGCGTTTGAGGGAGGTGGTGCCAGGCAACAGCCCATGGCACCCAACAGGTGCTGCAAGCCCCTCTCCTCTGGGTTATATGACAGAGCTCATTCTACAGGTGCCTGCAACTGCGGGCAGTCATAGAATCATAGAATGGAATCATAGAATGGTTTGGGTTGGAAGGGACCTTTATGATCATCTAGTTCCAACTCCCCTGCTATAGGCAGGAACACCTCCCTCTGAACCTGGATGATCTGAAGCTGGGAAGATTGGCCAACCCCTCAGAAGGTCATGCTGCCATTCAGGGAGACCTGCATGGGCTGAGAGTTGGGCAGCGTGGAACCTGGTGAGGTTCAACAAGTGCAAGTAGAGTTCTACATGTGAAGAGGAATAACCACGTGTATCGGCACAAGTTAGGGGCTGAGCTGCTGGAAAGGAGCTCTGCAGAGAAGGACCTGGGGGTTCTGGTGGCCAACAGGGTGGCAACAAGCCAGCAGTGTGCCCCATGGCACCCTGGGGTGCATTGCAGAGAGCAGTCCCAGCAGGATGAGGGAGGTGCTTCTCCCCTCTACCCTGGGGAGGTCACATCTGGAACACCAGGTCCAGGCTGCTCTGCTGCCAGAGATGAGAAGTGTCAGAGCCGAGTCAGCCCAGCAGCAAGATCAGACTGCAGAAGGCTGGATAAAACGGTCAGGGGAAAAGAAAAAAGGAGAAAGGTGCCTTGAGTCAATTACACCGAGAAAAACTCTGTGTGAGGTGAAGCAACTTCACAGCTGAGCCAAAGCAAAACAAGCAGCTGAAGTTGGGAAGCAGGTGGGAGCTGTGTGGGCAGGAATAGCAGCATCCCTGCATGAGCAGCCACACACTGAGGGCTGTAGGGCAGCGTGGGGCCAGGCCCTGTTCCTGCTGCTGGCCCCCAGGCAGAGCAGCCCCATTGCTGTGCCCATGGCACACAGCTCCAGGATGTGGCACTGAAGGGTTCCTGCACTAGCAAGAGCCTGTTGTTGGTTGTGGTTCAAAGGCTTTGAACTTATGTTTCATTCTTCCGTGTTCTGACATGACAAAGGACTATTTTAATAGCTGGGTATTAAATCTATTCAGGGCAGAAAATGAAGGACTGCGTTAGCCTGCAGCACTCAGGAGCTGCGCGTTATCAGCAGCCCATTCTACCAGCATGCAGTAGGAGCCTCAGCCTCACCAGGGTCAGCGTGCAGCATTCCCCTCCCCAGCAGCGTTCCCTGCATGCCCTGTTCAGCAGTGCCCTCCTGCCTCCATCGTTCCCTGCTGCTGCGCCCAGGAGCACCTGGAGACCCACAACTTAGGACATTTCCACCTTTTATGCTGAAGCCAACGTAAGTGCAGCTATCCAGCTCCTGGCAAGTGGGCACCTTGTGCCAGGCTGTGAGGAATGGGCTGACAGCACCGAGCAGTCGCATTTCTGCACCACTTCCCCTGCCTGCAGCACAGCTCTGTGCCCCATCTGCCCGACGCAGCAGTGCAGGGCACAGGGAGTGACCTGGTGCTGAAAGCTGACAGCTCGGAGTCGAGGTTTGGCCACAGAGAGGAATGAGGCTCATCAGACTGAGCCTGGGAAGGCTTCCAAAACCTCGTCTTCATGAGGCAGCAGTGCGCAGGTTTGCATAAATATCTATGAAATTCATCAAACAGCCCAAATGAAATACACTAAGGAAGGAACTTCTGCTGCATTTAAATCCACACAGTCGCTCCCCTGTCTTTGAAATCCAGCGATGCCCGTCCCCCCAGCAGCCTGGGAGCAAGGTACCTTCCAGATGGTTCCCCCTTCCTAAAAAACTGCGCTGCACAGCCGATTAAATCCTGCTTGTTGTAATTAAGCCCGACACAATTAGCTGTCAAGCAGGGCACTCATCTGTTTTATGTTGCAATCTCTTCAACAGGCAAGGCTGCTAGACAAGATTGTCACTTTTCGAAAAGATTTTCATTAGTTACCCTGGGCTCTGTGTCAGACTATGAAATATAAAAATGTGCTCTGTAGCCAAGTCAGGGAAATTCTCATTTAATGTTCCACACAGTATTATGAAAGTAATGTACTCTGAAAATGAATGCATTTTGGAACATTTCGGAAGAAATGTAATTTGTCTGCTAAGTAATAACTGCATGTTCATGAATTTACTGATTTTTTTTCAATATGCCTTTCGTAAAGTTGGGAAGACTTTTTCTGACCTAAAACGAAAGGAAGAGGAACTGTTGGTTTTAATGCTACTCCTTCCTTCTCCACCTCCTTCTTTCTTTCATTCTTTCTTTTCCATCACTTTTGCGCTGTGTCAAAACCAGGCGCTGTCCCATGGAAGCAGAAGCTTGGCAGAAGAGGCGTGCAGCTCAAGATGGGAAAAACAGAAAGTAACTGTGATCAGGGAGGAACAAAGAGCTCCGTCTTTCTGTGCCTTTAAGAACAGAGCACACAAAATCCCCTGTTGCTCCTCAGAGTTCAACAACCAGCATCTGTCAGTGGAGATGCAATTATGATTTCCCTGTTTTGGTGGGACTGTGAATTTTCTGCATTGCTAATGTCACAGGCTAAGTGGGGTCAAACATAGTGAGCAGTAGAGCTTTCTCACCGCCAAAAGTCAGATTCAGTCAGAGCAAATAACAAAGGATTCAGGCTGGCAGAGCCTTCTTTCTCTGCTATCAGTAGGGGCCGGACTGCAGATGGAGAGGAGCTGTGCCCTCAGCCCCAGTGCCTGCTCTGAGCTCAGACCCCACTGGGATCCATCAATGCATCCAAGGAAGGAGGGGGGGGCAGAGCGGGACACCCCAAAGTGCTGCCGGAGTGCTGCAGCCTGAGAGCAGAGCTGTGGGTCGGGCTGGGCAGGGGTTTGGTTGGGGGCTGTGGGGAAAAGGTGAGATGGGACAAAAGGTGGTAATGGTGGGAGGCGGACGGTTGGACTGAATGATCATAGAGGTCTTTTCCAACCTTAATGATGCTATGATTCTGTCTTCACGTGCTGTGCAAATTTGGGTTGTCAGTTTATATGTGGAAATATACTTTTCAGATCACAAGAAGTTAAGTGCTGAAGTTTGAACCCTGCTGTGATGAGCGGTACCTGGTTTTGTTTGCCGCCTGTTACTGCCCATTAACTCCCCAGCAGACTCTCTTAGTCAGAACTCAAGTGGCTCTAATCAGGCTTCATTTACCTTTCATTGGGAAAGAATAAAGTTCATTCAAATTAATACCACTTTCTCTCCAAATAGAAGCACCCCCCACCTGAGGTTCAGTGCATTCTAAAGATTTATCTTCTATGGCGCACCTTTTCCTCACTCAGTTTTGCTTTGCAGAGTCCTTTTCTCAGGCAAGAAAGCTCCCATTTTCCCAGGAGCAGGTCTGGAAGTCGTCTCGTTCATGTCCTGGGTGCACGCCTGGCACTGGGAGCTCAGTGCTGGAGCAGAGCCCGATCCATGAGCATTCAGCTGCAGAAGAAAGGGGGGGAAACTCCACAACAGCATGAGACAGAGCACATAAAAGCAGAGCAGGTGAACAGGAAAACATTGTCTCTTAATTGAGCTGGTGGAGAAGGAGGAGTAGCGGTGATTACAAGGCCTGCAGATCTTTGTTTACAAGAGCTGCCTTCCTGCGATCTGTCTCCATCGGACAGGAGCATCCAAGCTGGCCGTGAGAGCCGAAGCAGAGCGGCCGTCTGCAGAGCACGTGGGGGCACGGCTGCATGTGCACCACTCCGGTGCCATCCCAGCTGCTGCAACTTCCCCTGCTCCAGCCAGGGGTGGAATAGCTGTGAAACGGCACAGAGTAAAGCAGGGCTTGCTGGTGTGCCAGCCAGCAGCAGGCAGACGCTGCCCTGTGCCCACTCCCCGTGGGCTGCCACTCCAGGGGCTGCAGGGCTGTGCACTGCAGGTGGCCGACACGCCATGGGGTTGTGCCAGCAGGGACTTTGGCATGGTGTGACTTGCTGCTTTATTGCAAATAGCTTTGGCTGTTGCTGCTGTGATAACAATAAAAACCAAACCCCCCAAATCCCTTCCTGCTCTATCCTTTGGCTGGATCTGCTGCTGGCACAGGCTTTGCCAGCGCCAGGTGCAAGGGGCTGCTCAGGGGATGCAATGAAACCCAGCTCTGATTTTTTTTGTGTCAGTTTAACCCCTTCCTCCTTCTGTTAATATTTGCCCCAATGGAACTCCCTCCCTTTCCAGGTTGTCAAACTGAGTGGTATTTTCCCCTTTTGTGAGTGTTTTAATGTTGGAATATGAGTCAGGAAGAGAACACTGAAAGTAAAAGGCCTCCAGGTGCTGGAATAAACTCCAACTGCCTCCCTTCTCCCACACCACTGCTGCTAGCAATAGGATGGGCTACATGGCAACCCCACTGAGATCCTTGTTTGGCTTTGGTTTAGGACATCACCTAAGCAGAGGCCTCCACATTTGCCCTGTCCTTGAACTGACGCCTATGCTTCAGGAGACCCACAGCCCCTTGGCTGCCTCCCCAGCATCTCCCTGATGATGGTCAGACCCACCTGGTTATTTGGGCTGGACCACCATCCTCCACCCAGCCCAGCCCAGCGCTGCTCACCTCTTCCTCATTCCTTTTGCATCTCCCATAGGTTTCACCAAAGCCCCATCATTGGCGAAGGTCTGACCACAGTGACCTCCTGCACACCTCACACCACTAAATCTCAGTGCTCCGAGAAGAACCTGAAGGCATGTGAGATGTTCAGCTCTCTGCTGTCTTTCAGGTAAGCAAATTTAAACATGTAACTTTGTCTGGCAGTTCCAATTATTATTCTTTTAACTGCGCAACAAGAGAGGAAGGAAAAAAAAAGAGATTTATCACAAAAGATTATTTTGGGGGAAGGGGGGAGGAGGACGGGGGAACTCTAGAATGTTTTATTTATGGGAATACTGCAAATTACCTTAATAAATTCCTTTACTAAGCTGTGTCAGCTACTAAAACATTGTTCTTTGTGGGTGAATAACTTTTAATTTGAGCGTTCTAGTATTCAGCAGAGTGAGGTAATGGATTAGCAATTGCCTGTATTGTAAATGTCATCTTGGCATAATTAGGGTGATTATTGTTAACCAGTGGAGTTCAGTATTTATCTGTCACTGGGTGAGAGAATATAACAAAGCCCCAATTAGTTATAAATGGTGGTGGGTGGTGGGAATGGAATGCAGCCCCTGAAATGCTGTTTTTGTTTTAAATTTGTTTCAGTGTTTATTTGGTTTTGACATCCACATTACCGTGATCCCCCCCTGACAAGAGGGACCACGTGCACACACACACCGCGTGCCGGGTGCCAGGCCTGGGTTACAGTGATGGCATGAGCAGCGCTGGTTCCCTGCACGACACGTGGGTTCCTGCACACAGGGGGAAACTGTCCTGCACTGTGCCAGTCTGTGTGGGAATACACACAGTCCCTGAGTCTGTCCAGTACTGCAGGCCCACAAAAGCAGAATTTCACAGTCGTAGATTGGTTGGATTGGAGGGGACCTTAAAGATCCCACCCCTGCTGTGGGCTGGGTGCCCTGCAGCTCAGGCTGCCCAGGGATGGGCACGTCCAAGGATGGGGTATCCACAGTGCTGGGGCCTCACCGCGCTCTTAGTAAAGGATGTCTTCCTGCTATGTAAACTAAATCTCCCCTCTTGTAGTTTAAAACCATTTCTCCGTTGTCCTAGCACTACCTGCTCATATAAAAAGTCACTTTCCCTCCTGTTTATGAGCTCTTCCCAAGTACTGGAAGGCTGCAATGAGGCCTCCCTGGGGCCTTGTCTTCTCCAGGCCGACTTCCCCCTCCCTCAGCCTCTGCATTCAGAGGTGCTGCAGCCTCAGAACTCCCTCCTCTGGCCGCACTCCCATAACCCCACATCCCTGTGCTGAGGGCCCAGGCCTGGACACAGCACTGCAGATGGGGCCTCACAGGGCAGAGCAGACAGGGACAGCCCCCTCCCTGCCCTGAGCCCCCCCGTGATGCAGCCCAAAGAAAGGAGTAAGAAAAGCTGTTTCAGCTGACTGAGTCCTGATTTCTCCCTTCCTGATCCACTCTCCCATTTAGGCTCCTTATTGCCCATTGATTTCTAACAGTGCTGTTTCTAATGGTCAGATGGAAACTGTAAGAGGAAGTGATCTGAGTTCAGCTCTGCAAATGAAGAGATAGAAAACCATATTACAGGCAGGTATAGAGCAGTGTCCCCTTTGGGAGCGTCATCTCCTTTTTCCCCCGGGGCAGCAAGCATCTAACTCAAGGCACCAGGGTTAATGTCCTTTGCAAATACTTATCCAGCCTAATAGATCTGGGGATATTGCTATCACTCACAGATATTTCAAAATCTCTCCTCTTAATCCTGACAAGCTCTTGCCCTTAATAACTTCAGTGGGACTCTTGCCAGAGCAAAGACTGTCAAGTCAGATTCTCAAATGAAACAAAAAGAAAAGCAGGAAGGGAAGTTCAAGGTGAGGGTTTTTTTGCTTGGTGCTTTTTACGGATGTTGGTAGATGGAAACTGCTGGGATTTTTTCCTTCTGATTATCTAAATGATGGATGAGTCAAATGTCCTGAGAACGCCTTCCAGATCCAGCCACAAATGGCATAGGATGAAGAGAGCAAAGCCATCAGGGGCTGAGAACAGACAGAGAAAGAAGACCCAGCGAGTCGAATGGTAGGGAAATAGCAGACTCAGTGGGAAGAAAGAGATTTCAGAGGGAAGCAGGGATCATGCAATTTGTGGAGCTTATGCACAGAAATAGTTTACACATTTTTTGGTTACTGAATATTTAAGTAAGTTGTAATAATCAGTTGCTGTGAGTTATCTCAGACAAGCGGTTGCTCGTGGCCGCAGTGTGTTAGGTGGTACCTCCTTACATCCTTTGGAAACCTTTTGCAGTGCTCAGTCTCCTGTGACGCAGATTATCTCAGCTTTCATTAAAAATGAGAGGAACATTTCTATACTCTTTCTGTCGCAGAAAACCTAGAAAACATGAAGCTGAGAGCCACAAAGCCAATAAAGCCCCAGTTCCCATTTTGAGACATTCTCTGATTGCTGGAGACGTTCTCATTCCAGGGATGAGGAGGGCAGATCGATGGTTCGCAGTGCTGAAGGCAGGCGCTGCTGCTAAGTGATGAGCTCTTGTCGTGATATGAGCCACGAGAGGCAATGAGCAGCAAGAACAGAAGATGGGAGCTGCTCTTAGAAAGAATTGGCCTTTTCCTGCAGCCCTTTCAGAGCAGCGCAAGGTGCCCTAGGATCCCTCCAGGCACCAGCTCAGAAGCAGGACAGCTTTCTTTGCTCAGCTCCGCATCATCCTCATGAGGCTTGGCAAGCTGATCTCCCCCTGCAGAGCAGGTATCCCCCCAGACCCATCCTAACCTCACACCATATGTTTTTTCCCAGTGTGCAGACTCACCTTTTCACCCAAGGAAGGAACTGATGTCACCACCTGGAGATCTGCAACATCTCTGGGAGGATCTGCGTGCCTGTGATCACAGCAGAGTGCGACTGCAGCAGCCAGAGGCTTCCCAGGAAGAAGAGGGCTTTGGGATGGGTGGTACCTGGATTTACTTTCCACAGGACTGCACAGGTTCTGCTTCATTCTAACCTTAAAGCTAGTAAATCCTCAGAAAACCTAACTTAGATTCTGTTTGTACCTGAAACAAGCCATAAATCCTTCGGGGGCTTGGCAGGGGGGGCGGGAGGGGTTCTCTATTTTTTTTTTCTTTTTGCACATGCTGCCAAAATTCTGCTATTACTTATTTAGATGCATTTGTAAGCTTACAAATTTGCAACCGTTTCCAGCACAAATATTTTTCAAAGGAGTGTTTCCCCTCTTCCCTGTAAATATTCTGCCTCTGGCCTTTGTGGGGAAAAAAAAAAGATGATGTTTTGGCCAAAGTAGGAAAGAATAAAAATCTATAAACATTTCATAGTACTCATCAAATACAATTTTAGTTTAGTTTTACAGAGAATCAGAACTTTCTTTTTTTCTTCAGCATCTATGGGAGTGTCAGTATTACTTTTATGGAGCACTCAGCAGCAGGGTTTTTACATAGATATGTTCACTTTCCATGGAAAGTCAATAGATACACTCAGAGCAATTCCTGAACAGAATAGGAGGGTTCAAAGGGGACTTTTGAAAGGTTGAACTCACTTGTATGAACTAAAGCAGCGTCTCATTCCTTGAAGGCTTGATTCAGCTCCCACTGAGAGATATGAAATTGCTTCAACAGAAACAGGACCTGACCTTAACCGAGAGACAAGCCAGGACCTGGAGCAGCCCCAGCCGCGTGACACAGGCACAGACATGCCAGCAGCCACCTCCTCACCCTGCCCTGGTTTGTATTGCAGTCAGTCCCTGGGAGAAAATAGAAATTCATCACAATGAGCAACACAGAGGCTTGGCTCGGTAGTGTCATTTAATGCCTGATAATCCCTCATCCCAATTTGCTTCAATTTATTAGATGTCCCTGGAAACAGGTGTGATGGAAATACCATGGAAACGTGAGACAAGTGGAGCCATCAGTTCACAGCCTCTCCAGCAGCAGTTTCATCAGGGAGAGCAGAGCTGACATCACATGGGCACCTCCCTCTCCTCCCTCCTTCATGTCGAGCCCAAAGACAGCCCCACGCTGCAGCCTAAGGGGCACTTTTCATCAGGACTGGAGTGGGAATTGTGTCCACAACTGTCAGCACCAACAGCCCTCCCAAAGTAATCCCAACTTGGGCAGAAAGGGGCAGATTAAATTGCCCGAGCTAAGCTGCTTGCATCTGGAGACACCCAGTAGGGTGTTGCTTCCCTCTCCCCAGCCCTTACGCTTCAGCAGTGCCACTTGGCTCAGATAATTTACTTTTAATAGTCTGGTTACAAATGAGATTGCAAAGGAAGCACGTGATTCTGAACTGGGATTTCTGAGTCACATTCTCATTTCCCCCTAGTGCCTCCTAGGCCTCTAATAAACTACAAAGAGACATTAAGAAAACAATAAGAACTCCTTATCTACTGAGACTGGGGAGCAGGAACAGTGAGCCGGCAATAATGGATTCTGCGTATCTGCAGTACGTTCCTGTGGCAGCAACTGAACGAGGGGAATGGGAAGTTCGAGTGCTCAGGACATGGACTGCCCAGATCAGTTGGCCAGCAGTGTGTAGACAGCAGGTGAGCAGTGCCTGAGGTCGGCTGAACACTCCTTGCTGGCTGTGTCCCAGGAGGCGTTTGGCCATGTCCATGCTGCATTCTATTGCAAACTCAGGGGGAATTAGGCAGCTGTCATGTGTGCTGTGAGACATCTTCTACATCACCCCCCAGCGTGCACTGCATCACTTGGGCCAGGATAAACCACAGGTCTTAGCAGCAGCATGTAAATGGGAAAAGGGGCCACATCCCACCCCAGCCTGCAGCATCTCTGATGGTGACATTGGTTCTGCAGACAACTGCAGGTAATGGGAAAATCAGGCCCAGGGAATCAACAGACAAAGGTCCCCCCCAAGGCAAGGGAATCAATGCAAAATAAAGTAGAGGTTAAAAACACATACGCAGAACTAATTACAGAAAGAGAACTGAGCCTGGGGTGGATGAGAGCCCTTGATAAAAGAAATGGCTCCACCAGGTAAATGAAGCAGTTGGCCTCAATGGCTTGGGTTATTTATTTTATTTTTTCTCTTTCTTCATGTAGGTCAGATGTCTTCCCAAGGGGGTTTCTCTTAAACTCCTTCTTAGGATCTCAATTACAAACTCAACACAAATTAACAACAACAGATAATAGAACAGTTAGAGCAAAAGAAACCTCAGAGAAAAACACAGTGCACTTAGACCAGAATAAATAGCAAAGGGTTCATGGAAAAGGAAAATCAATGTGTCAGATATTTATTACTGTCCTTATGAGGGGAGATGGGACTCAATCAGAGCCCATTTTGAGTTCTGTTCTGCTTGGGTTTTGCCATAAACAAAAGTGATGAGTCCAGCCCTATCCTTACACTTTTGTGCCCAGCACATTTTAATTAGGGTTAAGAAAACAGAAGGGAGGAAATAAAAACAAGGAAAAATACAGAAAGAGAAAAGAGGTAAGAAAAATCTCCAGCTGATTCATAATTTAGTATCTGTTTTGCTCAGGCTTCTGTTGGATCTTCCAAAAGCAACATCCCCTTTCATTCAGATTGGGTAGTTCCTGTTCAAACGTCCTTTTGATGCCACACATGAAGAGAAAACAAACAACCATGAGCAGAGAGAGGAAGGGAAAAAAGAAGGCAAACAATGCAATATGTATAGAATCTAACACAACACAGCATCCCACACTGGGAGGCAGAGCCCAGCACTGGTGACTGTAATTCAGCATGAGTGGCAACACACTAGAAAAAGAAAGGACAGAGTTATGAGTACCCAAATCCTTGCTTTCACAGCTTGTCTCCCAGCACACACACACACCGAGCAAGGTGTGCACAGAGACATTCAGAGCCATGCAGCAGGAGCCACAGGAATGCCCCTTTGCAGACAGTTGTAGGGACATAACCACGATATCCATGGGGCACAGGAGCAAGTGCCATGCTGGCAGGTGGGAAGGAGTTTCTCACTCTCTCTGCCCAATGCTAGCTTGAATCCAAGCAAAGTCCCCAGTACGTGTCTGTTTGTGTACAGGTTTCTGCAGCGACCCACAAAATGTGTTCTCCCTGCTTGACCCATCCCACTGCGTTTCTGACTGCACTTGGACACGGTGAAGATTGGTAGCATTGAGCTCAGATCCCAGTCAAGAAATTTGAAATTGGATTTGAGGTGAGTCCTGCTCCAAGTATAGCTCAGAATCAAATTATTTTAGTTATAGCAAGGAGGGGGAAGAGAAACAGAGTAGGTGAAATAATAGCAACTGTCTAGCTAAGATAAGCCAGACAAGACAAAATATTAATTCTGATTATGTTAGCACACCAAACAGAGAGAGCTGTAATTCCGTCCACCTGCCCAAATCAGGCAAAATTACTGTCACCAATGGTGCATAATTCAGGAGTGTTAAATCGTTAAAACTGGGTAGAAATGATAACATCCCATTATTTGATGCCATTGATACTAAGCCTGTCTGTGAAAGGGAAACCCGCCGAGTCAGTGGCTCACGTTCCTTTGCAAATGGAGACATAGCAAGCTCTCTGAAGATGCATGAGCCTTACTGATAATGGAGAATATTTCCAGCCTAAGCTGCTCACAGCTGTGCCCACTTGCTCTGAAGGGTGGGTGGGGGTGGCTGCAGACCTGGAGCAGGCAAAGTTGTGCCATGCTGTGCTCTGTTTGCCCCTAGCTCTACCAGTGATTTTCTGTGTCATCTTGAGCAATCACTATGACTAGACACGTCCCCTCCTGTATCAGACAGCTCATACAGGTGTCCTCATTAACCTCATTAACTAATGAGCCAAACAGATCACACAGTTCTGCTGATGAGACTCACTGAGTTTTGGAGTGCAAGTATCTCTCCATTAGCCCACGGTAATCAGTCCAACATGATCAAAGGCCTCTTTCCAATATTTACCAGCATAGCAGAATACAAGGAGATTTTGAACTGGACTCTGCTTGGAAAACAGAGGCGGTGCAGGCGAAACACAAAGAGATGAAATGAGGATTGTGAGACTATTCCCTGCTCTTTGAAATCAGTGCATTTCTGAAAGAAGGCACAGCCAGTTTATGGAGCATCCTTGGTTTGTCATTTTCCCCACTGCTCTGATCACTTTGGGCTACCGTGCAGGAGTGGGGCTGTAATCATCAAAAGGCACAAAACAAATACAGGAAAAGAATGTCCTGGTTTAGGGAAGCAGGGAAACCTGTGGCTCAGGCTGTGTCTCTGCAGGAACTAGGGAAAGCTACAGTTTTCTGCAGCCACCTGGAGCTTAATTGCTACTTAAAGGAATTATCTTCAGCCTTTTTCCCTAAGAAAAACAACTTTGTACAGAGCAGAGAGACAGATAGGAAAACAAGTTGGAAATTGCCTTGTAGACCTCTTTTCCATCCTTTCACCATGTTCACAGGGAAAGAAAACAAAAACAAAATGCAATCAACAGGGACAGGGAAGAAAAGAGTTGCTGAAGAGTGTGAGCCTCCAGAAGCTGGAATAGGAAAGAACAGAACCATTCAAGCATCCCCTGGTATGGTGTTCCTTCCTCAAGTCCCTGCAATTGGTCTGGTCCTGCGTCTCACTAAGCACACCCTTCTTGTGCCATCTCTCAGGGTAGGTTCTGCTCTTGGTGTTATCATAATTAATGTTTTTAGGGAGTTCTCCCAGCATTTGGTACTCTTGACTAGGATTCTGCCAGGAAGACAATTTCTTCTCTCCTTTAAAGAAAAAAGGAAGCTCTTTTCTCTTTCATATATACCAGAATAACTCCTGGCTGAAATGAGCTACTTGCTGTGGAAGAAAGGCACTGCACTGACAGGCTTGAAAACTGACAACTTAGTATTAAGCTACAAAAATTCACCTCCCCACTCATGGTGGAGGCTTAGCAGCAGGAGACTCTTCTTTTCCAGAAACCTTTTGCTGCACTAAAAGCTTCAGAAGAAGTTGTCAGAAACCAGGAATGGGCAGGCCTAGCCTAGTGTACCCAGAGCTTAAATTAGCCTAAGCTCAAACCCCAAGTTGTTTTTATACTCTCTTCATTATCCTACAGTCGTACTAAATAACGTCGTGTTCAGAGTCCCTTCTGAACATCTCCCTGAGTGGTACTGAGGGATCCATTGCCACCATGGCCAAACCTGATTTCTGACAGCTCCATGTTCACAATGAATCTCACGTCCATGCTGAAATAGGTAGGTTTCTGCTCAACAAAGATAAGTTTTAATTAGAAGAATAACTTAATGAGGATCTTACCGAGGTTGTAGTGGCTCTTGAGGCCAGGTCACATGCATATTCAAGTAAGTCTGGTATACTCACAAAAATCACTTGATTTTTCAGAATGAGAGATCAGAATCAAGCACAGGGTCTCAAATCCACGTTCACATAAAGCAGTGCTGTACCCTGGGCAAACTGTTTTGAAATCAGTGTGACTACTCTGTAAAGCTCGGTGCAGCAGCACAGTGCAGTCCACAGTATTTTCAGCTAAAGGTTGTAACTACAGTCTTGAGCCTGATTCCCCTCTGCACAGTGTGAGCAATAAATTTCAATTATCCCCACTTTTAAAGTTCTTGCCTAAAAAGTTTTATCCCTATAGGAGTAAGTAATCTCCCCCACACTCTCATCTCTTGTATTGCTGGAGCAGAAAATGTCTCTGCTATTGTGATTCTGTCTTGACTCTACTTTTCCTGGTCCTATTACATCCATCTCTATGTGGGCTTTATTCCCATGTGCACTAGGATCATTTACAGTCAATGAGTAAAAAGCAGTGATGCTGCTGAGCCTCTCCAGGGAGCCTGGCAGATTGGCTCTAACTGGGTCCTTAGGATTACATTACACTTTGCAGTCCAATGCTGCCCATGACTGCATATGGTGCATTCTTGCAGAGTCCTGGGATTGGGCTGAGGCCCATTTACTTCTCACTTCTGCTTTCTCTGTGCTTCCAAGCAGATATGGATAAAATAAGCCTTTGCTACACAGCAAACAGAGTTATAGAGACTGTGAGCAACAAGTAAACTGGAGCTTTTGTTTGTGTATCAACAACTGTCAGGTGCATCCTGGCTGTGGGCATTTATTCCAGGTGATGCTGTGAAGAACAGAAATGAGATAGCAAGACTTTGCGTGCCACGTAGAATCTGCAGTGCCAGCAGTGAGAAAGCTCTTATAAATTAAGTGTAGCTGACCTGCAGGAATAAGCCTAAGGAAGAATAAGCCATAATAATCACAGCTCTTTTAAAGCCTCTGTTTCGTTAGAGAGTCTTGAATAGTTTTATAAAATCAGGCAAGTATTTATTATAACAACTTACTGAAGGGAACATAAAGGCCCTGAGAGGTAGTGGCTGGCACATTCAGATGCTGGTTGAGATCCACGTATGCTTTGTTGCTAATGACCTAGAAAAGCGTGATTGCTCATGTCTCATGTGGAACACCTACACAGGAAAGCAGTCGTACAGAGGGACCATTTGTGAAAACCTTGCCCAGTTAACTTCCTCAGTATCCCACAGAAAAACAGTAACAGAGAAATAGAAGCAAGCCTTGCTGACAGCGCTGCTGCCCAACTCTGCTGCCCGTCAGATGGATTGCAGACCAGCAGCAGAGCCCTCGAAAGGATGTCCAAGCAAATGGTTACCTAACTTTCACAGAAGTCTTCACCTTTGAAACATTCTCCATAACTGTTATTACTATTCTGGGTGGTTACCAGCAGGATTTCTATTTGAATAATGGCTTTGCCCCTCCCTGAGTCGCATCAAATTAGGGCTTCAGTTTGTTTGTGTGTCTTCTTCTCTTCTCGTCTTAATTAAGGTACACTTTTCTAATTACCCAAAGGGAAACATAACACATATTAAAACGTGAATTATGTAAGGATCTAGGGTAATTAACATTCTGGGGAAGGGGCTGCCATGGCTGTGTGTCACTCAGGCACTGTCCTTTCCCAGTGACTTTCATCCAGGAAGTCTATAGTTTGCAGCTCAGACATTAATTAGTGCTCTCATTTTCCCCATGAAGACTGCCCGTTGAGCAACAGGCTCCCATCACCAGCTGCACAGAAGCACAGAGAGGAGCAGAAATATGTGGAGACAGCGAGTGACACAATTTTACTATTCAGATCCATTTGGAAGAGTTACTGCTCTGTTCTGACCATCTGAACACAGCAAGAGCAGAAGTATGGTCGTATTTTGCTTATCTGCAAAAAGTCTCCCGTGTATCCATGGAAATAGCTGGCTCTGACCACTGCTGGTGGGAAGACAAATTTAGGGTATGCTAAGGAAATTGGAATAGCAATGGTCTTCTTTTACCTGAGCTCAATCTACTGCTCTGTTTTGTGAACGTAGAGGAACAGGAGCAAGCTTAAGTGACTCCAAAACCAAGCATGATACTTGAGACTCATCATTTATATTCTGAAAGTGCTAGCAAGAGCAGGGCTTATTTGTTGATGTTTGTTTGCAGAGGTTTATTTGTTTGAAAAGGCTAATCAGCTATCAGGATGCAGAAGCAATTGCTTAAATGTAAAGGAAAAGGAAGAAATTGTTCAAAGCTATTCAGATGAGGTAGCATGGTTTGTGTTTTATGTCGGTGTGCAACCAACTGACAAATGCTGAGCCACAGTCTGGTGTAAATCCAGATGAATTCCATTAGAATCAACAGACTCGCTTCCAATTTATTCTGATGTAAGAGAGAGCATGATATTTCCATTTAGATTTACATTAGATTTGTTTCCTGTTTTCCATAATTCAGTCAGTTTCCATTGTGTACAAAAACAGCCTGCGCCAGATTTTGATCTCATTTGCATTGGATGAAAACAGTTGTTTCAAATGGAACTACACTGGATTTATAATTGCATAAATGAGAGCAGAATCTGATCTATTCTAAGTGAGAATTTCCCAGGGCGTTGCCATGTGAGAACACCCCTGCTGTGGTGGAGTGATCAGGTGCTTTGTCATCAATTTCCATGGAGAATTTTCATCTAAATCCTGGACTGGAGCCCTGAGTGTGACATGACAGCTGCTGTGCTGCAGACCCGAGGTACAGAAGCCCCTCTCCTTCAGAAGATGAGCTCGCAAGCCAGCACTGCCACCATCCCATCACCTATGAATGAATACTGTGCGTTGGCTTAGAAGATAAAAACAGAAAGAGCTCAGTCTCGCCTGGCACAACTCTTCTTCAAACGATGTATTGGCTCTGATATATTTCATTTGTCACACACATTGTTTTTAAGCCAAGATGTCCATGTTGCCTTTTGCTTCCACCCCTGAGGCCTTTCCGACTCCCCTTGTTCAGCTGCAATTAGAAGCGTTAGGAGCAACGCAATGATTCTCTGGCAGATAAGGCTATCTCTGTTCTGATGCTTACACTGCTAGCAATAGATTGGGTTATTACTAATAACTAATAAGGTAGTTATTCCCAGCAACGTGGGCTGTCAGATGGATTTACTCCTCCCCATTGAAGCTGCTTATTTCACTGCTACTGGGAAAATAAGGCCATTTAGAGTCATTAATGGCAGTTGCAAAGGCTTTTCTGAGTAGATATATGAGCTGTGTTGCCATAGCTTCTCAGATGACTTTGATCCCAGCTCGTCCATCTGGCTTCACGGCCTCACTCTTATTCCTCGCTCTCATCTAGGAGTCACAGTTTCAATGGGACGAGAAAAGTCGTTACTGTCACTCTGGATCTTACAGGTACTGCACAGGCTTAGCTGACCCTTAATTTGCCTTCTGACTATCAACTGTCAACATGTGAAGCATGGATAGTCCCCCTCCAAGTTCTCAGAGACGAGTCTTGCTATGAAAACGTGCACCTCAATTCCTTGTTACCCAGGGCCTGGGGAAATGCAAAGCTGATGTGCAGTAAAAGCAGCTACACCAGCAGCATACCACTTTATGTCAATAAGGCTTGGCATTTTAAATGAAGTCATACCTCTTCCGTGTGCATTTGCAGGACTCCTGCGTGTTTAATTCCAAAGAAACGATAGTTTCCTTTGTAAATTTAAATATTTCTCTTAATTTATAATGCTTCACACCAGACATAGGGAAGACAGCCATGACAAGAACTACAGCAACAGCACCAATGTCAACAACACGCTTATAAGGACATCAGCATTAGGGGCGCATTATGTGGCAGATTGAAATTTCAGCATCTCTCCACTTCTCTCACCACGTCATCTCAGCCCTGTGCAGAGAGACTGGAAATTACCCCATGGGTTTGGCCTGCAGTATAGAAAACAGAGCCGTGGAAAAAACAAGGCAATCATCAAATTTCCAGTGTAGGCGGCAATCTGTCTGTTAGGTTTGCACACATACACATTATCGGGGCCTGCGAGTGCCTACAGGCAGTCTTACACAGAGCAGCTCGTGCCTATAAAACACAAAGGCACACCGGGTTCTCTTCTGTCTAATGCTTCGCAGTGAGCAGTAACTGAGCAGGACCCATCACGCAGTAACAAAGGCTGACATAAATACTTATTTGTGATTTTGTTCCCCATGGTTTTTATTCCACTGTGCAATTTGCATTACAACCGGATCCTAATTGTCCATTTTAGCAAGCAAAGAGCAATCTGATACAGATTATAATACATGAGGTGAAGCAGACACGTCACAAAATAACTGCTGCCAGCCAAGGGCAGCCTTCTTCTCTCGCAGGGTTTTGACATTGGCTGATTAAGCAACTGGGCAGTGCTGCCTGGAATTAACATGAGCTCAAGGAAAAAAAAAAGGAACAGGACAGTGGGAGCCTGCTCAGCAAAGCAGCAATGCCCCAGCCCCTTTCTTCCACGTTTCCTGGCAGTCCCAAGTATCTGGGGCACACAGCTCTGAGGTGGTGTAATGCTGCTCTCCTGGTGAAGGACCACCAGTGGCCCCATGGAGGAAATGCGATGCAGCCACCGTGTGTGTGCAGTGCTTCTGGGGCACAGAGAGCCTCGAAGGAGACGGGACATGGCCTGCTGGAGACCCTGAGATCTCCTGTAGGTGAGAGGTCTCCTGTATGTGAGAAAACCTCTGTATTCCCAGGGCTGCCAGTGCAGACTCATTGATTAGAAGGCAGGGCAGGAAATTAAATGAGGCAGGTGAATTAAAGCCAGACTTCACAGGCTGCATCTGTTCCTCCATTCCCTCTGGGTACAACACTGATGTAACTTCAAAAAGTAAATTTAGTGTTGAGGAAAGCTGCCAGACTGATGGCCCTGTAAACAGAAGCGCTTGATGCATCCACGAGGCGGGCAGAGGAGAGGAGCAGCACTGCAGCATGCCTCAGCCTGACTGCCCTGCTGGAGCACAGCAGCTGCCGCAGATGGCCCTGCCTGGGCTTGTCTTCTGCTCCTGCAGCTCAGGAAAAGCAGCTGGTTGAGAAGGCCTGGCTGCAGCTGCGACTAGAGGTGAATGCAGCAGCAAAGAGCAAACAGTAATCCTCTCGGTGATGCCCCAACAATAGGAGGATCCCAAAGGCAAACACTCCTGACAAGAAGAAAGCCCATCCATGGTGCAGCGCATGAAGTTGCAGATGTCTCCACCTTACGGTACACCCAGGCTGGCACGCAGATGGGAGCTTGCACACCCTTCAGCTTCAGTCCTTGGTCTTGTCCACACCTGTGTTCACAGAGAAAAAGGGAGACATCTATTTCAGAGCAGTTCTTACTATCGGCATCTTTCCTGGTATTTGTACATACAGCAACAGCCCTCTGCAGTCTGAAGAGCCTGGCTGTATTTTTTATGGACCTATATGAACAAAGAGAGTCAGGACATCTCACGTGAGACCTGTTTCACCACCTGAGTGGTGCTCAGAAGATTTGAAGCATGCCTCTGGTCCTTTGGAGACCCAATCTGCTTCTTGACCAGACTCAGGTAAACCCCAAAGGTCTAAATTACATTGTAAAATGTGTAGAAAGAGCTCACCTCTTCTGTGAGCTGCTGAATGGTGTGATCACAGCACTCAGCAATCACTGGGGAAGCCTGAAATTGAGGAGTAAGAGGCAGCGTAGGGGGATGGGCAGTAAAAGAAGCAGAGGGGGACAAGTGAGTAAGAGACAGGTGGTCCCACTGCCTTCCTGGTCCTCCCATCCCTGGGAGGTGGCATGGTCCTATCTGCAAAGCATGAAAAATCTCCTGAAGGAAAGAACAATAGTCAAAGAGAAAGAACAGTCAGCTCTTGTTCCTCAGAGCACAGCCTCTTTTCTTTTATATCTTGCACTGGATTATTTCATAGAGGGAAAAAAACAGAAACACCTCAAATAGATCCAGTTAGTTTTACCTCTTTTCATGCCATACCTGTGGCTGTTTGCAGGTGGTTTGCTTTTTTTCTTCTTTTTCCCACGTGATAAGATCCATCATTTGAAGGACAGCAACCAAACCAGCTCTTCTTGCTCTGAAGAAAGGCAGCAACTGCACTTAGAATAAAAGATTGTCAGGCAGATCTGAAGTGTCAATCAAAGCCTATCTCTGAAAAAAACATTATTCCAAGCAGCTCCACACACCACCACAGTTAATTTATTCTTTCCAGATATTCTCCTGAGCTGCAGAAAGACTTCCAGCACTGACCAAAGCTGCCAGCTGCAGGCACAAGGTGTTAGAGCAGAGACTGGGCAGAATTCTACTCAGGTCACTTTGCCTTCTGCAGAGCACACATCTGTGATCATCAGGACCAGAGAAGTAAATAGTGGCCTCCCAGACTCTGGGAGACAAATTGTACATTTTACCAGAAGACAGACATTAGTTTAGGGTTCTGTTGCTGAATGGGTCCCATCTTCAGTGGCATGCCTCCACTTTAATATTATTGTTAAATTTAAATTATTACTATGGCTGCACCTGGGCTGCGCAAGGCACTTTTCAGGCTCTCAGAAAAGCACTGGCTGTGCTCCAGAAGTCTCATTATGGCAGGACAGGCAGACATGGAGAGGCGCCGCATGGCGAAGTGGCAGCAATGCTGACCCACACACACCAGCACTGCGCTCCCAGCGTGTTGGGTGACCTTGGAAAGGTACATCCCTCCTTTTGTCCATCTCTGCTGCTTGGGCTGAAAGCTCCTCAGCTGTGCTCACCTCTCTTTGTCTATCCCAGAATCTCTTTCCATGCAAAGTCCAAGGAAATATGTGGGAAAATACTTGTTTGTAGGGAAAAGGGGGAAAAAAGACCTGGAAAATGAGAAACTCCATTTGCTATGGTGTTTCTTCAGATCATTTTCTTGTCACCAAAAAAAATCTGGAAAGGCATTTTCTTCGGCTGAGCAACAGAAAATGCAGGTTTAGGGGTTCAGTCCACAGTTGTTGATCACTAAAACTTTCTGGGGAATGTACTGTAGTGCTTAAAGAAACATTCATTCTGTCCTGAAAATAAGTTTAAACCTAAAAAGTGAGTTGTTCTGTCAGCAGGGGAACTGGTGAAACCCATTCACCTGATTTATGTATTACAACTGCTTTCTTTTCACTCCCTTTCTCGGTGCTCCCAATATCCCCAGGGCACCCTCATCCCCTCCCCAGCGAAGCCTGCAGCTCTCCCAGCAGCCTCCCGCCCTGCAGGCATGGCGCAGCACAGCACCACTTTGCAGAGAAGCACTGATTGAGCAGCCACTATCTAAATGCCAGCTGACCCGGCTGCTGCACCTCAAACCAGATAGGAGCAGAGATGCAATTACCTCTCCTGCAATAGGATATTAACTTAAATATCTGCCCTCTGTCCAGCTGCTGCTTCTTCACAAAAATTGCAGGAATCTTGGATGTGTGAGACCTCTTGCGCTCTGTCAAACTGGGCAGAATCAGGTCAGCTGGTTCAGGAGTTGGGGCACTGGCACAGAGGTAGGAGAACAACACAAGGAGGCTCACTGCTCTATAAGCTCCATCTCAAAATAAGGTCGTTTTGGTATAACAGTGTAGCCTTAATGTCAGGCAAGACAGTCCCCATTACAGCGACAAGCCAGCTTCTGTCCTTGGGATATATAAAGGCTGTCAAGCACCAGGACTGTTTTGAGTGCACTTAACACTTGTTTGCTGGACAGAGCTTTCAGCCTGGGATTCAGGGCCACACCACGTAGGAACTGCTCAGAAGCACAAACAGTCCCTACCCTGAGTCACTTACATTTCAGTGGACAAAGAGTGAGAGAAAAGGTACAACAAATTATCTCAGACTTGCACATAGGAAAACAAAGGCCAACTTACTGAGGAATCCTGCAAGGGGGTTGGAAGGAGGCTCAGATGTCAACCATTCCCATCAGAGGCCCTTAGCAAAGCCCACCTCAGCTCCTTCTTGCTTCACCATCCAGGCAGGACTTACCCTTTCAAGGGCATTTCACTCTGATTCATTGCCCTCAGGAGCTGAGTCAGCCTAACCCACGCTTCTCCTTGGGCAGCTTCGACCACATGGCTCGCTGATGAGGAAATGTTACTTGTAGTTGTTTGGGGGTTAATTATTCATAGACACTGTGCTTAAAACACGCAGAGCTGCTTTTGAACAGTCCTGGAGCTGGCGTGCAGGGAAGGACTTACCAGCGCCCGTGGCCACGCTGCGTTCCATGGTCAGGCTCCCTTCCATCTGCTTCCTTTCAGCTCCTGTCACGCTCCCCGTCTCCCATGGCTTTTGCTGTGCTCTTTGGCGTTATCTGCATAAGAAAAACGCAAATACTTGGAGCATTGTAGACATGCAATCAAAAATGGCATTTGCCCAAGGAGGCACTGACCCAGGTAGGGGTAGAATATAAACCTGATCCTCTGACAGGTTTCTTTTTCCAATCAACCTAAGCCACTTCCAGGGTTTCACACCTGCTTTTTGTTCTGCAGAAGTTGCCCTCACCCCTGCTTGTGACCATCTGCAGCTGCCTGGGAGCTTTTATCCCCAGAAGCAAAGCTCCTGGAAATCCGTTTTTCATGTCAGAACAGAGCAGCCCACAGCTTTAGGAGCACTTCAAGGATGTTTACAGTGAGACAGCTTGAGTTTCTCAAAGCATGCTCACCAGAGTGCATTAGCACTAAGCAGTGGTTTTCAGCCTTTCTGGGTTACGGTTCCATAAACATTTTCTGACAGGGGTACAGACCCCGCATCGAATACATAAGCTTAGCAAAAGTAGGATTACTTCCTAAGTTACTCTTCTGAAGATCCTTAGGAATCATCTAGGACAACCCCCTGGCGTCTCCAAAACAGAGGCTGAAGCTCTTGAAAATTTCTAGGGGTACTCTTCAGGGCCAGCATTTGCTTAGAGAGCTCATTATCGTGGCTTGGAATGCAACCAAATACCTGGGGCCCATAGGCAGCAGCTCTGCCAGGCACCAACCCGCCCTGCCGAGCCAGTAAGTGCAGGGCTGAGTCTCCTGATCCCTGTGAATTGTTCTTTCCAATTATGCAGACAAGAAACTGAGTTTGTGCTGCAAACACTTAATGCGAACTACAAGAAGCTCAAAGTTTATGAGGGGGCTTTCATTGGGTCCCAGCACAGGATGCTGCGGGACGGCCTCGGCTGATAATAACTGCTGTCTGGATTTCCTTCCAAAACACCACAACAACATTCATACTGCGGCACTTGGTTATTCAGTTGACATTTCAGGGGACTGTGGGCCAGAGGAGAGAGCATTTATCCCAGCTGGGTGAAACCCCCCTCTGATATGAATCAGCACAGCTACAAAGAAGTCCAGGAGACTGTGCCATATTACACCAGAAAATAACCTGTTTTAGAATATGCTTTCAAATCATTCATTTTTTGCGTGGAGCCAAGACAGACACCCCTTGCCACCATGGGACACCTGGTAGCTCAGTTTCATCTACTGAAATCCCATGCAACTGCACAGGGGAGGAATTCAGACCCTCTGGACTGTGTTCACTGGTGATGCAGCCCTTTGCTTTTGTTAAATGAACTTCATGAGCTCACCAACAGGCAACTGAGCTGAACACCAGTGCTGTTTTCTGGCCTGTGCTGTGCTGGGGCTCAGCAGAGACAACTGCAGTACTCCTTTCAGAACTTAAAAATCTTTTAACTGATTTCAGGAGTTTACACCAGTAGAGAGCTTGGCCATGAGTAATACACATAAATATTACTTTTAGCCACAGAGACGGAGAAGTCAGTCTCCCACCTGGCTGTTGCCTCAGTAACGCATCTAGGAGGATGTTTTTTAAGCCAGTGTTATTTATCCAGTAGATGGAAGCAGACCTGCTAAGGCCATACCAGGTCAACATATGTTTAAGCATGTGCTGAGGAACTTAATTAGCTCTCCCTGAGAAGAGAGACTCCCAGTGCTATTTAAAGGATCATTATCCTGATGTGAGATGCCTTGGAGCCTGCTGCTAAGTCTCAGCTTAAGACGGCAGGTCTGCAGTTGTATGGGAGTGGGACATCTCCCCTCCACGTGGAGGAGCAAGAGCTGAGCAACCCCAGGTGCTGCAAGGTCAGTGCAAGGAGCAGGCATCACAAAATCACTCTGAAATCCAGCTAAGGGATTTAATTCATGCCTGGACTGTAATGTTGGCTTTTTCAACGGGGTCAGACTGTGTAGACCCCATTATTTTTCTGATTTCCCTCTAGAGACCCAGCAGTATCTGCAGCAGCCTGTGATTCCAGGGAGAGTGAGAAGAAGTGACAGGACAGTAGAGTGCTGCAAGCCTGGAGTGAGCTATTGCTGAGTGTCCATGCAGAACATTGATCCTTATGCCATTGTAGGAGTCAAATGTAGGCAGCAGTTTCTTAGTATTGGCTAAACTGGACATTATGCAGGTGGCTCAGTCATAGCTTTCATGCCAAGTTATAATTTATGAGGCCAAAAATCATAGTCTGTACACTGAATGGCAATATGGGAATTAGCTGGGTTCCCCACAGATGGATGGTTCTGCTGTTCTGCCAGGAGGTAACTCCTT
The DNA here is from genome assembly GCF_016699485.2 of Gallus gallus. Lineage (NCBI taxonomy): Eukaryota > Metazoa > Chordata > Aves > Galliformes > Phasianidae > Gallus > Gallus gallus. The sequence continues at coordinate 4,900,807 of NC_052559.1, read as the reverse complement.
TGGACCTTTGGAAAGCTGGCTGAGCAGCATCTGAGAGCTAAGGCCGAGTCCCAAGCAAGTGAAGGCTCATGAAAGTAATGCTGCTCACCACGGTCAATGGGGCTGCATTGCAGAAGAGGGGGAATCCTGGATATGCTTATCTTGACCTAAGAGTGGCTTACATAGCACGTGGCACCTCGCTGTGCTCTGGGAACTCTCACGAGCCATTCCTAGATGAGTTGTTATGGTAACTGAGCTAATGCCCCGAGATGGATGTTTTCAGGTGGCTCCAGGCCAGAAATTCAACACCAAGAGATTCCAGATAATAGACTTCTGCTAAATTCAGTGCTGGCATCTACTTTATTTAACCTATTCACCAATGACTTACTGAACTCTATTCTCTGGGCAAACCATGTATGATGAAAATAGCTGCTTGGCCGCAATGAACTTTGTCTTTCAAAAGACTGAGGGGTTCCTATGTGCTTCAGCTGAGTCTGTGCCAGTAAAATAAGTGTGCCTGGGACTCTGCATTGAGAGGACAGCCAGTACTGAATGGCCATTGTTTTCATAGCAAATTCTTACCCTCCAAACCTGTGTGGTCACATCCAGATGGAACACATGGAGTGGACCAAAACACTCCAGCAGTGCAACAGAGAGCAGTCCTGGAACCGACTGATTCCTCAGCACTGAGCTTGTCTGACTGACTGCGGTCACACGCAAGAAGGGAGTGAAGTATGAAGGCGCTGTCGGTGTGCTTGGGCCTGTCCCATGTCCGGAGCCAGTGGAGCTGTGCATCCCATGCATCCTCAGGGACAGACAGCAACAGGTGCTCAGCGTGTCTGGGATTCACTTGGATCACTCTGGGATTCGCTTGGATCACTCGTTGCTGTCCTCTATTTGAAACAGCTCAAGAGGTCACGAAGCAAAAAGCCCGCATGGCTTACACGGTGAATCTGCTGCTCTGGGGCAATACCCTCACCTCACATCTAACATCCAAATGCAAACCATGAGCTCACCAACAAGGGGCAGACAGTGCCTTACAGCCGCTCCCAGCCCGGGGAGCCCTCATGGGCCGGTGCACGGAGCAGCAGGGCAGCTCTCTGCACAGCTCAGGAGGAGCCGCGCCAGTTTCAGGAACTCCCACATCCCCACGGGCCCGCCGAGCAGCTGCCTGGCGCTGGGACCTCGCGCCGCCTCCGCAGCGAGACAAACTGGTTCTGCCGTGGCGTGGTCCACAGTGCCAGCACTGATCGTGCCTCGGGCAGCTGGGACAGCCTGCTGCCTGCTCTCGTAGACGCTGCGGCATTTGTGCTGCATGGCTGCTATTTGCATGTTGAGGCTCCCAGGTGGTCTCCCCACCTGGACACAGATGGCTCCAACACTGCAGGCTGGCCCCAAGGCCACCAAGCTGGAGGGATTCTTCCTCTTCTTGTTCATTCACATTTCAGGTCTTGCCTTGCTTGTTTTGCCCACTTGGAAGCTGTGTTATTGCAATATGTAGCTCTCTAGGGCGGAAGCTGTTTTTTCCGCATGTTCTTTGCTAGGCTTCTACTGCAACAGGATTGCAATCTTAATCAGTGCAGCAGTAATGTGATTAACGAGCTTCTGCACAAGTGGGAATCGCATCCCCAGTGGATGTGATTTGCCCAGTTCTGGCCTGCCTGTGTGTTTTCTTGGGCTGAGGGGTTGTGTTGACTGAACTCCAGAACATCTTGCTCGAACTTTTGAGCACTAAGATCCAAACGAATTTCCAGCATGATCTGCTATGCTGATCCCTTTCCTGCCAAGCTGAAGTCTTAAGTGAATTTTTATGGCTAAGTTATAAACCCTAGAAAACATGAGCAAGAAGTAGAAATGCTGAGTTGGCCTTTGCTAAATGCCAATTATCTACGAAGGCATTAAGGGTGGGGAGATGAAAAATAGGGTCATTTTCATGTTTTCTCAAGTTTAAGTAAACTGTCTCATGAACCCCTTATAGGAACACATAGCAAACAGAGTGACCATTAATATTTATAGGCACGACACTGAGCTGCAGACCTTGGCAATCAGAGCAACTCCACTTTTGGGATTAATACAGCTCTGCTTGGCTGGCCTCTCAGTGCAAAACAGTAAGTAGGGACTCCACGATTTTCAGGGAGAACTTAAGAATAGATGCTGACCTTTGATGAAGGGGGCCCACACTTCACTGCATCGGTGAAACACTAAAACCAGCTCTTAAATCCTTGGGGCTGCTAGGTTCTCTGCTCCTGTGGCCTTTATTCCCCACGGTTTCCCACCATTGGTCAGATGATAAAGAGTAGTACATCCCACAGACACTACTGGAGCAACACAGAATGGGACCATGGAACAGTTTGGGTCAGAAGGGATCTTACAGACCATCCAGTGCCCACCCCTTGCCATGGGCAATGACACCTCCCTGTAGACCACGCTGCCTAAAGACGCATCCAGGCTGGGATGGGCACCTCCAGGGATGAGGCACCTCCAGCTCTTCTGGGCAGCCTGTGCCAGGGCCTCACCACTCTCTGAGTGAAGAATTTCTTCCTTATATGTAATCTAAATCTCCCCTTTTAGTTTAAATCCATTCTCCCTTGTCCTGTCACTGGAGGCCCCAGTAAAAAGTGTCCCCCCATCTTTTTCACAAGCCCCCTTTAAGTATTGAAAGGCTGCTCTGAGGACTCCCTGGAGTCTTCCCTTCTGGAGACTAAACAGCCAACATAGTTTTATAATACCTAAAGATCTGGTCCAATAATCTTAAGGCTTGAAATGGTGCTGTAGTCTCAGCTGCAATGCAGCACCTGCCTTCTCCCACCCTGTATTTCCTAATGCCCAGCTTAATTGATAGAGAGCGCCCTCAGAACCAGCCCTGCGTGCTGAGGATCTGGCAGGGTGCTGAGTCACGGAGGCTGCGCTCAGCCCAGGGCCGGGCACCGAGCGGGGTGCGGGCTGCTGCTGAGCCACACAGCACATCCCAGAGACAGCAAGTGGAGGCCGTGCTCTGTGGGTATCTCAGCCACCCCCTGGGCTGTTACAGAAAGGTATCCCCGGCAGCTGGGCACTTGGCAGTCATGACACACAAAATAATTTGGAAGTGGCCGAGGTTGTCATGGCCCAGTAATCCTTCATGTGCAATAACATAAGGAAAGACCTGAGTTAAGGGAGAGACTGACTGCCCACCACAGTGCTCCCAGCCATGGGAAAAGGAATAAGAGAATACACAGAGGTGCTTGCCTAGGAGCTGGGAATGTTTTGATGAAATTTAAGGCAAGAAAAAAACCCCACAACCACAACAACATTATAAATCCTGCTCCTTCTTTCTCATACTCACAAAAATTGAGCCCGAATGCTGAGTAAGAAGCTTTAAATTTTCCAAACTGAGCAAACTTTCAGAGATACCCTGAACTCAGCACACTGGGGTTGGGACCTCCTGCTGAGTTTTGCAATGCTACATTTAAACACTGTGGGTTTGTTTGCAGAATGTGGAAAGGTCCACAGCACATTATGGAGCATAAGCATGTGTGGTCCATCCGCTGACTCCCTCTGAATCCTGTCCTACAACAACAAATATATGTGCTCCTGCCATTAAAAACAAGGTGAAAACGAGGAGCTGTGCAAAGTTAATCAGAGAGCTGAAATGAGATGTTGGAGAAAGGGGCTGTGGGTGACGTGGGGTTTGCAGTCAGCTGAGCGATGTGAAATCTCTTGTATCTGCCTGAGCTCTGAAAGGAAATGCTTTATTAAATCTTCTTTGTGTGAGATTTCAAGCTGCCTCTGGACTGGAAAATAGGACCATTCCGTGTGGCATCTAATCAGAACTGAAGTATTTAGTGCAGGCTTTTCTGCAGAGCAGACTGATCAGCATAGACAAGTAACTCAGAAGTCTCAGCATTCAAAAAGCTGAATTAGACACAGTACATCTGTGGTCTGCTGTGCACTTCTCCTACACAGTATCCCCCAAAATGCTTCACAGAAGGAACCATGCAACAAGCCAGGCGTTGGGAAGGCAGCACAACAGGACATAAATGCACACCACTGAATCCTAACCAGCCAGAAGGTCTCAGCTCCATTATCTGCATTTGCATTCCCACGGACACGTAGGAGTTGCGATGACTGAAAAGATTCACTGAGTTTCCTTTCCACTGCCTGTCCTGGAAACCATTGGTGTCATTGCTTCGTGCTGAGATCTCACTGTGTTATGGGAAGCTGCAGCCTCTGACCATCTGTGTCCAGCACTCACGGGGCTTTGCTGTAAGCAGGTGGGTAGCTCACAGCTCTGCCCACCACAAACACTTGCAGAAAGTAAACACTAAAAAGAAATGGCAAGAGCCAGGCACCACAGTCAGAGGTGAGGACAAGGGAGGGGCTCCTGGAGCACCACCCTGTGTCACACAAGCTCCCTTTTGCACGTCTTCTCTCTCCCTCTGTGTTTGGCCACGTTTTCAGGAAAATGAGACCTGATCAGAGGCAGGAGAGGAAATATCAACCGGACTGCCTCGTCCTCAACCTCCCTTACTTCACATTTTAGCCTACCTGGAGCTGAGGAGGCTTAAATCTCACTCTGCCTGCTGGAAATCTCAGGGTTTGAGCTCCTGATCTGCTTTCTGCAAACTCCAATGGGAAAGCGTCCCATGGACTGAGATGTACAGAGCATTCCCCTTCCCTTGCACCGCCCCCGCTGCAGATGAACTCCTTGCCTACCTTTTGTTGCTGACAAGAAGCAGGACTGAGCCGTTCTGGATATTGGCTGCTTTCAAAGTCTCATGCTCTTCAAGCTGCCTGGAGTTGTAATAAAATGTTTTCTTCCAGGAAGTGACGCCCTCCCGTACTAGGTAAGCCCGTAGGTCCATCACTGTGTCTCTGGGCTTGACGGTCAGCGGCATCATCAGGTCCTCATCAGCCAAGTGCACCTTAATGTGGTACCTCTTCCAGCGAGAAAGGCTTCTTCGCAGTGTGTCCATCCTCTCCGGCTCACCAGCGACGGTGTGGCAGAGAGGAGCATCCAGCTGGGAGGCAGGCAGAGCAGGGATGTGGCTCTGAAGAGGCTGTCTGCAGTGCACAGCTTAAAATGTCCTGCCAAACCTGTTCCTCCCAGTTGCTGCGCTGCATGCTTCACATTCCAGGGAAGAGCTCACCTGGCTCCAAGAGAGCATTGGCTGGGAAATGCCTCCATGAATCATTTCCACGCACCTCTAAATCCCATAATAATTACTGTGTCCTCACAAAGTGCTCTTCATTCCAATGGGTCTCAGAGGACTTTAAAGATGGATCTCTATAGCCATTAGAAATGTGGGTGCGTTTGAGAAATGAATGGGTTTAGTAACCTCATGTCTGCTGTTCTCAAAAGCTACCAACTGTGGGATAGCTCAGTTCAAAAAGCAGACATTGAGGAACCTCTCAGCTATTTAACATAACCATTTTAATAGAGAAAAATACTCTGCACAGTGAAAACTTCCTCATGGGGGAGAGCCACAGCACATGGGAGGACACTGAGAGCCCGGCTGGTGTGAACTGCAGTGCTGTTTTGCCCTAGGAGATCTGTATTGTAGGAGAATGAGCTGGGACCCTCCAAAAAGGGTAGGATTCATTCATTGCTTCTCATACCATCACAGGTCTGGTACTGACTCACACAGCTCCTTGGTGGTTCATCAGCTTGATTTCCTGTCCCTCACAGATCTCTGCCTAATTGAAGTATTGCTCGTATCCTCCTCTGACACGTGAGCAGAAATAGCATCACGGGGCTGCAGGCTCACCATGCAGAAAGGCGACAGCAGAGGCCTCGGGAGCAAGCACTGCTTCAGTAGATGCAGTGATACCTCCAAAAGGAAGGAAGCGATGCCCGCCCCAGGAGCTGGCTGTAATTGGACGATCCCGCAAGGCAGACTCTGGCAGTCAGAAGATGATACTTCAGAGCAAACATCATCAAGATAAGGAAGTCTTTTTTTTTTTCTTTTTTTCAAAAAGATCAAGTCACTCTTATCTTGTAGGTAATTTCCTGCAGCCCATATTACAGGAATTAATTCCCTCATCCATTCTTCTCAACACAGACTGGTATTTTCAGACCAAAGTACTGCAAGATAGTTGTCCTAAGACACTGCTCTTCATTAAAAAGGGCATTTTCTTGCCTATTAGGTAGTGAAACAAATAGACAGATTTTCAGATATGGCAGCAGTCAGCTCCCATTGAGAACAGGAGATGTGTCCCCTCTCCCACTGAGAAACAAGAAGATTTCTGCCCATTTTTCTCACCCCTTTCTCTTTTCTCTCCCCAGTACATTATATGTTCACCAAGAACAGCAGCAAATGTCTTCAGCTATTCTACAGCCAATGGAGATTTCCCTGTGCACTTGAATGGAAATGAAGCTTCTGCTAGCAAGTGTTCCTTTCCAGATTCAGTCATTGTAAAGGTATGATCGTTTTGGTGGGGACTGGAATTCTTGAATCCTCACTCTGCCACTGAGTTGCAGCAAAGGCTTGAGATGAGCCATGTCATACCTTCATGCTCATTGTGTCATTGCTGCATGGTGTTAACACGTGTCCTTTAAGCACCTTGTGGGAAATAGGAACAGCTTTTAGCACAGTCATGCCCTCCTGCATGGCAGCATTTAAAAACTGAATGGATCTATAGATATATCAGTAATTTTATTGAAGACAGGACACCACCACCATTATTAGAGAGGAGAATCTGAGGCATAGAGCAGCTGTTAAAAAAAAAGTCAAAAGTTGGGCTCTTGTCCCCATGTCTAGGAATCTCAGTGAAAAGCTGCATTTTCAGAGAACTACAGAAGCCTGCAAATCTGGAGTGTGTTGCATCCTTCTCCATTGGGGTGACATTAACTCGAGGAGCCAAAATGTATCCCTGTTGTAACACCAGAGTCTCGGGGGTAAAGACAAGGTCTGATCCAATTCCCATTGCCATCCAAGGGCAGACTCTCATTGACGGCAGTCGGAACTGGATCACGCCCCAGACACGCTGAGGTCTAATGGCTCCAGCCAACAGAATTTGCCCAGTGAGTGCCAAGGGAAGCATAAGGCATTCTTATTTCGGCAGAGCCCGTCTGGTGTCAGCGAGTCCATCAGCTCCATTCTTCTCGCATACATGACAGCCTGACAGCTGCCAGATACCTCCCTCAGACACCTTTCAGACGGCTCCTGTTTATTTTTAGGACAGCTCTTTCCAGATAAGGCTCAGATGTGTATAATTACATAGAAAGTGGGGATGATCACAAAAAGGAAAACACAGCAGTGATTAGTTTTATTATTTCTTTGTTTACGGTGCAATTGCAAACTTTCTCATGTATCCCTGCCCCCCGTGTTGGGACCACTCCTTTCAAAAAGAGAGGTGATGTTTTAGCCTGTGAAAGCCAGGAGAAGGCGAGGCATAGCAGTGAAGTCAGCTTATGAAATATTGAAGCAGTGAAACCCTCACTGGAACACGTGAATGGCTAATGCCAGTTCCAATTAATTTTGAATTTTTCATTAAACCATTATTAAAAGCAAGAGGACAGAAGAAATAAGGGAAATTGACTTGGGCAGTATATTAAGTACCTTAGTTTTGCTGGAGGATGTTTTATTATCTGTCCAAAGCAATTATTTCACAAGCTCCTGACGGTTTGTGGGCTAAACAGAAGTGCGGGATGAAGTTCTAGATGGTCTTTTCTTAAAGTTATTTTAATCCTCATCGTCTGCTCTGCCCTAATTGGGCGATATCTCTGGCATGTCATATCTGGAGGACAAGACATGGAGTCAGAGTTCTGAGAATCTGCAATAATGTGTCGCCCTGGCATTATTTACAAATCAAATAAAAACCTATTGACTTAGGCATTTCCTCATATTGAGGGCAAACAGAAAATGTGCAAACACTTGAGAAACATTCATTAGGAAAGCCTCAAAAGCCATTTAAAACCTAGGTGGGCTATGATTTTTTTTTTAAGGACTAAAGCAACAGCATTTAATAAAACGCCTCCTCCTCTGCTCTCCTCCTCTATACTCCATTGACTACAGCAAAAGAGAAACACCAGCTTAAATTAGGTGCTTCATTAACATGTCTCTTGTTGGTTGAGGTAATCCTAGGCCTTATAATATCTTCTTATGCTACCAGAATAGAGACACATATTTCTTAGCCTTTTTTTTTTGGCAATGGCTGTGTTTTGCTACCTGCTGTGCAGCTGTCCTTGCAGAGGAGGACAGAAAAGTAGGATGTTTCTCAACGAGGGTAGAAAGGCTTCTCCATTTCTTGGTAGCAATCGTATGGAAATTGCAACATCTGGGAAAAATACAGCCCTGATTCCCCTGCCTGTAAGTCTTTGGGGAAAGCAGTCTGTTAGCCCTGCTCTTTCAGGTAAGGGAGATACTTTGCTGATTCCTGGTGCCACCTGATCCCAGCACTCACAGTAAAGCTGAAAACTTTACTACTTTTCCTCTGTTTGCTTAGGGTGAGTTTGTGGTTAGAAAGACAGAAAACAAGGGATGAGGCATTAGAGATGACTGGTCAGGTTTACCATGTTGCGCCTGCAGCTGTGTGTCACTAGGTACCAAAGGAGAGTTTTGTGTTAAATTTTCCCATGTTCCTGATCCTGTGGGAGAGCACAGTCTCTATGCTATGATTGCTCTCCTGCTTCATTACTCAGCAGTGCAGAAGGAGGTGCAGTGGTGTGAGCTCTGAGGCCACATTGGCTGCTGAGGAGCACGGAGCCGGGAAGAGTTCACTCGCTGACAGTGAATCCCAAGGTTTGACAGTGATAACCTACAGCTAGAAATCTCCAGTCCGAAATGCAGCCTGCCACTTAATTCATCCAGTGCTCCTCATATCTTGGGTAATGGGGCAGCTTAAGGTGCTGGTATTTGTATTCCTGAAATACCCAGAGGCCCCAACTAGAGCTGTACCACCATCTGCCAAGTGCTTTGCAGATAAGAAGGATGAGTAAGGCCTTTTCTATCACCCAACGCTTGGTTATAAAATGACTGGGCTCACTTTAGATGTCAAGATACATCTACAGCAAATGAACAAAGAGCTAATAAATGATTAATAAATGCTTTGAAAAATAGCTAATTAAATGCAACAGCATTTTAGAGTGCAATGGAAAAGCACAAAACATGTAAGCTCAAGCGATAACACTTCTTCTGATATAACTTATCTACAGCATACTGCTCACATCTGCAAGAGTGCTTAGAAATACTATTAACATCTTATGCACCAGGAATAAAGAGAGCCCTTCTGTAAAGGAGGAGCAATTCTCTCCTCAGGATAAGGGCAAATTCCTCATTGTTTAGGCCATTTAAATTCCAGAAAAACTAGAAGGTGCTTGTAGTAACACATACTGGGAGATGTGAGTGATGAGGGCAAGCTGACAGTCTTTGCGTTCACCCTGCCCTGTTATCTGCCCGTCACGTCACAGGGTGCTGTGCTCCCAGGCCAGACATCCTCTCTGTTCCACTGGATTCCCATCCACCATCTCCCATTCTTGGCTGGCAAGGGGAAAATGCCTTTTCATCCTGCCCTGCTCCAGACAACAGTCAGGAGCTCTCCATCTGCTCCAGCAGGATAACAGATTTTTTTTTAAATGTCACAAAAAGGGGGGTTAATCCTGGTTGCATCCTCGCTGGTACAAACAAGGATTTCTACCACTAACACTGCTGAAGTTACCAAGCCTGACAGATCCTGCTGCAGTGTCTGTATTTGACTCCAAAAGGCCCCACAACTTCCCTTGCTTGCTGCCCTGCATCAATATTGCATTGGTGGGGGCTGCTGGACTCTGGGATGGGAGTTCAAATAGGTGTCAGAAAAAGCTGTGTATCTTCAGCTTTGAAGGAGCAAACTTGCCTGGGTTTGGAACTGCGAGTTTTCTGAGTGTAAGTTGGATGTGAGCTGGTGACATTTTCTGGCGGAAAAGGGAAATGTGAAGGAAAAGAATAAAAAAACGGTAACGCACATGTTAAATGAACCAGTCAGCTGCAAACAATGGAAAGCTGAAAAATGGATATGGGGGAAAGCATTTTGCGGTGTAGTTATTTCTTGCTGCAGTTCTTTATAACGTCCCAGATGGGAGATTCATGACCCTAGGAAGCAGTCTGTATGCTCCAGGGTTTGGCCTGCGGCAGCCCATGACTCACCCGCCTGCCAGGTTTGGCAGTAAGCTGAGAAACAAGCAAGATAGCAAAATGTCTTGTGGAAACAGCAAAACAAGAGATGAATTAACTGCTGGAAGAGTGAAAAAACAAACCTCTGTGCACAAAGGGGGGCCCTCAATATGGAGAGCAAGCACTCATGCCACTGGGGACTCCAGAGGAGCCGGCCTCCCAGGCAGCCAGCTCCATTTGTTTGTAGGCAAAACAAATCCAGGATGCTTCAGTCTTAAATGGTGAAGTAGGTGGAAACAGAAGATTTGAGGTTCTACCCACCAGCAGCAAGATGGTTTTCCAGGGGCTCAAGGAAGGAAGATTTGTGGATCTACATTGCCATCTAATGGCAAGGAGGAGCTTAAAGCTTTCAGTACTACCCAGAAACTGGCTATAATAGCAGTAACGGAGGATGGCATGGTCTACAGTGATTATTAGCCTTTGGTCCAAAGGAAAATCCTTCTCTGCAACAGAATGGTGGTCCCCAGTGAAGGCAGTACAGCTATCCCAGGTAAGGGAAGGGTAACAAAGGGTACCAAAGCCTTGGGATCGAGGCTGCTGATTCTTCCTCTTCTGGTATCTACTCCAGTCTGTTTGCCAGGAACATGAACATCGAGTGGGATTTCTTTCCCCTGGTGTACCACATGTTGCAATGGACAGGCTTCCCAAGCAGGTGCACATTTTGGGTGCTGAATGAATCCTGTCATCGTATTCAAAACACTTCACTCAGCATCTCAGGTGTTCAGGACCCTGCTGAAAAATATAGATAACCAGGATTAGATAAGAAAAGAGGTATATTCTTGGATATAGGCTCAGGAAGGATAGATCTGTCTTTTTGGTCACACCTAGCCCAGCATCTTGTCTACATCAGTGCTGAGTAATGGATACATAACAAGAAAGTATCAGAAAGACGATATCACAGGTTGATACTACCCTGCCTTATCCTTCATGCTGAGAGACAGCCCTGCAGGGAAATCCTACAAAGAAAATTCAGTGAGATGTGAGATGTTATGGATTTTGTCATTTCTAACTGAACATTTAAACAGAGGTGACAGGAAGAGACAAGTTTGATGTTCATTCTAGTACCACCTTCATTACAGTGTGCTGCTAATGATGCACCATATTATATAGTTCCTATAACAGAAAATTTACAAGAGAGAATTGACTATTAAGAGATAATTTCATTAAGAAACCAAAGGAAACTTGAGAAAGGATTGTCAGCAGCCACTTCCTTCAACTTTGACACACTTCTAGTCTTGACACGTGTACATATGAAGAGGAGTTGGAACTTACTGGATGTGCAAGAGAGGAAGGTGATATACAATGCCCAGTAGTTTCAGATGGAGCAGGATTTTGGGGGAGAGACTGGGGATATAAAGTGTCTGCTCCTTCCACATGGGCAAATGGGTCATGGTGTTCATTCCAAGTAAATTCTGGAAAAAAAAAAAAATCAGAGTAGGGACTGAGAGTACTGAAAAAATTGACTTCAGTCCACAGGACCAAAAGGGCCACCCCTGTCTGTTACAATGCCTGTTGTGACATGCTTCCCACACAGTGTGCTGCCAAAGAAATGAGCACAGTGTCGAACCATCCAGCTTCATTTCCTTCTGGTACCCTCTCCTATTTACACATGATCTTGCCAAGCCTTGCTAGGCCTAAACAATCCTGCTGAAAGAAGAGGGATAAACAAGGGATCTCAGCCTATTGAACATGCTCCCGCTCAATAAATACATGGCTGGGAAGGCTTTTTCCTTTCTTGGTTGCTCACCACTTCACAAGTTAAAGACAGCCAGAGGCTGAGGGACCACGGAGCATTTTTCAGGTATTTCTCTCCAGTTTGTGACGCAGGGAGGGAAAGAAGGGAATGAACCTGGTTGAAGGACTGTACGAGATGATTTGTTCCTCGATGTTCCTTAATAAAATGGCTCTGAGTCATGCTACTGAGTTGATCAGAAAAATATTCTTCCTGTAGTAGAAACACAGCAGCAAAAGAGCCTTGTTGAGTGTTCAGTTCTGAGTGCTCAGCCCCACATCTGAGCCTGCAGCGGGAGAAGGGCAGCTGGGCTGGCTGGAAAGCCTCCTCTGCACCCTCAGCAGTTGGAAGCTACGCAGAGGCTGCAAGAGCCGTCGCAGAAGCAGCCTGAAGCCTGCCAAAGGCTACGTGCAGCTGCAGACCCAGGGAAAGGCGTGCGTGGTCTTGCAGCTGCCTCCATGGTACGCGTTCCCAGAGGTGCTGGGTCAGGTGGGGTGAGCACCGACCTCCCCCGCTTTCTCCTCCACTCAACTCGTTTCCAAAGCTGCACCCCAAAACCTGTCTCTTCAGAAAGGAACTACAAACAAAGCCTGCAGCACACCCGCCCCGTGTGGAGCCTGAAGGAGGCACAGAGCACAGCCAACCCCACTGAATGCAGAGCAGCAGCCTGTGAGCTGCAGCAGTGGAAAAAAAGCTACTGAAGATACACATTGCTCCAAAGAGAGCTAGCAGAGATTGGCCGAAGAACAGGGACACTGCGATGGTGGCTGCCTGGACACTGCACGTGTCCTCAGCGCTGCCTGGGGCTGCGCAGCCCACTGCCCTCCTGGCTGAGCCCGGGGGGTGCCATGACAGCACCTTTCTTACTGAGAGAGGCTGAGGGAGTCGGGCTTGTCCAGCTCAGAGAGGGACCTCCCTTCAGTGCTGTAAGGGAGTTTGTGGGCTGGAAGTGGAGAGACTGTACACGGTCTGATAGCACTGACATGACAAGGGGAAGTGGAATTGTACACCCAGAGGGCAGTGAGGCCCCGGCACTGCCCAGAGCTGCGGGCGCCCCGTGGCCACGGATGGACCCCGGCAGTACGAGCTGGGGGCAGCCAGCCCACGGCACGGGTTGGAACTAAATCTCTGAGCTCCCTTCTGACATAAACCATCCTATGATTCTGCGGTGAGCAGCGCTGCCGTGGGCTCCCGACACCAATCCTGCCGGCTCAGCACACCGGGCCACGAGCAGCACCGCCCCCGGGCCGCGCCGCTGCGCGGGTGGGAGAGGAGCGCACAGCGCTCTGGGAGCTGTAGTCCCCCCCACACACCCCTCCCCGCCGCCATCTTGGCGCCCCCTGAACACCGCCCCCGCGGCGCTCCCCGGCCGCCATCTTGGGTCGGGGGCGAAGCCGCCCTCATGAGGCAGCGGCGAGGTGGAGGGTTTGCATTTTGTACCAGTGAAAGCGTTGCTTTTATTTAGAATTGAAAGAGCTGAGAATCCCTCACAAAAAGCAAGCTGAGCAGGCCTGGTGGTGCCTGTGAGGTTCTGGCTTTGCTTGTGGGTGTTGTGAGGTGTTTGCCTCATGTCAGTTCTGTATCAAGCTTAGGTTAATAAAGGCCTTTGGTCGTCGTCAGCTCCCCCCACCCCCTGAGGTATCTCCTGAAGGCCCTTCCATGCTTTGTTCGTTTTGTTTTGTAATGTGTGGATTTATTTTGCAGGAATCCAAAGATCCTTTTTACAAAGATCCTCCTCGCTGTTGTGCCTGGAGGAGCCAGGCCGTGCCCCACATCCATGGGGCTGCTCCATTGCTCTGCAAATGCTGGGCAGTGCTAACAAGCTTTCCTTCAAGCATATGCTCAGATGTCAACACTTCTGCTTTGTCAGAAGCTTAAAAATGGAAACAGTGTTCTCTTTAAGAAAACAGGACCCAAATAAGGAGATGATGGAGTGGCGAGGATTCCTCTAGTGAGTCTGTTCCAGCTCATTCCTTACAAAGGCTGCGTGTGAAAGATAGAGGCCCACAGATCTGGGTTTTGTCCAGGGGTCTCCAGGTTTAAAGCTCCCTACAGCCACTTCAGCTCAGTTTCCCTGTGACTCGGCTGGGCACGACTTCTTTCTCTGCCCCAAAAACATAAAGCTTTTCTCTTCAGAACTTTTTTGGTTGCGTGACAAACTCAGCCTATCCTTTAGCAAAAATGGAAGCTATCAAGAAAAAGATGCAGATGTTGAAGCTGGACAAGGAGAATGCAATTGATAGAGCAGAGCAGGCTGAAACGGATAAGAAGGCAGCTGAGGACAAATGCAAACAGGCAAGTAGAAATCAAATCACTGATTGTGCACGTGTTGTGGAAATCGGTGTAATGAAGTACTATGCTGCACTCTGATTCAGAAAACATCATTTGAATTGGAGTTTCCCATTAATCTGTTTTGAATCTTTTGCCTATTTATGATGTTAAACTCGTACAGCCGCTGCTAGGTATTAATAATCTTTTCTTCCGTCTTTGCAAAACTAGCACTAGCTACAGATTTTTAAGACTATTTTGTCTCAGTTTTCTTAAATCATACATAATTGCTTTAATTTTCTTTTGCTCGTGATTCCACTGAAAAGACATTAAAAACTTAAAATCAAAGCTGTAGATTGAACACCTGTAGGAACAGAGTTAATGCTGTCTGAAGTCAGCTGTGGCTGACATTAATTGAGCCTCTCCTTGAAGTGAATTAATGAAGTTCTGCTGACTTGTCTGTGGTCCTGCAGTGCCCTTGGAGGTGCCTGCTGCGACTCGCTAGTAGGTGTGCTGTGTTACTGATTTGTCAGCAATGATCAGAAATATCTTAATTTGAAAGCGCTAATTTTAATTGAATTATACAGATAGCATTTGCGTATTCTATTGTTTTTCATTGTTCTTTATTCTGGGTGCCTACCTCAACTCTGAGCTGTAACACTTTCAGAATGATCTTTAAATGTTTTCTCACCACGTTCCAATTTGTTACAGAGCTTATAAAAAAAAATGCTCATATCTTTTTATATTCTCTAAATGTGTTTCTTTCTGCTACCTCTTCCAGATTGCCATGTGCATTATTATTTGGCCAAGTGTTTCTTCTGTCCAATCTGAGATCTTTGGGTGATATAATTACATTTTTAATTGGCCAACCGTGCAGCTGAAGCACCGCAAAAAAAAAAAAAAGTTTCCAAAAGGATCAGCTGCTGCCACCTTCCCGCTCCACCCCAGCTCACAGAAAGCGCCTCATCTCTTTGTTGCACTCAGAGCTGCTCCAGGCTCCACGCAGCACCACGTGAACGCGGTCGCTGTTTCTTCCATAGCCTGAGAGGTGCTGCTCAGATGTGGTTCTGCTGGGCCACACTGATCCCCTTACTGCACTCATAACAGCCCCAGCAGATGGTTACTCAGAGCCGTTAGTGGTGATAGAATGCTCAGCCCTCCTTTGCATGTAGTTAGCAAAGGTGACTTCCTACAGACTGAACAGCATGTCTTCGGGAACTGTTAAGTATGAGGGTAGTCTGCAATAAAAAGCAACAAAGAGAAAATAAGGCTTTGATCTTTCTTCTCTTTTCTGAATTGTCCCCAATTTTTCACCTCTTTTATTAGATTTTTAATACAGACACACACACCGTGGTAAGGATTTTAATGTCATACACGAAGGAAGCACCACTTCTCCTGCCTGCTGTTCCCTGCTGAAGCATCCAGGGGAGCGTGTTCAGTTCTCTCACGCTGTGGTTACTCTGAATAAAAGTACAGCAGTGTAATGGTGTTGAAGAACAGCTTGCTGCCAGGAATGCTGGTAAAGCTGTTCTTGATGCTAGAGTGAAGAACATACACATACTGAAACATAAACTGTTTTGAGTGAACTGTTTTGGCAGTCTAAATTTAGGTGAAAGCAGAGTCAAATGGTTAAATCAGTTTTCTCTACGGACTGAACTGCTTTGTATTGCAAATGGAAGGCGGGAGCAGATGGGCTGCAGGCGCACCCTTATCAGCAGCAGCTCCTGATAATGCAAATTCCTGGGGAGCGTGAGGCACTTTGTCATTAACCGTTCTCCCTGCAGGTTATAAATAGTTCGGTGTAGTGCACAGTATGGATTTATATGGTGTGGGACGGAGGGCACCTTGCTGGCCGGGTTGGAACAGGAATGGTGGAGGTTGGGGTGTTTGGGGGCCGTCTGACGCCCCCTGCACACAGCAGTGGGCAGTGCAGCGCGTTGTGGCTGTGATGTGCAGAGCTGCAGCAGGAATGGCCGCCCCTCCTTTCTTACAACTGTACCACAATCAGAGTTTCCTAACAGGCCATGAGTAGTTCTGTCACAATGAGCACAAGGATGTAATTTTAAAACACTGTACAATACGCTGCAGAACTTTGCAGGATGTTGTGGAGTCCAAAACAGAAATGAGGTGTAAAGGGGACGATGCCAAGTTCTGTATTGAGCCACATCCTGTGCTCAGTGGCAGCGGATGCTGCCGTACGGACAGCATGGTTTTAATCATCCTCCCTGGGATCCGCTGCCAGGCAGACACTGCAGGCCCTGGGTGTGCTGCGGCTCCGTTATATGAAAGCTAACAGGGAGAAGTTTTAGCCACGTCTCAGTGGCAGCATGTCCAAATCCCTTTCTTTTCTCTTGAAAGGTCGAGGATGAGCTGGTAGCTCTGCAGAAGAAGTTGAAAGGAACTGAAGATGAGCTGGATAAATACTCCGAGGCTCTGAAAGATGCCCAGGAAAAGCTGGAGCAGGCTGAAAAGAAGGCCACGGATGTATGTACCCGCAGCCGGCTGTGCTCGGCTCTGCTGTGTGTGTGTGGTACGGGGCTGGGGTGAATCACTGAGCGTTGTTTGTTGCAGTACCTCGGTCAGGGGATGGGAAAGCAGTGCTACGTTTCAGGTATGTCCGTCCGCTGCCCGCTGTGCTGCCCGCTCTGCATCCCGCGCTGCCGCAGCGGCACACGGCACTGCACGGGGCAGAGGGGCTGAGCGGGGAGAGACGGCCGTGGGAGGGACGGAGTTCTTCAGCAGACGCGAAACGTTCTCTATAAGCGAACGCTGCGGCGATGTTCCCGGGGCCCCGCTTGGCGCACGGCTCCGCTCGGCGCAGGGCTGCACCGCACCGCACCGCCACGCTCCGCTCCCCGCGCCCCGTAGCTGCCGGGCCCGGTTCCGCTCCTCCCGCGCCAGCACGGGCTCAGACGTGGCACGGAGCGGCCGTCCCCGGGCCGAGGATCGCCGCGGCGCCTTCGGCGTCCTCGGGCGGCCGGAGCTCCCGGGGTGCGGCTGTGCCGGAGCTCCCGCGCGCCGCTCCTCTGCTGACGTCACCACCCCACCTCCCGCCGCGTGACGTCATCGGCCCATTGAAAGGCGCGGGGCCGCGCGCCGCCACGTGCAGCACCGCGCGCCCTGCCCGCCGCGCCCATGGCCGCGCCGAGCTCCCTGGAAGCGGTGAAGAGGAAGATCCAATGCCTGCAGCAGCAGGCGGACGAGGCGGAGGATCGCGCCCAGGTCCTGCAGCGGGAGCTGGACCTGGAACGGGACCTGCGGGAGAAAGTGAGACCGCCGGCTGCCCGCTCGCCTCTCTCGGTCGCTCTCTCCGGGCTGCCCCGCTCCTTCCTTCCTGTCTCTGGCTCTCTCTCTGGCTGCGCCCGGTGCGCCCCGCACCTCGCCGCGCTCCGCTCTCCACCGCGGGCACCGCGCCGGGCTCGGGCTGCGGGCGGGGCGGCTGCTCGCTGGGAAAAAGCGCTGCATGACAACGGGCGCGGAGGTCCCGCCCCGGCGCCGCGCCGCTGGCTCAGGCACAGCTGGGAAATGTCCGAACTGCTGGAAAATAACTTTTCCCTCCCGGTTTTCCCAGAGAAATGGGAGCTCTCCAGCAGCGTGCCGCTCTCCCGGGGCCGGACAGCTGGTTTCACTTAGGTCTGTGTGCGATCGGCCTGCCCGGCATCTTCCTGCTGTTTTATCGCATGTCAGCGAGTTAGTTTTACCGTATAAGGAGCGCGGGCTGCGGCAGAGGTGGGGCCGGGCGGCTCCCGCGGGTCCGCTGCGCGGCTCTGGGATCGCGGGCAGTGAGAGCGGCCCGGCCGGAGCGAGAAGCGGCTGTGCTGCAGACCAGATGCCAGTGCTGCGTGAGCCATGCCGTGTGTGTAAACCCAGTAAGTTAAACACGGAGCGAACCAAAGGCCGGGCGGCTCGGGACCGGAATCGGGCGTCGGCTTCCAGCTGGGTCGGCTGCTGAGCTCCTCCCAACGTCTTTCCGAAAGGAAACCGCTTCCTCGGGCTGAGGAGCGGTTGGTAACTGCGGGGAGCTGCTGCACCACGGGAGTCGGCGCAGCCTTAACGAGGAGTGCCCTCGTGGGACCCACAGCCCCCAGCAGTGCTCTGTGAGGAGGATGGCACTGTTACGACGTGCTCAGGGTTAGGGAGACAGACACAGTGATTAGCTGAGCAATCCTGGCCATTATGAACGTATGGCTTTTCTCTTCAAATATGAAGCGATTAAAGGAGCCGTATCCTAATAAACACGATGCATTTATGAGCACTCGTTTGTTTGCGCTGTGCATAGGCAAAGCATCTCCATTTGTTACGTAGTGATCTTGGAACGAGCAGTTAACTACAGCTTGGCTTTCTGAATAATACAGACCTCATTCAGAACGGTTTGCTGCACCATTCCTTAAGTACCACAGGAAGTGGTGGCAAAGGAAAGGATTTATTTTCAGAACATATTTAATTTTGCCCTATTTCTGTTACAAAGAAGAGCTCCTCGCATTGCAGCCCGCCGTGCCCCGCTGAGCGGAAGGGCTGCATTTGCTGCTCATTGTGCAGGGTTGGTATCGTCACAGTCTGTGATGGAACCAAGAATTTACAACCCAACACGAAGGTTTTGGAACAAGCCATTACATTTAACTTTGAATTCTGCAGGTAGAACTGTCCGTTTAATCGGGGCTCAGTCCTTTGTTTTATGCCAGGAATGAGGAGTACCACCAAAAAAAAGAAGGGGGAAGCGCTGCTGTGTACCTTGACATTCCTGAGATGCCATTGCTTAAACAAACAAAAAGCGGGGAGAGAGGAGAAGGGTTTCAGAGCCGCTGTGCTGCAGAGGGGGGCAGCCGTGGGGCAGCGCGGGGCTCAGCTGCGGTGCTGTGTCTGCAGGCGGAAGGTGAGGTGGCGGCGCTCAACAGACGCATCCAGCTGGTGGAAGAGGAGCTGGATCGGGCCCAGGAGCGGCTGGCCACAGCCCTGCAGAAGCTGGAAGAGGCCGAAAAAGCGGCGGATGAGAGTGAGAGGTAACCTTCCCTTTGGCTCCCCTTTCTTTCTCTCTTCTTTCGTTCTGTCTTTCATTTTGTGTAAAGAATAAAATCAAATATACACAGAATATCCCAGCATCTACGTGTGCTAACGTGCATTACAGGGACTGAACTTGAGGTGCCTCTTTTTTTCTCTTTTATAGCTAAGTTGAGTGAGTAATTCTGTCAGCTTGGAGGAATGTGAGGGCTGGTCCTAATGGGGCCTTTTTTGGTTACAAATACTGAGTTCCACTTTGGGGCTTTTGATACAAAATTGCTAAAATGTTTCTACGGTCAGCCTGATTGCTTTGGCTTCTGCAGAGGAATGAAAGTCATTGAGAACAGAGCAATGAAAGATGAAGAAAAAATGGAAATTCAGGAAATGCAGCTGAAGGAGGCCAAGCACATCGCTGAGGAGGCCGACCGCAAATACGAAGAGGTGAGGAATGTGTAAATAAGGGAGCTGATAAAATGTATGGGAGAACCAAGAACAACTTGGTTGTTCTTTAATCATTTTAGGTATGTTTTTCACACTGTGATGGTACAACCTTAGAATGCTCCCAAAAAGGGGTAGTTTTAATTGTGACTTTCGCAGCATTGTAGGTATTTAATTCTCTGAAAACTGCAAAGTCTGACTTTGGGAAAAAGTGTGTCACATTTGTGCACAAACGTTCCACTGCGGGGTCAGCTCGGAAGGAAAGCACAGGGCGGGGTGCAGAGCAGAACGTGACTGCTGTGCTCTCCTCTCAGGTTGCCCGCAAGTTGGTGATTTTGGAGGGGGAGCTGGAAAGAGCTGAAGAGCGCGCAGAGGTGTCTGAAGTGTGAGTAGCTTTACACACCTGGAGGTGTACAGTGAAGGTTAAAACATCCCGTGGGAAAAATCTACGCATAGGGAAGCACACAGTGTGCTTGGGAATGGCTCTGTGCCCCATGCGCCCAACTTCCCACTTTCAAACTCAATATTTTAACCATATATTTTTAGACTTTTTGAAAGTAAAATTAAAGCACAACAGAGTGGTGACCTCTGCTTTTTTTTTTTCTTTTTGCCTGTAGTAAATGCAGTGACCTTGAAGAGGAGTTGAAGAATGTCACAAACAATCTGAAGTCTTTGGAAGCTCAATCTGAAAAGGTTGGTCCATTCAGTAACCTACAGAATGGGGACAGAGTCAAAACCCATAGTTAAAATGCACAGAAATACAAAGAAATTAAGAGGGGTTGCCTGCCTTCCTGTTCCAAGAGCCCTTCGATAATGCTGCACCACTTCTCTTTGCACATTCAGCTGTTTTGTGCTGCACAAGAAAATAAAGTCTAAATTGATGCATGAAGTGATTTGGACATCACCGGGTTCAGAGTGAAGGTACACAAATCAGTCTGAGATGTCTCAGAGAAGAGTGTGCAAAGTGTGTGTGCAGCTGTTGTAAAAAGGAAAGCAGTTGTAAAGAGATTGTGTTTCCATAATCATCAATTACTGCTGCAATTGCCCCTCAAGAGTGTGTATTGTTTCCACAGTACTCGGAAAAGGAAGATAAGTATGAAGAGGAAATCAAGATTCTCTCTGACAAGCTTAAAGAAGTGAGTCCTTCCCTCCCCAGGCTGCATTTCGGCGGCGTTTTTTAACAGCACTCAGTTATTCTATTTAATATTCCTAGGCTGAAACTCGTGCTGAGTTTGCTGAGAGAACAGTTGCCAAACTGGAAAAGTCCATTGATGATCTGGAAGGTATGAAATCACACATTCCTTTTCAAATGGGTGTTGTATTTTACTGGGAAAGGACAGAAGCATCCACCGGGTGGGCCGCACAGGGCCAGAGCTGCCTCACGGCCGGGGGCAGAATTGCTCTGGAAGAGGTTCTCTTGCAAAACCTTGTTAACAATCAACTTTTTTTGGCCAACTCACAAACACAGAATCTTAGGAACTATTTCAATTAGTAACAAAATCGTGATGCTATTTAGCCTGATGACTGAAAAATAACTGAGATTTAAAAACAAAAAGCATAAATGAAGTGTCTGACCTGGCGCTGCACGTTTCTACTTTCGCACTGCTGCTCACAGATCTGTTTTCTTCTTTTGTTTTCCCCTCCAACTGCTTTGGCTGTGCTGCCTTCTGCCTTCCTGCCCTCTGCTGTCCGCCTTTCCCTCCGGGCTGTTCTGTGCCCCTCCCGCTGACCCACACCTCTGCCGGTAGATGAGCTGTACGCTCAGAAGCTGAAGTACAAAGCAATCAGCGAGGAGCTCGACCACGCGCTCAATGATATGACCTCCCTGTAGTCTGCACCTCCTGGGGGTGCTCCATTTGCTGACCTCTTATGCTCTCCTGGTCTGTAATTCCTGCCGCTCTGTGCAGTCCTAAAGGCGACCCTTCAGTCTTCTCTGTAAGAACTGCGCTCAATAAAAGTCAGATACCTCTGCCTTTCAGCTTTTGGGCTTTCTTTCCTTATAATCCACCGAAAATACAGCAGTGACGGCACTGTAAGTAAATACGGCTCAGTGCCCGGGGGGCGCCGGGCAGCGCCTCATTAACTGAGAGCAGAGAGAAAAGGTTGTGTTTCCCTTGAATCTCACGGGGTGTTTTCAATTTAAGGACTAAAGCAGTACACTCCTGTCCGTTTTGAGTGCATTTGTTTCTCCCTTCTCACCAGACAAACTTGCTCAAGCAAAGGAGGAGAACCTGGGGCTGCACCAGACGCTGGACCAGACGCTAAACGAACTGAACTGTATATGACCCCGAGCGGAACCCCGCGGCCGGAAAACGTCAGCCGCCCTCAGCGCATCACCGCCCCCCTCCCTGCGCTCCGACAGGTGGAGCTCGGAGCGGTTCTGTACCCCGGACGGCGCCGCTCCCCCCGCGGCCGCCGCGCGCATTAAACGGTTTCTCGCAGTCCCGACGCTCCGCTCCGCTGCGCTCCTTACGCCGCGCCGCCCCTCGGGTGACGTCACGACCCGGCACGTCACGTGGCGCTGCTCGCGCTTCCCGGCCCCTCCCTCCGGTCTCCACTAAACTCGCGCCGCTGCGCGCGCCTTCCGCCCGGGGCAGGAAGTGACGTCGCGCCGGGTACGCGCAGCTGTGCGCGCGGCCAATCACGCGGCCGCTTACGCCGCGAGCGGAGTCCAATGGAGCGGCGGCTCGGAGCTCCGCCTTCCGGGCTCGGCGGTGACGCGGCGTTCCGTTCGGCCAATCAGCGCGCTGCGGGCGGTGATGGGCAGCGGGTGCGGCCTGTGAGGCGGCGCAGGGGGCGGGCGGTCCCGCAGGGGCGGCGCCCGGGAACATGGCGAAGACGTACGACTATCTGTTCAAGCTGCTGCTCATCGGCGACTCGGGCGTGGGGAAGACGTGCG
This sequence comes from Gallus gallus, assembly GCF_016699485.2. Lineage (NCBI taxonomy): Eukaryota > Metazoa > Chordata > Aves > Galliformes > Phasianidae > Gallus > Gallus gallus. The sequence continues at coordinate 4,878,360 of NC_052559.1, read as the reverse complement.
CGCTCTTCCGCTTCTCCGAGGATGCCTTCAACGCCACCTTCATCTCCACTATCGGTGCGCGGGGACGAGCGGTGCTGCGGGCCGGGTGGTGGCGGGCAGTGCGGTGCGGGCCGCCTCGTTCTGCTCCGCTCCGCTCCGTCCGGGGCCGCTCCCGCGGCGCTCCCTGCGGGCGCTGAGGCGCTGCCGAACCCCGGCCGTGGGGCGGTCTCCGCTGCGCTCCTCGTGAGAAGGCGGCAAAGTCGGACCAGAGAAACCAGAGGGAGAACCGTTCGTTCGGTTCTCTGCAGAAATTAAAAGTAATTGAGTTGTTTCTCGTTCCAGGCATTGATTTTAAGATTAGAACTATCGAGCTAGATGGCAAGAGAATCAAGCTGCAGATATGGTAAGGCTCGTTTGTGAGTTACACACATCCGACAGCCGACTGTCGGTGCTGCAGCGTTGTGACGTTACTTCTGTGTGCAGTCGGCGGCAGCGTAAAAACAAAAGCAGTTTTAGTGCACGTGAACTGCAGTTGTGCTGTGAATGTCTGACGGCGCTGAGGTGGGAGCTGTGCGAGCCCCGCGTTCTGTCTGTTGCAGGGATACCGCCGGGCAGGAGCGATTCCGCACCATCACAACCGCGTACTACAGGGGAGCCATGGTAGGAGCGCACGGCGCGGCGCGGGTGGTTCGGCTCCCGGCGGATCAGCGCGGCCTGCGGTGCTGCGGTGCTGCAGGCGTTGCTGCCCCGAGCTTGGCTGAGTGCCGGGGCTGTGCTGGGTGCTGGGAGGGCCCGGGGCAGACGGCCGCCGTGACTCACTGTGAGCTCACACCCATCGCTGCGTCTGGCAAAACGCGCTGATGTTCCGGGTTGTGCTGAAACAGCTCTTCTTTATCGGCTTTAAGGCGCTCCTTTGTCTTACAGACAGCTCTTTAGCTGTTCCTTATACTGATGATAGCAGAAACAAGTATCTGTCTCCTTATTCCTTAGGGCATTATGTTGGTCTATGACATCACCAATGAAAAGTCTTTTGAAAATATTCGGAACTGGGTCAGGAACATTGAAGAGGTAATTTCCCTCTTTACCTTTCCCTATTAAAGGTGCTGCTTCTCCCTCCAAAAGCAGTTAGAAATTAAATACTGCAGAAATGTTTCTTTCAAATTCAGAGTAAGTAGAAAATAAATGAAAATCAGGAATAACCGCTGGAATGCAGCTTTTGATTTTGTTTCCCTGGCACAAGTGAGCTCAGAGCTGGCGGTGCGCGGGGCGCTCACACAGCACTCAGTGCCTGCAGTGCAGTGCTGGGATCAGATGCTGTACAAGAGAGTGCTTAGCACCAACGTATCCATTTTAAGTTCTTGTTGGACACCTCATCTTTTGACAGTACTTATAAGGCATATGCAGAAGTCTTTTCTTTCATCTGTTTCTATCTCAGCATGCCTCTCCAGACGTCGAAAAAATGATCCTTGGGAACAAATGTGACGCAAATGACAAAAGACAAGTTTCTAGAGAGCAAGGGGAGAAGGTGAGTGTCACAGACTGCACCCCATCCTGCTGCGCCCAGGTGCTGAGGGTGAAGGCAGTACGTAGAGGTTGGTGCTCCCCGGGGTGATTGGTGTCTGTAAAGCCTGCTGAGTTCCTTCCTGCCAGCACTGATGCAAAGCGCAATTGCTGCCTGAGCAGAAGCAGTCTGTGCTGCAGCCTCAGGAGAACCTGATCTGAAGTAATAGTGATGCAGTGCTTCTAAGAGAACTGAGGCGTGGTGATGCTCCCTCTCGGATTTAATCTTTATCCACTTTGTCGTGAGCTGAGCAATGAGGTCCTCTTTATGAATATTAAGATACCTTTTATTCATTAAATTTCCACTGTTGAAGCAGTCATTACTATCATTTCCTGGTTTGCGTATAAGGTTTGATGCAGTAAATGCACCTCCTGCCCCCACGGTGTCCCCACTTTAAGGAGTGCTGACTGAGAACCGTCAGAGCGTAACAGCAGCATTCAGTATTGTGGCTGTGCTTCCTGAGTGGTACTTCTGAGTGGAGCTATTGAATGTTTCCCAAGCTGTAGTTGCAAAATATTTCCCCAGTCCAATAAAAAGATGAGTCTGTTTAGAATGGTGGTGGATTATCTGGCTGAGATGTGTTAGATGCAGAGTAACTGGCTGAATCCTCTTCTTAGCCAAAGAAAGAAAATCATTTAGGAATGGCCCTTTTTGGTAGACAAAGGTAGACAGGATTGTTTTATCTGTAGAGAAACAATCTCTACAGTAGAAAATGTACTTCTGTGTGCCACAGACATTACAAACTGACAAGGTATCTGTTAAAAATATATGTATATATTTAAAGACGAAGGAGCAGATGAAAATGTGTGCAAAGTATGAAACAGAAGAACAAAATCCAGTAAGAATAGATGCCAGAAGCAATGCAGTTCAGTTCCTGATTTGTGGAGGAGATGCTGTGCTGTCCATTACATTTATGGCTATTCCTGCAGCCACCCAACTAACACAAAACCTGCTTTTGTTCAGCTTGCAGCGAGTTTTGGAATTAAATTCATGGAGACCAGCGCAAAAGCAAATATAAACATAGAGAATGTAAGTACTGCAACCTTTCTCTTGTAGTTATTGTCCTATAACGTGTGCAGATAAGCAGTAGGAACAGTTGCCCATCCTGACTGGATGTGAAACTCAACTGCTGATACTTCACATAGGCTATTAAAGTCATGAGGGCAGATTATTATAAAACAAAGCTGTTAAGAGTGTTTTATTAACTGTATTCCTTCAACTGTTTTCCTTATTACAGGCATTTTTCACTCTTGCCAGAGATATCAAAGCAAAAATGGACAAGAAGTTGGTAAGTGACTTCTACTTAGGCTAAGTTGTATTTAAACGGAGAGGAAGAAACGTAAGAATTAACACCAAGAGCTGCATCACAGCAAATGGTCTCTCGTGGTCTGACTGGAATGCACTGAAGGTCATAGAGGTTTGTTTTTAGGTTCAGTGAGCTGTGCTCTGCCCGTGGCATATAAACCATTGTGTCTGCATGTCAGGAATCAGCTGCAGTGGTTGATCTTCTCTGAACAAAATTCTTCTATGTGTTTTTTAGAAAGCCACGTGAGTGGTAGAGCTGAGCTGCTTCACGGTATTTCTCGCTCCTGCAGTCTGGAAAAGTGAATTGTATGAGTTTTGAGTATGTCTCAAAATAGGAAGGTCTGCTTCCTGCTTTGTTGGCTTCATTTCATGAAGAAAATCAGATTGCTTCTACTTTTACTGACACCCTGAAGTATTCAGCACCAACCAAACATACCCTGTAATTTTTGTGGTCTCTGCTGACGTTGGTTTGATGGAAAGGAGAGCGGGCTCTGTACGTGTTGGTCAGAGCCAGAAGGAGGATGTGCAGCTCTCTGACTTTTCACAGAGGCTGATGCAAATGAAGGGTCAAATAAATGAGCGACAGCTCCTGCTGATTTTTAGTAATATTTTTTGTATAATTACAGATTTGATTCAACAAAACGTATAGATGAAGTAGAGGCAGTAGAAGCTGTTAAGTATAAATAAGTAACTGAAATTCTTTGCATCTTCAGGAAGGCAATAGCCCACAGGGCAGCAACCAGGGAGTCAAAATCACACCAGACCAGCAAAAGAAAAGCAGCTTTTTCCGATGTGTTCTTCTGTGAGGGACACAGCCTTAATCTGAGCGCCTGCTCAGCCCAACTGGACTGTGCCTGTTCTGAGTGAGACTTCTCTGTCTGTGGACTCTAGCGTTTCCAGCACACCTTGTCACTCTGTGACCATCTGAATAAGAAATCATTTATTTTAGTAATTGTCTGACTCTTCAATTTTGGAGATGAAACAAGTTTATTTTTGTCAGATTGCCACTGGGCGGGCATACGTATTGTGTAGCAGAGGGAGTACAGATTGAATGTGACCTGTAAGAGCACCTCTGCTGACAGGCTTCAATCTTACTGTTTCTATCTGTAATGTACCCAAATTAGAAAGATTAAGTTATAATCAAAATCAGAAACTGAAATGCCAATGTTAATAAAGTACAGGTACATGTACTTGATACATGCGCATATCTGTGTCTGGATGCATATAAAGCAGTTGCATCAAAACAACCAATAAATGCACTTATGCAGGCAGTACGGGCTGCGCCTTCTCAGAAGGTAAAAGGAAGCTTTCTGCATAACACCTTTTTGCTACTACAGAGGCGATTCTTTGATCTGCTGTTCTTAATGCTGTGTTATTGTAGACAATCCATGAGTAGAACTGGAGTCCAAAAAAATTCCAAGGAATCTCTATTTTTTTAGAAGAAGCCAAGTGTGCTGTAAGAGCGATGGTTCCTTACTGCCAGGAATCCCTTTATCCATGTTACAGATGACCACACTTAATTAAATGGTCCACACATCCAACAGGAGAGCTGCAGCTGTTCTGCAGTCTGCTTTTAGAGAGACAGCTCACGGGGACACGTACCCAACACTGAACAGCCCAGGGAACAGCATTTCCTTCCCTAGTTGAAAATGGCCCCCGATCTGTCATGATGTAGTAGCTAGTTAGAAATTGTGACAAGAAAATGTATTGCACTGCTTCCAGTCGTGTGTTCTTATGCACACTTGCTCACATATGCAAATAAATGTTGCACATACGAACACTTTCTGAAAACAGACTTTAAAGGTGAAATTTGCTCTGCTGCCATGTATTGATCATTTCAGACTTCAAGCAGCAGCAAACCTGTTAATAGCATGCATCAATGCAAAGGATGTTTAGTCCTCAGTGGAAATATTTATTCTTATAAACACAGTCTATTACATTCCATTGTATAAAATGTAACAGCCTAGTAAAGCACCTAGGTAACTAATTGCTCTCATTTGAGAGGCTGTAAGCCTGACTAATTAGATTAATAAAAGGAGCCAGTAAGAGCAATCTACTTAGAAGTCTGCTGTCAGTAATTGGAGTTATGGTATATTTAACCCAAACGAACATATCAGCTGTGTCCTGCAACTCACTGGAATTGTTAACGTGCTGCTTTGTTTACATTTAAAACTGCACTTAAGGATAAAATTAAAGCTCACTTTGAAGTTAATGAATTTACTTACCAGTTTGGTTTTCTTCAATTTTCTGGTAATCTACCTTGGCCTCAGAGGAGCACTCCTAAGTGTTACTGGAGTTAATTATAAATCTGAGAGATTTTTAAACTTATCTGCAGCATGCAACTGAGCTCAACAGGAATACTGCCTGCTTTTCTAAAAGAAAAAGGAAATTGTGCTGTGTAAGTTACTAGCTTAAAAAATGCATTTTAAATGCCACCAAATTTTTTTTTAATAGCCAGCAGAATAAAATGAGCTCTCTTCATTATTAAATTTATATGTGAAACCTTCCTCTAAGCAGAACCTTGTAATGTTTGTTTTGTTTGCTTGTGGCTTTATAGTGTGAGGACTTGCTGACAGTGCACCATAGTAAATGACATGCAGATGTATAGGTAGGATATGATCACATTGAAGGCACTGAAGAACATTCTGGTGCTTCAAAAGGTAGCTCCTACAGAGCTGTAGACTGGACAAGCAATGCTGTTAGCCTGAGATAAGAATGGGGTTTTTTAAGAATAGAAGACTGCTTCAGGGACTTGCTGGTGCGGAGCTGGGGAGGTGCTTAAGGAATGGTCTAATGCTGTTCTCCTGCACAAAGCAGATCTGCTCCGTGTTTTGTTTCTGGCTTAGTGGTACATGTGGATTGTCTCACATCCAACCACCTCCTTTAATGTAGTCAGACATTGCAGTCACTTCAGGAGGTGACTGGGAAAATCAGTGGTTCGTCTGCCCTGGTGTCACAAGGCTGTCCACCGTGACAGTGGGTCTTGCCCATCGACAGCATCTAAATAGTTTGTCTTGAGATAGGAAATAAATACCATATTAACTTACAAATGAAATCATTTTTCAGCCTCCATTTGCTAAATCTTACATTACTCTTTTGCATTAAAAGCTAACTGTCTGTGAACACCTTTGTTCAGACTTAGGCTGGTTGTTGCCTGTGTCAGTATAATATAACTTTCAGCATGATTTCCTTTTTGGAACTGATTGGTTTTGCTCAGTGAACAACTGTGTTATTGCCCAATCTCAGGAAGTTTTGTGCAGTTACTGTGACCTGCAGTCATCACTGTACTCCTACAGTATGCAGACTCTATGCAGAAATTGAATCAGTGTAAACAATGTGAAATCTAAAATGCAAATACAGGACAGGGAAAGGCTAAAGACACTGCAGTTGCATGTCTGCTTGGCTACGTGTTGCCAAATACTGACATCAAATATGGAATAAATACAATATGTAGTTGATGTTTCCATCACGTAATTTAATTGTGTTTTTTTAAGCATGGATGTTACAAAAACACAATGTTCAGAAAAGGTACTGTGTCATTGAATACAGGAATGCATTTATATGTAAGCTTTCGTTAACTAAGGCTGAACAAATCTGAAATTGGATACAGAATTTATAAAACAGAAATGTAAGTAGATCTGAAAAGCTGAGAATGTGCTTGCCACACATTTTCTATGTCTAAATACCACTAAAATGCCAGGTAATCAGTTAACACTTGGTTTGTAGAGAAACAAACCCATTTTTGAGCATGTTCTCAAATTCCTTTACTTTAATGAGGATCATAGAATTCTGTGGTTGACCTTATTTTTGAGGCTGGTTGCAGTATGCTGGATAGATTTCACCCTTTCGGGTGTAGAGCTGTCAGCTGATTTGTCAGTGCATGGTGGAAGTGCTGTTTCAGTGCTGACATTGTCTGTCTAGTTCCTGTGCTGATAGGCACATCTCATGTTCCATGACATCAGAGCCTCATGCTACCATCAGACTTTCAGCCTCAGATTTATAAATCCTATGGATTATTGTAAGTCTCATTACTGCTGCTGGAAATTGTTTGGTCTCCTTTGGTGTGGGATAGTAATCATCTTACTGAGAACTGTAAAGGGTTTTATTGTTGTGGTGGTGGTTCGGCTGATGCTCATGCTCAAAAGCTGCTGGGATTTCTTGTTTTCTTGAACATGAAATGGATGGAGGTTATGCTGGAGAGGAAATGGACAAATGACTGCTGAAAGAATGGTCTCCATTTCTGCTGGAAGTTCACAGGGGTTGGGAAAGAATGATGACTAACTTGTGTCTTCATTTATAGATGAAATAAAGATCTGTTCGATTGAACATTAATAGTAATGTGCAGTCTGATTATTTCAGGCTGCCTTATTCTTTGACCCATTTCTTTCACTGATGCTTGGAGTTTTTTGTCTTCTGTAGCTGATCAAAGTGCAGCAGGCTGCTCTCCAGCCTCTGCAGGAATCGTGCTCTAAGCTGAGCCTGAGTTGGGACCCATGACTTCGTTCTGAGGGGAACTTTACGTATCCCAATATTTTAATAAGCAACTGTAAACTATGTTTAGAAGGACCACTTCTGGCTGCCTCCTTTCCCACATTACCACTGCTTTCTTAAACACTTCTCATTGATTTTGATGTTTGTATAAAAGACAGAACTGTTGTTTATTACAGTATGTATGTTTTTACTCTGTACAGGACCCTGAGCACTGCATAAATAAACTTCTTATGAAAAGAGAACTTAAAAAATTTAGTTTGTCAGTCCGGTTCATCATTAATACATACAGATCCTTCTGTGGAAAACAGTGTATTGCCAAAAAAAGGGAAGAGTGCCAAGAACATGGGATAGGATCTGGTTTTGTTGTTTAAACTGAGTTTTCCTTGTAAATTTTGAATAAATCTTCCCTTTATCCATCTTAGAACCTGTATCAGGCTTCTGTGACACACTAGGAGAATACGTGAGCCAGCTGATTGACTGAATCATTTGTTAAGATTGTTAAAGGACATCGGAGGAGTTGGTTACACAATTTAGATTCACCATCATGTTTTTGAATCTATTTTTGAAGTAGGTGGCATTCTCTGGACCTCAGAACTTGAGCTGAGCACGTTCTCACTGTGTGTTTTCTAAGGAAAACTAAGTTCTGTATGCAGCATCATGTTTTCTTAAACCTAGGGCTATCTGTGTCTCGGGGGAAAAGGAGTAGTTCAGTAGGAACAGTATGGAGATTCCTGCATGCAGCATGAGTCTGTAACAATGAGGGGTTTTTAACAGATACAGGGTATTTTCATAGGATCTTTGTTTAAGAAGCTATAATTTCATACAGCCTCCTACCTGGTGGTACCTGAACTTAAAAAATATTCTTTTTTCCACATCACTGCTCTAGTGAGGGAAGGAGGTGGGAACAGACAATTTTACAGAAACACACCTTTTGTGAAACCATGGGGAAAATTCAATAAAGATGAACCGTCCCTTTTAAAGAGGTAAATAAGAGAGTTCTCTGACTGATTCCGTTTCCAGAAACTGTTCAAGAAGGAGCACTTTCATCTTTATGTTTTGCTATGTTCAGATTCGAATGTGAAATGTGCTGTTAAAAAAGGAAGCAAAGATCACTTACATATCACTTCACTCCATTCAAAGGGATTCATTGTAATTAATCCTAGAACTGTAGTTTAAGTTGGAAACTATTTTTGAAATCACTTGCAAAGAATTTTTCATTAAATAAATACAAGATTTGGAATGCTCTTTTACGTAAGAAATGCATCAGAAAGCATGCTTGGACTATGTTATGCATTGAATGAGCTAATCTCAGATGTTTATCAATGGAGCCTGAGTGCTAATATTAACTTTTTCAGTTACTAGGAGTTTTAATCGTGTAAAAAGGACACAGGAGGTTCAAAAAGCAATAGTGAAATACAAGCCTTCATGCTTTCTCATGCATGTGTTTTCCCAGTATTTGTGGTGGGCAAATGTACCAAAACTGCTGGGGAAGAGCAGAGATTTGTAACTGCTGAGCAGCCAAAATGTGTGTTTCACAGCTTCCAGCAGAACAGTTGGGTGTTATAAACTGAAATCAAATATTACCTGAGGAAATCCGGAGCTCGAATTATCATATGCTGAAAGTCTTCCAAAGAAAGCTTTCCATCGTTGTCCAGATCAGCTTCGTAAATCACCTTCTCACATGCAAGGCTAACTTCTTCTGGGGTGAGTTCGTTGCGGGTTAATTTGTTAACAGTTTTCTCCAAATCTGATTTGCATATGTAATCATCATTGTTAAAATCTGTCAGAAGAAACAAAAAGAATTCAAAGTGAGAAAAAACAGTACTTCACAGGGCTGACTGCCAAGACGTAATAGGAAGGGTTTGGTTTCCAGGCTAGTAATGTATTTGTTTTAGAACGTTCAAATGAGAAAGGAAGTTCTGTGTATTTGTATAAGAATGTAACAACAAAATAAAAATCTTAGCCTCACGTCTCCCTGTCGTACCAAAGGTAACAATCATAAATAGTGCAGTGGTTAATCATAGTCAAGCCATCATTAAATCATTCTAGCAAATGAGCACTACTGAACTAGAGGCACGGAATAGCAGAAGTTAAGGGAAGATAATGGGCTGTCCAGCTTTGGTGGGGGTTCACTTACAGACTTTGCTGATTCATGTACTATTTAATTATTTTTTAAAGTTGTTTTGTGGGTTTTTGTTTTCTTTCAGTTGGTTGTGGGGTGTTTTGTTTTTGTCTGTTACACTGTTTGGCTTTGGCTGATCCTGAGGAAAGTAACAAAAAATTGCACTGTGAAAACAAAATAAACATGCCCTTGGAGAACACTGCTGGAGGAGTGAACTCCCACACAGCCAAACCCAGCCCAAACCCCTCTGCTTCATGGGCAGCCAAATCCCTTCCCTTACACTTTTCAAAGCCGCTTCTCAGACAGAACTGTTTCTTAAATGCTTTATCAATTCTTGAAAGCTGCAGATACTTCCAGGTTGTGAATTTTTTGGTAAATCCTAATCCCAAATAAATAAGAGACAACAGGATAATAGGGACCAGCAGTTTCTAGGAGAAAGAGTGGGCATTCCAGTGTAACACAGAGAGAAACGCTGTATTAAAACATAGCTAACTAGAAACCATTACAGTCACAAAATGGATTATTTTGCATTCCTGCACGCAGCTCTAGCTTTTCCTCAACCTTTACTATTTTTGTTTTTGTTTTGTTTTTGTTTGCCTGTGTCACTCACCATAAATTTTAAAAGCATAATAAGCCTTTAAGTCTCTGGGAGCCATCTCACTCAGCACAGAAAACATGTCCAAAAAATCATCTAAAGTCATATTGCCATCTCCGCTCTCTGAGAAAACCTCTGCTATCCGCTGGCGGAACGGATTGTCCTGGGAAACAGAGCACAGCACTGAGGGAAGGTCATCTTTATCAGCATTTATTTCAGTGCAGATAAGAAAACTGGTGCACATTAATTTTTGTTGTAACCCCTTTTTGTCAGTCAAATACTCCTTCTTCTGCTATTATGTTTTTGTCTAATCTATGAGGCACAGCTGCTGCCTTCTTTAACCTCTGTGCAATTTCAGGGTGTTTTCAGGAAATCATTAGAAGTTTCCAGAAAGGCTTGACTTTAGTAAGCAAAATTTATTTGTATTTCATCCCCTTAGTAATTAGTACTGGATGAATTATTAAAAATGGTAGATTAAACTGAACGGTGTCACTTGATTCTAGCTGTGCTCCTTGCTCTGTACCTTCAGCTCTGGCATGCTGCCAATGAGCTCATAGGGAAGTGTCACGTTTGGTTTATCGGTGTAGTCGAGTGGGACGAGCTGTGGGGCCAGATCTCGGTATTTGTAGAACAGTCTGAAAGAGAAAGGAAGGCTCATTTAGGGAACAAGTTATTTAGACCTTTGAGAACAATGTGTTCGCCTTGTCTGTTCTTCATACTCTGCATCCTTTACCAGAGGGATGGCGTCCATCCCTGAATGACATTTATCATACTCTGTAGTAGATGTTAGTGAAAGAGACAACATTAAAAAAGTGACATAGTGTAACTGGTGATAAATACAAAGCCCTCGTGCTTTCAGAAATACTTAACAGGTTTTTATTCACCACAAGTATCTCGTTTTTTTCCATAGCAGCCAGGTTCAGGAGACAGAATGTATGCATAGTCATCTGAATGTATTATTACTTTGCCAGCTTGCTGTTTTCTTCATCCCTTTGTGTGTGTGAGGATCCCATTCATAGCTGTTATCAACAAAACAATAGGATAGAATTTTAAAAGGGATTCTTATCAATAATAAATGTCATATTCATGACACACTTATGGCTCTGGCCTCTTTACTGCAAGGAAAGGCAGATCTGAATTTCAGTTACTACAGAATTTTTCATATTTTATTCAATATTTAGTTCATACATAGATATCAAAGTTGTTATTCATGCTCCATGCTTTAGAGAAATTAGCAAGGAATGCCTGATGACCATTTGAGAGGTGCAGAAACCAAAGAGTTATTTTAAGTGACAAGTCTTAGTCCTATAAGAACAGAATACCAAACCTGCCTTTGGCAGATCCTTTGGCCAGAGAGTAAATGGAGTATTTGATGAAGTTCACGAAGGCTCTGAGAAGAAAGCACCTCAGAGTAACCACTGCGAATTATTCACATGAAGGAAATGTGAAAAAAAAAAATTGATGCAATCATTAACGATTTCTTAAAACAGGCAACATGTCCCAAGGTACAGCAGTATGTTCGAAGCACTTGTCCTAAAACAAACTGAGGGGAACATGGATGTCAGCAGCAAAATATACACTCAAATGTGCCTTGTTACATTTATGGCATAGAGACTGCTACCTTCACGGAAAATTAAAACTCTGGCTCAATTCATGATAGACTGCATAGATAGCTTTTATACATTAAAAAAAAAAAAAAAAAAAAAAAAAAAAAAAAAAAAAAAGAAAGAAAGAAAGAAAGAAAGAAAGAAGAAAAGAAAGAAAGAGAGAAAGAAAGAAAGAAGCTCAGATTTTCCAATGTATGACTTATTTTGTATAAATGCATTTTAAAATTATTTTTAAATGTACTTCATCTTTTATATAATCTATTTTGTAGCAATCTCTGTATTTTACACACAGAACATACACACAAGACTCACCTCAGAATTTCTTTCCTTGTAAAGAATGTGCAGTCCTATGAAATAAGACATCATATGTAATGACAGATTTTAGCACTCATCGGCCCTGACTCTTCCACTACAGTGACTCAAATTGAATGATACTGTGGCCAACCATTCACACTCTTTCTTTTTGTATGCAATTAGGAATACTTTATAACCTTTCTTGATATAAGAACCTTACTAAAGTATCTTACTAAAATCTTCCCTGTAATTCAACGCTCTTACTTAGTAATTTTTAAAGAGATTGTTAGAAAAAAAAACAAACAACAGCAACACCATTATTCAGTGTTCTGTCTTAAGACTCATTTAGTTTGTTTTGTACCTGATATGCATCCAGTTGCTCTGGAGTGAAAATGGTTTGCTTGTTGCCCATTCCTGTCTCTGAACGCTGACTCTTGTCCCATCATTCTTTCCTCAAAGTCACCTTTATAGGTGGCCTGGATATTGAGATATTAAAAGCTGCAACAATGAGGTTCAGGTAAAGCAGAGGATCAAGTAACCGGCTTCCCTATTCCACGGGCTGCAAAGAGCCATAATAGCAGCACTTCATCAAATCTCTACTCTGGCTACTCACGGCTCTTATCCAGCATCACTCACCTGTCTCTGTGTGCACGCAGAGCCTCATGTTACAGCACTGAGCCACACGACTGTGCCTTTGCAGCAGCAGGTGGGCTTCACAGACAGCGTACATATATGCAGGTCCATATATGGCTTTTACACTGAAAATACAAGAGGATGCATTGTTTATACATAAAAACAGAACTGTGGATTAAATGTGAAACACAAGGGTAGAGGGTAGAACTGACAGCAGCATGCAGCAGCCGCCCACCTTCACTCACCCCGGCGCCTTAAAACAAGCGGCAGTGATTCAGACTCGGTCTGCTCGGAGTGGGACACGGCGGGTTGGGGTTGGGGTCGAGGTGCGGGTTGGGGCCGGGCGATTTGGAGTTGTAACGGTTTTTACCTCAGCGCCCGGACCGGGAGCGACGCTGCCATGGCAACGGTGGTCTCGCGCGCTGCCCCGCGCTGCCGCCAGGGGGCGCTGTGGCGCGCGGTGGCCGAGGCATGGCGGACTACGAGGCGGTGCAGCGCGGGCCGCTGCGGCTGAAGGGCGGCGGCGCGGGGTTGGGGGCCGGCAAGCGGTGAGCGGCGGGGCGGGGGGGAACCGGGAGCTGAGCCGGGGCCGGGAGCTGGGCGCTGACCGGCGTCTGTCCGCAGGAAGAAGAAGAAAGCGAAGGAGAAGGCCCAGATCCTGGAGCAGATCGTGAGCAGCAAGAAGCAGGAAGAGGAGAAGAAGCGCGGCCTGGATAAGCGGACCCCGGCACAAGTGGCCTACGAGAAGATGCAGGAGAAGCGGGTAGGGCGGCCCTGCCCGGGCCTGACCGCATGGGGCCGCGGGGCGGGCTCGGAACCCCGCGCCGATAACAGTGCTCTTGTGTCTCCTTCCAGCAAATGGAGAGGATCCTGAAGAAGGCCTCGAAAACACACAAGCAGAGAGTTGAGGTGAGCCGAACTACCCGATGTTGATCGGCTGGGCAGGCGGAGCCGCGTGGGGAAGTGCGGGCGCTGTGAGGAGGGCTACGCGTGGATGAACGCCCCCATTCTGAGCGCTCTGTGCCTTCTCTCTCCTGCAGGACTTCAACAGGCACTTGGACACCCTGACGGAGCATTACGACATTCCCAAAGTCAGCTGGACCAAGTGAACAGATGGCATTTCGAGGCCTTGGATCTGGAGTTCTGCTTGCATCGAACAGGGCTGCCGTGTAAATCTCTGTGTTCTTGATACTGAATATTTAATACATCTTCGGAACATTTATCACCTTATACTGTCGTATTTCAGTTTCAAAATACTCATCAGAGTCTGTTTCTGACTCTTGACTTATGGAGGTGCAGAGGGGTGTTTTTCAGTGCTCAAAGCCATGCTGAGGCCAAACCCAATTGCTGCGAGACAACAGGAAAATGTTCCTTTATTTGAGCTATGCCAGCAGTTCTCATTAGAAGCAGGAGAGTCTGCGGCAGCATCACATTGTATCAGCTGCTCTCATAGATTGCAGAACTGTGTAATGTCTATCTAAAATCGTTCAGAGTTGGGGGAGTGGTGTCTGCTGTATGCTAAAGTCCTTGTATCTTTGATGTAACTTATTAAAAAGCTGATTTTACCCATTGTTTTGGTGCTCCCTTACCTGTGCAGTGGGGGGCAGTGTGCTGCTCGCAGTCTGTATGCCAGCATTTACAGCTCTCACCCGGAGGTGATGTGAATCACATCCCAAACCCTCACACACTTCTTCAACCCAAGCGTTTTCCCTCTGCTACCGCTGATCCGCCCCGGGGCCCCTCCTAAAGCTCCCTAACTCTTCCCTGCGGACCTCAGCCGGCCGCGGACTACTTAACTTCTGCATACGTGCGATAAAGTGATCTTCCGCTGCCGGCGGATCACTGCCCGTACCCCTCCGCGCGGCCGGGCCTCATGCAGCCGATTCCCGCCGGAACTGCCGGGCGGAAGCGGAAGTTGTTGTGGCTGTGATCGGGCGCGGTGGACCCGGGCGGCGCGATGTCGGCCAGCGCCGTCTACGTGCTGGACCTGAAGGGGAAGGTGAGGGCGCGCTGCGGCTCCGCGGCTGTGGGAGAGCTGCTGAGGGCGTCGGGCGTGCGCTGGGCTCCGAGGGGCCCGACACGGTGGGGTTCTCCCGGCCTCGCTGCCCTGCGGCCGCCGCTTCTCCTTCCCACTCGCTGTTTGCTGCCGGCCCCGGGCCCGTCGGCGCTGCGTACCGAGCTGTGGGGCAGTCCCGCCGTGTCCGCTCTCAGCGGTTACAGGTGCTGATGGAAGAGTCGGGGAGCATCCCGCCTGGGGTAGTTAGTCTCTGCCCTAATGGGAGGCGGTTTGTCCCAGGAGAATGACGTGTTTTTTCCATTTTAAAAGTTGTTATTAGGGTGTGTGCAGCTGTATGTGTGGAGTATCGCTAGGAGATACGACTGCATAGCTTGGGGATTTGCATCCAAATCATAACGTATGTTGGCTTTGTGCTTTGCATTTGTAGTATACATAGACCCTAGACTGAAGCTTGGTATTTGGGTTTTACAGTTAAAGAGGCACTTTAAATATCTCCTGTGCTGGTCTTACGTGGTAACATCATCTCTCAAAGGAGAAGTGTAAGGAATTGTTCTTTCCATAGGTTCTTATCTGTCGAAATTACCGTGGGGATGTGGACATGTCAGAGGTGGAGCATTTTATGCCAATCCTTATGGAAAAGGAAGAAGAGGGAACACTTTCTCCTATTCTAGCGCATGGAGGAGTTCGTTTCATGTGGATTAAACATAACAATCTCTATCGTATCCTTTGTACTGCAGACAGCTTGCATATGAATTGTTGAATGAATCATAGAATGACTTGGGTTGAAGGGACCTCAAAGACCATTCAGTTCCAACCCTGCTACCTCGGCCAGGGCTGCCAGCCTCTAAATCAGGCACTGGATCAGGCTGCCCCTTTTACAGTGCTTTTAAAAACACACTCAGTAATTTTTTTTTTTATCACATGATTACTTTGAATGCGTGTTCCTGAACATCCTTCATCAGTTGTTGCAACTTCTAAGAAGAATGCTTGTGTATCACTGGTATTTTCATTTTTATATAAAGTAGTTCAGGTGAGTAGGAAATTTCAGATGTAACTCCCATCTGTTTTTCAGTGTGGTCTAATAAATGTGTATAGAACTTTCATTTTTTTTTTTTTAAAGAATCTATAGTAATAGTATTTTTCTTTTATATTTGATTATTTAATAGAAATGTCTTTCTAACCACTAATAATGGAATTGATATCTTATAACTGAGTAGGCAAAGGATGTGACACAATGCTGTGGATAGTTGCACAAGACCCAAGAACACAGAGGAAAACGTTGATGCATGAGTAGTGCCATATATAGATTCTGTATTTGGCTAATTTGGGCCTGGCATCACAACTGTTTTCCCCAGCATAAATATTTTTTGTAATGATCAGAGTTAATTCTTGGGCTCTGTAACTCCCTTTATTTTTGTTGTTTCAGGTTTTTTCTGAATATTTCAAGGAGTTGGAAGAAGAGAGCATTAGAGATAATTTTGTTATTATTTATGAGTTGTTAGATGAGCTTATGGATTTCGGTTACCCACAAACCACTGATAGTAAAATCTTACAAGAGTAAGTATCTGTCTCTATTGCTTACATTTGTAAAGTCTTTACATATTCTACATGCAAACAAATGTTTTGGCTTCCTTCTCTAGTTATCAAAATATTTAATACTTGATAAAGTGTAGCTTTGTAATATCCAACTTATTTATTGATGATATGAATGTGATACAAAAGTCACTTCAAACGTTTCAGAGTATAATTTGTGGGTTTTGTTCTAATGATGTGCTTATAAAGGTACATCACTCAGGAAGGTCACAAACTTGAAACTGGAGCTCCACGTCCACCTGCCACTGTTACAAATGCTGTTTCATGGAGATCAGAAGGGATAAAATATAGGAAGAATGAAGTGTTCCTGGATGTTATAGAGTCTGTTAACCTTTTGGTGGGTACCTTTTACTTGAATTTTTAATGAGAATTATTAGTAGAAGTCTTGAGAAGAACGTACTGTCTGAAAACCTACAAGGATATAATAAAAAAATCACCCTAACCATGATTAGTGCACTGGGATGCTGTCTGTCATTAGGACTGATGCTCTATAATGACTTCCATAGATAAATAATCCTTTACTGAAATTTGTGCTCTGTCTCCAGCAGTCCCAGAGCTGGTTTCTGACATGTCCTTCCTTCCTGCTTCAGTCTATTCCCACCTTGTCCTTGGTCTGATTGTACTCTACTGGTTTGGAGACCTGGGTGGGATGGGATTGATGTTTGATCTCACATCATATCATGTCAGGACAACCTTTATCTTTCTTTTCATTGCCCTTCAGGTCAGTGCCAATGGAAATGTATTACGGAGTGAAATAGTTGGATCCATTAAAATGAGAGTCTTTCTTTCGGGAATGCCAGAGCTCCGCCTTGGTTTAAATGACAAAGTTCTCTTTGATAACACAGGCCGTGAGTATTTCAGCAATATCTTCAGAATTGTGATGGGTATTCTCTGCAGCCTTAGGTGAGGGCTCAAGTGAAAGTATTGATTCTATGGTGAAAATACTTGTTTTATTAGTGTAGAAAACCATGTTAGGTTATGTGTGCCAAAACCAAGAGAAGATGGAATACCACAGTGAGCATGGTAACCATCTGGGCTTCATTGCCTCTTCTACTGGGACTTTTGGAGTCATAGAAAAACTACTGGGCTAAACCACATGTGGAGGATATCAGCAGACTTCTGCTTTGCTACATAATGCTGTGATGTGACTTCAGATGCAATGGGAGTAGTGATTTGAAATCTTGGCATGTGTGTTTTTTGATAGGTGGCAAAAGTAAATCAGTAGAACTGGAAGATGTGAAGTTCCATCAGTGCGTTCGTCTCTCTCGCTTTGAAAATGACAGGACGATTTCTTTCATTCCACCTGATGGAGAGTTTGAGCTCATGTCATATCGTCTCAATACCCACGTAAGTCTGGATTTTTGGATCTGAACTGCAGCAGTTCTTTATGAGAATAATTTAGTCTGTAGGTAGAATTGCTAATGGCTTTCCTTTAATGTGTTTTGTTTTTTCTTTAAGTATGGGCAGCATAGTAGTTGTGAAGTCAACCATTAATAGCAAAGCTTTGTGCTCGCTCTTTTTGGAGGAAGTAAGAATGAGTTTAGGAATAACTTGGCAGTAAGTCTCTATTTTTCAACTACTATTGAAACTATTTTCAAAACACTAATCGGTTCATTTTTAAGCTAACAACGCAATAAAATCAGTGTGGCAATTTATTGTGCTTGACAATGTTAATTTGTCATCTAAATGTTTCTTAGAGTATGTTAGCATACTGTATTCTTGGCTCCTCAAGGTAACAGCTACTGTGTAAGTTAGCATTGCTTTAGAAAAGGAAATATTTAGTATAGAGGAAATCTGTAATTGTCAGCTGTGACAGGAGACCAGCAACAGTTAAAGAAAACAAGACAAAAAAACCTGCACATACATGGAGAAGTGTTTGACAACTGAAGATGTTAGGAACTAATCTGAGAAATAGTTGTTTTTTTTTTCCCCCTAATGCCTGCCGTTTTTTGCAACATTTTGCTTGTGTGTTAGTACTTACAGAATTCACGTATTCAGTGTAGTTTTATGAGGAAATGACAGTTGTGTGACCATGCCAAAGTAAAATCTGCAGCTGTAAAATATCTTTCCCATCAGGTAAAGCCACTGATCTGGATTGAGTCTGTGATTGAAAAACATTCCCACAGCCGCATCGAATACATGATCAAGGTCAGAAATTCTAAAATAATTATGGCTGGTTTGTCTTCTCTCTTGTTTGTTTTCAGTGCTTGACCAGCAGTGTGTACCTTCTTACACAAACACCTGCTCTTTCCCTGGGACTTGTGTCTTTTTAGAGAAGTCCGTTTGTAAGTTAATGTTCTGTGTTGTGCTGTTTCTCACTAGATTGTGGTAGAGGAAAATTGTCTCACAGCTCTCTGAACTTACACGCGTAGTGTATGTGCTTAGAGGTGTGATTTTTCTCACTTTTCTTTAGGCAAAAAGTCAGTTTAAGCGAAGGTCGACTGCCAACAATGTGGAGATTCACATTCCAGTTCCAAATGATGCAGACTCACCAAAGTTTAAAACCACTGTTGGAAGTGTCAAATGGGTTCCAGAGAACAGTGAAATTGTCTGGTCCATTAAATCTTTTCCAGTAAGTGCTATTTTTAGTCTTCTCACCCTACATTGCAATAATTATTTAAAGTTAACGGTTTATGACTCAGCCTAAAACAAATTCTAACAGCATCAAATGCTCCATAGCGATAGTGCAGCTACTGTGCTATGTGATGAAAATGAAAATCTTCTAGAAAAGATCTGAAGTGATTAATGCAATTCAGCAATTTGATATTCTGCATAGAAAATCACTTGTATTGTTGGAAGCTTTTCTTGTTTCAAGAAAAAAAAAATCTTTTTTTTTCTTTTTTTGTAAGGGTGGAAAAGAATATCTCATGAGAGCTCACTTTGGACTTCCAAGTGTTGAAGCTGAAGACAAGGAAGGGAAACCTCCCATTAGTGTCAAATTTGAGATTCCATATTTCACCACTTCAGGAATCCAGGTTGGTAGTTGAAAATAGAAATACAGAAGGAGGCTATGTGCTAGGCTCCTGACACACCAGCTGATGCAGCCCAGCTTTGTAGCTTTGTCTACCTTGCCTTTACCTCCTTTGTTCCATGGTTGGTGTCTTTTTGCTTTTGTTTCTGTCCTGCTTGTCCTGGCTGTCACTGTCTCGTTCACATACATCTTCCTGCTCCTCACTTTGAAGTACCATAAGTGTTTATTACTGAGGCAAGTATGATTTTTTCCTTTTTTAAGGGAATCTTGTAAAGAGAATGGTAGGACTGGCTGCATTATTTCAGATGGGAAGTATGCTGTTAATACAAGTGACAAGGGTTTATATTTACATCTGAAAGTTTTGCACATCTAGATAATTCCTGTTATTTTTATCCGTGGAATACACTCTTGATGGTCGCTACCCACCCAACCATCCCTGATTTTATTTTCTGCATTTGTTTTGCTAAACAATGTCTGGCTGACATGGGAGACTCATGTATGACATTTTTCTTCCCAGGTTCGATACTTAAAGATAATTGAGAAGAGTGGCTATCAAGCTCTCCCATGGGTTCGTTACATTACCCAGAATGGAGGTAAATTGAAAGCAATGAGCTGTAAACATAACCTGTGTCTTAATGTATTTTATTTCTCCAGCCTACACCAACAAGTTGAAGATATAAGTAAACTGTTCTTTTGTTTCAGTATTAAACTCTGCAGTATATGTATGTGACATTAATACTTGCTGCTTTTCCTAGTCCTCTTTGGTTTTTTACTGAACTATCTTATTGAATCATTCATTTAGACAAGAGTTGTTCACTGAATCTGACCTTCATTATGAAATACTTAAATGTGGGAGGAATATGAATTAAAAAGAACGGATTCATACGTATCATTTTGTTAGCTTCAGGCTGGCTGAGATACTGTCTGCTAAGAGCTACCAGATCTGTTAGAGGGGAAAAAAAAACACTTTGCTGCTTTTAGTTGTTACTCAATTTGCTATTCAGACTGATTTGCTGTTTCTGTCTTGGAAGCTTGTAATTATCTTAGTTGCTTTAAAGCCTATGTTCTTGGTTATTCTACGTGAAGTTCTGATCATTTCTGATTTTCTTTTATATTGCTTCATCCCAGTTTGCTGATCTGTTTTACTGGGATTAGTGAAAGATCAGTGTACTAAAACTGGTTTTGGTTTTGTTATTCCTTTACAGACTACCAGCTTCGAACACAGTAGGACACCTTGCAGGCACCACAGATGACAACACTTCAGGCCTAGGACTTGTTTGCAGAAGCTTCTGTGGTACTGAGAGCTGCGAATGTTGTTGCCAAGGGTCTTGTTTCTGCAAACTTGGATTGGGCGAGAGAAAGATGGGAAATTTACCATTTTCAATAATGTGTTTGAGCATTTGAACCATTAGTATTGATTGTGTGAATATTTATTTCATTCTTAGAACATGCTGATCTTGCTGCTAAATGCTAATTACATTAGTAGTAGCCATTACCCTGAGGAGCCAGGAATACAGAACGAACCTTGAGAATGTCTTGTCAATGCCTTGTCCATTGTATTCACAAAGTTTTTAGTGTTCATACTTTAGGATCTTTAAAGATGTTGGTAGTGTTACCCAACAAAATAGGGAGACAATTGTGCAATTACATGACTGCTTAACAGTGAGTTGTATTTAGCCCAAGGTATTTATTATTTTTGTTCCAGGCATATGGGTGCCTTAACTCATTCAGAGTTCTGTTAACTTATGACATTTTACAAAATCTGAGTTAAAAGTATCAGGAGTCCAAAAATACTCTTTGCTCTTCTTTGCATGGAGTCAAACCAATTCATCTGACAGAACAAGCTGTGGGTTTATGTATAAATAAGTAGGTGTGTTGGAGGCAAAGATGTCTGAGAACAAGAGATTGTGGGAAGTGTCTGTGGGAGCATCTGTGTGGAAGCATGGTAATGATTGCTAGTTCACATGAGCTGAGGTGCACACTGAAGAGTTTCAACCCTGTTATACTCCTTGGGTGTGAAAACCCTACACCAATTAACTACTGTTTGCTTTTTCTTTATTTGTAATACAAATACAAAACTATAAAGTACAAGTCTTTAGATTAATTAAAAAAAAAGACTGATTTTTTGGAGGCCATAAAATCTGGTGGGAAGACTTCATAATTTTCTTTATAATTATCCCCCTTCCTAGATAAGTGATGTAATCTTGCCTATTCTTGACAGTTGATTGTTGTTTACAGAGAAGCTGATGGAAATACCATTACTGTTCTTCAGGCTTACCTTCTTCATTTAGGATAAATCTCTTTTTTTTTTTTCTTTTTTTTTTTTGCTGTAACTTGCCAGAATTGCTTAACTCTATTTGCCCTGAAGAGGTTGCTGTCTTTGTCTCCTCCATTTGTAAGCAATTATTCTTAGAACTTTCTGGCAGAATGGACAACAGGTGAGGATGTTATATGTAAAGGTATTATTTTTTTTTTATATGCTGTTTCATTTTTCTGAGAAGCTGAGGTTCATTTGGGTGTACATACTTGGATTTCAGAAAAAGAAACTAACAGCTATCAGTATTTTCTTTGAACAGGTTTTGGAATGGTTTGGTTTGAATTTAGTACTCGAGACAGGTGCTAAGTTTAAGCCATTCAAAGCTAAAGATGTGATGCATACACTGTGTGCAAGGTTCTCCACACTACTTTCTTGACGGTTCTTGACTCTCCCATAAGGTTGAAAAGATATTGTCCCCACTAAATCCTTGTAGACTATATATCTACCTTTGTATACAGTATATATGATTAGTAAAATAAATCATCCGAGTTCCCCTGAAATGCAGCTGCTGTAATGTTACAGAAGGGTCAGTCTCAGAAGTGACGGACGGCTGGAGGTGCTGTGCAGCAGCAAGGCACTGAGCTGGCTGGGCTGTGCTCGGCGTGGACATGTATTTTCTGGGGTAAGATGACTGTATTTGTCACCCCAACAAGCTTGATATTGAAACAAATCATCTTGTTCAAGGTTTTGGTTCCACTGCTCATTTTCATTTGAACCATTGAGCTTATGACTGGACTAAACATTTTATATTAAAACTGTAACTGGTTGACAAATCACTTTACCTGATGGTTCCGTTCTTCACAATGTTTATTCTCATTATTTGCCTGTAAAATGTGACTCAAAAGCTCCATTTGTTTTCCTGTTGAAGGATGTATCTTGTAGACCAGTGTTTTTCTTATATTTTGCAGCAGTTTGAGTTGGCTTTGGTGAGGTATCAGCCCTACCTGTCCAGGAGGTAATAAAGGACAAAAAAACTTTGAATTAATTGCACATCAGTCCTTCCTTTTTTTTTTCTTTCCCACTTTGATCTGCAGTAATATGCAGCCTCTAATCCTGGTGTGCCTCCAGTTAGTCTAACATGAGGCTTGGATAAGTGGAACTGAGCTTCATAGGAGTTCCTGATCTGTTTACTAAATACAGAGAAATCTTGCTGTGCTTTCGTTCTCTGCAAAATTGTGCACCATAAAAGCAGTGTTCATGAGCAGCTAATATTGCAGAAAGGGGGGGAGGGGAACAAAGAAAACAGCAAAAAATAAAAACCAACTTTGTTATTAAGATGTGGGGTCCCAGCATGCATAGAAAGGCAGAAATAGAGGCGTGATGTTACTGACAAAGAGTTTTTGTTCAAGGAGTAACTTCTATTTCGTGAATAAGTTTCGTTCTTAGAGCAACAGCTAACTTTGTTATCGTGGTGGCTTCTGCTCTCTACCTGATGTGGGGAAAATGTAAATTTGATGGTCTGCCAACGTTACACACAACTGCCTGATATAGAATACTTTGTGAAGACGATTTGCATAATTCTGCTTAAGCAGTGAGATTTCGCCTCGGTATCGTCAGCTCGGGTGATTTTTGTCGCTGTCTTACCTGGAAGGCTGAACTTCTGAAGTGGCTCTGAAAACATCTGTTCGTAGTACAGTGCCAGCAGCGTTGGGGTGTTCTCTGCAGCCTTGGTTTTGCAGTACACTGTGAAGTAGGCTATTTTTTCTCAGTAAGATGAAGTGTGTTTTCCCTGCTCTATCCTTAGCGCAGGGCGGCTCAGAGTGCTTCAAGAGCGCAAAGCCTTTTCCCCCTGCAAGGCATGCAAAGCTGCAGCGTCATCTGCCCGTTATTTAATTGATGAACAAAAAGCAGTGCATCGAGGTGTGTCAGCAGCTCTTTCCCACTGGACTCGATAGGTGTTTTCAGTGTGTGTGCATCGAATGTCTCAGAATGGGACAGCAGCAGCCTGCTGCGGCTCGGTGCTTTGTTTCTAAGCGCCAGTAGGTGGCATTCTGAGCCCACTGCGTGTTCTGAGCCATTAATGATGAGAAATAGAGGCAGTGAAACGGTATGTACCCATATGTCCGTTTTGGGTTGGGAGGTATAGCTGTTTATTTTTGAAAAACACTTACTGCAGTGTGGTGGGGCTGTTTGGGGTGTTTCTTGGGTTTCTGTTATTTTTGCTTTGTTTTCTGAAGTTCAGTAACTTCAGTCTGACCGTTTTCACGTCATTTCTTTCTGTTGCTCCCACGTGCCCAATGCTACCAGCGCTGAGAGCAGCAGCACGATGGGTGCTGCAGAAGAGCTGCTCGGCGCTGTGTGCCGCTGTTGGACTGCAGCTCTGCTGCAGAGGAGCTCAGTGGTGCGCGGCTGCCACCTCCACGTGCTCACAGCTTCAGCACTCAGCAGCTGCTCTGAGAGCCCCTCTGTGATGTGTGAAGCAGCATCTCCTATTCACTTGATTACCCCTAGAAAAAACTTGAGTTCTATTGTAGTGAAAGAAGCTGCAACCGCAATGACAAACAGGGCAGCACTGCTGGAAAAGCTTTGTTCCCCCTCAGTATTTTAGGTGGGGTTCTGTTACTGTTTCTCTCTTGCATGTTTCTACTCTTCTTCCCTTGCTGCCATCCCTTTCTGCCCCTCTGCTGTTCACTGTATGTCCTTCCTGCCCCTAATCTGGGCCGGATTTATCAATAAAATCTTCTGATGCATAAAGAGACAGTGGGGCTTTACCCATGGTGGGTTCGCTCAGGCTAAGGGATTGCACCTGCTGATTTCTGACTTCAGAGTCTGTGGTGAGCAATGGGCTAAACCTTGGCACCTCTGTCTCTCCCATGTGCCAAACGCAGTGTGTTGCAATCCGTTTGCTGTTGTTTTCTTTGTGGTTGACACCCACTGCTGTTTGTCATTGCAGCAGCTGTGGCATGACGAGGGGTGATGGCCTCAGTGCGGAGGGACAGTGAGGGTGATTTTAATTGCAGCGGTAATTAATTATACAGCAGCTTTGTTTATGCTACAGGATGGATGGTTGTAACACTTTTTCCAATGAATTTTGTGTAATGCGGAGTGTTACGCAGGTTGTGCTGAGATAAACTCGTTTCTCTGTAGCTGGGGTGTGTTGCCATGACTCAGGGGGTTGTGGAAGCACAGCCTCCATCAGCCACACTCCTACTTGCACCTGGGAGTCTCCCTGCTGCAGTCACCGCTGTTATCAGTGCGAAGGGTAAAGTCTTTGTGCACCGCTGTGTTTCTGCTCTCCCTGGGTCTGAGTGTGGCTGCAGGCCTTTCCCCAGGGGCAGCCTTTGGGCCGCATTGTCCTGCACTCCCTGCACCCGGCTCCTAACCACAACAGTGCACTGATGGGTTCTTAAAGACAGGCCTTGTAACTCAGCGTGCTTTCCCCCTCCAGCTCTGTGGTTGCTGGCAGGCAGGCTGGACCCGAAGCCTTTGGTGATGTGCTCAGTGCCTCCGGGCCCATTGCTTTCCCTGGCAGTTGGTAACCTTGCACCAATGCCCTTCACTGTCCAGAATATCGTGGGCAGGGATGGCAGAAGTCTGCACAGCCCATCGCAGCTCAAACAGCTGAGCAGCAGCGCGAGGAGCTCAGCTCCCAAAGCAGAGTGCTGTGCTGCAGAACGTTGTGCAAGCTTACTTCAGATCTTGGCTGCGGATTTGTACCTTGGATCAAAGTTTTCTTGCAGGCCCTTCTCCAATATAAAGCAAGGAAACGTAAAACAACAAATATCTGGTGAAATCCAAACACAATCTGCTCTATGTTATGCTACAAAAATGAATGAACTCTGCCTCCCACCCTCTCCCACTGTGACTTGCTGTGAATAAGCGCTGCTCGAAGGAAACCATGGTGAGGGCTCTGCCTCCTTCCAGCAGAAACAGCCGAGTGAGGCTCAGCGCTGCTCCTCCAGGTGGGACCGCAGGTTAGTGGGGCCGGGGCAGCACAGAGCTAAGATGCTCAATTATAAGGTTTGTAAAGTAATCAACTGTAAGACTTTTTAATGACATCCTTTGTAAGGACACACTATCCTTATAAAGCCAAAAGATATATTCTGTGCACCTGGTGTGTATTCAGCTATCCTTATGAGACTTTCTCAGGTTGTCTCCAGGAGGGTGGGTGTTGCACCATGGATTGCAAAGGACAGGCAAATATTTGGGCAAATCGGACCAGGATAGATTCATCAATTAGGTATCAATTAGGGATAATGAATCTTCAAGCCATTGAGTTACAGGTCGATGTACCCATCAGAGCTGCTTAGATGGGAAGGAAAAGTGGGGAGCAGCTCCTTTTGCTTTTTAATCCTCAAACATTAGAATAAAAAGAGTCTAAAATGGAAGAGGGGTACATTTAGAACTGATAGAAAAGAGAAATCACTGTAAAACTGCTCCTCCTGCATCGGTTTAGGAAAGGACGCAGTGAAGCGCTGCCCAGGGCAGAGCAGAGCCCTTTGCTGTCAGAGCTGCGCCTTCCAGCCCCCAACCAACCCCGACCACCAGCAAGTGCTCTCCTGCAGGCCTTGTGTTTATTTTCCTTCTGGCTTATTTATTAAAATAAATGCACAAGACAGAGCGCTTCTATGTGTTGTGCGCTCTACAATTGTTAAAGTTTCCGAGAGGTCACAAGGGTCCCAGATAACATTAGCAGCTCGGAGTGATGTTGTCCTTTTGTGTTATCAACAGGAAACATCTTTACCAGCACAGGAACTACAGCTTTGTAATTGGCCTGGTGCAAGAACATGACAGGGTTTTCTCATCCTATCAGGACTCGGATATTTTGGGAGCTGGTATATAAGGCGCACAGCACACAGTGTCTCTTGGACATTAGGAACAGGTTCATGTGAGAAATCAGTGTGCTTTGCTATTTTAGTGGTTGCTATAGTTGCAGCATGAATGATTTTTTTCTGGCCTGCCGCAATTCGGGGCGATGTTTTCTTATAGTTCATATGTATATTTTTATTATTTGAGCGCAGATGGACGTACTTAAAGTAATTAACATGGTGATGCAAGTCTTGTAAAGAAGCCTTTAGCAAATAAGCAGCAAAGCCCTAAATCACATAAATGGAGGCCTCGTTGAGCTTTCGTTAAGCGCTCAGACTTCAATGGCATGGGACTGAGCTCCATCCAAGCCCATTTCAGGTTTCTCCAGATGATAAAAGCGCTCCGTTTGGTCTCTGAAATAAGAAGCGCTCGTTGTGCTGAACGATCTGTGTTGGAAGGAATGGCCCTCATGGCAAAGAGTCCAATAACTCTCCAACGGGTGTGAGATCCGAGTCAGCAGCACTTAATGGAGCTGTGAAGAGCTGAGCGGGAAGGCGGCCAATAGTGCAATTAATATTCTGTACAGAGTTGCACCACTCTGATGACAGCAAACCTCGTTTGGAGCACATGACAAAGCTGCAGTGTTTTTTCCATAGCTGCCATCAGTGTTTGGATCCAAAGTAACCGTAACCACTAAAAATGAGGAATGACAGCAAACCCAACACCAGCAACTGCAGCCTGAAGTGCATCCTGGGAAGCACATAATGTAAGAGTCTGATATACAGCAAACACTTTGGTAGGGATGGGTGAAGAAATCACTTTGTTCTTGAGAAGACTGACAGAGGGTGAGGAAAGTCAGTTGGTATTTTGCTTTCCTTCTTCAGCACTGCTTTCAGCTCTGCAGCTCTCCGTCACACCGCCCCCATGGGCACCAGCAGTGCCCCGTGCCGTCCTCCCATCACAGGGAGCTGCCATGCTCCGATGGCTCAAAGCTTCCATCCCCAGACTTATCTCCGTGTGTGATGTCAAAACCCAAAAATATGGAGGGCTGATGACAACAGGAGTTATTTCTGCAGGTCTGACACACAGCGGGGATGGATGGTGTGAGGGCTCTGTTTTCCTGTCTTGCTCACTCTTGCAACATGCTGGCAGAGATGGTAGGAAGGAGGGAATGTTTTGGTCCTTTCTGAAGTAACTGAGCTCTGCTGTGATGAAGCAGCTCTCTTTTTGCCAAGCACTGCTTTGTGATGGTATGGCCAGAGGGATCAAGAATGATAAAGTGATTTTTTTTTTTTTTGTATCAAACATAAGATCTTTTTCTTTTTTGGATGGAGGGAAGGAACAAGAATGCAGCAGCAAAAAGCAGCAGCTGCAATGGCTGGAGGATATAGCCAGCCAAAATCGAGCTAGAAGAGTTTGTTTCCAGCACAGTGTGTGTGTCCATGTGCACGTGCTGCTGCTGACAGAGCTGATGTGGAGGAGCTCAGAGCTCCTGCATGGAGCTGGGGCAGATGCAGCCCTGGAGCTCTGCCACAGCACGAAGACAGCTCCAAGCAGTGAGTTGTGAGCAACGTTGCACTGCAAATAACCGTACCAGTCCCCGTACCTCCAAAACTTCAGAGTAATCCTTCCTAGAAGGTTTTTCCCTCGCTGAGCTCATCAAAGCTCTGCTCTCGCAAGAACCGCACACCTCCACGCTCAGCGGGGCTTCCTGCAGCGCCCCGGGACGTCCCCGGGCTGCCAACGTGGGCAGGAGTGCACACGGGGAACTCTCACTGGTGTTTCCTGTGCTGATCCTGGTGAGAACAGCAGCCATACGAGGACGTGGAGGCCCAGGCCATGCCCCACCCTGCCCTCCTGGGCAGCTGGTACCAGGAAGGTGCTGCTTCCTCCTGCTCCATCCACATAAACACATCACAGTTGGGAATTCCAGCTCTGTTTCGGGCTGAGTACCAGCTCTCTCTCCCTTTGCCCCTCCAGGACACTGGTAACTTGCCCTCGGCCGTATGGGAGGTTCAACATCTCATCAGCCACAAGGTGACAGCCTCCAGTCCAGAGCCATTAAAAGCTTCCTCAGCAGAAGAAAGGTTCTGAGCCCAATGCTGTGGCTCTGGGGCCCACTCAGGAATCAGCAGGCATTGGTCACAACAGCCACCCACCAGGACATGGAGGACACTGCAGTGATGTGAGCTTATTTGCAGAGCTGGTTTCTGCACCACATGCAGCCCTACAAAGCAGAGCCTGAAGGACTCAGGACAAACCCAACCACAATTGAGGAATGGGGCATGGCCAAGCAAAGGGTGGCTTTTGGTGGAACACTGCAAACCTGGCTGCAGTAATGCAGGGACCGGTTGGTATCAGTGCTTCCTACGAAGGCAGCGTGTGGACCATGGCTGTGCTGTGCTCAGCGGGAGGGCGAGGCGTCCTATTTCGGGTGAGCAAACCAAGCCTTCTGCAGGGCTCTGGGAGGCTGCAGAGCGCTGTGCATGAAGCACCTCGGTGCAGGGAGGAGGCTGGGGCTGCGATTCTTCACCTCTTTTTCTTGGGAGGCAGGAGGGGCACAGCTCCTTCACTGCTTTTAGAGTGGTCTACAGCAAGGGAAGACCATCAGTGCAATACACTGGAAAAGCTCCAAAGAGAAATGCAGAGAGGAATGATTGCCATTTGTGTGGGTGAAAGTGAAAAGGATGAAGAAGCCTTTGGTGCACACTGGGAGTGAACTGTCTTCTTGTTTTTCTGATACTCTTGAAAAGAAACAAGCAGCTGCTCTTTATTTTCTCCATCAGCCAGCACCAGGGCCTCAGCAGGGCTCGGCTGTTGGGCTGCATGAAGCTGGACAGCCCCGTGTCCCTGAGCCATCAGTGGCACCGCTCGGACACAGCAGTGGGACAAAAAAACCCCATCAGTGGAGAGAGCAGCTGAGACAGTGAGTATGATAACACAAAACCTGCCCCTTTTAAAGCTGGATTGCCCTACTAGCCACTATAGATCAACCGAGTGTCTATTAATTCCTAGGGCATTTATCCTCCATGTGCACTGGGCCAAGGCTGAGCACGGTGCTAAGGACAAATGGACCTCTTCTCTCATTCTGTAGAGATCTGCAGCCTTACAGTCCTCATAGAAATACCTTTGGGCAAACCAGATTATTTTGACTTTGGACAACATCATTCATGAAACTCTGCACCACAAGCTTGGTCTGAAGGAAACCACACACGATTTGACTCCTTTATCTTGTATCAGCGGCGGAGAGCTCGATGCGGTTACAGTTCTCCTCATTTCTGAGAAGAGAGGATCATATTTAATCATTGTGTCAGTTGGCACAAACACCATGTTTGTAGTGAAATGCTAAAAAACAGCGCATTTATCTTTCCCTCGATCAAGATTCATACGATAGGAGCTCTTAACGTTTAAACTCATCAGTCATGAAACTCTGTAGGGCTCAGCTTCCCTGCTTGTTTACTGTAACTTATCCTAAAGAATGAGCTGACCTCTCTTGCCTAATATAACAAATACAGTATCAGTAATATCCACCCAAGGGCATTTGTTCCCTGGCAGACTCCTGCTTTGGCTCTAAGATATTATTCCTGGACCTTTTTATTTTTTTGCAGTGGGATGTCAGCTATTTTGCTTCACTGAGCAGCACATTTCAAAACACAAAGTGCCTGCAGGGGTTGCCTCATCGCATGTCCTTATCAGCTGCAGAAACAGAGGAGCCAAGAGCAACTTGGAGGCAGAGAGATGCTGAACTCAAGGAGTGCTGAAGTTCCTTCTCAGACCCAAATGAGGAGCCCGGAGGATTTCAGCCACTGCTTCCTGCAGCGATCCCATTGTGTCCACTTGCAGCATGCAAATCTCAGAGAGCTGCTGTTCCTTACAGTGCTATTACATCACCCACCTCTCCAACAGCCCTCATACTGACCCACTCTGATCCATGTTATTTTATGGGCACTGGCTTGTGCTGTGGTGTCCAGAAGTCCCAAACCTCCCCTGTGCATCAAAGTGAATGAACACCACAGAGAAAAGGCAGCCCTTGACCTAAAAAGTGCTCACTTTTCACTCACCTCTAAATCTATCTGGGCTTTAATTTCTTCTTTTTCACCGGTTTCAGTACAAAACCCACCATGCTCAGACATGGCAGTGGCAGCAGAGGCTCAAGGAGGCAATAGGCACAGCCACCAGCGAGATGAGGCGTGCTCTGTGTGTTCTCAGACAGCAGCTTCAAATGTGACGATGTCTGAGAACGGCACTGCTACAGAAAAGGCTCCCTGTGCTCTCAGGGACCACCAGGAGGAGATGGCAGCACCTGATCCCACTGCCTGAGACCCAGCATCGAAAATGAGCACTGCTACGACCTCTTGGTTGGTGCTGTGTCAGCTCAGACCCCGCATCGGGCACCGAATGGCAGCCCGTGGGAGCGTTGCTTTCGTAGAGGTTGGAGTTTCAGTGGTTTCTAACGACTTGTTCGGTTGATACCAAAGTGTGGAGGAGTTAAAAAGTCAGCTGTGATCTTGGCAAACCCAACCAAACAGGCCGAGGAAGTGCCAGTTCACAGAGCAGAGCACAGCCCATGCCATGCCCCGAGGATGACTCTTCACACCCCTGTTGCTAAGTTAAGGGTCTGAGAGTGTATTTTTTTTTTCCTCCTTAAAGTCATAGAATCACAGAATGGCTGGGTTGGAAAGGACCTTACAGACCATCCTGTTCCAACCTCCCTTTAGACCAGGCTGCCCAAAGCCCCATCCACGGCCTTGAGCACCTCCAGGAATGGGGCACCCACAGCTCTCTGGGAAGCCTGTGCCAATGTAATGGCATAATGAAAATACAGAAAAACGTTTAATTCCAAGAGAAGGATAATACAGGGAAGTAGCTGCTTTTGCAGACATCTCTATGGAGTCAAGAGTCCTACTGAAGCTTTCCACCAATCTCTCAAATAAAACCCTCATTTTTATCTGTACATTTCTCTGTCTCCAGAGGCTGCCTTCTCTCCTGTCCTAGTTTACCTAAGAAGTGAACTGAATGTCCAGTTAGAATAAATGAAGAACTAATGTTCATTCGCTTGATTTAATACTTTGGTACTACCTTGACTGGACCCAGCTACAAACTGTGAAGGCATCATGAAGCATTAACAATACTTCATTTCAGTCATTACCACATTGAAGTATTCTGAGCATCTCAGAAAGGCATCTTTGGACATGGTATGATGGGCGAACGAGCATCTACAAAGATCTGGGATACATCTTCTCCATGAAATGCCATTTCTATGCCACAGTTCCCAGGTTGGGAACCCAGAAAAAGGGCAGATTGAGTATACATTAGTGAAAAAGAAAGAAACAAAGAAAACCAAAACAAGAGCTGGGGTGAGAGAGGTGGGGACCTTCGTCTCTTGAAGATTCTTCTGCAGATGGCTTCAGTTTCAAAATCACTGATGTCCTTTACTACTGTCCACAGCCCCTTGAGGTTTACTGATGTGCTGTTAAGCTGCTGAAGCTAAAAGCAGCACTCTGTACAGATGCAGCCACAGTTACGGCTTTGAAATGAGCGAACAGAGCAACAACAAAGAACAGGAGCTCTGGGCTCTGAAACACTGCTCAGAGCACGAAGGCAGTGAAAAATAATGCTTTGTTAACTTCTTGTTTAGGAAAAAAGCAGAACACTTCCTCTAATGACACATTCACTGACAGTGGTGCTTTGATGACTCCTTCACACTGGTGAATCATGGATCTAAGTGCAGGGACAAACTGTTCCTGTCCAAAGGCCGCCAGCCTGGTGGTTCTCTGCCACCCAACAGAAAGTGCTGCTCTTCCTCCTGCTTCCTAACACACCATCGCCATCAGAAATCCAGCTGAGCCAACACTGGCAGCTCTGATCAGCCCATGGTCACTGCAACGCCGAGCTGTCCCAGGAGCTCGCCAGGCTTCCTTTCACCGCGCTCCTCCTGAGGCAGCTCATACGGTTGGACATTTCCCTTTGCAGGCAGCTGTTCTTTCCAAATTCCTTACATTTTAGATTATATATCCTCAATTTTGATCTTTTGCTTTAAAAACACTTTCATTTGAAGCTTAATAGCAAAGGCTCAGTGCATCTGCCAGAGTTCCTGGCACAGCCAGTGTCCTGCAGGAGCAATTACTTTCCAGTGAGTCTCTAGAATTGCTTATTTACTTTCACTCGTATGCCAAAAATACTTTAAAATCAGGACAGTTTTTTCCAGTTACACAATCACCAGAAATATCTTGAATCCATACGCTTCCACTGTGGTTCAATAGTTAATCTGAAAGCAGTCAAAACAATTCATACGGTATGCAAAGATCGCCCTGTCTCAGGATGAAGGCTTCAGAAGCACAGCTCTGTGTGCTCACGTCAACGAAGGCCACAAAGCCAAATCAGTTCCCACCCCATTATAACCACACAGGGAAAAGCAACTGCAAAGCACCTTCCTGAGCAGCACCATCACAGCCACTCACTTCTACAGAGCCCTTCTTGTCTATCCATGTTGACTTTATTTACTATTCTTGACAAAACAACACAACATTGGACTTCTGACAAGCCATGAGATTTAGGATACCAATCCATGGGAGCTTTTCAATAAATTATAGTTAATTAAGATTGTTGGTGAGCGACAGTGGCTGCTCCTACTCCTTTTGATTCACCAAAAGCACCGGTAAAACGCAGTTTTTGGCTCCCCTGGTTTAAAAATCAGAGCCTCTCCCCTCCCTGCCCCAGGGGCACAGGTAAGGAAGCACACAACACCCACAACACCAACTTCTGAAGCATCTCCTCAAAGCACTCTTTGCAAATTGAGGCGCCATTCGTTCTCCTTACTCATGCATATTTTAAATTCCCTTTTAAGTTTCAACGGTTTGCATGGGTGTAATTCGGAGCAGACTGGGGCCTTACATATTTTGCATACCAACTAGTTATGTGAACCCAATTT
Source organism: Gallus gallus (assembly GCF_016699485.2). Lineage (NCBI taxonomy): Eukaryota > Metazoa > Chordata > Aves > Galliformes > Phasianidae > Gallus > Gallus gallus. The sequence goes on along the minus strand of NC_052559.1, from coordinate 4,845,195 downwards.
CTGAAAAAGAGATTATATGAGCATTATGATGCAGCTGAGGAGTAACCACTGGAAAAAAAAGTACAAGAAAGCCAGAAGGATTTGCTTTTTAATTTTAAGCGCATGTTCACAAATGAAAGTGAGAATTGTGCCCATCAACAACGGCCGGAACAGAATCAGCCCTTCTCCAAACCTACCGAGGAACCATCGTCTTAATGTGTAGGTTTAAGTTACTGGCACTTTCTGCTTTACGGATATATATGGCATCTAGACTTTAAACGATATTGCAAAAGTAGAAATAGCACGATAAACCTTCAAAGCTGAAATAAAAAAGAACCTGTGTTTTAACTTAGCGCTGAGTATTTATACAGCCGGCACCATTTAGTCCGGCATGTTTGAGCGAGCGCAAGTCTGTGGTTGCAGCTCTGTGTAAAAATATTGCAGCCTGCTCCTGCTTTAGGAGCTAAACTTCAGTTCCCAATAGCTCCCTCTGTAATTCTCTTTCCAAATAAAAGGAAGAGCTATTCCTGGCTCGTAACGGTGTATTTCTGTGGCTTCTTGAACTATAATGAAGGCAGTCTGGAATGTTAAAAATTACATGCTCAATGCCAATTCTTAACCCAGGGTAATTTAGGCTTTAAATGTTTTGAAGTTTACATTTTGAGTCTGTTATTGTACAACTTCTTAATTAAAATGTTGCTGTAGTCCAGATCACTAATGCTTCTTGCTCAAAGATCCATTAACATCCATCTCAAAACCACTGCTTGGGGAGTTCGATAATTTTGGTATCGAGGACCAAGGCCATCTGCTTGGAAAGTTATTTGGTTTTTATTTGGCTGCTTCTAATTGTAGAAATTCAAAGACATCTTTGATATCCACTGGATTCCAACAGCAGAAACATCAGTTCTCTGTCAGTAAATGCTTCACTGCTTGTCTCTGCTGCAGACTAAACCTTGTGCAGTTCAGGAAATAATCTGCTGAGCTCGTCCCTGGTGAATCAGGTTTGGACAATCCCCACTGCACCACAGGGAAAATACGGACCTCTGATGCTCATTGCCATCTCTGTGTTTTTCCATTGAAATGATACTAAATGAGAAAAATGTGACAGCTCCATGTGGGGCTTCCAGATATCATAACTAACATCATAACAAATAACTGCTATTGCTGGGGCTGATATCAGCCTGGGTCTTCCTGTTGTGACCTGCAGCAGTCTGTAGGCTATGCCTCAAAATACACCTTCACGTTTACAGCCTACCTACAAAGGAGTGAGGCTGCAACCTGACGTTCACCCTCAGCTTAAGCTAAAAATCCTCTCGTTCTGTGTGTAAACAGAGGGAACTTAGAGCAGAATCAGTGAGAGATCCCAAACCTGAACATCAACATCATAAGGATCATTTTCTGCTTCTTTTAGTGGGGGAGGGGCAGAGCTGGCCCAGGTTTTGAAGGAGATTCCCTCAAGGATTCCTCAGCAAAACCCCTGAAACATCCACTGGCTGTAGGAACAGCCCAGCGGGATTGCAAGGTGATCATTCTGCATACTGAGGGGAAGTCAGAGCTGTCCAGCTGCAAAGATTCACGTGCTCTCATGTGCCAACCACATGGCAGTTATTTAATTACCTTCAGCCCAGGTTTAGATTCCCCTTTGGCCCAAGGCACTTGAACACATATTGTGTGCACAAACATTCACACATCCTTCTCCAGGACGCTGCTTCAGTCCCAAGGCTTTAGCCATGACCATCTCTTGCATCCCCACCCTGAAGCAGGTCTGATGGCTCCTTAAAACCTACAAGACCCCACAGCACAAAGACCCTTACATGGGAGATAACAGACACTGCAGTCTGGGAAAGCAGCTTTCTAACAGCTGAAAACACCCTGTCCACCCTGAGTCTGTATAAAGTACCATTTCACAGCTATTATCCAATTTCCTTGTACTAATTATTGTACCATAATAACAATTTCCAGGGAGCGTCCTTAGAATTCTTACACAACACCTTCCATGTGCCGTGAATGGCCACTAAGAGCTCAGACAAGCACAAATCTCTCCTATCTGAGATCCAAACCTGTCAGATGAAGGGTACCCTGAGGAATCCAGACAGCCCCTATCTGTCCTGTTTACACAGAGGTTTCAGCCTGACTTATCACCCTGCACCTCAATATGAGGTACTGAGGAGATGCAAACCCCTCTGACACGGCAGGTTGAACGCGCTCCCTTCACACCAGCCATGTGCTCTTATCATGCCAGCACAACACTACAGCTCCACACCTTATTTTCAGCTGTGATTTTTTTTTTCCTTGGGTCTAAGTAAAATTAAGTGTTATTATTTCTACATAATCAAGGCGAAAACAGTTTCACTTTCTTTGAAGCTTTTTTATCTCCCTACAACTGGATTTGAATCTCTGACTTCATCACCACAACCCCAGAGCCATAACCACAAGGCCACATGGTCCCAGAGCTGTTTTTGGAGGTGGTAGAGATGTGAGTTATTTTTGAAGCTGCTAGCTATAAATTTCAGTTATATTTGAAGGAGGGGAGGTTAGCTTTGAAAGCCCTCGGTGAGTCCATCCTTCAGCGACTACCGGGCAATTACTGAGGCCGCTGGCACGGGCTGCAGTAGAAGGCTGTGCTGCAGTTTCTACCATAAACCATCCAGTACAAACAAACAGCAATCGTGAACGACAGTTAAACTAATTGTCCTTGCTGGTATTACTATCCCAAGACGGGTTGTGACGCAGAAAGTCAATCTGCACAAAGTCAGTTTTTCATTACACTGAGCTCCAAATAGCATCAAAACAAGTCAATTTTAGAGCGCTTGACTGCGCCTGATAAATGCAACCCAACCACCTCAATTCTTTTTAAAAAGCCTTCACCCTGACCCTTCAGTTCATGATGCATTTTTGGTTTCCTGCCTGAAAATAAACGTGAATCTGCTATTGCACACAGCTTTTTCCATAAACTACACTAACAGGTAAAGTGGCTAATGCTAAGAACTGTGATTAGAACAGCAAAGATTGCATTTGCAAAGTGAAGACTGCTTGCCAAAATGATTCTTTGAATTCAAAAGACTTTCTTGTATTGACATCCAAAGAGGGGGTGCCCCTGGCATACCCAAAGCCCAGTTGTTGGGTATGGCTTGAGATAAAAAGCCCCAAACGAGCAATGAATGAACAACAGAACGTACTGCTAGAACTGCAAATCGTGGGATTAATCTCTCTCACTTCTAGAAACTGTTTACATTTTTCTCCTCTCACAGCAGTAATTTTCAACTGCAAAAGTTAACCACATCTGTGTGAAATGTAGATAACTTTGGGAATGAAATGATTTCAATCAGAATAAGGGTCATCTGAGAGATGGTGGTAGTTACTCATTCAAGATCATGCTTGATACAACCAGCTCCCAGCTCAGTATTCCACTGTCTGATGAAATACTGATGTAGCAAACCACAGCTGCTCGAGCAGTGCTATCGATACCAGTAAAATAGATGCTAACTTTACTCTCTTCCTCATGCTGTAGATGGTATTTGCCACTGGAGATGCCTTCAAACAACAGCCAGGGCCTGGCAGCAAAAACACTGCTGCTGTACAAATTGATGGAGATGGTCAACCCAAAATCAGAATCATTTTTTTCTCCATTTTTATAAGGCATAATCTAACATAATGATTCAGGACATGACTGAGGATAATGAAGGACTGAAGAGAGTCCTTTAAGAAAGAAAATAGGAGGGAATTCCACAAACCAATAGAGCTGGAGTGGCATTAAACATAGTTGCCCTGGCTCAGAACTGGCCATACCACCTCAGAATGGGATGAACTGTCCAACACACCCTCCTTTCAGTGCAGACAGAGCCCTGCAGTTCCTACATGACCAAGCTGTGAATGCTTAAATCTGTGGGAGAATAAACATTGCTTCCCAGCAAGGAAATAAATGGGCAGGGAAATCACTGCACTGCAGTGGACCTGCAGGGATCGTGCCTGCGTCTCCCAGCTCTGGGACGAGGTGCAGTTGGCTCTCGTTCATGCCTCAGGTGCATGGGTAGCCTCAGGCTGGTGATGGCCCAGGCAACGATGGAAATGCTCCTTGAAAATCAGCAAGTCACTGAGCTCCACTGTTCTGCAGTTAGCAGCTATGATTCCAGGTCATTGCTACCAATGGACGTGGGAAGATGCCGGTGGTGAGGTGAACTCAGTATGCCAACATACTGCAAAACATCAGCTCAGGAGAAAGCAGCGTTCTCCATTTTGAAGGTCACACCTGTTCTGACACTGGAAAGCCTTTCTGGAAGGATGATTCACCTTGGAGTCGCAGGAGAAAACCCCACAGAGGACCAATGCTGTGCATGGAACACAGAGGTGAAGGCACTGATGGAGCACAGCGGAGATCTGCTGCAGTCCCTGAGGAAAGAGGGGAGTTGAGGCCCCCCTGGAACCGTATGGGACAGCAGCGGCTGTAGAGCAGCTCACAGCGCCATGTTGTGCTTCCAGGAAGGAAAAGTCGCTCCCAGAGCTTAAGAAAACCATCACAAAAATTTCGAAGGAAAAAGGGGAAAAAAAAAAAAAAAAACACCCAACCCCACTCACAACCCACCAAACAAACAAGGAAAACATTTCACGAGGACCCATCGCTGGAAAAACATGAAGATGTTTTTCCATCCAGAGGAATAACTATAAATAATGTTCGAACTATTAAAAGGGTGAGCGCGGAGAAAAAGGGCTTATTTACATAGGAGCGTTTTGTGCTGTTTCAGTCTAATTTGTCACCGCTGTAGGAGCCTCATACGTTAGCTGGAGGAAATCCAGAGCTTTCAAAGGTTTTCTGTCAGGCCTTGACAAGCTGCCAGCTTTTTTAATGGAGCCGAGCAGTCTCAAGCCTGTTGTTCTCAGAGATTTTGCGAGCCAGGGCCGCATGTTAGCAGGAAACAGAGCCAAGTGGGCTTCCTGAGCGTCTGAGAGAGGAAACACTGTAATAAGCATGGAGGCTGTGGTTAAAAATAACCCCGGTATATAAAGGCCGGCAGGATCCCCTCTCGCTCACTCACACACAGCGCTGCCTCTTGGCCGGCTGCTGCGCGCCGATTCCATGCGAATGAGGCATCGCCGTCCCGGCAGAGCAGGTGGCTCTGAGCAAAGGGGGGCACGGAGCCGCTGGGGAGATGTGGGGTGCACGGCTGCCCTTCTTGGGGCCTTTCTGCCCCCCCCGCTCTGGGCAGAGCGCTGCTGGGCCAGGCCGGGCCACGGCGTTTCAGTAACTAACTTTAGGCCGAAGTAAAAGTTGTGCTGAAAAATAACTCTGTTCTCTGCGATGTGAAACTCAGAAAAAGGGAAGAGGGTGAATCACACCGCTCTTGAGCAACAGGAGAAAGGGCCCCCGAATTGTCACCACCCCCGGGCCCAACATGGGCCGAGAGGCGGCAAACGCAGCAACCGCACACAGCGCCAATCTGCGCTCCGCAGTGCCGGCGCTTCGCTGCTGCCGAGCAGAGGCCGCCGCTGCCCTCGCCGTGCTCAGTGTGCAGAGCCCAGCCCTTCTCTCCCAAAGGCAATCATTTTCCTTGCAAACACAGGCTGAAATCCCGCCGGTTGTTGGGCGAATTTGTGCCCCATTTTCCCTGCTGTAACCCAACACTCACATCCACACTGAGCGCCATTCTGAACCCTTCTTTGTAGCTCACATTATGCTGTAATTGGCAAAACACATTCTTCCCAGGCTTGTATTTTTATTACAAACATTTATTTGGCACTTTACGTGGCAAATGAAAAGAAAATTTCACAACCCGTTCTACAAAGTTGCATTGTATGAGGCCGTCGCTCAAAAAGAATCGGATTGCTCAAGAATAGCTGTAACCGTTCGAGGGATTTCAACAGCATTCTGCTCTGGAACTACAATTGCTGTGTATATGTATGCATATAATCTGCTACAGCACCCAATGCCAATAATTTTGACTGTTGCCAAACCTGAAGTTTGGCACTTAATTGCACCATAGGGCTTATTGCCAGCACTGTGCCGTTCCTTGCGGGCACATCAGCTGAGCTGCGGGGAGCACAGATAAAATGAGCAGAACTTTGGTTCTGCAGAGAAGGCATTTCTGCGCAGTGCAAAGCGCAGTTCTTCAGTTCAGAGGCATGCAGGAATTTCAATGAATAAATACCCAAAAAGGTTGGCTTTAATAGCTCAAAAAAAACAAAAAACAAAAAACACCACAACAAAAAACAACAAAAAACTGCACCAACAGACATAACCCTGCAGGAAACAGCCTGTCCCAAAATATCTGACTGATATTTCAAAGCTTAATCATAACGATACAACTAATTGAGATGATGGGAAACACATATATATATGTTGTACCATTCTGAATGCTGCAGTGATGTAAGCCTGAGAAGGACTTCACAGCCCAGGAAGACACATGAGATCAGCTGCTCTACCCGTACAGCCTACCATGCAGAGATGCCCGTCTTCCTCTCCCTGGCTAATTCACTACACTCTGATTCACACTTCCATGTATTCAAACAGGGAAAGTAATTCCAGGCAGCAGCAATACCAATTAACAGTGTCACAGTTAACGAAATGCTTGCTCCAGTATTTCCCATTACACAACTGCAGGACATATGACTAATAAATAATACAGGTGCAGTACAAAGAAGGCATTTTATAAATGAGAACTGAACCCCACACGCTCATCACGTTAAACAAGGCTTTCCACCCTACACCCTATATGAACTCCTACTTTGAGTGTTTGGTGACTTATCCTCTACTTATCAGATAAAACCACCACCTATAAAAATGCTCTGCACGTCAATGAGGGGAGATTAAAAAAAAAAAAAAGCTTTCTGAGTAATGCTCTGCTCACGTCTGACATTCAGCTTTGTCCAGTTGTCCCTCCCCATCCCCCCAGTTAAAAACTGTGAACTTCAAAGTGACAAAAACTGTGCTAAGAAAGCCATCTGCATCTGCCATGCTGACTCAGACTGCAACAGATCTTACAAATTAAAAAGAAAAGCACATCTGATTGGTTCTTTGAAGTTCCCTCAAACAGAACTTTTTCCTACATTAATTAAACCCCAAACACAGTTCTTACTCCTGAATCCAGTTCACTTTGCATGTCTTACAACATTACTAATGATCCCAAGTGGACACGAGGTAATACATCATTTTACCTTTTCTGCTGCCATCTCCAGTAAACAATGTCAGCTCTCTCCTAAAACAAAGACCAGGAAGGACGCAGCAAGTCTGAAATCTCACACTGCAGCCCTCGCTCTCTTCCAGCACCAAGTGGGATTTTTCATTCCACCACACCGTGCCTCAAAGCTCACAAAGAAACCCCAGCACTCCCCCGTGGGCTGCATTAATACTGTGCTGATATGGCTCACCTGGGTGAAAGCCCACCAGGTGTTTTCTGGCTTCTATCACAACCCTACTGGTCCATCTCCTGGTTACTGATACTGCAATAAAAACTACTTGGCAACAATTGAAAACTACAGCTCATAATTTGTGCCTGATAATTTAGGCAGTTTCACTGATAAATGTGACAGTAGTTTTTGAAACTGTGGTATCATTTCACAGTTCTGTATAAAAAAAGAAAGAGTCATCAAATGTGTTTTTAATTGACAGCTGAAAGGGACATCTGCAATCCAACATATGTGCACACGTCAGAAGTGCTGGCAGAAGCACAGCTACGCACCTAATCAAAGCTGGCAATTAAAGAACTGGGGTAACTCCACGGGTCTGAAGAGCCCCCAAACCAGAAATGACAGAAAATGATTTATAGCTGAACGCCATCATCCTTCACATGGCAAACCTGGCTTAAAATACATACTCAGTCACCATTAAATTGGCAAAACATCTGAATTTTGCATGATTCATTGAACCATTAACTTACTTTAATAATAGGGACAGTATTTCCTCGTGTATTTCTGAGAAAGCTTTTACAGTAGACTTATTTATTGAGATGGGCTTTAAGCTTAACTTTCCTTCGTGCCCATGGAAGTCTGCAGTGGTTGAAAGTATCAGCAACGGCTGACGTTTGCTAACCTTCCAGTGAGTTAATAAGGCTTCCCCAGAATGAATTAAGATTGCCATCAGAACAAGTGGACGTGGTAGACCTGTCAGTAGTAATGCTGAAAAAGCGGAAGTAAGCGCTACAAAATATTTCTGTTCTCTCTTTGAGAAGAAGCCAGATGCTGCATTCAGATCAGACAATAATGATGTTGAAATACTTTCCATTCCAGTAACTAAGGAGGATGTTAAAACAACTGCTGCTCAACTCAAACAAGATTAAGTTGCCAGGTCTGGGTAACTTATAAGTGAGTGTTTCAGAAGAACCAGCTAAGGACATATCCAGATGGTTAATGTTTATTATCAATCAATTTCAGAACAGTGGGGAAGCCCCAGGTGACTTGAAGAATGTTAATATTATGTCAATATATTTTAACAGGGTAAACAGAACAGCCCACATAGGCTCCTCTGCGCTAGCAAAACGTGGGCAAAATACTGGAGGGACTCGATGCATTACAAGAATCATGAACAGCATTGCTTTAGTTAATGACAATGGCTTTTAACAGCTCTTTAAATAAGGCAGCAGTGTTGATGCAACGAGCGAATGTGCCTTGTGCAATGTGATTTTCACATTAAGAAATAAGAACATGACAAATCAATATGGTGCGCACACGCATACTGGTCCAAACGCAAGCTGGCACATCTTGAAAGCTAATTTAATTTTTAATCCAGCAGGTTTATTAGTTCTTTATCTTCTTCAGGGCCACTTACAATTCAGCATTGTTAACAATGACCTGGAAGAAAACAGAAATCGTTACTGATAAAGTCATAGATGGCAAAGATCAAGGAAGTGCTGCAGAGGTGGCTGTTGTCAGACGCCTCCGCCTTCAGGGAAAGGTTTTGAGAACACACACACAGCTGAGAAGGAAATCACAGACACACAAAAGGAAAATGCGCCGTATCAAAGGCGTGATGAGCCCCAGGAGCTCCACACTATCAAAGAGATGGAGGTCCGCCTTCGCCTTTAGGTCCTCGAATGGGAAAAGCCCTGGTAAAAACAGCTCCTTCATCAAATTAATTTGTGATGTTACTTTAATTACCAAAAAAAGGTCTACGGGATTAAATCACTCTCCCCGAATTGAGAGATGCCTATCTTAAAAACACCTGTATGGTTCCTTTATGTGGTAGCTCACATCATTTTACAGACTTCTTTGATATCAGACTTTTGAAAACACTAATTCAGAGTCTGAAAAAGAAAGAAAGAAAGAAAACGAACAGAATGATGGCAGTTTGGGACAGAGATACAGCGTCTGTGCCACCCACACACACAGTGTTCGGTCACAGCATCACCTGCAGCGCAGAGGGCTCCAACCTCAGCCCTTTCCCCGCTGCCATGACGGTGGCGGAGGTGCAGCGGGGCTCCCTGAGAACCATGCCACGAGAAAGCAGCTTTGTTTGTTTGTTTGTTTGAGTTGTGTGATGACTCAGATCCGCAGAAGCCAGGTGACGTGTGGGCATCTCACCAACATCTCACCAACATCTCACCAACCGCTCCAGCTGCAGTTTCACCACGGGTGCACTTCATCGCACGGCCCCCACTCTCAGCCCTTTATTTCGTGACTACAATCCCTCCAGAAGTTTCCCTCGATGTAAAAGCAACAACAGAGATCAGCGGCAGCACCTTGAAAACTCAGTGTTGTTGTACAGAAATGGTAGAGCCTGTGTTTGCTTTGGCTGGAAGACAAATCGCACATCATTTCGCTCTCCTCTACCCACGGCGGATTAAGAAATACTTCTAATCTCACATTCCTTACATCTCCACACCAGTGGCATCACTCCTTTCCTACGCTGTCGTAAGTGAGATCAATGCCAGGGTCTCCGTATCAGACATTTTAAACCACCACTGCATACAGCAATACACAAACAAATAAACGAAGCCGGAAAATGTCAGCACGGCGACCGCAGACCCGAGGAAGGTCATGGCAGAGCTGTGCTCACTTCGTACAGCACTGGTGACTCACGGCGTAAATAGATTCTCACACGCCTCTCACCAGGTCTAATATAGCTGTCGTCTGGTAGCTTCGTAGCTTTGCTGGAAAACAAAAAGAAACGAAAGGCGCTGAATCCCTCATTTCACCAATTCACCTTCCGTCCCCCCTGCCCATCACACGTTCCTTTTATGAAAAGAAAAGTGATGCAGTTGGGTGACGGAGCTCTGCTGCCAACCAACCTCACAGCACCAACTGGGAGGCAGCGTCCGGCCGAGCTGCTCTGAACGTACACATACGGTTGTATATCCTAGAAACAAAATATTTTGCTATAGCTGTTGCTGAAATCACAAGCACATAAACTGAGACAGACGTTCAGGGCGTGTTATCGAGGGAACATTCACATTCATTCTGAATTCATCAGAGTGTATTTTCTTGGCTGACTCACAGCGCCATATATACGTATTGTGCACTTACTAACATTTTATTAGAGGAAAAGAGTTTACATTGAAAGATTACACAAGTGTGACATTACACAGCGATGAGTCACACATCTCTGTGTACTTCGTTACCATGCATTCAGTGTATTGATTCTGCTCCAGTCACAGAAGTTTGGCTGCTCCTCCTGGCCATCCTGCGAACTTTCAGAGTAAAAAGTATAGAAAGTTATACAAGAGATACTCGTTATTTTAAAAAATGTGCAGCCATTGAAAAGAGCATTTATTCCCCCTAGCAACTGCGCGTTCCTGGGATGGGCTTTGCGAACACGCTCAGAATGCTCGTTGAGATCCAGGACCCGTCACTGCTTCCCCTCTCGGGGCACACAGCACATAAAAGTGAGGGTTGTTCCACATTTTCCTCATCTGTAACGCAGGAATTCTTTTAGAATTGATCGCAGAGGAAATATGGAGGAGGTTGGGGGAAGCGCGGCTCCTTCCCCGAAGCTGCCTTTCAAAGAACCGCTCTGTCCGCAGCAGATCATCATTTTTCCTCGTTTCAGAATTGCCACTTTTGCTCTCTTGGTCCTGGGCGGCTGCCAAGCAGCTGCGATTCTCAAAGGCAGCAGTTTGGGGCACATTATCAACATTATTGGAGAACTGTTCCTTAAGAGCGGGCAGTGGGGCCAGAGGCCAAGGCAAAGGAGCACAGCGCTCCCCTCGGAAACGGTCAGCCCAGGACCACAATTTGGCGATGGCCAAAGGAGAGCCCGGGAGCTCCTTGTGTTATTTCTCTCATATCATAAGGAAACGTTGGTTTGGGCGCAGCAAATGGGAACTGCCGACCCCTGAGCTCCCACTGCACACACAGCTCTTCCCGCAGGGAGACGGCCGGGAGGCACCGGGCAGCTCTGCGCTGCCGTGGGGCATCGCGGGGAGGGCAGAGCAGCGCCCGCACCCTGCCCCGTCAGCTCACACTCTGCTTCTGGGGTCGGGGCTGAGGCCGGCCGGGAGGGGATCAAACCCCCCACTCCCACCTCGCTGGGACCAGCGGCTCCCCGCCGCACTGAGGGTCCCTCGCGGTGTGTGCGGGCCGTGGGCCCACCGCCGTCACCCCGCGTCACGGACGGTCCCCCCACACTCCTCGACCCCAACTCCCACGGGGATCCTCGCGGCGCCCCCAGGACGGGGGTCCCTCACATCGCCCCTTCGCAGTGCGCACAGACGCGGACCCATCAGTGCCCCCAGCCCCGGGACCCCCGGTCCGAGGTGTGGGGGGGGGGAGGGAGGGAAAGGGGGGGGGGGGGGGGGGGTCCCGGCTCCGCTCCCCGCGCTGGGGGGGGGGGGGGGGGGGGGGGGCGGTCAGGGGCCGCCTTTGGGCCCCGCTCCGCTCCGCCCCGCTCGGGCTGCGGCCGCCGCCGCCGCGTCCTTTTATACCGGGGCTAAATTTAGGCTGCGCCCGAGCCGCTGCCTCCCCGCCCGCCCCGTCCGGGACGCGTTTCCTCCGCTCCCTGCAATTGGCCTGAGGGCGCCCGCGCCCGCGTTATAAGGTGGGAGGGCGGCTCTGCGCGCCGCGTCCCGCCCGGCCGCACCATGGCGCTGAGCGATACCATCCTGCCCTCCTTCGCCACCTTCGCCAGTCCCTGCCGCGAGAAAGCGCTCCACGAAGTGAGTGCGGCCCCGGCCCGGCTGAGCCCCGCTGAGCCCCCGCGGCTCTGCCCGCCCCGCTGCCCCCGACCCCCGCTCCCGGCCGCACCGCTAACCTTCTCCCTTTTCTTTCTTCCCCCAGAGGTGGAAGTGCGAGCAGGAGGCCAAGGCCCCCGGCGGCACCTGGGGCGACCTCTCCCCACGCAAAGAGGATGAAGACCTCAACAACGTGCTGGATTTTATCCTTTCCATGGGCAGCGACGGCTACGGCCAAGGGGCTGCCGGCGGGGACTATCCCCCCGCGCAAGGGGAGAGCGGAGGCTTCTACCAGACAAACCCGAACCCGGGATGCTACAGTGCCCTGGAGCAGGGCAGCCCCCCGCCCTACAGCGCCGGCATCGCTCCCGAGATGATCCGCCCTGAGATGGACTCCAACTACTGCCCGGCCGGCAGCGTGCACGGGCGCTTCTTCGTGACGCCCAGCTTCGGGGCTCCGCAGTTCGTGGACAGCATCAAGCCCGAGCCCGACATGGACAGTTATGGGCCAGTCCTGGGTCTGGTGCCCCAGGCTTGCCCGAAGATCAAGCAGGAGGGCAGCGCGACCTGCATGATGGCCTACGAGCAGCCGCGGGTGGCCAACTCCCCACAGATCCCCGGCGCCGAAACACCACCGCTGAGCCCCGACGATCTCATGGTGAATGACTGCCACACGCAGATGATGTGCCCCTCGTCCGTGTCCTTCCAGCAGAGCTACCACCCGCCCTCCGGCTTCCACCACCCGCAGACCCACCTCCAGTACCAGAACACCTCCCAGTACGGCCTTTTCGAGGACAGCCTGCCCCTCCAGCCCTCCGCTCCCCGGGGTATGCTCACCCCTCCTTCCTCCCCGCTGGAGCTGCTGGACTCCAAGCCGAAACGAGGCCGGCGCTCCTGGCCCCGCAAGAGGACGGCCACGCACACGTGCACGTACGCGGGCTGCGGGAAGACCTACACCAAGAGCTCCCACCTGAAGGCCCACCTGCGGACACACACAGGTAAGCTCGGCAGGGTGGGAGGGCCGCCTGCATGGAGCGGTTTGCAGCAGCATGAGCTTTAACCCCGTAGCGTCCCGGTCCCCGAGCGCTCACAGCTGGGCTGCGACAGGTGGTCAGACCGAGAGTGTCTGTTTGGGGGTCAGGGCTGTCCCAAGGGCGGCTTCCAGTGCCCTTCCTCAGAAGGTTCTCAGGACGGTAAAGCAGTGGGCAGAGCGGAGTCGTGGCTCTGCGTTGGATCTGGCTGTGGAAGGGAAGGGCTCAGCGGGGCACGCTGGGATGAGCACTGAGCGCTGCGCTGCCGGGCGTGGGAGTGCCGCGCTGAGTCACGCTGTGCTTCCCCGACAGGTGAGAAGCCGTACCACTGCAACTGGGAGGGCTGCGGCTGGAAGTTCGCCCGCTCCGACGAGCTCACCCGCCACTACCGCAAGCACACCGGGCACCGGCCCTTCCAGTGCCACCTCTGCGACCGGGCCTTCTCCAGGTCGGACCACCTGGCCCTGCACATGAAGCGGCACATGTAGCCGCGGGGCCCACCGGACAGTGCCCGTTGTGAGCTGCTCAGGTGCAGGACGCTCCGAACCTGTAGCTGGTACTACGTGGGGAGGCGCCGGCGCTCCGGCCGCCGAGGATTGGACACAGGGAGGCCCAGCAGTCGTCTCCTGCACAGAACCTGACGAGGCGGCGTCCGCGAATCTGCCCGCGCCGGGCGGGGAGGACGGGGGGTTATTTATGCAGCTTCTGTGAAGGGTGAACTCCGTGAGGCTCCACACGGATTGTATAGAAGAAGCTGTAAATATCGTTTTTTCTGTTCCGGCTCTAACTGCCCCAAGCTTAACGAGACAATGTTTGTATGGAAACTGCCTGAAGTTGACCCTAGGAGAGATTAAGTGAGCGTTGCTGTAGCTCGGTGTTATTTTAGATCTTGGCTGAAGGCATGGCTAAGAGAACACTCCTATTGTTAGACTGTCTGTTTCACAGGTGCAATAATACTCATGTTTGCCATGATCTACACTAGAAATACAGGGCTTGACGTCTTGTAAGAAAATAACCTATTTTACTGTAATTTTTTTTATATATTGTAAATAATTTTATACAGCGAGAAATATTGTATATGTAAATAGAAGACAAATGGGTATTTTGCCTATTTCTGGTTTTATAAAAACGTGGTTTTTTCAATGTTTGAAAACATTTCATCTTTTTAATAAAACAAGTTTTTAATTGCTGTGGTTCATCCGTGTCCTTCGGGCCCCCCCACCCCATTCCCCCGAGCACTGCACTGTGCTGGGAGCCCTCACCGAGACTGCGCCGCCTGCAGCCGGGCTGCAGTTGGTTTGTTGGGGCTGCAGTGAGGTTTGTTGGTCAGAGCAGATGGTAGCAGAGGACAGCGCAGATACCAACAGAGGACAGCAAACACGAAGCCACGCGGTGCTGATCAGACAGGAACATCGCTGGGATTCAAAACACGCTTCCTAAAAATGGTTAAGTGAGCAGCGCTGTAATTTCAGTCTCATTTCTAGTTTATGCTGGACTGCTTTAATAGCATCCTTAATGTTTTCCAGATGCAGTTATGGTTTCGCCAGCAGTGTGTGGGTTTTTACTATAAATTTAAACACTGCATTTTTGTAATTACGGAGGCTTATTTTAAGGCATCCTCGTACATAAATTACTGCCGCTCTGCAGAGCTCCAATAGAACAGTGGTGGAATTTAAACATAAATTCGCAGCGCAGGTTCAAATACCTTCATAACTCATTCCCAAAAACCGAAATTCACCTCATAACTCTGAGTCGTACCCGGCTCTCAGCAGCTCAGAAAGGTGTCCACTGTTCTGGAGGAGGGGTGAAATACTGATCTGGAGGCTGAAGGCTGCCTTGCACTGAAGCGGATGGTGCTGCAGCTCCGGCAGAGCGCGGCTCCTCCACAGCTGTAAATGAGATCATAACTCCAAGTGCTGTATTTATGCAATTACTCTGCAGCTCTAATGAGGATCCTCTGGTTTCCCAGCAGCAGTTCAGCTGTGAGCCCTGATACTGCTGCACCAAACTCACTGTTGTTAAATACAGCAGTTTAGGTTAATATCAGAGCGTTTTCCCTTCACTTTGGAGTGCTTGCAGTTCGATTCCAGTCCGGACTGTGACTTTTTTCTGCCTTCGCAGTGCAGAACCCAGGAATGGAATCAGCAGGAATACATGGAAAGTACAAAAATAGAGGTCCTTCTGTGACAGCAAAGCCTGCAGTTGTTCATGTGGAACAGATGTACTCCGGGCTTCTAATCATCCACATGGAAGAATGAGTTCCACATTTCACTTTTATAGCTCTTTCAAAGTGAAATATAAGGGAGATTTAACATTTCTTCATTAAAAACAAAACTCATTTATTTGCTAGAGAAAAAAAATTGCACAATCTGATTCCAGAAAGGGAGGACTGAAGGCTGAAAGGCGCTCTAAACTTAGCATGTGCAGCATTGCGACAGTTCGAGGTATTTCCTTCTCTTTCCCCATAGCTGAAGATTTTCGGATTTCAGCACAGCTTTTGGTGTTTGGAACCTTCAGAAAGGAATCCTCCCCCCTCCGCTCCCCATCGCGCTCTGCCTTTGCTGTGCTCTGTGGGAAGAGTTGGGAACGTCCGCATCCTGGCAGGTGTCAGTGCTGCTTTGCGCCGCACCGCTCGGCGATGGAGTGGGGGCACCTCAGCCGCCCGCATCTCAGACCCAGCGCCGCTCTCCAGCACTGGGCAGAGCCTGGGAGCACCGGGGCTCCTCACCAACCTCCGTGGGAGCAGAACGTGGGGCTGTGTGCCCTTGGCCACTTTGACATGGGGGAGGGACAGCTATGACCCAACAGGTGCGGAGCTGTGAGCCCTGCGCTGTCTGCACACACAGATAAAGCACGCAACATCCCCCAACCTTCAGTTCAATGCCTGCTGCTCCTCTGCAGCACAGAGCGTGACAGAACCACAGAGTGCTTTGAGTTGGAAGGACCCTCAAACGTCACCCGGTGCCGCTCCCCCACCCGGGGTCTGCAGCCCTCGCTGTCCCGGTGCTCCCGGGGTCAGTGGGCTCTGAGGCTGGCAGCCCGCACTGCCCGCTCCCCTCGCTCACAGGGCTCCAGAGGAGGCCCCGTTATCTCACATCTCGGCCAGCGGTGGAGATGCCACCCATCAACAAGCAGGTCGTGCCCGCAGTGCTTTCAGACGCAGTGCAATGCATCTGAGCAAAAGGGCAGAGCCACCCCTTTACAGGGAAATATAAATGAAAGACATATCGATACATCAACACAGAGCTCTGGAGATGGGGAGGGATGAGGGGCACAACTCAATAACCCAATAAAGGCTCATCACCAGCTCTGTTTTAATTGCCAGAGGGACGGAACGTCTGAGAACTTCAGTGTGGTCGTCACAGGAAGCTGCAGCTTTGTGAATCTCGAGATAATCTCATGGCAGAAGAAAAGAGATGCTGATCTCATCCCTCTCAAATTCTATTATGAGTAACTGCCAACTCTTTTTTTAATTGCTTCAAATTAGTCCATCCAGGCGTGGGGTGGCTCCACCGGCCCAAGTGTGCCCATTGGGCAGCAGGAGAGCAGCAGTGCTCCGCAGCGCTTCGTGACGGCACACCGTAACTGTTGGGGTGAGTTTGATGGAGGCGAAGGACCAATGGCCCCCAGCAGCTCCCGGAGCACACGGGGACCATGGAGGGGCGGGAGGAGCCGCCCCCACCAGCAGCAGCCCAGGATGGGACGATGGGAGAAAAAAAGGTGCTGTCAAACCCGATAGGAGGAAACAAAGAGTCCGTTGTAAACAACGTTTTCACACATACTCTTATGAGATACCACAGAGATGGGCCCAATCTACTTGCAAGATAGATCGGTAGATTAGATAGAGCAGGTTGAGCACAGAAACGAACAAATCCTGCACAGTGTTCCAAGTGAAAGTTGTAGCAAACGCTTCTGAGCTTGAGCACAGCCCACAGCCTCAGAGCTCCATCCATCCCACACCGCAGCGCGGGGCATTGAGCTCTGCAGGGCACCCGCACTGCGCTGAGCCCACACTGCTCTGCAGAGCTCAGCCCCGGCCCGCCCCCAAAGTCGGGCGGTTAAACCCCAAAACAGGAGCTGGGACAAAACCCTCCTGCTGTCCCGCGGGCGCCCAGCAAAGAGCAGGGGATGGCAGTGGGGAGGGCAGGGGCTGTAAGCGGGGCGGCGGTCGCCCCACACAGGGATGGGGGATTTCAGCCCTCGGCTGCCGGCGGCCGTTCGCAGACCGCCTCCAAAGGCTGCCCCCCGCTCACCCGCAGCCCTCCGTCCACAAGGAGTGCCAAAAAAAGTTTGTCCATTCTTCAAATTATAGGATTGTGTGGTTCTGTGGTTTTCTGTGGTAGAAACTCTGTGGTTTCCAAAGCTATTTTGTGCACCTATAACAGAGAGTGGCTGTTAAGCTTTGCTTAAATTTAATTTTCTGAGCCAGAATCCCAAGCGTTAGCAATTTCTTTTGCTATATTTAAATAAAACAAACGCAACGAAGTCGTGCAGCCGTCGCCGTGGTAACGAGCAGTGTTGGGGGAAACACAAAGAGGTAAATTCAACCCAAACCCTATGCAGTGTGACAGGGAGAGCTGTCCCTGCTGCTGCTGCCTGAGATGTCCGTGGTGCCACATGTGCACCTCCTGACTCCGGTGAGGGCCGAAGCAGCCACGCTCAGATGTGTCCATTTGGTTCCATATGCCCGGGGGCTGCACTCTGCTGTCAGCACGTGGCCAACACGGGATGGGGCAGATCCACCAGCCAAGCACTGCCAACCCAAAGGAGGGAATGGGTTTGACTTGGAGACGCCGTGAAGCTCTGCACTGTTTGATCCCAAATGCCCCACTGCCCATTGTTCAGTGAGGTTTTTTGCTGTGCAATAGAGCCCTGAGCTGCCAGTGCAGAGATGGATCCATCCTGAACGTGCTGGGCTGAAAACTGATTTCATCTTCTGAGGTCTGACTTTTCAGCCACAATTATTTGATCTTGTAATATTCTATGTAGACACAAAATGAGTCATTGGCACCGCTTTGCAGAACGAAGACGCATTCACTTTGCAGAAAACACCTTTCCGAGCACAAGGAGGGCAGGAACAACAAAGGCTGCAACCACAGTTTGCATTACTTACCTCCTCATTTACCTGCTTCAATTATAATTCGTTGTAGTCAATCACAAGCATTCTGTGCTTTGTAGTGAGCATAACTCGGGCAGCGCAGAGGTTGTGGGTGAAGTTACCCGCTGGAGGTTTGCAATCAGATGTGGTGTCCCTTTAAATCGCTCACGTTGGTTTCTTGCACTTCGCACAGCTCGGAGCACTCCTGGTGCTCTGGCCTATCATTATGTCATCAGGAAACATCTGGAATATCCCACTGGACATCCCCTGTGACATTTAATATATTAGAAGAAAGCTACTGAGCCCGAGGCCTAAACACAAACCAAAACACACCAAAAGCCCTCAAATCCCAACAACCCCCTTTTTGTTTCTCGCAGCCCGTGCACAATGACAGCATTGGTGGGTTTGGCAGATGGATGATTTTACCATCCATGGATGTGGGCCGGGTGCCCCGCAGTGTGAGGGCGGTGGAGGAGCACCGGGCTCCGCTCTGCGAAGCGCTGAGGACACGATGGGAGGTCGGAGCAGCACAGCGCTGCGCTCACAGCGGGCCAGCAGTGGCAGTGGGAGGGAATGCTGCAGCTTTGGAGGAGGTGCTGAGCAGCAAACGCTGCCTTTGCTGTGAGGGCTCACAGCGGAGCAGCTCCACGCTCTGCGTGTGTTTCCATTGAAGCCGTCCTTCCCCAGCGGGCGCTCCCGGTGCCGCAGTGCTGCCATGGATAGCACAGATGGGGCAGAAACGTGGAGAAGTTTTGGGCTGGGACGTCATTCAGGTCGGCTTCCAAAAGCTGAGTGGGACCAAACACAGAGCTGTGGGCCACATTTGTTGTTTTTTGCAAGGGAAAGGGTGGAATTACACAATGGAAGAGCTCAGGTAGGAAGTGCTCGTGCCACAGTGCAGCAAAACCCGGCTTCAAAACGTCAACAAACTACAACTATTGCTGCAGAGCAATTCTGAGACAAACCCGCCTCGGCAAGCTGCTGCTGGCTGTGGCGGTGTGCAGAGCAGAGCAAATAAAACACACGGGAGAACGATGAGTCCAAGCGAATAATGCAGAGCAGCAGGACAGTGAGGCGTGCTTTTCCACTGAGCGGTCCATCCCTGCTGAGCTCCGATCCCTCCCAGCGACACGGCGGGGAGGTGAGGGCAGAGCGGGAGGGAGGACCAAGGATGGGTACGAAGGATGGGTACAGAGGGGCGGCTGAGCCGCGCAGATCCGTCAGCTCAACGCGGAGACCAGAAAGAAAGATCGCCGGAGGCTCAGGGCTCCAAAAAGTAACTTCTCATTTATTATATTAAACAATAACATTTCTCTCATTATTTTAAACAATAAGCACGAGTGGGTTAAAATCAAAATACCTTTCTTTCAATGCGTTACGGCCATCAAAAGATAAATATAACTACAGTAATGTACATTTTTGGAGATATTAGTCAAATTTAGGCCAACATCGCAGCTTCCTCTTTGTTTCCACCCTTCTTAGGTCAGACTGAAGAGAATCATTCCGAAGGGACACCAGGAAGAGCTCGCTATGCTAACACAACCCCACTCACCACGAGTTCTCCTTTGGAAGTTGAAGGGGAAAGCAGAAGTTGCAAAAAGAAAAATGCCACTTTGTAACAAATTTGCCTTTATTTCCTTTATTTATAAAACTTTCGAGTAAAAAGAGCAGTGTATCAACTGACAAAACAATGCCTCAATGAGTGTCAATGAGTAACAGCCAACCTATTTACTCTAAAAATAAATCTTCCACCAGACTGCAAGCGAAACTGCTTCCTAAGAAAAGATGTCTGTGGTGAGATGCAATGGTTGACACACAACAGCTTCACTGCTCCTCTGGTGTAGGAAGAGGTTGGAACGTTACCAGCACAGATAAATCACTTCAACAGAGCCGACACTCAACATCTGAATTAAAGAGAAGTGGAATTCCTGAGAGGGGGGAACCAAACGCAGCAGGCGGCAGAAATCAAATCCTACACGTTGGGAAGGCAACGATTCTACCTGGACCAAAACTCCTTGGGCCGTGGCTCTACAGAATAAATACTCTTCTCAATGGAGAAACACTAAAGAAGAAATAGTAACCCCAAAAGGATTATAAGAAGAATCCAAGAAAAGTGCATTATCTCTCAGCATAAGATGACAAAATAATTCCTACAGAACTCCTGACAACAGATTCCAAAGGCGAACAGAAAGGTGACAGTCGGACACAGCTCCGGGAGCCCCGAATACAGAGAGGACAAACGGTCCTCGTAGGGCAGAGATCTCAGAAGGAAAAGTTGGCCAACACAAACCCACTCCATACAGCAGTTATAGCAGTACTACTTCACGAGCACCTGCTTTTATTGCAGAATGCCTGGTGTGTTTTACAGCAGATGTGAGCAGCCCAGTCTATAAGGGAACACACCTAACTCAGCACCTGTCCTACACGCAGTGCTTGCATGCACAGGTTCCACGTGAGGAACTGTCTTTCCCTGTAGCTGTTGTGCCTTAGTGCTGTGTGCAATGCCTGGTTGTCCACAGGTCACTCCAGCAGTGACAGCACTCCACATAAGACACACACGTGCCACTATAAATGCCCAATGACCTCTTTGTTTGGCTCAGTGTACCACAGTCCAATCATCTGCCCAAGAAGAAAGTCGGATCACCTCCATCCCTTCCCCAAAGCCAACATATTGGTGTTCCTCCTGAAGGAGCAGCTCAGGTGGAAATGGAGGAAAAAGAGAACTGAAGTCCAGGTGAGCACTGTGTGCAATCTGTGTAATTGGAATGAGGAGACTTCGTTCACCTCAGCACTTCCAGGTGTGAGCTGTGAGGGGGGGAACTGCTCCTTAAAAACAGTTGTTGGGTTTTTTTTACATGGGGGGAGGGAGGGAAGTCAAAAAAAGAAAATACAAGCAAATGTAGGGAAAAATCATGGCCGCAGCCTGAGAAACAGACAACACATGGCCCACACATGCAGGAAGATCAGAAATTAAGCCTACACTGCAAAGCAACTGAAAAGCGGAGCTGAAGCACTGCGCAGGAGGTGAACTCACACCCAGTGCAGGTGATACCCACTTTCTGCCAGGTCTCCCTCACGTTTGGCACAATGAGTGAACACAGCTTCTCATGCCAACGACAGAAATCTCAAAGCAAATTGACTCAAAGCAGTCAGTCCTCCTCTTTCTTTTCTTTCACCAGAACTTTGAAATTCTAAGGGCTGTCATCTCAGCTGTGTTTCTGTACAGATTGCATTTCTGTGTCCCTCTTTCTATAGAGAATACATACACACAAATGTTAATATATAGAATATATATGCATATTCTACATATCTGTTGTATATACACATCTTATGTACAGTACAAGTAACTATATACTAGGCATAGTAGGTGGGCATGTATAGTATATACACACACTATTATTACATTATACAATACATTATATATATACACACTAATAATATGGATCTCAGAATGTACACTGTATATGCATTGTGTATACTCACATTTTATATATCTTGCATTGTACATATTGTATCTGCCCAAATAGCAGAAGGCCTATTTGTGCTTCAAATTTCACCGTTCTGGAGGAAGAATGAGATCAGTGTCTTGCCATAACAGCTTCTGTCTTAGAAAATCAAGTGCAGTTATGATACAAAACGCTCAGTTACAGGCATAGGGAAAGAACGTGGGAAATCATCTTTTCTACATGGAGAACTGCATTAAATACACAACAGGGAGAAATCACAGCTATGTTTTCCTCTACTTCAGTGTCTCAAATTCTGCGTAAAAAGCGTTTCAGAGAAGTGAAGGTAAGGAGATCTTACAGTGCAGAGGGGACACGTTCTGTCCTCACTGATTTGCTTCATCTTCTGTTGTTTATTGAAGCAAACATGAAGAATGAGTCCACAAGGAAACAAGAAAATGAGCAATTAGTTCCAACGCTATGTGGAATGCCAGATTAATTCACATTTCTGCCTTCCTGCTCAGCAACCTGAAAACACCGATCCCTGCCTGAGAAGCATTACAGATGACAGTATTTCTGAGCACTGACAAAGCAGCATGGAGTCTCGTTATGGTACATAACACAGACAATGAATCAAGCTGTTCAGCTCATCCACCCTGTCCCACTGGAGTGACATCATCCAAGTAGCATCCAAAAGTGGTTTTCCTTTCTGTAATGGCACTACATACAAACAGGGTTTTATTATAGCAGAAGAGACACTACAAAGACTCATGCCCAAAAGGAAATGAAAAGGAGACTCTTACTCATGAATACAATTTGTTTAACTTCACTGAGATTCCTACACGGCAGCCATTCAATTATGAAAATTACTCTTTCACAGCAAGTTTGATCTCATGTTAGCTACAGACAGACCAAGCTTGCTTACAGAGACCTTAAGTCCTGTAAACCAACAGAAAAGAAAATGCATTGATGTTTTAATACGTTTGATCATTTAATCTGATGTATTACAGAGAAAAATGAGAAAGGATCTCACAGCAGATTCTGTAAGATTAGAAATCCCACTGCGCTCACATGGGTTCACTCAAAGAAGTACTGACGTCGCCCTATGGCTGTTTTGGTACTGCAGAGCATCATCTCCCTTCCTGAGGCAGATTAAAGGTTCACACTGTTTGCAGCACAGGAGACACAGCAGAGCACTGCGACTGCCAGCGCTGCACACTGAGATGGGCTTTCAGTTTGATGTACTGCTGCAGGTGTAAAGGAATAGATGTGCACGTGTGGATGCACACACAAACATGCACTCACCCCTTCGCACAAAGGCCTCAGAACCAACGCTCAGAACTACTAATAAGATTAAAGTAATCCAATCTGATTATCTCTGTGAAGGAAAGCATCTAGAATAAGGCAAAACAGGGAAAGACTGCTTTCGTTCAGTAAACAGGCACTGTCATCGTGTTAGGAGAAATAAAAGCAAGGAAGCAAGGGCAGGAAAGTGTAACGGCATGTTACAAGAGAAGAGCTGCATCAGTAAGAACAAAGAGCATCGAGCAGTGCCTGCTGCACTGTTAGGCATGGAGGCCCGAGGTGAAGACAACTGAAGCTGTAGAATTCCTGTGGTTATCAGAAAAGGCAATTTTAGTAAGAAAATAATTCACAGGTTTATCATGAGAACTTATTTAAATCGGACATGTAAAACACACTGCTGTCCTTACCAGGTGGAAGCACTGAGCACCACAGCTGCATTTTAAAGCCAATCCAGACTACAGGACTTCCATGAGTTATGTATGAACGCCCGTCCGACCTTGGCCTTAGCACAGCTAAGCAACATTTGATCTGCAACCCCATAAATAAGATAGGTGGAATTCAAGGAACAGAGGTAGAGACTCTCACACACATCAATGGGATAACAGAAATAATACAACCTATGCTCTGGCAAATGGAGCCAACCTACGACGAGCTGCAGGGCAGAACTCAGCTCAAGCTTGCTGAGCATTCAGTCGTTAGACTCTATATGAAAGAAGCACTCAAACTTTTACCACAATCCCATAATCACATATGCATATGAGATAAAGCAAGATTTTACCTGGTCACTCAGTTGCCAACCCATCACTTCTCCAACTTACTACAACGATTAAATCCATCTTTTACAATGTCACCTACAATTAAAATCCAATGCAAACAAGCGTTTGAATAGGAAAACCTCCTAAATAATACAGTTCTTAAATTTGGAGTACTTGATAGTGTCTGTATTGGTATCCATCATATATAAATCACCAGATTCTTTCATAAAGGCTGTTTGTCCAGGATAAAGAGGGACCATCTAATAACGGACTTTGTGCTGAAGGCTTTGATGTGGATAACACCCAACAGCCTGCCAGGAATAATTAACTAAATGCAGCAAGTGAAAGCTACTTCCATAAATATCTTCTTATAACACTTCCTTTGAAATCTGTACTGCAGCCCCCAAAACCAGTCAGGTAATAAGCCAGATTCACAAGGTGCAGTTTACTCTATGCAACGTTGTCTTCAAGACAAAGAAACTTTGTTTTCAGCATCTTAGGATCCTGTTAAGTTCCTTACAAGCAGTAATTTTACCTACAACATATAATACAGTATTTCCTGCACATTACGCACTGGAAAAGCCACGCGGAGCCCAGCTGGATTGAACCAGGCAGTCCTGTATAGAGTTGAAGGTGACTAGAATTATTTTCACAACAGAACAAGGGTTTGGGATCTCTGAAAAGCTGTGTTTAAAGGTTCCCCTTGGCCGGGGAGGAGCCCAGCAGCCCTACGAGCTCGGCATGTCGGCCTTACTGAGCGCAATGGCCAACTCGAGGTCTTCTTGCTCCTGTCTCCGCAGCCGAGCCAGTCTTTCTTGCTCTGCTTTTTCGCTCTCACGCTTTGCCCAAGCCAGCTGCTGCTCTTCATTTCCAAACTAAAAAATGAAAATGGAAAGCCAGTTAATAAAATTACTGAAAAAGCCAGAGAAAATCATCTAAGAAATACAATGAATCAGACTCATTAAGTACGTGATTCAATTATACCAAGCTGTCTTAGGTAATTCTTCTGGACTAAGACAAAAATCCCCCCACTGCTTTCCTCACTTCATCCTTTCCTTTATCTCCACCCCCCACAGAACAGACCCAGCTGTGCATCCTGCACCCCAAACCCCCCAGGTGGCACTTAGGGAGCGCAGCAACCCACAGCCATTCTTAAGAGTATTAGATTTGTTAGCTTTTAGACGATAAAACCAAGAGCTACTTATTCTTGTGCAATTCCATTGCTTAATTGTAGCATTTCCTGCTGAGGGTGAGGGGCTTTAATCATGACTGTGCTGACTGCTGATTCGGGGGAAGTTTCATCACCTAATCAGAAGTTACAAAAAGTGCTTCTGTAACTGTTCCTAAAACGCATGCAGAGTTCTTCCAGTAAAAAACAATGTAAGAGAACCCACTTCACTTCAGCAGAAAACACTGAGGAAACAGAACACATCCTAACATCCAGCTTCCAGTGCCTGAGCTTCCCCAAACACTGCAACAAAACCGCCTCAAAGTGACGTGACGGGGATTGCTGCTGAACATGCAGAAGTTTGGTTTGCTTCCATTTTTTTTGCATGAAGTATTATACAGATACTTGAAATAATTCTATCGTTTAAACAATCATTTACATCTAAACTAATGGACAATATCATTTCTTTTTGTTGAATTTGAGCATTTGCTGAAGGGGGTGAGGCTAGCAGAAGCACTGGCAGAGATGCACGTGAATATCGGCATCATATCCTGCTTCTAAAGCTTGCTTTGTAATGCCTCCTTCCGAACATAAGGAAAACCTTTAATGTTTTTTTTTAAGAACGGGCAGGAGAGAACTCCACAGAAGGGGTGGTTTAATTTCAGCTGAAAACATACTGCAAAAACTGCCCGATGGTCCCCAGCACTGCAACTTCAAACACAGCAATGCAGGGCTGCTCCGTCCTGACCAACCTGCAACGCCGCACTGATTACAGCACAGCCTGAAGGAGCAGAGCCACATCTCACTGCATGCACGCCTGCAGGGCTCCACCTTTGCCTCTTCCATTCTGCACTGTATCTACAATTCACAGTTGTAAATAAATGCATCTATTTGTATTTATAAGTCCAATTCTCATTTACTCTAGCACAATTATGCTTTATCTGGACACTCCAATGGAAGTAGGGCTTCTCCATACATCCCACAGACTCAAAAAGAATGTCCTACAGCTGGAATGACTGGGAGTAACAGTTACTCTTTCCCAGAAATACAATAAACTCAGGTCAAACTCCCTGTGGGTGTCTTCTTCTTATTGTTGTTATTAATGATGAGAACAGCTGTACCCCTGCAGCCTGCATCTTTGGATAGGTCTTCCAAGGTTCTAACAGTACAATTTCTGAGTTGTTTACAATGCATAGCTTATATTTCCGTGGGTAAAAGGGGCTGAGTAGAAACCTGGCTATGCCTTATCACAGAGTTAGCTCAGGGGCGTAATGCTGGCCATTAGATGGTGAGGTGGTTTACACAACTCCTTCTGGCCCCTGATCCTCATACAGATGGCTCATAAGGAGGTCACATAACTCAGCGATGTATCGCTTCAGATAACTTTTTTTTTTTTGCAGAAGTCCAGGTTTTAAGAAGTCTAAAAACATGCAACACAACCCTCCTTTCATAAAAGCTCTCCATTATTATTATTCTTTGCAGAAGTACAGTCAGACCCAATGCATGAATGAGGAGAAGACTGTAGCAAAACACAAGAAAAGCTACAGCTGTTTGTTTGCTAAATGACCAGATTACATTAGGAGAAAAGAAAAATTGTTTGCTTCTAAATGCTGTGGTTTTTTGATAATTTAAATGCTTTCTGCAGGCTGATGGATTGGTTTCTTGTTGATCTGTAAATTGAGGCTGGATCAGAGAAACACCTGAAACATGAACTACCAAAAGACTTCAGTTTGCCCCAAAGGGTCGTATTTAGTGCCAGTGGAAAATCTAAGGATGCAATGAGAACATCCTTAAACTCGGGTGTGTGCCATGGCCAACAAATTATTTCTTTGCAACAGTAAAGAATTCCAATTAACAGTCAGGTTACTCCATCATTCAAACTAACACAATACTGTTCTCAGATTCCACGGACTTCAACTGTGCATCAGAACACCTTCTGTAAGGAAAATGGCCACGTTTCCCAAGGAACAGTTGAAGACAAGCACAGTACTCTTCCTGACTGCAAGGTAACTAGCACCAATTGTAGCACCACAATCCAGTGCAAGGCAAACAAAAAATAAACACCAAAAAGATCAGGGAAGCTGTCCCATTCAGTTAACTTCTTTTTTTCTTATAACAGCAGAGAGCCACTCACAGAATCACTTAACTTTTAGTTTTATTGGATGAAGTGCCACCTAGCAGCAAGGGGCTACCGCTCCTGATCTCACTTCTACCTTTCCTCATCTTTTAGTTCATCTCATCTCCTGGAAACTCGATGGCACAGAGAATTGAGTGCTAGAGCACCCGTTGGGATGGGGATCACCCGCTGTGGTTAATCGTTCAGCACCTTCCATTAGTGTCAGCCACACTTTTAGCTTAAGAAATGCAGTCTGTAAGACAATAGCTGGGAAACAGTGATTCCATCTCATTCCTTGTCTCTCTTTCAAGGATGAAGCTAGGTGGTGGTCAAGAAATTTCAGATAAAGCAAGTTTTGCGTCTTATTTTTATTAAAAATGTCACCATTTTGTATACAATCACAGAACTTAACTGTGCATGAAATTCAACAGGCTAATACTAACTGTGGTAAAGCATACAGAATATCTTCAACTTGGACGTCTTCGGTATCATAGATAAATTAAAGCACTGAGGCCAGCTAGACATATGCACAGATGACCTCGACTGACAATATCAAATAGGAAAGTGATACACATTCACTATTATCTAATAATCAGGGGAAAACATTAAAAAACCAGCAACCTGAAAGGTTCAGCTTAAAGATCTGCACTGGCTGAACACCAAACTGTGCCCATCAGGAACAGCTTAAGTTGGCAATTCCACTGCATGGCAATGTGACAGAACAGAAACACATGAAAGAAGGAAGAAACCTGATGCTGCAAATGGAACAGATTTCTACCTACTTGTGGAAACAGTAAGAACCACACTACTACTATATTTACAGTGATTTCCAATTCAATAACATAAGTGCCAGCACGGAAACCAAAAGCAGGCTCTCAGAAACTCGGACTTTTTAAATGGCCAGGTTCTTGGCTTCACTTCCAAACCTTCAGATACTGCCTTTTGGAGTGCAATATGGAAGCTTCTATGTTGCTTCTACATAACAGCTCTGTTTTCTTTGTCTAACAAGGGCTTTTCTACAATATCACTCATAGGAACAAAATTCAACAGCTAAATTTGCAGTCTCTGTCTTGTATATTATATCCTTATGATCACATTCCATTGTATACAGCAAACATTGTGACAGGATTGTTAGGGTATTTTCACAACAAATACAAATACTTCAGGGAACCTTTCCCTTTAAGGATTCACTCCTCGGGATATGGTGAGATTGCTATATAAATGTCTTCAACAATTATTTTTGAATCTGTACATCATTGGCTCCCAAAAATCAATTTACAAAATAGCCTCCATGCAACAAAAACAATACACAGATTCTGCTACAAAGAGTTTGTGAGCAAAGGCACACTGTACTAAAATAATTTAAATGCAAGTAAATCCTTCAAAATTTAGTATGAAACTGATTTTTTTTTTATTGAAATAATGCCTTTTTATTACAGAAGTATTAATACAAAAACAACGAGGACAGCATGAAGGTACTAAGAGACAGAAGCCAGTGAACAGTAGGTTTGCAGTTAAAACAAAAACCCAATAGAGATTGCTGCAAGCAGAGCAGAAAGTGGTTTGCTCAGAGACAATGAACTTAACTTACAGAGCTGAAGTCTGCAAACCCCAAGGAAGAGTCTTTAGAAGTTTTACTTGAAGAGGAGGGAGCAAATGGATCTTTTCCACTAAATGGGTCCCCAAACCCCTTTTTACTCTGAAACGGGTCACTGCTGTCAGCCCCAAACGGCTGGAATGGATCATGGGGCTTGGGAAAATCTGAAGGCCCAAGGTGGCTTACAGGAGTGCTTTTACCTGGAAAGTTCAGGAAAAAAAAAAAAAGGAGAAAAAGAGAAGTTACTTACCATGGACAATGCAAATCCCTTAAACAGGAAACTGCTGTGATGCACTTAAGAATCATCCACTCTTCCTGGGTGGTTTAAAACTTAACCAAATCCAACAGTACTCATTTCTCATTGCAAATCATCTCTGACAGCTGTTTTATTTAAATGGATTTATCTTTTTTTTTTTTTTTTTTACAAACGCTGCAATATTAATACCATCAAGATTTCAAATGATAAGACCCAACATGAAGACACCTGATCAGAAGAAGTTAACAAGCACGACTTCAGTTCATTTTCCAGGAATAGAGACATTTCAGTTTGTTTGGGATTATATAAAAGGCAGAACACATGGACATTTATATCACTAAAATAATTAATCGTGTTAAGTAGAACTGAACAGTACCTTATCTGTGACTATACAGAATGTACGTGCTGTTTTTTTTCCTGGAACTGGTTCAAACTTCTACAGCTGCATACAACGGAAAAGAGTGTGATAAAGAAATCACCTTGTTTGGGGGTGCCTGCTGTGCAACCCAGTTTTTGTAGGTGACTTCTTGTTCATACACCCCCTTAACGGGAACTGCTGGATGTGCTCCTAAGTAACAGTTGTGTACTTCAGTTCTTCTAATTAGAACCTCAGTGGTTAAATTCCCTTTGAAAAGAACTCTATTTTTAGTGATTTGACCCACAGAGATAAGAAAGCTGTCAGTTGTGATGACAGCAGGTACTCGAGGAACAGTAGGGAAAATCTGGAAACAGCTTCAAAAGAAATGACAGTTACCACTGCTCTCAAAATAACCTGAATCACACACCTTATTTAGCACAATCATCTGAATTACATACCCTATTTACATTAATATAAGCTTCCAATTCTCTGGACTACAGTTTAATGGGAATCTTATGATTTATTCACATCAGGATACACATTGTAGGGAAGCACAGAAACTGAGCTGAAAATGCAGATTTTGCAGTGTGGACTTGCCATGTATGAGACACAGCCTGGCATCTTTCAAAAGGTACAGTCAATGGTAGGTGCTCAGAAACTTCATGAGCTGCACACATTGAACAGAATCAGGGTAGGGGTGTCTGCATCTTCCCACTGTCCTTCACCCTACACTGTCCCACCCCAGATCTGATGGACAAAGGAAAAACTGCTCCATTTTATGCTGCTCTTCTCATAGGTTAAACCTTCTGTTGCTGAAACCCCTTTGTGGAATTGGTGACTGTTAATACAAACGCCAGCTTTGCAACATTATTTGCTCAGCAAACCTGTTTTTTTCTAGGTGGCCTGTTTAATGTTTTTGCACAAAGCCCCTGGTGGTTTCAGAACACAAACAGAGAACATCGGGGTTTCTTGTGCTTCATCTTCAGAACAGATCACTAAACTCTGCTGCAGAGGAAATGTCACCATGAATACTGCTGTGACTGTTAATAATAGAGAAAAAATTCATTTTCTGTCCTCACTTTTTCTTCAGTTTTTGAATGTTGAAAAATAAAAGAGGGTTTTGATTTTGTGATTCTCAGGAAGAACTTAAACAGGGCAACCTCTATAAAATCAAGATTATTTGTTGCAGAGAAACTAAGGGCAGTGCCCGTGCTGAATAAGCCAATCTGAGCACTCATGAGCCCTCTTTCATTCTCTCTCTGTTGTTTATAGCTTGTTTGATCCTGCAGAGCTCAGCGAGCACAGCTGTGAGGCACAGCAGAAGTTAGTTTGGCTAGATGCTCAGTTAGATGTCCAAATTTACTAACCTATTGGCCACAGATTGGCAGTAACAACAAGAGTTCTCTTTCTTACAGCTCATCATTGCAGGGTGACCCCAGCTGTGAATCCCCCACTGCAGTGAGGATACATTTTAAAAAGATTTCTGTATTTCCATGTGAGTTAAGGATTTCTATAAGGTAAAGCAAGAATACCAACATCATATTAAAACATCATCAACTGAGAAGAAGGACTTTGGTAAAATTGTGATACTGCAAAATCCACTGCAGGCAATAACTAACAGCAACGAATGCACTGCGCTTTGTAAGATACCGTTTAACATTTTTGAGGTATGGCAATATGAAAGCACAGGCAAACAGTTGTAACCCTTATTTGATTTTTCTGCTAATAGTTTCAGGGGAAAAAAGTTCAGAAAAAAGCAAAACAGGTCTTATTCTGAAACCACAGCAGTTTCAGCAGTTACCCAAGTGGTGCACCCAAACCACACCGAGGACTCACTTCAGCAAAAAGAGATGATGAACAAAATGGTTTACCACAGCAAATGCTGTTAACTTTTAGTGAACTCCACCCATGCAAAGGGTTTATCTAATTTCATACCCTAGAGCAAAATTTAGGGCTGAGATCTATAGTTTGAGGCAAACAATTTCTCACCAGTAGAACACAATTAGAGAACTTCACTTACTGAATGATAAGATACTGAGGGTGAAGCCATTTAATACAGCTTTCACTATATTCCATGTTTCGAGGATGATCCTAACATTCTGCTTGGAAGAGGAGCTCACTGAACTCCAGGCAGCAGCAGCTCTCACGTGTGCTCAGACTGCATCATGCACACTGCCAGCCTAACCAGGCAGAGCTGCCACTGCTCTGCTTTCAGCTCTGTCTGCACAGTGCTCCTTTCCAATGCTCCAACACGACAGCTCTGCTTTAACAAGTTAGAGCCACGCTTTGTAGGACTCACAGTGACAGCGAGCAAAGCCCACACGTGCAGTTACAGCAGACAAGCAATGCCAGGCTCCTCACCCATCTCTAAGAGCTGGAGAAGGTGTTACTCTGCAAAAGTTCATAGACTGAGAGGTGCCTCCCCCACATCTCTCCTTGGCACTCCACCAAACCTATCTGCATTCCCATCTTACTCAGCACACTTCTCAGCACGCTGCTAAGCTAGCCAGCTCCTCCACCAATGCAGAGCAAAACCTCCACAAACTGTGAGCTTTAAGAACTTACAGAAAAATATGACTGCCCTCAAATTATTCTGAAAATTAAGTTAAAACCAATGTTCTACAGAATACTCAAACAGTCCTCAATGAGGGCTATTTCTTCACTGTATTTCAAACCCAACTTTCTGTTCACACAAATTCACAATATGTATTTTTAGTAACAGAAGTTAAGATTTTTTCCTATGCAAAACCCCCCCCAAAGTGTTTTTGCTTAATATTTGCAAAACTCTCCCCCCTGCCAGGCAGCAACCAGGCATGTCTTGGCTTAGGAGAAATGATCTTACAGCTACAAACTTCTGGAAAGAGAGGTCTGATGAAAAATCATTATATACTAACGATCTGTTCTGAAACAGACTCTAACCAACCTGCTTCAGCAATCGGTACTGAAATATCTTTATTGTGAGAGATCAGCACAAACAGAATCAAAGCGTGAATGGAATTTTTAGTTTGTGGCTGGGGCAGGTGCTCCACCCATGAGTCATTTGTCCTAAACAACACGGGATGCTTTTATTCTAACACAACTGTCAGGTCTTCTAGAAGGCACGAAAACAAAAGTTTCCCTGTCGCTCACAAACTTTGAGGCTGAATTTTTCACAGCCAGCTGCAGATGAGGAAAAAATAAAGGTGTATGGGGTGTATGGGCACCGTGCTGCTCGTGAGCGACCTCGGGGACCCAAGGAGCCCTACGGAAACAGGTGTGCAGTGCCACTTCGAAACAAACAGAACACTGCTGTCATCACACAATGAACAACAGAACGCTGTGCTCCCCTTTAGGCCAAAGGTGATCCATATGACTTGAGTATGCCCATGCAATTTAAAATGCAAGGGATTTTTTTCCCCCCTCTGGTTCAACTAAAGACTTAACAGATTTCTTTCTTTTGTTTCTAACTCCAGATTAAATCTACAGTACCTAGCATGGCTTCTTTCTCCTTATACTTAATGCTCTGCATACATACAGAACATTTCTACGCAAATTCATATACTGGAATGTAGCATATGATGCAGGTCAAAAAGTGCCCACAGATATGTGATGTGCTTAGCACCACCTGCTCACGAGACAAGATTTTCTTTCATGAAACACAACCAGCAAATGCACACAAAGCACCCAGACTTTTAATAAGTCCTGTTAATAAGTCCACATACATGTGAACTGACAGTGCTCTCATGTTGCTTTAAGGATGAAAAATAAGTCTAAAACTGTAAAACCAGTAAAACCATAAAATGCCTTAAGTTTAGAGAAGTGACACATGAAAAAACTATATTTATCATTGACATAAAGGATGAGGAAGCATCAAATACCAAGGAAGGCAGCAGTGGCACAGGGCTGCACAAACACTACGGCTGCACTGCTTCTCCACCCCATGCACTGGGCATGCACACAGAGCTGCAGGGCATCCAGCCTCATTCAGGGCTGCATAAGAAGTCCCATGGTGTAAACCTATTTGAAAGCTTCCAGTCAGACAACTGTAGTCCAGGCAAACCTGGAAGACATGCACATCTCCCATCTGGGTATCTGCTCACTACAGAATCTACTCACCAAAGCTCTGAAGTCAAATTGCCTTCAGGCTATTTCCTTTCAGTATATCTTCTTGGTCATGATGATTCAGTGGGCAGATGAATGTTAAATTTACTTTCTGAGGCCTATGAGCAGCAATACTTGCTTCCATTCCTTCTGGAATGATAACCTTCTACAGCAACTACACTTGTGAGGAAAGAGTGAAACACCCTCAACCCAAACCAGGGACTTATTTCTCTAGATGATGGATTGCTGCGTGCATCGCAGCTATCAGTCTTCACAGTACTCAGTAGTTCTTAATGGACCTAAACTAGACCTTAAAGGCTACCCACCCCTTCTCAGCAGATTTAGATACCATTTCTTTTTACGTGGGACTCCACAAAGTGAGGCATCTCTGAAAGATGAGAACCATACTCACTAATTTAAGCAAGGCTGGTTTGTCCCCTTTTCCATCCTCTCAACATTTTTTGCAATATTTTGACGTTTCGAAAGCACTACCTGTCATAAAACCCATGTGAGAATGGAATCGAAGCCCTTAACTCAAAGGCAGAGGTGTTAACCACTAACCTCTGAAATGCCAACCTATAAACTCATTTTCCATAATACCTCAGAGCTACAACGAATAAATGGATCAAAAAACAAAGCCCAAGTTCTTTGATGAAGGACTGTGTGCAGTCCGGAATAACAGCTTCCCAGCATAATTTACTTTAATATCTGAACTTCAAATAGCGAGAAAGTAAACCTACACATCCCTTTTTTACATGGAATGAATGTAATACTTAGTCCTTTCAATTCCCAATTATAATGTTTTGCTTATTTATCTACTGGTATTCCAGAGAAAAACTTAATTCTTTGAAGTGCATTATCGATGAAGTACCCAGTTATTAATACAGTACCAACCACCTCTGTTAGCCACTAATATTCAATATATATGAAATAAACTGTAAAATGTACACAGACTGAAAAAAGCTAGAATGACAAAAACAACCCTTTTTATCACATAACAATTTCAAGAAGAAAACAGACTGAAATCACAAAGTACGCTTTCCTGCCGCGTGTTTAGGACTTTATATTCTTTCAAGGTTAAAAAGGTCAAAACCACTATAAGCAAGCAATAAAAATTTAGAAGAGGTTGAAGGTTACACACTGGTTAGTGGTGAAGGTTCTTCCACTAATATCACTGGTTAACAGTACTGCTATAACCGCAATGTGGAATGCATGGTGCTGCATTTAAAGGAAGTGGGTAAGGGTGGGGCAAATGCACTGGGTCCCACGATCAAAGCACTAGAGCATTGAATTTTAGTTATAACCCAATCACTGACACCCACACAGCAGCTTCCTGTACTTTAAAAAAAAAAAAGAAAGAAAGAAAAAAAAATCTGTTTCTCTCTTTTTGTAATCAACAACTTTTACCTAGAAACTAGTTAGCGGTGAGCTCTGACTGATCCCAATCTGCAGCTCAGGGCAGAAAACATAATTGTTGAACTGTGAGAACCTCCAAAGACCATTTCAACTGCCAGGTTTCAGTGTATCATCTCTGACTATTTAACCTTAATTACACAACAGTTCTACAAGGTCTGAAATCCAGTATGAGAAATACAGCGTGAGCAGACGTTCAGCGGTGCAGATTAACAAATGGAACGCTTTATGACAGAAACTTCAGTTAGTTTTTATGACAGCACGAGAAAATAACTTGCATTGGGATTCAGATCCCTATCACAGGGCACCTCTATTCAGTGCGTAAATACACACTGTTATTTTTCTTAATACTAGTAACAATTAATCTTGCCTCGTTTTTCAATTAACAGGCGAAGGAGAAGAGGAATGTCAGCTCACTATGCAGAGCACAGTACTGCTTAAATCTTGTGCTTTTTGAGCATTATTAAAACTCAACGTCAATAAATACTGGAAAACTTTCATTTTTCTCAGAAAAAACCCCTTTGGTTTGTCCAGTACCACCTGGTGAACATCAAATTACTTCAGCCTGCTCCCAGCGGGGCTGTACTAAACCTAATGTCCATTAGGAACTCTGTGGACTGCAAATGCATTCCTGAAGAAAAAGAGCATGCACATATTCCCCGGGTGACTTTTATTAGAACAGTCTGGTCAGAGCAGCTGAAGAGCCTTCTCTTAGCTGATCTCCCTCAGCCGAAGGAGAATCTTAAACCAGGTAAGGGACAGAGATACTGATTTTTCAAATCTCTGTATGTGACAAAGCTGTGCTGGAGCTGTGATGTACACCTGTACCCAGGCTTGCAGTTCTAAAGGACCCTTCTTCCTTGTCATCTCCTTGTCTCCATTTTTACACACTGATTTATTAACCTCCAGCTCTCCTTAAAAGACTGCACTTACGCTGAAAAGGCACAGAAGAGCATTTATTCACAAAAACAAACCTATGAGATTTCTTCTTGGACCAAAGATCAGTTTAGGACTGAGAAACATCTGAGATATCTTGAAGACTTTGGTTCAAAAAAGGGTGAAAAACAAGGAAAGTGATTTATGAAGAACATAACTGTAAGCCTGAGATTCAGTCTAAGATACAGCTTTAAGGAAATAGTCTCATGATTGTTATCCCCTCTCCTAACCTTAGTTTTTGAGAAGGGAAAGATACAGATCTCAAGGGTGTCTCAGCCATGCCACACAGCAAGTGCTTGCCTATCCTTTCTAGATAATAACCACAGACAGCTGCGAACAGAACTATCTGCCAACAGCCATCAGATCACTGCTGCTTGCCAATGTCCAAGCTTTGAAAAAAAACACCAACTACAGAAAAACAGTAAAAGAGGAAAAACAACCAATCTTTCAGTTTACAGGTTGGACTTCATATGGTGAAACGATTACCCACTGAAACTCTGCTGCTGACAAAGCTGCCCTAACTGAGAAGTTCTCTTAAGCACAGCATGAAAAGCATTCCCAGAGCCCTTATTTGAGAGCACCTAATCTGAACGACACACTCCTCTTGCAACTTGGTGCAGGTACAAGTGAGGACCCTTGGATGTGACCTTCAAGAGGCCAACAGAGGCTGCCTCTGAAGCACCTCCCTGACCCTGTGCTCAGCTCCAGAAGTTTGCTCAATTTTCATGAAGAAATAACAATTGAGGCACAAATCCTCATTTATCTGGGCATATGGGGAGAAGGACATGGACATATGGGAGAGAAGGGAAACTATGGCATACCCTGGCCATGTTCTGATAACCCAGAACACCCTGCAGTAGCTCCATAGACAGACCAGCTCATGTTTGCATGTCACATAAACCCCAATGAACTTAGAAAGTTGTTAACTACTACTTTAGGAAACCAAGCAACTTTTATTGCTCTGCAAAACCATCAATTTGTAGTTTCTACTTGTTTTTAGAGTAGATTTTTCTACTTGATTTTAGAGAACAAGTAAAGCTTTCTGTCAGACTTCTATTGAACCTGATTAACAGAAGACAAGCA
The DNA here is from genome assembly GCF_016699485.2 of Gallus gallus. Classification (NCBI taxonomy): domain Eukaryota; kingdom Metazoa; phylum Chordata; class Aves; order Galliformes; family Phasianidae; genus Gallus; species Gallus gallus. Next base: position 4,808,482 of record NC_052559.1, on the reverse strand, counting down.
AGCCTCAAGTCATTTTCAAAAGCAAGAAGTTTTACAAAAGCAAGTATGAACTGGGAGCAGAAAGGCAACCTACAGATTTGGCTGCTAATAACTGGCATTTATTCATCCTTCAGCAAGATCTTTATCACATACTTTTTTTTTTTAATTAAACAGACCAATGAGAAAGGTAAGAAACAACGGAAGTTTCTTTTTTGTTGTTTTCTGAGCAGTGTTCCCATTTCTAACACATACTTGTATGCTTCTATCTCATGCTCAAATCGCAGTATATTACTATAAAATTTCTCATGCTTTAAGTAACCGCTGAAGATTGCTTTAGTGTGGAAGGAAGGGAGGAGTATAACTGCATAAGCACATGAGGCTCGTTTGCTTTAAAAAAAAAACCTGCTTTGTTTCCTCCTTGTCTATTTTATCATAACAACATTTGCTTTGGGTAGAACAGCGGAACCTTACAAACCTTGTGTCTCACAATGAGAGGGAGAATTACACATTTAAACAAGGTTTTTGAGAAGACTGATTAAAGGCTGAGTGCACACATCTACATTCAAAGCAAATTATTAAAGCTATGTGTCCAAAATTCCTCAGTATGCACAAAAGAGGGAATGAGAAGACAGACAAATACAACAGTAAAAAAAAAAATGCATGCAAGTCAGCCCTGTGAAATGTATTGCCCATTTCTGCAAAGTGTCTTTGCTAGGAGCATTCATGTTTTGAAGAAGTAACATAAAGAAACCACATTAAAGAAATAACATAGGTGTATTTAGCACTCGTTTGACTCTTTCATGGCAAATAAGATTACCTTCAGCTTTAATACTACTTCTGTTCATAATCTAATGCTGTTCCAATGGTCTGCTTATATCTGTTCTATTAAACAGTATTTTGCAAACCCTGGATTAATCTATGGGACATTCCTGTGATAGAAAGCACTTTTCAGGTTATCCAAGGATCTAATTCTAGCACAACTGGTTTGCAAAACCAGTCAGATCAACAGTATTTGTTGTAAACAGGATGGGTGCCGGTGCACACTTTTCTCCAAAACACAACAGTTGAAAGGTAGACAATCCTCAGTAGAATTATTACCAGACAAGTAGAAAGATAAACACCTTTCAAATTCTGAACGTTGACCTATGTTTACTGCAGAATTATAGGCCTATTCATATACAGAATCCAGATCTCCTTTTATTTTTCAGGTAAGCTGACTAAATGTTTACTGCTAATATTAACTGAACTATTCTGCTGCTGTTAAAAGTACACCTGAAACTAACAATGCGGCTTCAGTTCTTGAAACAGTTTCACTGGTATCTGAATGTTTTTAAAAAATCAGCTTTTTAAAAAGATCAGCTCTAGGGAGGGAGATTGAATTTCCAATCAGTTTCACTCTGGTTTATTGACAATTCCTGCCCATCTGCTAATAATCTCATACCTTCTTCCATGGTTGAAATGTAAAATATTAGGATAGAAAACTGACAACAACTTGTCCTTATTTCCAAGGATGTGCAGTAATAAACTGGGGGAACTGGTTATTAAAAATAAAACCTCCTTACCACTGGGTGGCTTGGGCCGTGGAGGGACATTTTTCTTCGGTGGTAATGCTGGTGTGTCTGATTTGCTTTTGAAAGGGTCATCTGAGAATCCCATTCCTCCAAAGGAGGAGGTGAAAGGGTCTGAAGCTACTGACTGCAACAGAAAAAACAAACAGTGTAAGCACAGTGCATAATATCTGTTGTTTTGCAAAGGTTGTAAGTTAACTGAATGAAAAGCATCAACTTCAATTCCATAAATGTGCCCTCAATCTTTTTAATGTCAGCAGCACAAGATGCTAATACCCTCTGTCAGAGATGCTAGTACTTTGTCTAAGAGCACAAATAATAAAGGGCAGCTGCGCTCTTAAGAAGCACTTAAGCGCTTCTCAAACTTTTACTCCTAGCAAAAAGCTGAGAAAAATAAAAGGAAGTAAAACTCCCTTTTATTATTTGGCATTGAACATTCACACCACAGCAGAGCCTTCACTCTATGATCAATCAGAACCATGAAACAAAGTAGAAACTGTAAAAATAGGGCAGACTGTAGAATGGGCAGCTTTTCTTCCAAGCTTTACTTAAGTTGCATCTATTTGTCTTTTTCTGTAAAATCTTGGAGAATTCTAAAAATGCATTGCTTGAACATACTTCATATATTCAGCTGTTTTTTGTGAAAGACTCTCATAACGATAAAAATGGCACAACAAACTGCACCACGCAGGAAAATCTACCCTGAAATAGAAAAGAACGCTTCGTAGGCAAAGCTAAAGCTAAAAGCTAAAGCGCTGGTATTTGTAAGGACTGCTGCCACCTGCTGGACAGCTATCAACCTCACAAAAACAGAAACACGAGAAAAAAATAACTGCAAATTCCAAAGTCAGTCCCACAGCACTAACGGCAGACTGTGAATACTATCCAGATCAGGAGGTAAGGACATACAACTACTTGGAATACATTATATACTCAGTTTATAACAGTAAATCAAACAATAGCAATCCTGTTAAATGCTGTGAAATGTCAGCACACGTTTTCCACCTTTCTCTGGTTCCCTACACTCACAGAGAAGTTTAAGAACAAATTAGAATGCCATGAGAGATGCAGTCAGTACCCAAGCAAACATAACAATATATTGTTGCACCTGCCAGCCATTATCTGGAGCAACTATCATTGACTGCAAGTGAAAAATAGATGTTACTTCTTTTGTTCCTCTGGTATTTGAGAATGTGTGTAGAAATTGATTTCCCCCTCTTGAACCTATGGTCTTGATTACGACTTTTCCATATGTGAGATGGATGGAAGGTATTTTGCTAAGTAATTGTTGAGACTGATTGGAATAAAAACAGCAGAAATGGGCTGTCAGTTTAAATATTGCAATTATATCACACCCTTCAAAAATGTTTAAGTAATTTTTTAAGAACACATTTGCTTTCCTCATAATCTTTACCTTTGACATCTGACTGAAATCTGCAAATCCTTCACTACTACTGAAAGCGCCACTTCCAAAGGGATCCAATGTTCCAAATGGATCTGGAACAGGTATAAAAAAATAATTAAAATTACGCATAACAATTTTTAAGAACTTATTGCCAAGAAGTAGGAAACCAGGTAGGGGATTAAACAACACTTGCATTTTTCCCTGTGATGTTATGAGACAATTGCAAAGAGCAATATGCTTTCCATCAGTTGGTTAGGAAAAAAAAAAAGGAAAGAGCAAACTGTAGTTTTCTTCTTACCTGGACCTTTTGAAGAGACATTGGAAGAGGTAAAAGGATCACTGCTTTCAAAAGGGTCAGGCTAAATAAGAACAGATACATAATTACTGTTGTGCTGTATTGCTCACTTCTCTTTCTATGCACATCAATATCTACTGCCTTAGGACAAATTATTTCCAGTTTCAGATAACTCTGTTTAGGGGACATACAATGGGATAAAATCAAATGAACAGATGACATACATATTATTTGGCTACTGACAGCACTGAACAAAACCAAAACACATTCAAGTGAAAAGCATATCACACAATCAGTATTAGTTCCTATGGTAAAATAAGAAATTATACTCAGAAGTGTTCAGAAAGGAAAACTACTGTGATTAAGTTAAGTATAAAGTATAAATCACTGACCTTTGAGGGTAAAGTGGAGGGTTTTGTGAATGGATCTGATGTAAACGGGTCACTCTTCACCTGTTTCTTGAAGAAATCCTCAGGGGCAGAACTACGAAATGGATCACTTTCCTTAAATGGATCACCTCCAAAAGGATCTAAAAGGAGTATTAAAAGGTAAACAGAATGTAGTATCTAGTAGTTAGAACAACAAGGAGTGTCAATAATGAACCATCTTTCATTTGACCTCATACTCACTGATTTTTTTTCCTTATTAAAAACAAACAAAACCACCACCAACAAAAACAAACAAAAAAACAAAAAAAAAACACCATGGCCAACCAACAAACTTCCAAATACTCTCTGTACTGTGTAGTAAATTGCAATAAGTGCACGTTTTCAGTGAATATCTGACAAGGTTACAGACTTCACTCAATGAAAAGTTAATGATGTATGTAACACATTGATCTTATTTGCACAGACTGCCAAGTTTCTAAGTTACCACATGCAAACCAAAAGCCAGATCCATCTTTGTGTTTGGCTACAAATTGTCTAATTCATCTGTCCTGTCATGGTAAGGGCTATTACCTGCTGGAGCAGGTGGCTGCTCTGCAAAAGGATCATGCTGGAATGGGTCACCTATGCAGGACAGAAAAACCATTTGTTTTATCCACTATTTACCAAGATGATAAAAGTTTGAAAATATCATTTACTCAACAGTTGGTCTTCAAGGTCTCAGGTAAGCCAATGGTCACTTACTGCCTTTGAAGGGGTCTGCTCCCTTAAACGGATCAGATTTGAAAGGATCCTCTGACTGGAATGGGTCTGTATGCAATTCTTGTGTGTTATTGGTGAACATCAAGGCTTTATTCTTAAATGGATCATCCTAAAAATTAAGAAAACAAAATACTGACTTAAAGGAAACATAATAAACAATTTAAATAGTGCTGGAACTGTTTTAGCAGAAGAGAAATACTAATGCATTTTGGAAAGTAAACTTCTCTGTTTTTTTGTTTAACTGAACTATGTTATATATATATATATCATATATGATTTATATATGTAATAATATATATTATCTTTATATATATGATAATATAAATATAAATTATATTTATGTATGTATATATGTACTGAGATATATATAACACAGGAAAACTTATATACATTTTCTTTTAGAAATAAATACATAATTAAGGGGATGTTTATAGCAAGAGAAGCTGCTTAATGATTTCAAGATTAGGTGTAAATAACAAATCTAACTATTGCAAAATACTCTAAATAATGTTATAATTTTTTTCTTACCATCGCTCCATAATTGCTTCTTTCTGTCTGCCCAAGGCCTTCACTTATGTCTGCTAAATTTGTCAAGCTACCACCATTAACCCCATTGAGAGCTTCATTATATTCTTCTATACTCTTATTGACTTCTTGATGGCTCTCTTGAAGTTGAGAAAGTTTACTTCTTGCCTAAGTAGTAAAAAATTACATAGTATTTTAATCTTTCAACAACGCTGTAGTCCTCACAAAACTGAAGGGTGCACCTACTATTGAATTGGTTACTTCGGAGATTCAGTAAGAAGACAATCCTTTCACCCATGGTTAAACATGGTTGCAAGATAGTTGCTTCCCCCGTCCTCCCCACAACCCCCTCAGGAGTTGAACTTCTTCTGACTCAGACTGGGAATTAACCTACTGAGCAACAATCAGGCTTATTTCATGCACCACTATTTCTTCTCTTCTGTAAAGTCATCTTTCTAGTTGATGTTCAACTTCTAGCACTTTAAAAAAGGAAAAAAATGATGTCATGAAAACTACAGTGAATACCTGGTTTATTTCTTCCTGTGTTGATTTTAAAGACTTGATTATCGTTTCAAGCTGCACTTTTCCAGCCTGGATACTCTGCTCTAACTGTGTCTCTTCTTGCTGGAGGCGATTCAGCTCTGCTTTTGCTCTATTAAGATCATCTTCCTGTGACTTTAAATCTGATTCCTGAGATTGAATCTGCATTTTCAGTGATGAAATCTGAAACAAAACGTTATAAAAATCAGAGAAAAATTTGAAGTAAGTGTACCTCAATACATTATGAATTTATAAAAAATAGAAAGCTGTAAAGCAACTTACCAGGTGTTACAGAAGGTAAAAAATCATAAGAACTGCATGCTTTTTACATCACACAGAATTTTTAGTATAAGCATGCAGAATATTCAATAAAACCAAGAACTAGTAGTATCTTAAATGGCATAAATACCACACTAACTGTAAAAGTAATTAAAGATTGTTTCTTAAATGGCTATCCTGTAGTTTTCAGAACTTGGTTCCTTTTCCGCTGAAATTTTTATCCAGTATTACAAAGCTGATTTTTTAACTGTGGTAGAGTTAAATTTATACAGCTGCATAAGACTCTCCTTATACACTTTCTTGCATGGCATTATACACCAAGTTTCTGATAACTGTACCACCCTGAAAACCTGCCTTTAACTCAAAATACTGATGTGAGGTTCACAGTGATAAAAATACGCACTGCTGTCCACAGACTGTCTGATGGGCCAGGAATAATGCTTCTAACTCTTCTAATGGGCTGAATATTTCATATATTCAAAGAACAATAACAATTTTCATAGGGAGGGACTTCTGTAGATCATCTGGTGGAATGCCATATTTATAACTGTTACAAAACTTGTGTAAGTTAATAAAATCCTTTCTGGATCTCTGTATTTGTGTGGAAATTGCTATTTATGGTTGAAAAATTACACACAGAAAAAGCTAATTTGTGAAATGAACGTAACTTCCTTCAACAAAAGACACAACATACTTGAGGTCCTCAAGGATAAACATACACTCACCACCTGTGTTTCCTCCTGGCATTTCTGCCTTACATCATTCAGCATATCCTTCAGTTTGGCTTTCTGTTGGTCCATTTCATCCAGGCGGTCCTGGGCATCTTGTTTCTGAGCCTCAAGTTCTTGCAAGTTACTTGTCTCCCTATCTAAATCATTTTGCAGTTCCTGAAGAAAATCACAGTTTGTAACTTACATTTAGCTCACGCCTTATGGGAACGACCATCACAGAGAAACAGTCTGGCACACTCCACAGGATTTTCTGTGTCATACAGATTATTTCCTGTGTGCACAGACTTTCTTTCAGCAGGAATTTGCAGATACAGTACAAATCAGTGCCCACAAGAAAGAAAGGAACTGCGATGCAGAACACATGCAATTGAGTTACCTTCCTATGAAAAACAATACTCTTTGAACAGCGATTTCCTAAATTACAGCATCAGTCAAACACTAATTAAGACACTTCAAACCATTCACGCATCATTATCTACTTGTATCAACCAGCATCAGAATCAAACATTTCTGATGAAGAAAAGGAAACTATAGACCTTTCTGTAAGTTAGAGAAAATCCTATACAAGGAGACTTGTCCAGAAACAACATAAGGAAAGACAAGAAAGAAAGCTCTTCACTATATTATTTTAGACTACAAAAATCAGTGATTGTAAGCAGAGGAGTTTTTACCTGAACTTCATTCGTTTTCTGTCTAATTGAGTCTTCCTTTTCCCTAATGTCCTGCTCCAGAGAATACTTCTCTCTGTAAGATAAACAAGCAAATGTTTTCATGATTAGTTCAATAATACAACGTACATACAAGAACCAACTACATATCATTCTGGGAACAGCAAACAAACGAAAATGCCAGCCCTCATTCTGATATCTTCTTTGAGGAAGTAATGGTACGTTTCAATTATTCTTTCAAAAAATACGATCTAATATCAACCTTCTGCAGCCACCTGGAAGACTCCAGGCTGGCTTTACAAAACTGGCTAATTGGATGGAATGACTGGGAGAGTCATTACCAACTTCAGTGACAAACAGTAACAAACTGATTAAAAGAAAATAATTGTAACTGACATATCGGTACTATAAACTTAATTGGTTTTCTTCCAGATTTACAGTTAATGGCTCAACAAGTATTACCTCTGCAGCTGTGCAATTTCTTGACTAATGTCATCCAGTTCCTTCACCCCTGTAAATTCTCCTGATCCAACAGAACTTGAACTATCCTGTTAGGAACAAAACAACCTATTAGAACACAGCTGTGACAAATCTTCCTTTACAAAGGCTGAAGACAAAGGTGGTACACAATTCTCTTGATATGAGAAGTCAAAAATATTACACAACAACCTCTGAGTGCCATGCAATTCTCCCTGAGAGACAGGAGAATTTTCCCTATGCTCATGTAACAGATGGGACAGCTGAAGTACACAGCAGTTACAGAACATGCACAATGTCAATGAATAAATTGCAGGCAATGGTAGAATTTAAATTCAGAAACTAAAAGTGCACCTGTGCAACAGTCTATAGCAAAGCTTCCAGGGAACTCAAGAGAAATTAATGATATTTCAGTGCTCTTGAATCCTGCCCAAACTGATAGTTTCTGAAATTACACCTTATTTATTGAGAGCTGCGGTGTGGGTCATTTCTACAGCCTTTCAGGTGTAGGTTAGGGAAGACACAAGGCACAATGTATATTTATTGCCCACAGCTTCAGACAATTAGCAGATGAGTAGGAAATGGGCCAACACTGAGCTGCCTGTCAAAGAAGCTCTTGACAGACCAATTAGTTTCAAGTTGTTGAAGTGATATTTTGCCAACAACCAACCTTGGTAACTTCACACTATCACAAAATTTTCATCATGCAAAGAGCAAGAATCAAAGAATACAAGTGCAAAGAGAGAGGAGAAGGTACAGAAAAAACTCTGAGTTCTAAGTAGGGTGCACAAACAATTTTGCAGTGTTACAATTACTCACACGACGCATTTCTGTTAGTGCTGAGATTTCAGTTCCTACAGGAGTCAAGTAACCTGACAGAGTCTATAGAAAAAGGATACAGGAAAAACTTAAAAGGACTAGAGAAATAGCAACAACAGAAATATATTTAGAGACTCAAAAGCTGGTTAGGAAAAGTAAAGGAAAATGCTACTTAAGCTACAGAAAAGGTGAATGTATAGACATGATACAAGTGTTCCCTCATGGAAGTTTCAGAAACACAGTGACATGCTCTTAAGAAAAGGAGCAAAATAATATTCAGTGCAAGATCAGATGCTTTCATGACCAACAATATGTTATTAACAGTGATGGAAACGAGACTATAGACTGCCAAGGTACAAGGGATAAGTCAACCACCAACCTCCAGAAGCTAGAGCCTCACTGCCCTCCAGATTCCCATTAACAGAATTTCACATTTTGATGGGAGGAATTTGGTCCTGGCCACAGCCAGAGATGGACTACTGAAAGTCTTTCATCACTTCCTAAGGATTTTTTTTTTAAATACTTCTTTATGACAAAGGAGCATTTTTCTATTTCAGCTTTTCTCAGTTATTAATGAAATGTATTACTGCATTACTGTCCTGTGTTGTCACAAATTTGTCTATTTTGAAATGCAAAAGGAAACATCGCTAAGATGAGAAAAAAAGCCATTCTTTACCATCATATTGCAAAACATAAACATTACAAAATTAATACTCATGGACCACTTCAATCAAGGCACATAAGCTCTGTGTATCTACAAATAATCCATTACTTACCTGTATGGGCGTATTCCTCTCTGTGGGAGGGATCATATCTGGGGACAACACTTGTGGAGGATCAATCCCTTTACTGACCTTCTGTTGAATGAGATACATTGCTAGTGCAAACTGATCTTTGCTTAGCTTTCCTATCTGTCTTGTATCTGCCAAAGCCCTGGTAAAAAATAGACCATACTTACAAACAAGAAAACTACTCTTCTTTACCAAAAAGTCTGAAATAAAAATATACACGCAATTTTCTTTTGATTCAGCCCCATCAGAGCTTGCTTATTCCAGTGAAAAAGCTCCATAGACTGAGTAGTTTTTATTAAACATACTGGACTGAATAGAAGAGCATTATGCTGACAAAAAGCTTTAGAACACTGGAATTTCAAAAAATGATCACAGTTCAGTCTGATCTACACCCCTTTCCCAGGAGAGCCAAGTAAGAATTTATTTCTCTCTTGATTTTTCATATAGGCCACGTCATAACTCTGCAGTAAAATAAACAAATGAGGCTGATGGCTTTTTAAAAAAAAATCTGTTTTAGCGTTAAGATTACAAATTCTGCATGGATAAACTGCCTTCCCAGAACAGTGAGATGCAAAGATACAGCTACTAGAGAATTCTTACCATATATGTGCTAGGAGATTCTGAGACAGACCTGAATGCATAAAAATGTCCTTTACTTCTTGGCCACTCACAAAACCATCCATATCTGTGTCTGTTTTTAGGAAAATGTCATCATATCGCACTTTCTCAGACATGGGTACGACCCAATTCACAGATGGCTGTAAACAAAGAAGTTTTATATCTCAGTAAGAAGACTGAAGGAGTCAAAAGGCAGTGAGGACAGTGCACAGAGCGTTCCTTCAGCACTGAGTGTGCTGAACATATCTTGCACAAACTAATCTGATTTGTAAACATTTCCCTCTTCCCACGAATGTTTCTGCTGAATACTGAATTAATAAATACTAATAAACAGCTATTCATCAGCTGAAAAAATGCTAATTCTTTGGAAATAGAGACCCAACTACCTCCACACAGGAATTTTAGAGGGCAGATTAATTATTTTTATTTTTTTAATTAAAGAAAACCTTTCTACGGAAAGTGAAAATTCTCCATTATGATTTGCTACACCTCATGTTCACGTGACTAAAATTCACATGCTCTTCTTCCATTCTCTGTTCATTTTCTCCATTCAAAAAAATCCCATATTTTAAGAATGCTTACACAAGGAAGCAATTCTCCCTCTCTCCCCCTCCCCCTTCAGTTTACTGATATGGAAGGGAAAAAAAAAAATCACACCTGTGCTTGTTTGATGCTGTGCTTGGGAGACAAACTCCCCGTGCTGTTCAGGCTGTTTACACTACCATGAGATGGGGTAGAACGCAGGCTGTCTTTTGGTGGAGGACTCGCAGGGAGAACAGGAACTGCACCAGGAAAGACAGGCGTCTTCTTTCTTTTAGAAGGTGGTATGAGAGAAGGAGGTAACAGTGAAGGAACTGGCTCTTTCTCGAGAGCTCTATAAACCAAATGCATTGCCTGCAAAGGCAAAGAGGTCAGATATAATGTTAACAATTTAAAAAAAAATGCCATGAGATTTTCCAGTATCAGTAGTTTATATTTTAGTAAAACAGAGACAGTAAGATTAGAGAGAGGGACAAGCCAGAGAAGAACACGATTTTGAATGTTATTATAAAAATGTTAATCTTGATGACACAGACAAGAGTTTGAAAGGTTTTGAGAAAGACCACAACTGCACGTGATTTAGATCATAAAACAGAATGCAGCAGAGAAAAGCTGCAACGCTCAAGATACAGCCGAGTGATTTGCTCTAGCAGATACACTATGAATTGAAAATATAAAGCAACCTACCACAGCAAATTCATCTTTGTCCAAGTGACCATCTTTATCAATATCACTGAGATCCCAGACCTACAGGATTTATGATAAAAACAAGTTACATTCTGTGCCTCTAATGTTAGCTGTCACCATATTAAGCATACCCTCTAACAGTTTCTAACAGATTCTGGTGAAAACAGCATTATATTAGATCTAGCTGAACATTCCCTTGTGAAACAGACTGGTTTAGAGTTTTCTGGCAACGTGAATCAAGTATTTTGTGGAAACACTGGCTCTAATAAATCCAGCACATAAGAGAGATCTGTTTTTCATCTTCCTGTGTTGCAATTAAAGATTCAAACTAACTACAAACACCCAGGGATGTTTTTGTGATTCTCCAGATGGTGTATGCTAACGTATCGTCCCAGTTTGCTTCGTAAGAAAGTTAAGACATTTTAGAAAAGTCAATATTTCTAAGCTGCATTTCACTTCAAAACATCCATTTTCTGTTTCAGTCAAAAAACATGTCCAGCCCTCAAAGTTTTCTGCAAGAGAATTTAAGCATCTGTCAACTTTATTTCATTATTATGTCAAGCACAGGCAATTACTTACATAGAAAGATGCAAAATGCTGAGTGTTCTAACACCTGGCCATTGCTGGATACTGTCCAACCATTTATACCAACAGAGTGCCCAGACTGCTAGACTGAGGCTCAAAATCTGATACTCCTGGCTTTTTCACTGTGCGTCCATACAAATTTAGGACACTTGATTTATGTCCCCTGCCCATTTAGCCACTCTCCTATCCCATGTACAAACTCCTCTAGAACACAAGTAAGCTTCTTGCATTTCTATCATTAAAGTAACATGATCAAATATGAAGACTTCCAAGATGGCTTCACAATATTCAAGTGCGGAATTAAAACAAAACATACTCCGATTTTATAGACAATATATTGAGCTCTTCCTGAAGACATTAAAGTATATGATAATGCAGACACAGCTCTTACATACCATGTATAAATTCTCAGTCATATCAACATGCAGAAAGAACACTAAGGAACACACTTTGAACAGAAGTTGAAAAACACTTTAAGGTTTGTTGCTTTTGTTGCTTTTGCCAATACAAAACGAACGCACTAAACTCAGAACTATTTATAAATACATGTGAAAAAAAGTACTTGGCCATTTCACAGCTACAATAAACTAGAATGTTGTAAAGTGCTCTCTTGTACAAACAGTAGACAGATTTAATGGCATGGCTAACAACTTGCATTTGGAGAAGTGACAAAGCAGTGGAATACAATGTTATAAAAGCTATTAGGAGAAAGGGATTTGTTGGTGGTTTTTTTCCATTTGTTTGTTTTTAATACAACCACAGTCAAAACTTCTACCTCTTAAAATGAACAGGGAGATAATGGAACCAATCTACTCTGGGACCCAAATTACTATTATTACTCTTATTTTTAAGTGGATGACTTCAGACACTACTTAACATTCTTACTTTGTAGCATGCACTTGATATAAAATCCAGCTAAAAGCTCATTTATGTTGATAAATTACACTTTAATATTAAACACTGCAAGTAAGAGAAGCTAAATAGAGAATAGCTAAATCTAAACAGCATACTTACCCTTCCTAGGATATCAAGAGGTAGCTTTGAATTCATCAGAACTGGTTTTACTTTGTCTCCTGAAAGTAAACCATTTACTGGCAAAAGGCTTTCAAAAATACCATCAAACTTTGCTTTTTCTTCCACCTAGTTGGTAAGAAATAGCCTGAATAAGTAAAAAAGTGTGCCTGCGTGAGTGTTGTAAATGAGATCTTGCAAGAAATTAAGACTGGACAGTAAAGCATTCATTCTAAATTTCCAAGCTTTCTTGCAAGTGTCGCCCTGATTTAGGAGCTTAGTTTCAAGGCTAAGGTTGTGGTATCTATGAGATTTTAGCATGCAATGTGTAAAATACGTTTCTACAGTGTTCTGAAAGGACAACAAATTCTGATTACAACACCCATGACAAGATTTTAAACCAACTACAAACTATTTGTTCCAAAAGATCAGCTTCCCACTTAACAGTACAACTTCTGAGTAAAAGATCACATAAGAAGTCATTTTGGAAAACATTTGCAACTGCAAAGCAAGTAAACAGAAATATTCCAACACACGTATCAGAAGCTACTTTATTCCAATGACATATATTGTGGATTATCACCAAATACTACATGAACTCAAGCTTTAAATTAATTCTTCACTATGAATTTGCTGAAATGCTTCACTGTTCTCAGTGGGGTCCCTTATACAAGCATCAAAGTGCCTACTATTGGGATTCTGGAAGAAATCCAGGCAGAAGATTAAAATTCACTGTGTCTTAAAAACATCACACCCGGGATCTTTACAGGCTTGTTTAATACTTAATTCAACTATAAGATCAAAGTTCAATATTCTTTCCTATGCACAAGTCTGCCATCAGTAAGGACTTTTGAAACAGGAAATACATTTGATACAGAATTCTCTCACTGGGAGTACTGGAGACAAGGAAAACATTTAAAGAATGAATGGAATGTGCAGTCTTTTACACTTACCCTAACAGCCCAGTGAGTTTCTGTTGAAGGCGGTGTGATCAGCAAGGGACTGCTAGTGTCATGCTAAAATGAAAGTTTATTTTTATTTATACACACACATACACACACAAAGAGGCAAAGCTGTAGTCATGCCCACTACTATCCATTGTTCAAGAATCATCTCTCTCCTCCCCCATAAATGTAGGTTTTAGCCACATCAGCTTAAAAGCACTGAACGTGCTGACTGCAGTTAAACTTGCACTGACTTTGCAGTCCAGGATGAGGCTCAAACACGTTACACAGGAAGACAGGACAGTGGCAGATGTGACTGTGAAACAGTTAGAGAGCAACCAGAAGTCTCAAAACCATGGCGTTTATAAAACAGATTATTTATAAAACTATTTCAACTGAAGCTTTACTTCTCATGCAATATATGCAAACATTCAGGTACTTACAAATTTAGGAGGTGGCACAGTCAAGTTCAGGCTGCTCAGGTTAACCTCATGGCCGTTCTGCGCGCATGCTACAAGGCGCAATGCAACATAGAAACCCTAAAACAATAGTGCTTTCTATTAAAATAAGCAACCAGTTTAACTCACCCACTCCAATAATCCACTCAGGGTTTTTACCAACAGTGTACACATGACCCCAAGTAAAGCATGGAAACAACAGACATACGGCCCCATGCAGGAACTGCACTGCAGCAATACCTCACTGCTTTCATAGAGGATTCAGAAAAGACTTTGCAGTGACATGGAACTAGGAGTAAAAAACTTCAGAGCTGGTTTTTAAGGGCTGTCTCATAACTATTTCTAACATTTTTTCTTAAGAATTAATAACATTCAGAAAACAAACCAACAACGCTCCATATCTACACATATCTAGAGCACGTGTTATTCCAAGTCATTCAAATAATGCTAGTTATCTTTTTCAGTGCGAGGAATATTTCTAAAATAGATCCTAAAATTATAGTTGGTATTTATTACTCTCAATGACTGCGTGTCTATGTATCACACACACTGATTATTTAGAAAACAAGAGGAGCAGAAATAAGAACTAACTTCTCCAGCAGCCTCACTGAGTAACACACTTGAATATGAGCAGCACCAAAAAAAAAAGTCATCTTGTAAATGAAAATTTAGAGGGGGAAAAAAAAAGCTAAGGGTAACCACTATGGATATCAGGGTTTCCTGGAGTCAAGGCTCCACTGTGAAAGGTAATGTAAGAGGTTAATGGGTACATTTTACTTACCTGTTTATCCAAGTACCCTTTACCTTCTGGATCAGCCAAATCCCATATCTGTGGAGATACAAAATAAAAGCCATTGAAACTTTAACAGAAAATTTAACTCAGCTCAACAATTAGTACTATACGCCTTTTCAAACTGTTCATTGCAATTGCCAAGTTATGAAATATAGTTCTATTTAATTCTCAAGTTAACAACAAAAATGTTACACTACAGACAAGTTTTCCTCACAGATCCCTACAAAGCCCAGAACAAGACCCTGAAGCTCTTAACAGCCTGTAGTTAACCTGCAGGTCAAAGGATCTGATTCACACTCCATCTCA
The DNA here is from genome assembly GCF_016699485.2 of Gallus gallus. Classification (NCBI taxonomy): domain Eukaryota; kingdom Metazoa; phylum Chordata; class Aves; order Galliformes; family Phasianidae; genus Gallus; species Gallus gallus. The sequence continues at coordinate 4,793,315 of NC_052559.1, read as the reverse complement.
CCCGCTTTCACTAACCCCTTCTGCCCAGTCTTAGCTGCAGTGAAACAAATGCACAGATAATTACTGCAAAAATTGTCTCATTCCTCCAACTTACCTTTCCAAGGATAATATCAGACAGCCCAGACTTCTTAAGAAACAGTGCAGCTTCATTTGCCCCAACTCTCCCCGTGTATGTTGGATCTACCTGAAAGACAGAAGTTTGGATTCAGCTGAAGGATGCCATGAAGGTGGAGACAAGAAATGAAATGTCTGATTCATGCTTCTGTAACAACTCATATGGTTACCACTCAGTGGAAAGAATTTATAGAAGTTTAGCATGGGAAAGAGGAGAAGGAAATTGTGCTTCAATCTCCTTAAAAACTTACCTGTTTGTAATAAGTTTCGTACAATGGAATCCCAGCAGAAAACTGAAAAACAAGAGGGATGATAAGAAAATAATGAACTGCAATCAAGGATAGCCTACATTTAGTGACAACAAGAAAAATAAAAAGCACACACTACCTTGTGCAGTATTTTTATCAAAAAATATTTATTTTTTAAAGAGTTAAGAAAAAAAATGAACACTGGGGTTTATTAACAAATGTCATAATTCCCTGGCAATGCTGTTCGAAGATTTCAGCTTGGTGTTACCACTGCATTACACAAAAGCAGCAAACACAAACGGTGTGTTCTTGGTGTACTGAACAGGCAGGCTCCTCTCGCTGAGGTTCCAAGGAAATGAGAACCGAAATGCCTAAAGAGGAGAAGCCCCAAACATATCTCCTCATTTGCCTCCTACAACAGAGACAAGTCCTAGCTGTTCAGTTACACCTCCACACTGTTCTCCAGCATTGCTACCAACAGCAAAAATACTACAATCCAACCACTGTATCAAACAAGTCACCCCTTATGGCAGCCAAAGGCCTTAAAAGGCAAACAACAAAACAACCCAATAAAAAAGTTAATGACTGAGATGCAGGGATGTTGAAACGTCCCCAAGTGCACTCGGGACAATTGCTCTCCACCTGCAGGACATTACTCAGACACCCAACAAAGGATTCCTTCATTCACTGTCACCTCCCAACCTCCACCTTCCTCCTGGTCACCCAAGCAGGCTTCTGGATCCCACAGCACCAAGAAGGGAGAGAGAAATAGGACAAAAGAAAATGAAGACCAATCAGGAGGAGGAAACTTCATATTACATGGAGAATCCTCCTATACATTTCAAATAAACAGAGCAAATCTTAATTTAAGGTACTATCCAAAATAACTAACCCTTATTCATTAGAAGTGAACACTGAGCTCTTTGAATGCTGATTGTTCTACCAGGCTCAATACAATTTTCAGAACTTTCTTAAACATCTTAAATGTTCTCCACTTAAACCCATCAGTGAAATAAGCCAATGCATTCTGCACACCACCAGATGCCCTTGCTCTTCCAGAAGCAGGACAAGAGTTTCAGAAGAAAGCTGTGACCATAACTCGTAAGCCTGACTCATCCTTTCGCTAGCTAAACGAACAGCATGGATAAGCGTTGTGCTCCAGTACAGAGTAGGAAATGCATCATTCAAAGATGAGGAAATAGGAAATAGTCTGTCCAACTCTGAACAAAACATGGTATGCTTTAGCTAACTACACCCAATCGGACACCTCCCACCACTGGAGAGCCCAGAGCAGCCACAGCCAGCTACAAACTCCTCCAACTGCTTTGGCAAGCATCCTAGAGAACAGAACACACAGACTGGATTCATCCCAGATAGAGCAAACCACTCCAGCAGCAGCATGGAATGATCTCACCCTATCACCAGACATTCTTCCCATCTTCACCTGATACTGTCAGCCATGACATACAGCTGACTTACCTGACAGAGGAGGCAGGAATCCAGGGTGATGTGCTTAATGCTGAGAGGTTTCACCCACAGCGCTGTGAATTCACCCAAGTGCTGCTGGAAGCACTTCATCGCTCTGCTCTCTACTTGCACAGTTTTACAAAGATTAAGCCTTTCTGACCAATTTACCTAAATGACTGCATCTTTGTGATGAAGCAGACCAGACAAAATGGGCTCAAGTGACAAAAATAGCATAGCTGCATATCTACCCATCACACTATGCAGTACACGCTCACATCTCCACGTCCCTTAACACAGATCTGAGAAAAAGGCCGCAGTAAGCTGCTGCCATCAGAACAATTACCAAACTAATTAGTTTAGCAGTATTAGTAAACTAATACTAAACCAGTTCCTAGCAGTCCTCTTTGCTGAGGTCACATCAGGGCCACAAAGGACATTGCATCAGGTGAACGCTTTGCTTTGTGCCCTCCTGCTTCACAACTTCTGGCTGTTCTCATCACATCACATCACACGGTGGCTGAGAACAGGTACTTTGAAAGGGAAAAACCAACCGTCCCACAAGGATGAAAGCCAAAAGACAACAACTGCTGCCCCAGAAAGATCACCTTTGCCCTGACTCTACCTGCTGAGTACCCTAAGCTGCCTCAGAGGACACAACGACCAAACCACCAGAACTGCTCCAGCATCTCTAATGCAACTCTCCATGACTTTCAAAGGTTGTAAGTCAAACACGCCCAGCAGAGTGAAAGACTAGAGATAAGGTGACCAAATACTCAAGATAATAAAGCTATCAAAGGTAAAACAAAACCGGTTTCCATTGTTATTTAACACCAAGAAGTGATTTTATGTGCTGGCTCTCAAACTTCGTGCACAGCCATCTTAACCAAGGACAGCTGAGACTTGTTAAGCACTGTGCCTAAAAACAGGACGTCACAGAGCAGGAAGAACACTATAATTAAATTCATGTATTAAAACAAATAGAGCTAAATGCTTTCACGTGTCTCAGCTGCACATGTTGCTCGTGGCTCCTAATATGTTGCCATCAACATTCTTATATCTGAGTAAATGCATTTCAACACAACGGCTGTATAATCCCTCCTATTCCTTTTGATACCATTCCAGGCATTTATTATAACAAGTGGGTATCTCTGCAGTAATCATGAAATTGAGGCCATTAACAAAGGAAGTTTATTCATTTCCAGCACAATTCTGTTTGCTGCCCTCAGCACAGCCAGGGTACTCCTGGCAGTTCAACACAGAGAGAAGCATTTCTCTTGAAAACTACAGTGCTTCCAACGAATGAATTGTAAAATAACGCCAGCATAGCAGATGTATTCACAGAATATATTCACAAGGGCTCTTTTTTTCCTCAAGACAATGCACTGTGTTATACAGCAGAAAATACGACTGATACCATCAGAATCTGCATGGTCTGTAGTAGAAGAAACACTTGCTGCGTTTTTACCCACATTCAACAACAAACTCTTTCAAATCCAGAGATTATTTTATGTAGATGTTTTGCAACGCTTTGCTTCACTGGAAAACTTCTGTCAACAGTTTGCACACTCATGGATGTGTCAGACTTTTCTGAACGTCCATTTAACGACAAGATGTTAATCAGGAGCCTTCCTGCTACTCAGAAAGCTAAGAAAAAGCAGTGCTCTCTTTATAAGGAACACGGCAAATTCGTGATACCCAAACGTAATGTAGCTTCATAAAAAGGTAAGCTCTCCGTGCCACAAACGGCACTCCTGTATGGTGCCAGGAGTTGGACTCGGTGACCCTCAGGGGTCCCTTCCAGCTCGGGATGTTCCACGTTCCTATGAAAGTTCACAACTACAATGAAACGGATATGTTTGAGTAACACGAATTAGCAGCAGCGGCTGTTACGAACGACACAGATTTTGTTTTGTTCATGGGGCTTCTGCTTTCATTTGGAGAAAATAAGTAAACTGAGCATCTTCACGTACACAACAAATGGCGATCACGCTGCTCAGCCTTAAATTATCTGGGGAAATTAACCCACAGAACTCCGTGACAGCAGCAGCACCGCCCCATGCCGTGCAGGCCCCGGGCCCCGCAGCTGAGGGAACGCCCCGTCCCTCAGCCCGAGTCCTTCCCCCGCGGACCCGCGCCCACGCTGACGCTGCTCGCGCACTCCAGACGTTCAATACGCTCAGGACATCCCAGCAGCCGAAGAAGGCGCGTTAAGAGCCGGGAGCGCCGGCTGATGCGACCACCGCCGGCGGACGGAGCGAAGCGGAGCGCGATCCCCGTCCCGCAGCCCGGCCCCGCGGCGGGAGGCCCCCACAGCACCCGGAGCTGCGCGACCTCCCGGCGCCGCCGCAGCGCGGCCTGCAGGACGGAGCCCTCCGCGCCCCCGCAGCGGCCGCCGCCCGCGCCCCGCCCAGGAGCCGCTCCCCGCCGCGTCCCTCCGCTCCCCCGGCCGCGGGCAAACGCCGGGCCTGTGCCCCAGCGCCGACCCGGCCCCGGATGCACCTCCCGCGGCAGGAGGACCCGCAGCGGGCCGGGCCCGCGCTCCCTTCCCCGAGCCGCGCTCAGCCGCCGGGCCTCGGAGCCCCTCGGCTCGCCTCAGCCGAACCCCGGCGGGTGGGCCGGGCCGGTTACCTGCTGGCCGAGGGGGATGAGCGCCGCCATCTTCCTCCCGCTGATTCGGGCAGCGGCCGAGGCGGGAGAGGGCGGGGCGAGCGGCGGCGGGAGGCAGTGCGGGGCCGGGTCAGGGGGCGGGGGCTGCGCCGGGCCGGGCTGAGCTGCGCCGGGCCGGGCGCCGCCTCAAAGCGCGGACAAAGCGGCCGTAGCTTATCGGGCGCCGGCAGCCGTCCCCGCCCCGAGGAGCCGTGCCGCGGTAGTCGCCGTTGTCCCGGCCGCGGCTCTGCTGCAGCCGCCTCACGCGGAGCTGATGGTGATGAGCTGCCTACGGCACGGGCACAGTAGGGCTGCGGAACGGAGAGCCACGCTGGGGAGCAGTGTGCCAGGTAACCGAGGCGAGGCCCTACTCGAACACTGAGCTGCAGCAGCTGCATCCAAGTTCGTTTTTTACTTTGTTACACAAAGTCTCATCAAAAACAAACTTCATTCACCCCATTAAGCTGCCTCAGGGCTCTGATTAACATTCAGCATGGAGTACAGCAACACTAACAGCTCCCTGCTGGACTGCACAGGTATCAGACAGCAGCCTGAACAAAGCAAGGTCATACAAAATCCACATTAAGAGGAATTTGTTTAGCAAAAAGGTAAAGGATGACTCACCCTACTGTTTTCCAGTAGCTGTCAAAGTTCTTCACCCTAAAGGGCCATTGAACTTGTCTTAAAGGACAGAGGATTCAGATCAGTGAAGGAATTTGACCTCAGTTTGGCCACAGCACAGCAGCTGAGGCAAGGCCTGCACCACTCCTCCCCTTCCTTACTTCCTTACTGCACAGAGCTTTGCTTAGGCAGTAGTTGAGAGGTAAATGAAAAGCAAT